>NC_071466.1:185487998-186122998 GCF_028500815.1 Rissa tridactyla | reverse complement strand
TTCAATAAACTGAAGAAATTATATAGCAACTGAATGGCATAAGCAGAAGCCAGTAAGTGCTTATGTCTAAGATTCTCTGAAAAAGTTCTTGTCTGTGAATCTGCAACCAAACTACCAAAATAATCCCATTAATACCAAATGGGAATACTCATAAATAAAGAGAATAGAATTTTGTCCTTCTGGGCAACTTGAAAGAAGTGAAGCTCAAAGACAGTTAGATAATTAACAATATTCTTTATGACTATTGCTGGATCTCTGCTTATGTAGGTATCAGGATATCAACAGATAGATTATTTTTAAATAATAACAATTTTTCAAATGTATTTTTCATAATTTTTTTGTATGTAAATTGCTTTAACATGTAGCTGTAGATCAATCCTTGCTGCTGCAGTTGAAAATCAATATATTTAATGGGTGGCCTGTCACTTCTTTTTTTGTGGGTTTTTTGGTTTTGTTTTTTGTTGTTGTTGTTGTTGTTGTTTTTTGGTTTGGTTTGGTTTTGTTTTGTTTTGTTTTTCTGCAGAATGCCTGGTCTTCTGTCTTTGGTAAAGTTTTAATAAGAGAATTAGAAGGTTAACAGATTGAAGAAATCTGTATTTAGGCTGTCCTGTGTTTTTTCTTCTAGTTCTTCATGATTCTCTGAAAAAAAAGTAGTTAACTTAGCTACTTTGTAATGTTAATTATGTTATGTATATGTCATTGTTAAACAGCAACACAGAAATGTTATCAGCAAAATGGAACAGACTCTGGTCGTGTTAACAAATACATAAAGTGGGGACAGTCCCACTTAGTTCAGTTTTACACTGATGGAGAGGCTGTTTTGATTAAAATCTAGTACGATGTGTGAGCACATTTAAAAAGACCATCTGCAACATCAAGTGCATAGAAGATAGAATTTGCTTGAATAGTTAAATTAAAAGATAGAGTAGAAATACGGTCTTGTCCACATAAAATGGGTCAAGACCTCTAGAGGTTGGTGGGGTTTTTCTAGAAAATCTGTTTAACTTTGCAAACATAATTTGATTGTGACTTTTAACTGGATTTGCACTCAGTAATTTGATAGAATTAATTTACACGTATACAAACGAGAGGAGAATCCTGATTTACACTTTAAGCAGAATACACAAGTATAGTAGTTTTCCTTTGAAACAGATAAACAAGAAATTATTTTGTGTTCGTAGACAAAGCGGCATATACAAAATAATTTGTCATTCCTGACAGAGGAGATCCTCTCAGCTGTACATTTGATTCAAGAGTGGTATCTAATTTTTTTTGTTTCCTAACAAGCAACAGCAAAAAGTACCGATGTATAGTTTGTTCCCAAGGAAGTTACCAATCTTTGTACGAAAATTTCCTTCTAAACCCCTCCCATTCAGCCCAACAACTTCTGAAGATGTTAGCCCTTGAATGTCAGGGTATTTTCCATCATACCTTTGCTGGGTTTTGTAACATTTGAAAACACAATAATAAAATACAAGTCAAAACCCATGAGAAACATCTGCATTAGTGAAGTTAGCGACCAATTTTTGCATTATTTCTGACATTCGGGATTTCTGTATGTGAGGGGTTACTATGTTTTTTTATTCATGTACTTCTTGCCTACTTGCCCTTTCAAGATGGGAACCTAGCCATAAGGGCAGGTGAACAGTGACAGGTTTTTCAGAGGAGTCAGGATAGATGGGAATTCACCTTTAATAAAACTGAGGGCAGATCCAGCTCCATTACTGGTGTCCCCAGTCATTACCATATGGCTTGGTTTTACAAGGAGGAGGAGCCACATACCCTGGACTGCTTTTTTCAGCTATTATGTGGAGTGTTTCATTCCAGAGTACATTGCTCTTCACTAGCAGATTTTAGACATGCCTGTCAGAGAGCATTACAAAAATGGGTAAGCATTTTGAACACACGCTTGTACTCAGCTAATTGTGCAGTGTTTGCTGAAGAACCCAACTGTGAGGGTTGGCTCTGTGGCACTGTACCTTCCATGGCCCGCAGGTCTCTGAAGGAGAAGGGGACAAGTTCAAGTGAGGTAACTCTAGGAGAAACCTTTCTATAGCAAGTAATAGATTTTCCTTCCTGCAAAGTCTCTCACGTGGGAAAGACTTTCTCTTCTTTTGTCCTTTCTACATTCTCATCCTTCGGGGGATCACGGAGATGTTCCTTATTAGCACTGGTGTAAAACATTCAAAAATAATTATGAAAAATAAGAATTAATTAGAAGGACTAGAAGGGAACAGCTCTTATCTACAGCTTTGCTTTATTTGTACTTACAAAGAATTCAAGTGACAGACTTGAGTACAGTCCTAAACACTGTTTAACCAACATACTGATAACATTTCTCATGGCATTATTGCACTGTGGCACTTCTTCCAGTTGAGTCGGACGCAGGTTTTTCTTGCCTATTCTAAGAAACACAAGAAAAGTGTTCCTCTTCTTGAATCTGCCTCCATAACTGGTGCTCTTGCATTTATATCTGCACTGAATTTCTCAGTCCCAAAGTGCTTTGTTTTATTTTCTCAAAAGTCACTGGTTTTGGGGGTATCGGGTCTTGCTCCTTTCAATTATGAATGCAGAACAGTAGTCTCCTGAGCTCTGCTGCCACCCATCCCATCAGACATCTCTTTTCTGTTAGCTTTCCTGTATCTTCTGTCTGTGACTGGTATCAAGGGAGTGGGTTATTTACTGAGAGGGACAAGTTAGTGTGGTCCCAGACATGGCCCATTTGACATCCCAGGAACCAGCAACTAGAAATGGAGTCAGCGTCCCACAGAGTGAAGCTGTCCCTGTCCCTCTCCTGGCAGGGAAGTGGGGCTCTGGGGATCCAACATCTCCTTCCCATCTGCCTTTTCAGATTGTTGTTTCCTGTGAACAAGGCAAAGAGAATGGAAGTGTACCACATTTCTAGATCAGAGAATAAAATAATGCATTGAAATCAACTGCTCTTATTTTGAAGGGAAACACCCTTTGAGTTTGATGGAACTGTATGTAGTGTTCATGTAAAAGGGTGATGAGGAGGGGGTGAAAGTACAGGATTGTTATGTGTAATTAAGACCCAGAAGTTTTTGTTGGAGTATTTTCAAGATCCAACTGGGTGTAAAAATTCCTTTCAAAAATCCCGGAAACAATCCTTCACCCCTTGCCAGAACCCACTACAAATCCAGTTAATTTCTTCAACTCTTTCAGTTACTTTGGGACTAAGAAAATGATATATAAAATCCTTTTCCCCTGAGAAAAGGTGGGTGTATTTTGTCCCTTATTGCACATTATATACCCTACCTTTTTAATGAGCTGTCTGGTTTATATTGCAGCATTTCCATTCTGTGCTTGTCTAGTTTGATAACCAGCACCATCATTTTAAGCTGTGGATTTGTCAAAAAAGACATGTGAAGTACAGTATTTTTAAGTACATTTCATCCTTTGCAGTGGTTGCAGATAGTTAAATCTTACTCGGGCACATTATATTTGTCTCGAGCATTACAGATCCAGCTCCAGGGTTTGCTTCAGCTGCTGTAACTTGGTGTATTTGTGCTGACCTGAATCCTATTGTGCCAATTTATACCAGCTGAGGGCTGGGCCCTTTTTTTCAGCTCTGTGACTCAGTTCCTCATTTGCTGAAAGGGAGCAACTTTAGTTCTTTTCTTTTGCTAGTTCTCTGATTGTCTGCTGAGCCCCTAAGGTGCTCAGAGAAGGATGCTCTCTGACTTGGTACAGCTTCTAGCATAATCAGGCACCAGTCCCAGCTGGAGCCTCTTGGCTCTGAGATGACTACACACAAAACGAATTAGCTGAAAAAGCTTCTCATTTGTCACAGTCGTTCCCTTTTACCCTGACAATGGGTATGTGCCGCACATGTGACACTGAGGCCCTTCTTTTGCAGTGCAGGTATTTGCCTGACATAATGAAGCTGTTCTCCAAAAGCAGGCCTAGCATTTTCCCACACTGTCCCCTGACACCATCATATCCAGCCCGAATGCACAAAAAAAGTGGAGTTCTAGGAACAACAAAAGCTGGACATTGTTTGCAAGTCTTTCACAGGCCTATTTTCATCCTTATTTGCAAGGAGAGTCTTCTCAGACTCTGCTATAATCAGTATGTGTTAGGCTTTGTTATTGTTGGATGTGTGTCTGATGAGTGGTGCATTGCTTAAGATTACATTGCGGTGATATATGTTGATATAACACTAATGGTGACATTCAGATAATTTCAACTCTGCACAGCAACGCTCTGGAATGTATTATTTGTTTGTAGAAATCTGCTTTGTAATGAGCACTGTTACACAGGTTTTTATCTAAAAATGAAAAATCTGAGATGAGATTGAACTGGTTCGGCTGTTTTCGAAGAGATAGAATTGCATACAATTTCTAAGTGCAACCATGTGAGCTAAAAAAAGGATAAACCTCAGTTTGCCATCACTAGGTAGTGTTGCCTTAAGACAAGTTTTATGTCTATCCGTATTTTACATTTAGCTACATGGCATACTGAATTTACAGGATTTAGTGACTGGTCGTACCTGAGCGCACAGAGCCACTTAGCAACAATACTGAGTTCAAGTAAAGAGAAGAAGCAAAACCAGCTTGGTTGCTCTTAATCAAACCTTAGAGGGGAACAGAAACAAGAATATGCCTGATATTGTTGGTCTAACTGCATTATTTTTGCAAAGCTGATTGAGTGTCAGTTGTTTATACTTCCTTGGAAAGTTTGAAGCCTGTTATATGAGACATTAACAAAAAGACATGCTTACTTTTATTGGCTATGAGTTCTTCTAACATGCTGTGAAGCTGCTTTTCTTTGTATAACAAACGGGACGTATGTAGTTAATCACAGAGTATCTTGAGATACCGACTACTTTAGATATTTTTGCATCTGTTAGAATCAGATTTTATTGAATCCATCAATAAGTAATTCATTCTCATATGTACACAGGAATGGAAGTATTCTCCAGTGCTTTTAGCAGTTTGAAATTATAGTTGCAGTGGTTTCTGATTTTGAACTAACGTTTAATTACTCAGCTGTATTGTGTTTGCAGTCATGTCCCTGTGGGTCATAGGTGTTGTGTAAGTGTGGCCTTAAGTCAAACAGGCTTCTGGTCTCCTCTAGGTCAGAAGCTAAAAAGTTTCTCTTTTCTGGAATCTGACCGTGTTTGCCTGCCCATCCTATAATGCTCATTAGGGACAGAAGATTCCCCAGCATAACACTTCGCAGCTCTGACAGATAGATTGGGGACCAGCGTTGCATGACACAGTGTGAACCTGTGTTTCCTGCTGGAGCAGCAAAGCAACTAAAGCAACATGCCTATAGCGTCTCCCAAATAGCCTCAGTACTGGGCTGCAGCTGACTGTGGGCTGTACTGTGTCTTGACTAGTCCCCAAATAATTAACCTCTTCTCTATTTCTTCCTAGTACTTAGATAGTATTTGCAATATAATTTTTTGTTAAGATTCCTTAGAGCCCTGTATAAGCCAATGGGTGCTGTAGGTGCATTAACACATTATTGCTATTGTTGAAATGGTACAGAGACAAAAAAAGATGTTAATCAAACTGGGAAAGAGCTATATTTTTCACCTCCTTCCCCCAACACTTGTTTGACTACTGCAGTAGTCAGTAATGCTGAACTTGTCTTGATATCTCTGATGCCAGAGCAACATAGCCTCAGGTAGCCTGTGATGAGCCCAGCTGTCTCCTTATGCCTTTATTTCCCACTTCGTTAGCAGGAAGGGCAGCTGCACATGTGGTGGGGACTATCCATTATCAACCAATGCAAGGTAGAGCTTCAGGGTCTCTGACCTCAGTTGCAGCAGGCACTGACCCCATTTCTCTCTGGATGAAGATAGGAGAATTAAAGAGCTGCTTTCAGGACTGGCTCTGAGCAAGGGTCCATGTCCTGAGGCAGCAGATTACTGGGGGTAGTTTGAAGCACTCATAGGGGCTGTAAGGGAGAGAGGTGCCTGGGTACTGCAGCCATGGCTGCAGCTCCATGCCTGGCCACCTCCAGCTTGAAGCAGCCATTTGCAAGCAGCTCCCTGTCTCTGAAGAAAGACCACGGTGGTAGCTGGCTTTCCTGCCGTGCAGGGTAGCACAGAAGTAGGGAGGAGTGCTTGAAACTGGCTTGATCCCCTGAAACGCTCTCTCTCCAGCCAGCAGCGCTGTACGATGCATCAGTGGCCCAGAGGTAGGCACAGAGCAAAGGCAGGTGCTGGTGGTGGAACCCCACTCCCGGGATGAAGCACTTGCGTGGTTTCGGTGACTCAAAGCTGGTACAACCGCTTTTCTGCTGCGGCCAGCTAAATTTGGCTTGCACAGTCAAGAAGCCTTTATCCGGCCCTGGCCAGCTCTGTTTCCAACTCTTCTTCCACAACATAGAAGCCTATGGAGCACTGTGTTTCTCAGTGTATTTACGGGTTGAACCCCCACCAGCATTAATTAGAATCATAGAATGGTTTGGGTCGGAAGGGACCTTAAAGATCATCTAGTTCCAACCCCCGATTATTGAGGTTATGTAATTATGTGATACAGTAATCCAGGATACTGCACTGTAGATATTCTAGCTGGTTCTGGTCATTTGGGGCTGTGATCTTATCTTGTCTTTCAGGAGAGATATTCTAGCTCTTGCTTTCATACAAACCCGCCTTCAATTTCCCTCTCCATCAGTCCTCAATGAGCTCTGCTATGATGTTTCCCACATCAGGTACCACACAAGCAACTAAATGACGGAAACTTGTGTCAAGGTAATCCAATTTATCGCCTGTAGATGAAAATGAGAAAACGGTGTACATCCCTTTCTAATGTATCTCGCAATGGATTTAAGGATATAATCCTATAATCCTTCTTGGACGGCTCTTTGCTTTTAGTTTCTCTCAGGTGGTCTTTGGGCTTGACTATGTACAATGGGCAGCACGCATTAAGTTTATAATGAAATTTCATTTCAGTCCAGAACCGTATGCCCAAAGTGGAGACACAAACAATCGTCAACAGCAGCAGTGACCCCATGTACAGCACGCGATTTATTTAGGAGTAGGTGGCAGGAAAGGAAGTGATTGAGTGATCTGCTTTATCAGGCAGTCGGTGTTAGAGGAAGCCAGACAGCCTGTTTGTTGTCCCATCTCATGTGGGAAAGAGTAGTTTTTGATGGCTCTGATTCAGGCTGGTTTCTGCAGACTGCCCAGGCTGTGCCCCGCAGCCTGTGCCCCGCAGCCTGCTTGCTGCTGCGCCGGCCACCTGCGGCTGCTGCCTCCCGGGTGAGAGCCGCAGCCGATTCTCTTGCCTGCAAGTTGGTACTTTTGTCCTGACCTTAAGTTGCGAAGCAACAGCTACATCTTCTGAATGAATGTTAAATACCCTTGGGGATGTTTCTGGCATCTGGGCCAAACAATTACTGCGCTAATCTAAATTATACAAACTCCACTATTTCTCAAGGTCGGGCTGCAAAGATTTGCATATCTGGACAAAGTGTTCCAAATACAGGGGATGAGAGAAAGAAAACCATCAAACAAACAAGCCTAGCTTCAGAAATGAGTAGACGCCAATTTGAGCAACGCAAATACAGTTACACATGAAAAATGGTGTTAAGAATGAGACAACACTAGTGAGGCTGCAGAGTCATGCATTCAGAAGTTAGGAGATGCCAGAATTAAGGTCACTGGTATAAACTTTTCACCCCTATTGTGCATGTGCATTATGATACAATCTTTAATTATCTATTCACATCCCATTTTTCCACAGGACCTCTGTCTCACTTGCTGCACTGGATGAATGGTGTTCACTTAATGAGAAGCTATTCAATATTTTGGTTTACCCTTCCTGTGCAGTGTGTGGCCCCAGGCCTTACTTAGTGCACACTATTGAAACCTTGATATGAAGATGAAATCATTCATTTCTTCATTGGCTTCTTTGTGACACTTATCGCTGTACTTCCTAAGGGCTTTTCAAGCATTAATGTGTTTATCTTCACAATAGCCTTCACAATAGGAGTATTATTGTCCATTATTGTCCACATTTTATACCGAGGCACAAAGAAATTAAAGTCAAAGGGTCCCTAATTTGAGATGTCTGAGGGCATTATTATGAAAAGTTATATTAATACCCATCTTTTAGCTGAGTGGTTAGCTAACTGGGGGAGGAGGGTCTAGCATATTATTTCATTAGGAGGAGACAGAGCCACATACTTACTTGATGTAATCTTATTTATTATTATACAGACAGCGCTATTTCCCTTGAAGAATTCAAAGAGTTGTAAAAGCAGTTTCTTTGGTTGTTTTGAGTGATGGCTGTAATGGTGTCATATATTTAGCTCTATTTAAAAAAATGGTTACTTTTTACACTGATCTTAAAGGAGTACAGAGCAGTCCTATCTAGGGAGTACTATGCACTAAAGACTCTTGCTATCCCTAGGGATATTTTGTCAGCCCTTCAGCTTCTCCCCAGTGGTGATATATTTGGGTCCAGCTCTCATTGATTTCAATACCAGCCATGGGCACTTGTCACTTGAACAAATCTAAGCTTAGGTGGGATATTGAAGCAACCACACAGGGGAAAAAAAAAAAAAAAGACAGCAAACAATTTGTAACTGCCTGGGAATAGTTTGGTTTTAGAAATTCACTTTGAAAATCTCACAGACGTGTCACAGCAGAGTTGGCTGAATTCAGTTTCTCCTGGTGGCAACGACCCCTGTAACAAGAGGTAAATGTTTTCACGCCTGCTGCGGTCTCTTGCGTTTACAGCCTTCTTCCCACAGACCTCCCAGCAGAATGCAGGAGAACTTCAGGGGTCTCTGTCGCTATATATTCCTACCTCACAATCACAAGTTAGATCCTCTTTAAAGAAAAAGGGTTGTCTCCTCTGGAACAAACAGTGTGTGATCACGTAATTATGTAAGGATTGTACCATGCATACACACATCGTACAGATGACTTTAGCCTGACATCTCCTAGTTCATGAGTCTTCACCATTAAAACCTTCAGACAGTTCCTTTGATGCAGGCCTGTTTGTGTGTATAATTCCTTTAGTCCTTACCAAAAGCTAGAAACCTCTAAATCAAAAGTCTGCCACATGAATCTGGTGCGTCTTGCCAGGGTGCTGGAACTGTTAGCTCCCCTGCACAGATGTTTGCCATGTGAGCTACCTGCTAATAGCAGTGTGTGTTTCTTCTTTCTGTGAGCCACTTCAGAAGGAGAAGGAGACATGTACTTTGCCTCTGGACTTCACATTAACAGCAGAGGGTGGTGATAATTGGAGTCACGGTGACCAGTCCAAACTCCAGAGCCAAAGAGGCACTGACACTTTCTGACCATTTCCCCAAACTTGACTTTTTCCTGCCTGTGACTTTCAAACCCTCTCTCCCCATCTCCCTCTCTGCCCCCATCCTGATTCTTCCTCATTCCTGGTTCTATGACTTATCTGATTACTTTTATTCAATTCCACTTTTCAGTCTTTAAATCTCTCATTTCTAGTCTCCACATCCAGTGAATCCTAATCATCCACCCCAAGCCTGCTGTCCAAATCAAAGTCTCTCCATTTCTTCCTTTACTCTCTCCTCAGGTCAGGCCCTTTTCCGTAGCCAGCTAGTCCCAACCTCCTGTTCCCATCCCCACCATCCTTTCTAACACGCCACGCTCTTGCCCTGATTCAAGTCTCTCCCATCCTCCCACTCCCTTTGTGGAGCCTATTCTGATTTTCCTGTCAAACCTTTCTCTCTCTCGTTCCCCTTCACAGCATGGCCTATGTGGACACAACCTTCATTTAACTCTGGCTGCGCACAGATATGCCAAGTCTTCTGCTCGGTCTCTTAAAGGGGGCCGCTGGGAAGGAAAGAGGACAGGGCTTGGGCCCCTGTCTCCCTGTTAGACTCAAACCCAGAGTTGGGACCTCTCCTGCCCCCATCTCCTCTCAGCTCCTGGTACCTGGCTCCATATGCCTGCAGAGTACTTGGGATCAGTAATTGCAGGAAAGCTGGGTCTCCGTCCTTCGGTTGCTGGGCTGGGCTGGCTCAGTCCCTCTTTGAGAGCAGCTCAGAGTCCTGACAGCAGCAGCCATAGGGTTGGGAGGCAGAGGGGGGGTGGAGGATGCTGTGTCTCTTCTGAGTGTGGCAGTTCCATAGTCTGATGATCTCTAGGAGCTGAGAGATGCTCTGGCATGCTAAGTGAAGCACAGTTTGTGACGATACTTTTTTCTGAACCTTTAGCTAAATTCTTGCAAATACAAAAATTATTGACTTTCAAAGGCACCTTAAACTCTTCCGGTTTGGGGCAAGTATTCACAGGGAAGCAAAAGGCACATCTCTGACACAAAGTTACTCCCTTGCTAAACTGTACGTCTCTACTTCAAAGCATGAGGCATTTCTACAAAGCAAAGCAGCTTATTTTCTCTTTGGTCTTGCTCTCAGAAGTGTTTGAATGGTGCTAGTTGAAAATGTCAAAACCCTAAAACAGAAACATAGAACCGAACAGAAAAAAAAAAAACCAGCCTGAGGCAGACACCTGGCATGGGCTCTGTTCAACCCAGGCAGTTAAATTTGGAAAAGTTTGAAAATTAAATCAGTATTTTGTATACAGGCAGATTTGAAGAGTAAGCAACAGCCCTGTGATTTCCGTCTTTGTTCTAGGTAGCACCTGCCACAGTACTGGGTGTTCTTGTGGTATGGGTTGTACGCGTTCCTCTGGCAAAATAAACCCCAAAAGGCTCTCTTCTCATAGTGCAAAACAGTTTGCATTTCTTTCTTTTGCACTTACAAAACTACACCTAAGGACTGAGAAGGGCAAAAATCACCAGCATTTCCCGTACAGAGTTTTGTCGCTCTGTGGTTGGGAGAGGTCTGGAAGAAAGAACAGCCTTTGCCCCTTCACCTGCTGAATTTCATATTGACAGTGGTGAGGCTTTTCCCAGCTCTACAGGACTGTGCTCCAGCATCCTGGCTCCATTTTTAGCCTTCACACAGACAGTGGCTCCAACTTGACACAACTGTATTAATTTGCAGGCAAAATGCCCAGTTCATACTGATAATGCTCAGAGTCTCAGCAGAGTTATCAGACAGCCACTTCCATGTAATCATTTCTCAACCTCATTTTCATATTCATTTTTAATTCATTTAATACTCTTGCCTTTCCTTCACATAGCACTTGTAAATACAAGCAACTTTGAACACTCAAAGGATCTGAAAAATGAAGTTATCATTCCCCGTGCAGAGCTGGTCAATAAATTTCCACAGTGTGTCCCAATGGAAATATACACAGTTATGATGTTTCTTCTATAAAGAATGCCTCAGTGAGTACTGCTGAAGGGACTCAATCAAATGCAATTATTTATCAATTACCAGTATTCTTAGTTTATAAGACAGAGATTGCTATTGGAAATGCAGAAAAGTAGCGAGAGTCTTGAAAGATAGTAGTTAAACTACAGATTCCCTTGGGGATGGGATAGCCATGTCTGTAAAGTAACACAGAACCATACTGGCATACAGGCTAGATGGGCCTGCAGGTTATATAAGAAAATTAAATAAAAATATTAATATATTTTATGGGGAAATTATAGACTTGTATAACATTCAAGTCAGAATGGGAACATGAACTCAGTCTTCCTTATTGATCTAGCTCTAAAGGTAACACATTGTGGTAGAAATTCTTATGCAGAATCATACTCATAAAAAGAGAAATTCAGAGATCAGATATGTGATTGGTAATTGACTTTATGTCACGGAAAACAGTGAAGGCTTTTGGTGTTATTTTCAGGGAAGTAGAATGTTGTCATTAGTGCCAATTAGGTAGCTCTTCCACAATGCTCACCTGAGCCGTGGTTAAAAAAGTTTCTGTTCTGGTCAGCGTTTTTTGTAGCCCAGATCAGGGGAGTCTGTCTTTTGTGAATATCTGTGCTTTCCAGTTGAAAGATTATGAGATGGAGCTCTCGGATCCCCTCAGCATGTGCAATGTCTAGCAGGGTCTTTGCCAAAGTCTATTAGCAAATGTTATTTTATTAATAACTGAGCTTTTGAATTTTTGCCTGTAGAAGCCAGTGCAATTGCTTTTAGGCCAGGCCGGAACATTTGGCCAACCTCTGCTGTCAGGCATGCTGATGCAGACCAATAGCCCAGTAGTCTTTAATTCCTAAATAGTACATTGCTGTAATAATAACCTCTAGTGTGGCTTTAAATCGCTTTCCTGCATTATACCTCTCCACCTCTGGTTATAGAATCTTTTAAACTGCAGTAATGCCTATTAAAATCTGGTTTGCTCATATTTCTTTCATACTTGCATACTTTGCAGCACATGCAAACTGGATAAGCCTCAGTAAAAATGTACCAAGTCTGAGGAGACACGAAAGGAATAGTCTCTGTTTTCTTCTAAAAATATAGCAGCAAGAATATTGCTCTCTGGATTCTAAGTGGGTTTACACGTTTAACAGCAGAAGTGCCTGGCCAATAGTCTTCACACGGTAGGTAGCACTGCTACAGACCAGCACACTCCTAAATATATTTTGTAGTGCATTTCTCATACCTAAACAGCTACATTTAAGTGTGCACTTTTTATCTATTCATTATTTTGGTAAATGTAAATTGCTCAGGACCCTCTGATGTGTAATTATATGTTTGAATGAGCACAGCAACTTCACTAGCAGACATTTGTTCTGTAGACATGCTAGGAGAATTATAATTGATGCCTTCTTTATCACTGAATGAAAAAAGATAAAAGTGCTGCTATAAACTGAAAGTTGAAATAAATTATGTAAAATACATAATTCGCATAATGACTGTCCCTTTATAAATGTTCGTATTAAGTAACCGTATCATTTGGGATAATTCCTCCTTGAGGAATGCTGTGAAAGAACAGCTCATTCATTATCTTGACTCGGAGAATTGCTCTAAAACAGCTCCTCTGATGAGAAAATTGATTTAGCATTTCTTTAAACAATTGAAAATAATGCTTGAATTCTATATTTTCCTGTCCAGAAAGTTTCAGTAACTGTCTGCATTAGGTAGCTTTGACTGAAGCCATGGTTAAACTGAAACTCCCTCCAAAACACGTGCATCTCCCTCTCCTCTGCATGCATATACACATGCAGAAACTTGCTTTAAAACCCATCCTAGTCTATTAATCACACTGAGAAAGTAATCACTCAGCTGCTGTAATGTAGCTCCCTTGATTCATTGATGCCAGTAATTAAAAGTTTTTGAGTCATCCTAGGAAGTTTGGAAGCCACTCATTTATCTACAGGCAGCTTACTGCATCTGCTTACTGCCCTCGTAACAGCATCTCTGAGAGCAGGCACCATGTCATTTCCTAAAACTTTTGTCAGGAAACTCCTTAAAATTAAAAATATTAACTACTGAATTAAGTCTACCACTTGTAGATGTTAAGGAGAAAGTTACAGAAGAAAATACAGTAAGGGGAGAAGCACGTAAGTACTATTGTTAGTGGCAAAGATTATGGAGATGTAAGGTTATGTGAGTAGGTGAAAGAGCTCCAAATTTCTGAAGCAACAGAGAGTGGAAGAGACCATCTTCTGCTCCAAAAAGAGGGGATCATGGGGCACAACAATTGACCCCAAAGAAAATTCTTTGTGGAAGGAAATTAGCAAATTGTCTTCCAAAAGTAGCATTGGCAGTGAGGGGAAAAAGAGATTTCTTGCAGATCAAAAGTAAAGACTGAACAGAAGGTTGCAGGAGGGCATCCTTCAGAAGGGTCTGTTAGCTTGGATAAGCTTCTGCCAAGTGCTGTATATATGGTTTCTTATCTACACTGAATTTCCAGACCTTTTCAGGTTGTCCACCCTGTCTCATCTGTCATTTTTAAAAAATTATAATTCAGACTTTCCTTGCGATCAGCATAGTTGCCATATTTAGATTCAAATCTCACTAGGAGAACACTTTAATTCATTCAAGACACACCACCAGCCTCTGATTTTGTCTTTGAGATTCAAAAAGACACCTTAACCACATTCTCTCTGCTCCCAAGGATTTTGATGGGAACAGCTTTGAAATTCAAACCAAACTGTTGTTTGTCAAGACCAGGGTGAGTTTGTGCAATTAGAACTTGGTTCACTGTGTTTTTGACAAGTTCTCCCAGGAGGTTTCTAAACACTGAAAACCTTTTAGGATGAAGTTCATGTTTTCTGCATACGCTTGGCAAAGGCAGATATATTGCTTTGGTATAAAAAGCTGAAATTGCATTTTTCCCCTCTCACACTCATGAATTGAGCTTTTGCATTGGGGTCAGAGAGGAAGCTGTAGAGAAGAGTTATCTTCCCTAATTTTTATTCACATTGGAGGCTATATTTTTGGGTTTATGATTTTGTTCATTCTTTAAGGCATGTCATTTGTGTATGCATAACATACAGAGAGTACTGGCAGCATTTCCCCAAGGGATAAGGAAATGAATGGATTTTTGGAGACGGGAGGGCAGATGGGAAGGAGGGAATCTTAAGTAAATAATTTCTACAACTATTAAGTGACATACACTCTCTGTAATAAGAGGATATTTCATGTCACTGAACTGCAGTGAATGACTAACGTAATGCTGTGGTCTATATGGAAGATACAGTATAATAATCCAAGCAGCACACAAGTTTTATATAACCTCTTATTATTACTGAGAATAAAAAAATTAGTAGACGTGTACTTACGTAGGGAGACTATTGTTTTCTTCTTTTTCTCAGAGTCCCTTTAGTCAGATGGTGTAGAATACAATGAAATAAGAGTATCTTATGACAAAGATCTTATAGTGGTTCTTCGCAACAGGATTTTCCTATAATTTTTCTTTTGTGTGACGAATATGTTTGGTGTCTGGTTCAGTAAATTGTTTTGTAATTGAAGAACGTCTTCTTTTAGAAATTGGGAAAGTATTTAATATAATAGGATAATACAGTCAGAATTTAATACGCTTATAAAAACACACGGCACATCACTTTGAGGTGATGATCCAATGCTGAGTTTGTACTCACCAGAAATCACCTCAGACAGGACTGTTGCTAGTGTGAGAACCTCTCATTTTATCTTTCTCAGTCTCTTGTGTTAAACTGGGAGGTACCTTTGTGTTCATATCATTTTTTCCTTATCTAGATGGTTGGTGAAGACCCAGTTGCTGCTCAGCATCTCAGTCTCTGAGGGAACACTGTAAGGCAGAAAACCCTCTGGCCACCATAAGCTGCTGAGGACTGCGAGCTGGCCGGTTTAGTTCTGTCGTCAAACATAGTTTCCTGGGTCTGTGGTTACTGAATTTGACAGTCCGTATCTCATGCACCAGTCCATTTTTATCAGAAGGGTGGGCCATTCTATTCAAATTCTGTTGAAATAGGTAGTGGTTTGCATTGAGTTTTAATTTCAGGTGGCAAAGGGAGATGCTCCCACTTGATGAGGATGCACCTCACCAGAGCAGCTCAGTTAGCGTTCTGCTGTTTCACTTCCTAACCTAGTGAAAGAGTCAAGAGAAATTGTCTCATACGGTTATTAAAATTATTGTGATTCATGGAAAAAAGTAGGTAGATCATGACAAGCACTGAAAAGGTATTCAGAGGTCATCAGGCCAGCCACTGGCGCCAGTTAGCGCTTATGTATTCTGAACTTCAGTGTGAGAATGGACATCTGCTTTATAGCATGTACTGACAAGCTGTGAGCGACTCATCAGGCTTCTGGAGTGGGACTTGGCCGAAACACCCCGAGTGTGATTCAGCATGAAGCTCAGGACCCCTAAATGTAGGTGGCTACAGGGGAGCTTGCTGTATGCTAGCTCCCATCCTGGTGAATGGCAATCTAATTCACACAATAAATATTAGAGACCGATGTGGCAGCATGTATAATGCAAATAAGAACGGGCGAAATAAACACCCATATAACATATATCCATTTTCACTTGTACTCTAGATTGTTGGCGAAAGTTTGAAAACCCATCCCAGAGATACTGATAGGCAAGCAAAGCTGATTTTCTTTTTACATACACTCCTCCTAAGCTTCATGTGTTTCCTTATATTCTTTTTTTGCTACCCAGATGTGTTTACATAATGGCTATGCAAATCTAATGTATGCGTTTCGTACTGCCACCCCAACTGATACCAAACAAGCTGCTGTTACTTCTGGAACAGATGTGCCTAATGGCCACACCACAGCTTTTGAAGATAAAACTGGAGGCAGAGGGTGAGTGTGGAGGAGGAGTTCAGGAACAGGATATGTTGCCTTCAGGAAATGAAGGTAACTCATTCCCAAGTACAGTATGCTGACGCTGCTAATCCTGTTAGCAGGCTAAAACTCAGGACACAGAAAATTATTTTAACTTTAACTAAAAAACAAGAGAGGGAGCTGGGAAGACCAAATACATTCCATATTACTGTTGTCCCTGAAACAAAAACTTAAGTGCAGATAGCCACATTTTGCAAAGTTGTCTTCTTTAAATTTTTGCACGTGGTTTCCTTTTTCTTTCCTTATATATTAAAATTGGTACATTAATTAGCACAAGTTATGAGGAGGAAAATAATTTTGGAAAAGAGTTATTACTGATTATTTTAAAGGAAAGGGAATTTGCACGGGCTTGTTTGCAAACCCTACAATTAAATTTATGAGACACGTTTCTCCCTGCGTCCCATATGCATCCGCTGTTTTTACTTCCTGTCATCTTCTTAAGCTCTATTAATTTTCTCAGTATCAGTCAAATGCAGCATATAATCCTGGTTTTTTCTTCAATAGAAAATTACCGTTACTGTTTCACTACCTTAATCACAGCAAGTTGAACCCTGCCCAAGCACACGTGTAATTTATAGTTACAGCTAAACCAAACCAAGTTGGTTGAAAGTTGCAAACTGAGACTGTTGGTCCAAACCTGCTGCCTCAGACTTGATGCTAGGTCATGCTTAATATCAAAGGGCAAGGTCATAGTTTTGTTTGTAACCGGCCCCAGATTTTCTCAGAACTCTTCAAAGCATCTATGAGCTGAAGGAATTTTGTTCACGACAGAACAACTGCACAGTCATCCATTTCTAATGTTGAGGCAGCTGATTTACTTTCCATCTCGTGCGCAACTTATAGTAATCCCCTTGCTCCAGATACTCTTCATTTCTGTAACACCATCTTTATTATGTTGCAAAGCTCATAGTGAGGAAAATATCTGTTCAGGTATTTTACTGCAAATCTATCTTCTTGGGTTTAGGCAACACAAAAAAACCCACCATTTGGATATCAAGCAACAAGAAAATTCATATATGTGAGTATTTGGAAAGAGAAAGGGACAATATGCTTTTTAATGCAACTGAAATTATCTGGAGATAGCTGCCTTAATGCAAAATTACTTCAGAACTCTAAGTAGAGCTTACTGTTCTCAAATAGGTACAAATGGCATTATCAGTCTTTGCAATCCTGAAATGCTCCAGATTTCCTATTACTGTTCAGATGCAATGTGGGTATGTATTCCACAATGCAATGGTACATGCATTAGTGTGTATGTACTCATATTGTTGAAGATGATTACATAGCAATGTATTTAAAATTTATTTTTATTCTCCACATCATAGTCAGATATTTGGTTTTCTAGGGTGCCAGAAAGATTGACTGCTCTGTCATAAGTGATTGCCCTTGACAGCAAGCTGTACTCTCAGGAAATCGGTAAATATAAGTATTGCATGTTATTAGTGAATGTTCATTTTAACGTATTCACCACAGAAATGGCTTTCATAAAGTGTGTCACTGAGGTAGTTAGAAAAACCATTATGACTGACTTGCTGGTGGTTTGGGGAAGTTTCATGTAGGGAACAAGACACAGTTCCTTCTCAGGGGCCTATTTCTTTGTCTTTTACAGGTACACAATATTGTAACATTACCACTTTATTTAGCCGCTTATCAGACTCAAGAATTAACTGGAAAAGCTCACACTGGTGTTTCTCATCCAGAAGAAATACCTGATAGCTATTTAGGTCAACCAAGGTCAGAGACAAGTGAGACAGTAAAGCAAGAGTAAAGGCTCACAAAAATTGGAGAAACTTAGAGACAAAACAGAAGAACATTTACTTTTGAACAGCTTTTTTTAATCAGTGTTTTCAGCAGTTGTGAATAGATAATCAACAGGCGAGAGCAAGTTACAAAGAGGAACCTCAGAGTGTCACTGAGATATGCGAAACCTCACATTTGCCTGATGGAAAAACTGGTGGACTTGCTCCCAGGACATCCTGGGTGTGCGCAGAGGGTTGTGCTTAGTGATGTCTACTGCTCCTCTGGCATGGATAAAGTTGTTTCACCTTGCTCCTCTTTGACTGTCATGAGTAGCTAAAACTTAAAGGGTAGCTGTAAGAAAGAACAGTCCCTCAACGGGAAATGGTTATTACTGTTGTTCCTGGTCACTACACATCTCAAGATGAGAGACCTTCTAGTGTCCATCCTTCCTTCTGCACTGGCTTTTTTTCAAACACAATTTTTTCCTAATGTAACAGAAAGAATGGATAGCCGTTAATTCTTCACACTACTAGAAATATTTGTCCTATCAAGGAACTAGCAATTGTTACTAAGGACTGGGGTAATATTGTGCTTGGTGATGCTCAAAGACAACCAAAATACAAAGAGCATTCTATTGCTAACGAAAAGCCAAGTTATAGCTGGTTAGACAGGCAGGTATAAACAATAGTGGCTTCATTGGTCAGGATGACAGGTAATCCAGGACACTTAATGCATGGCACCCTCATGTTTTCTCATAGCAAAGAAGAATTATAAAGGAGAGTGAGAAAGGAGAAAGCTCTGCAGCTGATAGGGAACTGCACAGGGGAAAGTTTCTTTAAATAGAGAAAAGATTCTTAGCCTGAATTTATAGACTGGTAGAAAGAGCAGCTGTCATATAGACAGTCTGTACCTAGGGTAGTGAAAGATCTGAAGGGATATGAATATGAAAGGAAGTGCCCTATATTTTATTTGATCAAAGAAAAGAGTGACATGGTCAAAGAAACAGAGTAGGAGAATGGTCTTTGCAGCAGCATTTCTGTATCGATGGAGAACAACTGCACTTGTGAAGGCCAGAGGAAAAGATGACGATGTAACTGAACAGCAGATGATGAGAGCCTTGATAAAAATTTTAGCTGTGGGGTTTGATAGGAATTGTCATAGCTCTGATATGCTATGCAGAACAGATCTGCAGTATCGAGGCACTGCCGGGTTGTGAGGAGTGAATAGAGGATGATACCCAAGCAATAGTCACAGGGGAGAGAGAGGGAGTGCCATCTATCACAAATCAGGCATCTGCCAGTGAGTATAGATACAGATATAGGTCTTTCAGTGAAATGCAAACATTTCTTATTTTAGGTGGTCTGAAATTTTGAGATTATGTTGAGCTTGCTGCAGAAAAGCTAAATACCAATTTGGACATTTCAGTAACGCTGTTTTGAGGACACGTGCATGCACCCCTTTGTCTAGGCTCAAAATGCTTTAATGTGTAACTTCGAAGTGCAGAGACCCAGAGCTTGTTTGGGACCGGAATGGCCTGGGAATTGTTGCCTTTAAATAAGCAGAAATGCGTAATAAACTAAATGATTCTCTAATAATTTTTTAATGGAGGAGGTCACTGAAGGTCAAGCACATACATATAAAGAGGCCTTAATGCTGCTTTAACTCTCAAGAAGGGAGTTATTGCTGTCTTATTATCATTTTCTCAAATATGAGCAAGACTTGCAGTGGTAGTTCTAGAGAAAGGCCAGGAGCTTCAAGAAGCTAAGCAAAGACTGAGGAGGAGAAAAGCACAAAGATGATGGAGAACAACAGCAAGGTTGTGGGTATGTCCATGTCTTACATTGCCATATAGTGCAGGGGTAGTCCTTCTGTACCCATTTCTGGTCCTGGAAGCTGACTTCAGTCTTCTGTCTCAGCAGCTTGGAGCTCAACTGAAGCAGTTACTCCACTGTTAAAGTGGATTTTCCATATTTTGAATTCTTTAAATCAAGACTAAGAGATAAAAGGTGTAGCTGTGTCTGCAATTAAGGACTTTGTGCCACAGTTCCTGATGGGTTTTTTTGATTGTTATTGCCAATAACAATCCAAGCAGGTGAAACCAAAACAGATGAGCAGATCAAATAACACTTTCTGGATTTGAAAACTATGAATACACTAGCACTGACAGTACCGACATGAAGCAGGAGGTCTTTTGAAAAATAATGTGTCATCTTTCACTGTGGGAGCTAAGTAGCCCCACTGAAGCCATGCAAGTATACAGGTGGTAATATTAAGAGTAGATGTATATTTTTGGTTTAGTGAGGGCTAACAACTGCAGCGCCTATCAAGCTTCCTTCCTTTTTAGGTAAGGTATTGGCAAAGAACACGAGGCCAGAAACTGAGCGGTAGATTTGATCTCACAGGCATGGAAGTGAATTCTAGTCATGGCTGCTGACTTCCCTTCTTATGTATGTTTGAATGAAATATTAAAATGATGTTTGTACTTTAGCAGCTCACAGCTGCAGAGATCTCCACTGTAGAGATCACTGCAAGTTGCAGCACTGCAGTGAAGTTAGAGATAACCGCAGAGGAAGTCAGGATAACCACACAGAGCCTTTGTCTCTGAATTCCAGCTGTTCATTTCCTACTTCAAACACTTACAAAAATATATAGCCATTGCCTCTCATTAAATTTCCTCTAGCTGTCTGCCTCTCTGCCATGTTCTGAGAGTAGAAACAAAGCTATCTAAGAGATGTAAAGATACATGAAAATGCGGAGTCTTCTACCTCATAAGTTAAAAGGATTTTAATAAATTAAATACAATCTGCTATAGGCAGTTTCTGGAACAAGCACACATATACATGTTCATGTATGCATTTTCTCAGTTCCTTCCCTCTGTTTTTGTTTATTTATTATTCTGAGGGGTTTAAAGTACAAATGTATTCCTAGCATTAAATACAGCATATATCATCACTACTCAAAGCAGAAATATTCAGTGTGCATTCTTCCTTTCGTGATTATCTCTGAGAAGTGTTTATATTATTTTTAGTGTTTTATATTTAGTGTTATTTTATATTTATTGTGTACCGAAGACCCTATGAGCTACATTCAGACAGGAGGAGAGATGAAAGCATGGCACATTTGTTTACCATTAATCATTACCAGCTTTTAATCTGAGTTCCACCTTCTCTGTGGCAGTTTTGCCTGGGTGGAAAGGTGCTGGTGCTGAGAGACATGGGGTCATGTGTATGTGAAGCATGGGATGCGGTCTGCTGAGAGCTAGCATCGCCCTCCCAGACAGCTTATGAACCTTGCTGAATCCTGCTGGCACCTGGTCCTGGTTCTCCAGGGCTGGGAGGCACGGCCCAGAGCCTGCAATAAAAAACACCAAGCGGCAAGGAGCACTCCTGCAGCCAGCTGGGGCACTGGGTGTTGCCAACATGCCCCTGGGCTGCTTCGCCAGCAGCTGGCCAGGAGCCCCACAGCCGCTGTGGGTCCTGGCTCTGGGTCAGGACAAGGCTTCTCCAGGCAGCGCCTTCTCTTCCTCAGGTGATGGCAGAGAAGAGCCATATCATACCAGAAAGTGTGACTTTGATGCTCAGTTACCATCACTAAACATATCTTTACTTAAAGAGATACCAAATCAGCGTCACCAGCTCTATTGTAGGGTCTTGTGGATATCAAAAAGTGGTCCTGGATATCAGGAAGAAAGTCTTCACTGTAAGGGTGGTGAGGCAATGGAACAGGCTGCCCAGGGAAGCTGTGGATGCCCCATCCCTGGAAGTGTTCAAGGCCAGGCTGGATGAGGCTTTGAGCAGCCTGGTCTAGTGGGAGGTGTCCCTGCCCATAGCAGGGGGGGTGGAACTAGGTGATCTTTAAGGTCCCTTCCAACCTAAACCATTCTGTGATTCTGTGATTCTGTCTTAAACCAATACCTGGCATTGCAGCAGAGAGTGTGTGCATTTGTTTGACTTGGGGAACTACAAGCAAAGGGAAGAAAATGGAAATAGCATGATCTCCTCTTTTGCAGCATCCAGTTGTGTCTGTGCCTCTGGGCTTAATGAGGTAGCTGGTGGCAATCACAGGTGCTCCCTCTGCCCATTGCAACACTAGGATGAACCCCTCAGTGATCTTAAATTCATCCTCTGGCTGCCCTTTCCTCATGGGTAGAGTGAAATGAGGCAGTAACCTCATTTGATTTGCACATAGAATCATAGAATCATTTAGGTTGGAAAAGACCCTTGGGATCATCGAGTCCAACCATTAACCCCACTCTACAAAGTTCTCCCCTACACCATATCCCCTAACACCACATCTGAATGACTCTTAAACACATTCAGGGGTGGTGACTCCACCACCTCCCTGGGCAGCCTATTCCAGTGTCTGACCACTCTTTCTGCGAAGAATTTTTTCCTAATGTCCAGCCCAAACCTACCCTGCTGCAGCTTGAACCCATTCCCTCTTGTTCTATCACTAATTACTTGTGAGAAGAGACCAGCACCAACCTCTCTACAATGTCCTTTCAAGTAGTTGTAGAGTGATGAGGTCTCCCCTCAGCCTCCTCTTCCTCAAACTAAACAGTCCCAGCTCCTTCAATCGCTCCTCTTAAGATTTATTCTGCAGGCCCTTCACCAGCTTCGTTGCCCTCCTCTGCACTCGCTCCAGCACCTCAATATTAGGTTAGAGAGGTTAGAGACCTCTGTGCAGCTGATTTAAGCCTGGTGGTTCTTGGTCGGTTTCTTCTTAAGCTGCATGGAGGTATGCTGCAGAGCCCCCAGTTTGGAAACCACTGAAGTAGATGAATGTTGGAAATTTGGTGCTGATGGATCTAAAGAAGAAACAATCTGTTCAGGTAGCATGAGAGATACAAATATGAGCTAAAAATATGTCTGTATGGCTTTATTTTTGAAACTGTGCAGGTAGAGTTATATTGTAAATATGGTATTTTGGGCCCAGTTCCTAATAAGATCCCAGATATGACAGAGTACCCACACTTCAGCAGTAAGGACTAACGCTAATCAAGTGAACTTCACATAATTATGAGCTGAGAAATTAAAGAACACAACGTGTGTCACTCACGTCCCAGAGGTGAGCACAGACTGATAGCATAGACCATGGAGAGAAAATACTGTGTATGGCAGCATGATGCAGACTGGAGCTGTGATGCGAAGAAGGAAGCAGTTGGTTTTATGCGCTTGTACATTTGCACTAGTAGTGTACCTATTAACAAATGATGTAGATTATTCCTACTAGGCATCTTGAATTTCTTGGAAAAATGGTTTTCTGGATAAAATTAAGTTGTCTTTTGTTTGTCAGTAATGAAAAAAATGGTAACAGTCAAAAGATTTTTGGACAACACTTTCTTAGAATCTAGATAGCAAAATGGCCACTTTTTTGGGTTTGGATTTGACAATCTGATATCGGCATTAGCCCGAAAAGTTAACAGTCATCTGCTCTTCTCCTGCAAAATACTAATACAGCTGTGTGCGCACAAGATAATGTCACTACCTGGACAGAACACGCTCACACTTAATGAAAGCTGTGAGCCAAATGAAGCCCTGAAGGCTACTTAATCACCTAAATTAAAGCTTCGTTTTCCGAAGTGCTGTGGCTGTAGTGACTTTCATGGAAGTCAGTGGGTTTAACTCATTATTTTAGTTTCCTTTTTTAAAATATTGCTTTCAAATGCATTTTATTGTCTTTTGTTTTATTTTGTTGTTGTTTTATTTTGTTTCGTTATTTCCAGTGGGATTGTTCTTAAGCAACAGATTTTATAATCAAGCTGGCAGAGGTGTTACACTCCAAACATTATTTATGGCCAAGGAAGAAACACCTTATACATAAAGCCAAGAATTTATTATTAGTGTAATTTAAATTTTAACAGTGTAATTGAAGAATCATTATTAGTTGAGTTCTAATTATTACAGAAAATAATACTTCTGTGCAGAAAAAGTTTCAGTAATAATAATAATCATCATGATGTCAAAATTGTTATACAGACACTTCTTAGTTTCTTCTATTTTCCTGGTGTTTTGGTCACCCTCCCCCTGCTCCTGAGGGTCCTGAAATGGGCAGTTTCAGTCTGGTGGGGGTCAGTGGGGGCATTACGGTGTGTCATTGGCATCTGGCATCCTTTGCTGGGAGGGATATGATGTTCATCTTGATGGTTTCTTTTTTCTCACTCTAGGATCTACTTGAGGTCATTTTTGTGTTTGCTAAAACACTTTTAGATCTTGCTTTTTCTTCACTGATCTGAAGCTCCACATTACAGCCAAGTTTATTATACCCAGCGCCTTTCACGTATGTTAGACACTTCTTTGTTCTCCTTGTTACCCCTAAGAGCAGTTTTGTCCGGCCCCAGGTCTGTATCTCTTTAGCTGACCACTGGTGAGTTGTTTATAGCTGTGGGGTCTCCAGTGACAGCCAGTGCCCATCTCTTATCATCCCCTGTCTGCCCTCCTCTGTGCTGCATCCCATGTCTCCCTTTCCCCATGCCGCTGCTATCCTACCAGGCCGGTATTTTGGTATACTACATAATAGTGTTAAAGCTGTAAAACTGTGGTGGTACCATACAAAGGAGGGAAAAAAAAAAACAAAACAAAACAACATAGCGGTAGCCACCTGGTCAATATGAAATGTTGCTGTTGTGGCTGAACCAGGTAAAGCAAAGCTGTGGGCAGGTCATGAACAGTTCAGACAGGACAAGCCTGACAAGCCTCGGTCCTGAGACCTTGCAAACTCAGTACAAAGCCTGGGACCTGTTACTAGCAATGGCAATACCATCCCGTGGGGCGACAGGGTAATAGAGGTCATGATACAATTAAGGCATGCTTTGCAGTATGGGGTATATGTGTAGAAAATGTGAAATAATGTACATGTGAAAGGTAGCCGTAGTTTGGAGTGTCAAATATTATTTTTCTAATGGGCTCTCTACTCACCTGTCTGTTATAATACAAACAGTAGCACACTGTTGGGGTTGGATCTCTCTGTTTTGCTTTTGTTTTATGGAATATTTTCCAGTCTCAGTAGTCATTTGCTGAGACAAATAATACAGTAAATTGCACATCTGACAGAACTGGCATTCTAGTTACTCATTATCAGGTAATATTCATACAGATCAGTAAAAATGCTGAACTTTTTTATAAAACTCAGATGCAAAGACACAGTCCAATACAAAATTCTGTACAAATTGTCTGTAAATCAGCAAAAGGCACTGTAGGAGCATTGGGGCAAGGCAAGAGCAGGACGCTGGATTTATGGTTCCATGTTTCCTTATTTCTAATGCGGAGTCCACAGCTCTCCATTTGTTTATCTTCAGGAATACGTAATGTATTTCTCCCTATTTATTCCTGGGTAAGAGTATGTATGAATTAACATGAGACACAACTCCAGAGATGTATATTAGATACTGTGAACTGAGAGCATACACTCATAAATTTTTTTATCTTTGGGCACTTTTTGAATGTCTGCTGACTGCAAGGGGATGGTTTCAGATGCAGCGTAAGGGATTGTGCAGCTGGGCAGTTATTACCATACCTCGTGACCAGGAGTGCATGCATTGCATTAGTGATAAGGGAAAAGGAGAGCATCCTCATTTCTCTCATCTTCTGCATCTGTAAGTTGGCACTTTCTGTATCCCTGTGGACATTGAGAACCAGGTACAGAGGGTCAGGTTTTCTCCTTGCTTGTACTCCTGTTAATCCATTTAACTCAGTATCATGATGCGTTAGCACAAATCAGCTGCTATTAGTGTTTGGGCCATGCTATTCCCTGCTGATAAAAGTCTTCCATTTCCCTTCCACTGTAGAAAATGTTGGAGCTGCTTGGCAATTCTTGGAAGTTAAGTCGTATATAGTGATTTATCTTTCAGAGGCGATTCTTAGTTTTGAATATTTTTTTTTTTTCATTACCCTGGTAGAAAACTTTCCAGACTTATAAAACTGAAAAGAATTGGAATTGGTTCTCTTGGAGAGATGGCTGTGCTGGAGTGGTTTTCACGTGAAGGAAGCACAAGTCACAGAGCTCCTCACATTTCAGATTCCTTTATCTTACTTTTAGCAATTCAAGTGCTTGTTGCAGTAGCTGGTGGGATACAAATCCAGGTGTATGCATGGGAACAGGGCCAGTATGTTTTTAGCAGCAGATCACCAACAGCCTGCAGCGCACAGAGTAACCACTCAGGCAGTAATTGTACTGATTCTACCACTATTGCTAGACTTTCAGTTTTGGCTGTAATGAGCCATGCTATTATGCCCATTTTCGAGTGACCAATGGTGGGTGCAGATAACCAAGTGAAAAAATTCCTTTAAATGCCGCTCCTCCTCAGCTGGCTTAGCACATGCTACTAAAATATGCATAATAATAGGTAAGAGCTTCTACATTTCAGCATTACCTTGTCAGCTGAAATACAGCAGAGGAGAAAACTGCGTTTGGATTGATTCAGACAGATTATGCTGAAGGGCCTGCACTTGCAGGGAGTGTTTATTTAGATGTGCTAAGGCCAAATACTGAAAACAGCCTATAATTGAACAAGTACAATACAAATATATGAAAGGTTTCAAGCGGTCAGGCCTCCTTTGACAATTTCTCGCCTGTAAACAGTTTGCCAAATTAGGAACAGAAGTTGTAACCAATATTGCAAGACTGCTATGTAGGTATTTGTATGCTTACACTATTTTGTACTATCAGCTGGTACAGTGGGTTCAATATTGTCATTCTGAAGCAAACTTTTAAACACATAATTACATGGAGCTGAAGTAAAAATCGTATTGTAATATCTAATATAAACAAGGTATTCTATTTCAAGTGGCTCAGTCAAACTTAAAGTAAGAAAATCCAATAATGGGAGGCTTAAAAATAGAATCTTTCCCTTTTATTAATTTAAGCCATTTTAAAGGGCAAAACTATACCGAGAAAGCTTTTCTTTAGGCTCTTACTTTTCTTTTTTTTAACAGGACTGGGAGTTTCCACATTTTATGGGTGATGTTGAAGTGAACCTTCCAGGCTTGCCATCTGCTCACATGCAGTTCAAAGTACCCTATTTCCAAAAGATCTTCAAAGAGGAATATCACATACATATAACAGGTATGTAATCTTACAGATTGTGACACAGTCACACAGTGAACTGCTTCTGTGTAATAGATATATGCTAACATGTTCTTAACCACATACTTTTTGTGTGTGGGTGTGTGTCCCGGATTACTATTTTTCTATCTGTGTATTTGTCTGTATCCATATCATCTATACATAAACATCTCGGGGAAATGAAGAACCTGTATCTTATGAATCAGCGAGCCCTGCTGTTTTTTATGGATTTCAGCAACTTCTTGTGACACTAAGTAATACCTTTTGTAGCTTCAGAGATCTTTTATCTAAAATTACTCTCCAGGGGAATTAGCGGCTTATTTCATTTTCAAATCTCTTATGTGTTCGGATGCCTTTGCTACGATTTATGCTAATATCTTTTCATAACTTCGGTCATTCTCATCTGGCAAAGGCCACTCATACGCATACTCCCATCAGCCATCTAACCAGAAGCAGACAGTTAAATAACATTAAATAAAATAGAATTGCAGTTATTCAAATGGATGGTACATATAGATAAAAAGTACCTGATCCTTGCATACTGTGAGACATTATTTTAATAACAGTAGGGAATGAAAAAGAGAAGAAGGTTAAATAGGAATAAATATTTTTATTTTACCTTCAGGCTAAGCACAAGGAGCATAGTTCCTCTATATTGGAAGAGGTGGATAATAATGGATAGCAAAAGAATGCAGGTGTGAATTGATAGGGGTCTTTAACCGCTAATGTAAACAATCACAGCACATGATACTGTACAGGAGTAAGATAGATGAGAGCGTCCAATGACACAGCCATATGAAACTCCTGCAGAGCAGGGACAAAAGGAGCATTCAGAGATGATACAAAGGTAAGGCCAAGAGCTAGCAGGTGAGTCACAAGCTCACCAGGCAGCAAAAGCCAAGGGAAGAAAATGTGCCAAGGAGGGAAGAATGATGAACCCAGGACTCAGTTGAGATAGGCTGAATGAGGCCTCAGAAAAGGCATTTTCAGCAAAAAAGGCAGAAATCTGAGAGATCAGATTAAAAGCTAGAAAAGAAGAGAAAATGAGTGCAAAAGTTACCTGCTGGCTGTTGAATGAGGAAAGGCAAGTGAGCCAGTAGGAAGTACGCATGGGGGGATGGAAAGTTTTTCGAAATTGGATGTAGGTGCCCTGCTGGAATACTGAGAGAGAACAGACAGCCAGCAAGAAGAAAGAAGGGCTGGGACACATCTGAGTGAGACCATTTGAGCCACTGGGGGTTTGTGGAACAGAATGAAGTAAATCTCATGGTCAGTGACTAGAAGGTGTAGGGTGAGAGATGGGATGTGTACATGAACACATTTTTCTCTCCCAAGTGAGAAAAAAGAGAGAGGGAAAAAAAAAAGAGTATAAACATCAAATATTTGATGTCAATAATAGGTATAGTATTCAGGGATAGTGAAAAATATTTTTTTTCCTAGTGCTCAAGACTAGAGCATGAATTTGGAGGGGCTCAGTCCCACAAGGTTCCCAGGTGCCCTGCAGTTATTTCATTGTATAAGGAGAAGTAGTGGAATGGGTACGCAGATGTGTATGAACAATGACTGAGGCATGATAGGGTTGGCTGTGCTATCATACAGAAACTCAGGATTTAATTAATGTAGATGAAAAACAATGGGTGATAGAAGAGGGACTGAAAAGCAAAGAACAGTTTTGCATTGCAGAAAAGACAGGGATATTGATGACAATCAGGGAAGAGCAAAGAATAAGCAACAGCAAAGAACATAAATTAGGGATCAGAAATACAACTGCTGGCAGTGCTGCTGTTTGAAAACAGACCAACCGACATAAAGCAATATTTATGCGTTGTAGAGTCTTCTGCAGAGACGACTGGAGGCCTTTCTGATTTTATGGCAAGAAGGCGTTCTTTTAATGAGGATGAACTAATGAATAGGGGCTGAGGAATATTTTTCCCTGCCTAGCATTAACCGGATCCATTTATTAGATTCACTAGACAAATCAATCCATTTGACTGCACATCACATAGTCTGTCTACAGACTGCCTGTTCTATCTCGGTGCTGCACCACCCTTTAGGAGATCTAATAAACAGCCATAACACATGGCACAAGAACCTCCCTTTGGGTAAGTTTTGCTTGAACCATCTGTTCTCGCCATCAGTTCTTGTCTTAGGTTAGGGTATCATCTTGGATCATTTTCAAGCTCTAGTAGTTGTGTGGATGTGTAGATACTTGTAATTTTCTGCTCAAATCAAGGAGCTAATAAAAGAAAGAAGTGGTTCAATATATATATGACAAGATGAATCTAATCCAATCTGAAATAAGGGTGGAGAGTGATGCGCAAATGCAACTGCAGCAGATGACATGGGGGTAGGACATCGATAATGGCAGGAGGCCTGCTGTATTTAAGCCCTGTTTAATACATGGGATCCAGAATGTTAAATTTAACCATGGGACTTCTTTTAGTAACAAGCAGGAAAAGAAGATTAAGGCCTGAATATCATTTATTTTAGTACTTGCTATAGGGATGAAGTCAGGCTGTAAATCCATGACCTGTGCCCTGATTTGCAGAAACCATAAACCCTTTTCTCCCAAACAGCAAGGAGAAAGAAAGCATGGCTAAAGTACCATTTACCATATTTTTCCTGGCAATTTTTATTTTCCGTAAGTTCTTTTACAATCAGTTTTGGTCGCTGTTGATTGATATAAATTGGGCAGCCCTAGGACTCCCCTGAGGAGACCTATTCGGTGCTGTGTTGCTCTAATGAGCAACAGTCCCACAAAGAAGCAGTAAAGGGACATTCAGAGGAGTAAAGGACTTCAAACCACCTTCCTGTTGGTGTGTGCTTAATGGCTTCATGCAAGAGCTGTACAGATGAAGGATTTCACAGTTACATGATCTGTGTTGCCAGCTCTCCTGATTTTGTCACAAGTCTTAAGACGGTTGGTTTTTTTTGTTTTGGTTGGGTTTTTTCGCTATTTTTTCTTAAAATCTTGGCTGCTGACTTCAGTGACTACATGAGAATTTCAGCTTTTATATTTTTTAAAATAAAGCTCATGATTGCACAGACGAAGTGTTGCTTCTGCATAACTCCATGTCTAAAAAAGCAGATAAATAAAACAGTACTAAGTGTATTATTTTTAACCCATCTTGCTACTTCAAACTAATAACATACTTTCTGAGGCCTGACTTGTGATTTCTGAGTACTGTAAGTTGGCAGTAATGTTGAATTAACATCTGCAGCCTGCAGCTGATATTCTTCGGTGTAATTATAAATTTACTATCAAAAGCATATTTTATTTTTACTGGTAACTGAGTACCGTGGTTTACTAAAATTTCTTTGCGTCTAGGAACTCTTAGCAAGCATCTACTTAGTATTAAATATTTTTATCCTGTTTTGGTAGCTGCTTTTATCTATGAACATCAAAAATAACTTGAATTCCTGCATCTGCTTAACTCATCTGGATTTCCCTTGACAGATGGTTCACTGCAATGTGTGTGTTTTCCTTCTTGGGCTGCTTTTTATGAAAATACATAATCTATCCTAGTTTCTATAATACCCAGGGAAATTTGTAAAACTTAAAAGTAAATTTTGTTACTTCAGATTCTTGCATGGTTAAAAGGCACTAGGGGGCCTGACTGGTACCCTTTAATAGCAGCACTGGAGATCCAAGAGCATCTGCTGTCAAGTGGGTGGATAAGTTTCAAATAGGAAATGTTCAGGTTTGCGTATCAGAACAGATGGGAGATTTTTCTGGCTGTTTATAAACGTGTTTCTGAGTGCTGATCTAGCCAGAGTGCCCTTCCACCCAAAGGAGAAATCACCACCTTCACGGCGGGTAAGTGCCTAGCGTGGCTGTCTCGTGGAGTTAAACCAAAAGTGTGTCTAAATTCAGGCCAAACATCACCTACACAGGGAAGCCTGAGGGAGCCCATGGGCAAAAATAGAAAGGTTAGAGGTAAAAACAAAGCTGTCCGTGCACACAGGTGTGAAAAAACCTCAGAGGATTTGTGGCTTAGTTCAGCTGTGAGTGGTCTTTATGCATGTATGTAGCTAATAACACTAATGTGACGAAAGATATGAAGAAATGTTTTGGAGATACGCGAATGTTTTACAGAGGTGCCTGAATGTTTTTAGACAAAAATTGCAATTGAGATAAGAGTCTAAAGTCAACATTTCCTACACTAGACTGGCTGCAGTTGCACAGCATGAGGCCACTTGAGGCCTTAATAAGTGGGATTTTCACATCTCCTCTTGACCTCAGGATAAGGTCACATCTCCTTAAGGATTAAGTCACATCTCCTCCTTAATAAGTGGGATTTTCACATCTCCTCTTGACCTCTACATAAGCTCTCTATTTTTTCGGACATGACTGCTCTGTTGCAGAGTTGACATACAAAAATAAAAATGCTCCAGAACCAGCAGCTAGTTTGGGATATTTGGACCTGCAGGATCTGCCTCAGTTGTCCAGCAAATCAGTTTCATGTGGGATTGTGGACTAGTTGCTGAACCCCTTGTAGGCCTTATCATAGAATCACGGAATGTGTTGGGTTGGAAGGGACCTTTAAAGGTCATCTAGTCCAACCCCAGCCTCTTTATCAGCCTCTTTAAAAATGAGCACTGCCCAAACATCATGTTCATCTGGCAGAAATAGGTGCCTTTCTGGAAGAAGAAAAATCCATACCTTTTTCACCACAAGAAAGGCCCTGGCATTCACATGCAGTGCACGTTTGTTGTTCAGCTTCAGCAGGGAGGGGAGAGTGTTTCTAATCAGAGGCCCGTTGTCCTGGTTTGAGGCTGGTGTTCAGAGCATGGTCCTACGGTGCAGGTCCAAACTGCCGTAAGTGGAGACAGTTGTAGCGTCAAGGTTTCCCATCTGGTGAGTGCCCAAGCCATGAGGATACAGTAGTCCTCAACAGCCATGCTTTCCCTGAAAATAGAGGTCAAGTTTTCATCCCCAAATGATGATTGTAGGCTACAAAGCCTAGAAAAGGGTGTCACATTCTGCATCACAGACTAACAGACATCCAGAATATGCTCTTGTCTGGCTACATGCCTCCATTTTTTCTTTTTGGGGATCTTTATTGAATCAAATTTCAATATTGCACCACATTTCCCAATACACCAAACCAGATTCCTGACTCCCCAAATGTCATGTGTAGCACGTAAGAACTTCAGTCATCAGCCAGGTCCACTTTTAGGTAGTGCATGGCTGAATGACAGAGGCTGTTTTAACTTCTAATTTTCTTCATTGTAACTTCATTGAAGAGTCTGGGTATAATTCTTTGGGGAACTGATTGACTAGCCTTCCAGTCTTGAGAGCTGATCTTACTACATCCTTCCATTTCAAATTGTGTCTATGAAAACTCCACCAGCTTCAAGAAGGGCTAAATGGTGCCAGGCACACACCAGTATTCTTGGCCGTACAGACCACTGGAGTACAACCAACAGTAGGGCAGGAGTGGTACTGACCCTACAGAAACTGGTTAAGAGACAAAATAAATGACTTCATAATGTCGGACTCCATTTTCCCTTATCACCTTTAATCTGTAATTAAATTTGAAGTGCTGTAAAATAAATTATAAATATGTTTTTTAAGAAAATTAATACCTATAATATTTATTCTGACTCTTCGCAATACTGTAAGCTTGAGTTTGTTTATGTGCAAGATGAGAGGTCAGGAGTGACTTCTAATTTACCAAGTTTATTTCCTATATAAGCTTGATATATGACTTAAAGTTTGCTTTAAAAAGCATCATGCTAAAATTAAGGTGCAATATATAATCATTTCATATACATAGATTATACACATGTGTAATGTTAAAGCTTGGTCGGTATTATAAATCTCAAAAATTACTTGTCATGGGGAATTACTATCAAATAGATATTTTGTGAGTGGAGGCTGTCAGACCTCTTGATTCAGTCTGCTTCGAACATGTTTATCACTGATCTAGGAGGATTGCTTGGTAAAATGGGCTTATTTGGCTATCACACCTGCTAGTACAGCGGAAAAGTACATGTCTTGGAAGAGGGATAGACAGCAGAGGACACTGTATTCTAGAAAGAGGCAAATACTTTCAGTAAGTAACCAAGACAGCACTAACTCCCAGTCATTTTGTGTCTAAGGAGATTAACGCAGCCCTTGGCTACAGGGAGTACTGAGTAGGTGTAGGAAGATGTAATTGTGTTCATATATGGTTTTAGCGAGACTGTTACTCATATACAGTGTTTGCTTCTGGTGACAACAGTGTTCAAAATAAAAGGAAAAATCACAGAGCTCATCGAGCATGACAGTGACGCGGAAGATGGAAAAATTGTCTAGAAATGAGAAACGTAAGGAGTTTTGAGAAGATCCACTGTAGAATACAGGCAAGTCTCAGGCAACTAACTGCCACTTAGGTTGCAGTTCATCTTAATTAACTGGGGTTTCTGCATTGAAGCTGTTTATCTAAGCACCCTTTATAGCCCACGCTGACCCAAAGATCCCAACAGCAGAGCTATGGGCTGTGCTCCTGCCTGCCTAGCTCTGTTGAGGAGCTGAGTGAGGGAGCTTCAAGTTCATGCTTTTTATGCGACAGGAATCTCTTTTGTATCAGGTGAGCACTCAAATTCTTAACATGAGGGTGAAGCCTTTTTTAGACAGATCCATCTTAGAAAAGATTCACAATTAAGAAACCACAATGTAGGATAGATACTACATGAAGCCTGAGATCAAGCAACTGGCTACCTCTATCCAGCATTTGCAGTGTTTTCTGCTAGCTTCTTAGTCAACTTCTTCACCAGCTGCAAGCTTCCATCGCAAGTCCTACTCCTTAGGTGGCTTGCTCTGCACATGTCGCATTTAGGGCAATGCGATTGGTGTGAAATCTGCTGCCATTATGCCTAAAGAGGAGGTAAGTCATAGCTCAGCATGGCAATGTCTAAGATTCCTTTGTCAGTCATACCTGAAACCTACAATCTAGAAAATCATAACAGTGTATTTTGGCCTTTATAAAGGCCATCTCAATAATGTCCCCATCTCACTGTGCTTCCTATTTTAACCTTTCAATTGTCTGTTTTCTCCCTCCACATCTTCACTCTTGCCATGTCCAGCTGAAGGGAAAGAGCAATACTGGTCTTACATGAGTTTTTCCCCTTCCTACTATCCTTAGGGTCTCACAGACCTCTCTGGAAAGTCACCTGTCTTGGCTCTACAGAAACGCAAAGTACCACAGATCATATTTTGATGAAGCCAATAACAAAAGAAGTGGAAGGTCTTTTTGGATGAGCTTATCATGCATTTTCCTGGGAAAAGAGTATGGCTTAGGGAATTAATTTTGGGGCAATGCAGCAAGCGGTTGCTTTCTGCTTGAAACAGCTTTCTGGTTGAGACACAGAGTACTATTTGATGACAGATTATTGTTTCAAAAAGTGCCCAAGAGAACAACCATAACACAAAAAGCAAGGTTTGAATGCAGTAAATCATGTTTTCTTTCAAACTGGCCATAGATAAACAGATAATGGTTCTAATATTTTCTTCATTGTCATTTGCGTTTAGCCTATTTTCCTAAGGAAATGAGAATTATGTGATCCTGTTCTCTGTGTGGATTGCTCTCACTCTCTGTCCAACACTCAGTCAGCATCAAATAACTTTTGAACCCGGGGCCAGTTTCAAAAATGTTTTTCAGAGGGTAGGAATCTGAAAAATAGTGACATTAACACTGTGTCCTAAGAAATGGTGGTTAGGTAAAGGAGACTCATCTACGTTAGTGCCCAGCTGAGGAAAAAGCAGGGAGAAGTCGGCTATTATGTTCTGTTTGACAGCAGCCAACTGATCAGTGAATATATGTGTCCCGGCCAGCCCATCAACACACACTATGCAAGATACATTCTGTCCCTGTCTGTTGAAAGGTCGTATGTGATGGGGAAGCTAGGGTTATTCTGTTGGAGAGAAACACAGGAAATGCAGGGCAGAAATCCACAGGAAACAGCATCAAAAGAGAGTGTATTGTTTGTTATTGTATTTCATATTTTAACATCATTTTCAGTGTCTTGGTGTTGATTTAAGGAACTTACATATTGTAAAATGTGGTGAAAAGCTTCTAAAACCATAATTTTATTTAACGGGTCCATTATAATATTGATGAAAACACAGAAAAAAAGATAGAGGAGTTATTCAGGGATTATGTGAACAGGAATAGCTGCAACGTCTTTTCAGTGCTGTTGATTTCTGGATAGCAACAGTAACAAAAGAAAATGAACATTCTTGTTCATTTTCAGTCTAAGTATAATCTAGACTGAAGAGGACTATTAAATACAATTGCTGAAATGCAAGGAATTACTGTCCTTACCCTCCTGAAGCATTCTGGTCGTACAATTTGAACACAGACTTTCAGGAACAGGAATCCATTTATTCTTTGCCAAGCCGATGACATAAGTGGTTTGATAGGTACTCTGATACTTTCATTTTCTTTTTCACTTGAAACATATTTAAATATGATTCCAGTATAGACAAATATAATTCATCACCAAGAGGACCAATCCTCCATGAATGTCCTTCTACATAATGCTGACATGTAGATTTGCTGGGTTCCTGTGTAGTGCTAGTCATCACTGCACAGGTAAGATCTTAACGTATGCCCACCTAGAATGTAAGAGATGCTTTGACTATGAAAATAGTATAGTTTGTTTTGTGTATTCTTAGAATAATTTGGTTAGAAGGAACACCTGGAGTTCATCTGTTCCACAACCCTACTCAAAGCTGGACCAACTTTGCAATTGCATCAAGTTATCTTTAATGTCTTTTGGATGCCTGTAGGAAGCATACAAAAGACTAATTTTAAATAATAAAAGGAGAAAGGTTTCCTCCTCCAGAATCGCAGGAGCTTAATGTTAGGCTATGAGTCAATCCCTGGAGGAGTTTCTCATTATGCAGACTATAGGAAAAGCTAAGCTGACTACCCTCCCAAGACTACAGTCAGCCCTTGCTATTTCTTGAGGGTATAATATCTCTAAATCACATTTTATCCAATTGTCCCCACCTGATTATGTCTGTGCACCATGGTTGGTATGCCAAACAATGTATGTATATACTCTTAAAATTTACATAATTACCAACCCCCAAAACCTCAGTCACTTCAGTCATTCCTGGCATATAAACAGTTCTATCAAATAGTGCCTTTTCATGGAGAATTTCCATGTGAATATTTTCTAAGCCTTGCAATTAATGCTTTTTTAGGCTTTTTGATCTATACCACCACATCACCTACAGGTCTAATCAACAGGTCATCTACAAACTGCAATGTGAATTCAACTGATATGCTGCTGTGCTTGCATTACAAAATTATTTTATTATGTGCCCAGACCTAATTCTGAAATGCTAAGGGATATTCAGCATAAATCTGACTATGGTGGAAATTTTATTACAACTTTGCTTTACAGATTAATAAAAAAAGGATTATTTTTTCTCTGAGTAACTTTTACATATGACTGCATTTGTACTGCTTCTGAAATGGATATGTTAGATGACAGAACTTTCTTTTTCCAAACAGGCAAATGGTTTAACTATGGAATTATCTTCCTTGTTTTAATCTTGGATCTGAATATGTGGAAGAACCAAATATTTTACAAACCTCATGAATATGGTCAATATATCGGTCCTGGACAGAAGATCTACACAGTGAAGGACTCAGAAAGCTTGAAGGACCTCAATAGAACTAAGTTATCTTGGGAGTGGAGATCAAATAACACTAACCCGTTGACCAACCGGACCTATGCTGAAGGAGACATGTTCTTGCACAGCAGATTCACAGGCTCTAGCCTTGATGTCAAATGCCTGGCTTTTATTCCAAGTTTGCTGGCTTTTGCTTTGTTTGGTTTCTTCATCTGGTTCTTCGGGCGATTTCAGAAAACTGACCAAGGCATGGAGAACTTAGACAAATCATACACAAGAATGAAACGAAAGTCACCGTCAGATATGGGAATGACACGAGAAAATACACAGGTGTTAGTAGAAGAACCGTTAAGTTTTCAAGAACCACATCTCGTATCCATAAAATCAGACTTAAGTGAAATAGTCTTCAATTCTTCTCTCCTAACTTCTGAAAACTTGAACGCACAACTGAATGAGCAAGATAGCCCTTTACAGCCAGTACCAGAGTCCTCTGTCCCTAAGAGTAATCCTGTGACATAGAGGAAAATACCCAGGAAAATCAGTTTAAATAAGCAGTTACTATAAGATTTCAGTTTTACCTTTTGTAAGTTAAGATTTCCATAGTGTTTAGAATAAGAAACTCAACCTATACCAAAAGGTGCTCAGCATGCTTTTTCTAGGAATTTTGTTTTTTACTTGTATTATAGTATGTGCCTACTGTATATCTAACATTCCTTTATAGATTGCTTCCCAAACTTGCACAAGCTATTTATTAATACATTATCTTAACTGTATAATAGTGTATTAGATGATTACTTGCAGGTATAAATTCTACCGTGGTGGTGCCTTGAGACATTAAACTGTTTTTTAACTCAACACCAGATGTATAGCACAGTTCTTCTAATCTATTTTGCAAAGCTTTTTTGTATATGGTTATTTCAAGTATCATTTGATGTCTTGATGGAGGAGATAGTTATTCCTAAAGAAGGGTTTCTGTTAGGACATCACAACTTGACTTTGTTATTTACTCATCTGTGAAGTCAGTGACTTTGATGACCGGACTGCAGAGAAGCATGTTGATTACCTTTTTATTTTTGCTGGCTAGCTGCCAAACACAAATACAGATTCATTATGCAGTAAACAGCAGAGTGATAATACGGCATGGGTCACTACTTGTGGAAATATGACTTTCTCCATCAGTAATAGCAATTAGGTGATAATGCCTAATTATATTTCTCCTAATTAAAGATAAACTGCTCCTCGATGAAAAGTTTTGCCCTTCACCTTTTAGAAGCAGAGGTGAAAGTACGTGGTCGAACTCTTTCCATCATCACACCAAACCTATGCAACATCAAAGAGCCAATAGAGTGATTACGGTAAAGGGCACAAAGCCCATTAAATCCAGTATTGGTGTGGTTCAGTGCAGATAAGGTCTGGGCATACATGAAACATACGTAGAAACACAGCACGCTGTCTGTACAGTCTAACTTCTCCACTTACTGAATAAATGTTTAGGGGCTTTAATTAAAATAGCTTAAGAAATGAATTTTATACCCTTTTTTTTCCTTCATTCATTACCCATGAATAAGTGTATCCTGGACGCAGAAACATAGAGAAACTGTGGTTTTTGCTTTTTTGAAGGGGACTTTGTAATGTGAATTCCTCCGCTGTATGATCAAACTATATGCACTGAGAAATTGCATATCTAAAACATCAGAAAGACTCTGATTTGCCTCTAATTTAGTTCTATAAATTGTTGTTACGAGTTACTAAATAATAAGTCATTTTTAAGTCTGAATTATTTCCCTGTCATTTACTGGTGTTGCTGTATTTTGTCTTTGTGACTTTTTTATCTCCGTTGTTTTGATCTATCTGCTTTTAAGTTTTTGGAATGATGAATTTAGCATGCATAATAGAACTATGCATTTATTAACTGTCGTCACTTGAGAGCTAATTTTAATAAAAATCATTCAACAATTGTTTATTATGAGGCAGGAACATATATTGTTAGTTTTGCAATTTTTTTAAAATATTTTACCCATGCATTGTCCTATTTAAAATCATAAATATTTCTGACACTAAAAAAGACAGGCTGTACCACAGTAATGTCAAAATCAAATATTTTGCTTTTATGGAACATTTAATATTTCATCAGGAGAAAGTTCACTTTATAATCAGACTAAATCTTTATCCATTAAAAATTATGACTAAAAATAAATTGATTAGCTTTTGCCTACTGCAACCTGTAAACTTGTATAATTGACTTAAGATATAGTCAAAGACAAGCCATTAATTAGTAATGGTAAAACACTGTGAAATCCTGCTTGACTATATAAAAGGTGACTATATTGATGTTTGACTTTCAAACAGCATTTGATTTCTTAAGTAGTTAAAGAAATAGCTGATTAATTTTGCAGCTACATGCTTCTCTGTATGTTTTGGACACTGTAAACCCAAGTACTGAAAATCTCCCATTAACTCATTTTTCCTTTTTGTGCATAGGAGTGGTTAAATCCATTAATATGTAGGCAGAAAATGAAAGAATCACTTGAGCCTTACAGCCTGCATGATTACATGACTCTGAGAAAACTGTTATTAAGCAACTGATCCGCAGCTAAAGCAATTCTGTGACCTCACATTCAGTTAATGCTTTTAAGGTCATTATAAGCCTGCATGAAAGAGAGAAAAGCATCAAGTAATCCTAGCTTTTGCATGAGTATTTAAAGAAATGGTCAAGCAGAGAGGCTGCTTATATCATGAATTCATAAGAAGTTAAAAGTTTCGGTGTAGCCGCTCACCATGGTCAACTCATCAATTTAATTAAAGGAGGAAGGACTCCTCAGTTGTGTGGGAGTCTTATTTGTAAACACAGACACAGATGGGAGAAGAGAAGTATTTCCACTCCCTGCTTCCAGTGTTGAGTTTGAGTGAAAAGCCTGAGTTTGGTGGCTAGGCTTACCCTAAACTCCTCCTGAAGCAGGCAGAGACTGGGGAACTGAACACCCTAAAGGTGATTCAGTACCTAACTTGTTCATTTATCTCTGCATTAGTGAGTAGCGCAACTCAGCAGGAATGGGTTTGTGGAGTGAAACAGCTGGTGCTGAGGACCCAGCAGCCACACTTTGTGCATTTCAGGATTTTACTTCAGTTTAGCTCATGTCTGGTCCTTATAAACTGAATGCACGATAGTGGCTGGAGTATGTTTCGGACAAATCTCATTCACGTGCAGAGACCATGCAATTTGAATTAGGAGAGAGTAAGAAGCGGGCACAGTCTAAACTGCATTCCTGAGCTGAGCTACTAATGCAGAGTCATCCTCAGTCTTCTCCTGAAGCAACTTGTTTTCCTCCATGGACCGTAGAAGGGTCAGTGGGAGACTGAGTGGCTAAGTAGGAGGGTGAAATTGGTTACCCGAAATGGGAATATTCCGCCTCCAAGCACATTCATTGTTTTCAACTTTTGTTCATTATTAATATTCTGAAATGCTTCTTTAACTCAGACCACTCTGAAGTGCTTTCTAGTACAGTGCCCAAGGCTAGGACCTTGATATGGATGGTTGACCTTTTCCTGAAAGCCTAACAATTACACAAATTCTTTCACCCTTTTTTCTTTGCCTGAAGAAGAATCCATAGAAGGGAAGAAACTTGAGGAAGTGTCAATTTTTCACACACTGCACAAGTCTCCATTCTGCCCTCTATAATAAACGACCTAGCAGCTGCCATCACTACTGGGCTGGCCTGTGTCTGCTTTGTCAGAGATCAGATTTGGTACAATAGTTCTTTTTTTTTTTTTACCATAGATACACTGTACGGTGATGGATGATAGATACTGCCTAAAATAGCATGCATAGAAAACACATCTCTAGGATAAGCACATAAGATTTATGAGCCCACAGGTGCCTATAAATTGCCTTAGCGTCCTCAACAATTACCTTTGCGGAGATAGAAATGACACGGAGCAAACAGAAGGTAAGAATGTTTGTAGAAAGTACCTTAAATATAATATTCATGCTTATGAAAGTGTATATGTATGTCTAAAATCCAGTTGTATAAAACGTGTATGTGTATGTATGTTAGGAGCCCAGGGATTAGTTGATTCTGTTGGGGGAAACTGCTGAGCCTCAGGCAGACGATTCGCTACTGCCCTCTTTATTCCGCGTTGCGCCAGGAGTCAGTTACTCCAGGTTGCTTCATCTCCTCTGCCTCCACTTCTATTGCCTAGAAAATACAAAACCAAAAAAGAACATTTAATTGCACTATCTGCTTCCCCAAATTACGTTTTTGTCTAATTTATGCAGAAAGTAAATTTTTCCTGTTTTAAAAGATTTTTGTCCTCTCCAGCTAGTATCATCGTACTCTGGGCTACTGCGCTGTATTGCAGTAGGTGTTAAATTATTGCTTTTCCTGCGGTGAGTAGCCTTCATCATGACAACCACCTGGAAACAAAGAGCAGACACCTCTCAAAGACTGGAAAGGCAGCAATTCACGTACTTCCTAGACTGGCAAGATCATTTTCCCACAAGTGAACAGGTTATGACTCACTAGTAAAAGATGTAACAGATTTTTAATACAATGCCCTTAATTTTAACAGCCTTCTAGGAGGGACTTAGTGGGAGAGGACTTTTTATCTCAGGCCATAAAGTTGAAGTAGTTACGGTCCTGCAAGCAGAGTCTTTCAGCTTTTTAGGGTACATTTTAAAGTAAGCAGCTTAAACTTTGCGCAGATTACAAGAACCGTAAGAATTAGACAGACCAAACTGTGAATAAGAACATAAAGTTGATTAACCTGTAGCTGCCAGGTGCAGGATGTAGACAAAACACACATTTATCAGACGTTAGAGTGAGCCTGTGCTTGGAATTATGGACAGTGGCATGCAAGGATTCAAACTGTATTTATCAACAAACAGTTGCAGCCCCTTTATCAACAGAGGTGCCACTGCAAACACCGGACAGACCAGCTCTTCTAACCTACGGTCTCTCTCCTGTCCATCCCTTCTAAGCCACAAATGACAAAGGGGTTGTTCATTTCCCTGTGCACTCAAAACTGTCCTGTGGGGAGCCCGGGCTCCCTGAATGTGATGTGGCATGGCATTGCGATTCCTAATATACAAACTCCCAAGTAGGACAGCCAAGGACAAGCAAAAAGAGGAAGTCTGGTCTGTGAGTTCCACCACCTTGAGGTGAAGAAGAATGGCTTACGTCACCATTTCAGAGGCAAATCAATATAAATGGAAGTCCTGTTTCATAGGAACACGAGGGGGAAAATGGAGAGACAGCAAATCACTATAGATGCCTATAGATGCCTTTCCATCCCCTTCAGATATTCAAATAGAAGCAGCAAGTCCCTGTTCCCAAATGCTCACAAACAATTCTCAGCTTCCAGATGACTTCTGGGTGACTAGCTCTTCTGGGTGACTAGCTCTTCTGGATGACTAGGTTTTAACACCATCTTATTTCTCTCCTAACACTTCCTCTGCATGGGGGATGTCAGCAGCTTTTCACTGTTTGGGGGAAGAGGGTAGTTTTCTGAACAAGAAGTAGGGAAGAAACTTATGAAGGAGAAGCCCTGTGAGGCCACGTTCTCCACAGCAAACTCCTTGTTGGAGAGAGAAAAAGCATAAATCCAGCTCCTCTGCAAAGAGGAGTGTAGTAGCATCCAATCCTTTCAGAAATAGATGTTACAGCAGCAGCGCAGTCACAGAGATACTTCTAATCTCATGCTTTTCTTTTGATGTCTGGCAATTGGGGTCTGCGGAAGAGCAGCTTATCTGATTCCTGCAGGCAGGTCATAGACCTGGGCCTCATGCTTTGTGACGTCTGGAGCACTTCTCTGCATATTGAATTCCTCCTTTCCCCGCTGCCCCCCCTGCCCCTCCCCCCCCCCCAAGTCTGTTTCATTCTTCTTTTTTTATTTCCAATAATTTTTTATTGTTAGTGACCTGAACCGCAGATCACCCACCAAAGGCCCATAACTGCTGTTATTGGTACAGTACCATCTGTACACAGGCTCTGCCCAGCCGAGGAGATTCTGCCAAAGCAACAACAGGTGCCTTTCCTAAAGCTCTGTCACAACCTAGGGACAGATCTAGGGAGAACATGGTTCATTGCAATACTGTATGCTACATGCAGAACGGGTTTTGGTCCTTCTAACCGGGTCCCTCCATGGAGCATTACAAAGGAACGTTTACAGACTGGGTTATTTTTATGACTCGATGTATTTATTCAAGAAGACACATGACTGTGTAACTTTAAAACACTCGGAGCCCTGTCTTTGTTGTTGCAACCTTCTTTGCTCTCAGCTACATGCGAAGGAAACATGGGCCACGTGAACATAATAGATGTTTTCCTCAAGTCTGCCCTCGTTCCAGCTCTTCAGTTCCTGGGGAAAAAAGGCTTTCAGCCTGCTCATGCGCACAGCCCCGGTGTGTCCTGCCTGGCATAGCTTCAAGGCTGGGGATTTTAAGAAAGATCAGGCTCCTTTCTTCTCTGCAGGCAGACACGTACTGCGGCCGTGGCTGGCCGTGGTGTGATTCCTACCTATTGTCAGGGAAAAGAGAAAGACAAGCAGCAAGGGGTCACAGTAATCAAAACTGAAATGCAATATTCGTTTCTAAAAAGCCAATATTGGCTGATTGTTTGCTCCCTCCTTTTTGCCATTTTCCAGAGAGGCAGTTTGAGATGGATCAGGACATTTCCTCAGTTATCAACTCCTCTTTTTCATTGTTTCTTTTTCCCGTGGGATCCTTTCCCACCATTTGCTACTATTTAAATCTCTTTGATCCTCAGCATCCACAAAATGCAGTTTCCATTCAGGATCTTCCTTTCTTCTCTGCTTACCTACCCTTCACTTGCATATGTTCATAGGACAATTCAGATGGGAAGGCATTTTAGCACAAAGCAGGATCAGCTCTGACCTCAAACCAGGTTGCTCAGGGCTTTATCTTTGCAGGTATTGAAAATATCCAAGAATGGAGACTGCACAACCTCCCTGGGCAACTTGTTCAAAAACCTTCTCAGCATTGCAGTGTAAATGCCGCCACTGGTAGAAAACTGCAAGAGAGATTCCCAGGAAGTGGGAATGAGCAAACTACGTGCAAACCATGACAAGTGACACAGTGTGAAGCCAAAGCTATCAAGATGAGAGCTTGGCTCCGTTCAGGTACACTCTGCCCTCTGGGAGTGAAGCCACACCAGTTCTCGCTAGATGCTACACAGGCATAACTGAAAGCAGAAAATGGCATGAAAGTATTGAAAAAAATCAAGATAGTTTCTTTGTGATGCCGAAGTTAATTGTAATTCTGTTTCATACTGATGTAACTGGTGTCTGTTTATTGCCTGGTACTGTATTTGCATATTGAAGAAGTCAATTATCTCTTCAATTTGCAATCCTTGGCTCATGTAATCAATTACCCTGAGTGAATGTTTAACATTAGTCATGAAAGAGTCATACTTTATTATATTGCATCTAGAAGAACCAGTAGCACCCATTAGTAGAATGGATTATTACATTTTTGTAAAATCTGTATGGAGGAAACCAATTGAATAGCTGAACTTATGCATTGCCCAAGTCATTAATCTATACAACCATACTGTGATCTTTATTAACTGGAAAATCATTTAGATTAGCTGAAAAAAAAGACTTGTTTCTTCTCAGACTTCCATTCATATTGACTTTCCATTACTGGCCTCATGTATGTCTGCACACACAAGAGTGTTAGAACTAATCTCCAAAAGGAAAAATAGATTAGAAACCAATGCCTGCATGTAATGTGGATGAAGGCCAGGCTGGTCAGGGGGTTGTTTTGTTTTAATTGAGGTGTAGACAGTGCAACTAAGGAGCCCTTCCCTCCCAGCAAGTCTGGCAGAGGCAATCAGAAGAAAGCTGGCCCCAGTCAAGTTCTCGTCTGGGAAGGTGGCAGGTTACTTAAAGAAATGCGAAAGGGAGAATGACAACTTTGCAGAAAAGCAGGAGGTTTAAGCAGTAAAGGAGAGGATGGATGTACAAAGATCAAACAAATCAATACCATTTAATCCACATTTGTGTCTTAAAGCAGTAGCTTATCTGAAGAGCCAGTGTAATTTTAAAGGGTAGAAAGACAAAGGCAAAGGAAGTAGGTAGTAAGAGACTATCTTATTCAAAAACAGGTTATTAAAAAAGTATTGATGGACTCTCCCTCCCTTGAAACAGAGATAAATGTCGATGATGACTGCTTCTGAGACACTGCATGCCTTACTGACCTTTCCTTGACAGGTTTAAGGGGACATAAAGGGGGTCAACGTGCTGGTGGCTACTAAGTCTTTTGGACAATGAAACATATACTCAGTGGTCAGAGTTTCAGTATTTAATCATTCATAAAATCATTTGCTGAAAGCAGGCATTGCTTGAGCCAACAGCAGCTATAATTAATGTATTCCAGAACTGCAGCAGCTCCAGCTGCTCCAGATGTTTGAGGACCTTTGTGAAGTTCATTCCCTGTCGACTGTGGCAGCCTTGCCAGGTAACGCTGCTGAGGACGCACGTGTGGCTTAACTTCTGTGTCATCCTGCGATAACACCAACCCGATCCCACAAGTACAGATAATTTACAGTAATCATTGTTTCCACATTTCCATGGTTACTGGAAAGAGAAAGATTTCTATTTTTGCTTCATGAAAAATTTTTGCATTCATCAAAAATTGAATGTTTTCCAAAATCTGTGCAAGGGTAAAATTAAATTGTGAGCAGACAATATAGCCGTTTTCCTTTCATGTGTGCCATCTCTTTGCTCTCTTTGCACCCTTTCCATCACTTCTGACCTGCACAAATCCCACCAGCTCCATAGGAAGGCTGCTCCTCAGAAATAATCCCAGAGGGGGCAGAGATCAAACTCTTTCCTATGGGGTCCTGGAGAGACTTCAGGCATTGCTCATTCAAAAAGAAAAAAAAAGAAAAAAGAATATTGATTCCATGGTCTAAAGAGTTTGTTATTTCTATAAACGCAGCTAAAGCAGATGTGGCAGAAGTTGACAGCAACCTCCTGCTCCATTTTCACAGTAAGTCTGCCTATGAGGGCCAATATACTTATTTGTTGGACCTATCAACTATAGGTAGGCTTAGTGTGCAGCATTTAATGAAACCTCCATGGAAATGTGTGTTGTTGCACCTGAAAGAGTGGGGTTTTGTTTCAGTTTTCAAACCCAGGCGATACCTCCATCACATAAGAGAGCACAGTGAGGAGTCCTTAGTCAATAACCACTCTGCGCTAACAGGTTTGTGAAATTCATGCAGGGCCATCCAAAGGTGCAAGCTCGGGTCCACGTGCACTGTGTGGATATTTTAGGTCACTGCACCTGGAGGGTTAGCCCTGTTGCTCTAAAGAGTGTTACAAAGAGGAGGTGTAATAATGGTCTGACTAGACTTCAAAGGCATCTGGTTCATTTGGGTGTATTTTAGTGCCTTGCAAAAGGCACGTGAAGGATTAAACACAGATGGCCCCTTTTAATGGCTCCAACTTTACATCACAAAAATCTCCACCATCTCTGTGGAGAAGAAAAGGAGGCAGTTAACAAGACCTTTCCTAGAGACCTTTCTGCTCCATCTTCTGTAGTCTGCTGGAAAAATGTCCTTTGCTCAAACTACCCACTCATCTCATTGCTTTTGTCACTATTTATACCACAGGAGCTTGTGAGTACCTTACACAAATAAGACTATAAAGATCGGAAAGGAACTGCTTGAAGAATTTGCAATACAAAAGTCAACCGAAGGTAGAAAGGAAAATTAAAATGCTGAGATGTGAAATCACTTGCCCAAGTTCCGAGAAGTCAGGCATCCCATTGCTTGTCTATTTTATTAGGACTTTGGCCTTTCTATTCTGTTGCTGCCAAATGTTTGATTTGCTTCATGAGATTCACACGCACAGAGACACTGTGTGAAACATCCCAGGAACAGGATGAGGCGTATTTCACCCTGGCATATATTCCGTCTGGAGAAATGAAGTTTTTGAAGTCAGAAGGCCGATTTGCTAGCATCAGACATCCCTTGTCTCCTGCCATGAAAATGCCAGCAAGGTGGCTGTAATGAGAAGTGGAAATACCTCACTTCTTCCTCAACTGCCTTCCTGACTTCGCTGATCTCAGTCTGGGTTCAGATATTGAGAGTCTGGAAAATAGATTTCGATAGTGCTGCATATCACAGCAAGTAACATGCAAAGAAGTTACAAAGCTGTTCTTTATCCCCCTAAACGTTGGCATCCTATTGTTTCTTTGCAAATTGTATTTTGCAAAAAGGAAGTAGTTAAATTCCTTTTCATAGTAAATGCAAAGACTGCCAGCGCTTATGGGATGGCAACTTCAGAATTTATGCCCGGTTGTGTTTTCCTTCAGCTGTATCAAGTGTCACCGAGAAGCAACACTGGAAGTTCAAAAGACAAGCAGTGAAAAATATTCTTCTAACATGCTCCTGTCGTGTATGCTGTGAGTGCATTAATTTTTGCTGGAACGATGAAACAGGGAGACCTGTAAAACAACAATCCATTTGTAACGGGATTCTGCACGTAGCGTCCTGATACACAGTCTCATCTGAGATGTGAAAGGGCCCTGTCAGTGTCAGTGTGATAAATACTATTTTTAGGGACAGGATGAGGGGAAACATAGCCGAGTGAGAGCGCGTGTGAGCAGCAGGACGTGACAAGTGCTGCGCGGTGCCTCAGCCTGCGCACAGCCGGGCTGGGGTGTTTTGCCGATCAAGGTCAATCTGAGCACACAGGGACTGGTGAAAGGCAGGCGGTGGGAGAAACCCTGCTCTCCCTCCGTGTGTGGTGACAGCGCACCGGCCAGGCGCCTGGGCAGCTATGGGGATGGCTGCGGACATGCAAAGCCCCAGCCTGGGGCCGCCTGGCAATTTGCTGCCGAAAGCATATGTAAGTCACTACTAACAGACCTGCTGCTGCTTTTAGTTGAGCTTGGCCAGTGCAGTCTCATTTCTAAGCCGTCTCCAGAGGTGGGAGGAGAAAGCCAGGGCACTCTGTGAGCTGGGGAGGGGGGGCTGGTCATGGAGCAGTGAGACGTCTCTTCCAACAGCAAACACCTGGCACCAGGAGAGGTGGCATCACCGCACGCCTCTGCTCCAGTCTGCGGCAGGGCAAGAAAGTGGAGCAAGACCACACCCTGCATCTTCTATCCCATTACTTTATGGGGAATCATAGAATCATAGAATGGTTTGGGTTGGAAGGGACCTTAAAGATCATGTAGTTCCAACCCCCCCTGCCATGGGCAGGGACACCTCCCACTAGACCAGGCTGCTCAAAGCCCCATCCAGCCTGGCCTTGAACACTTCCAGGGATGGGGCATCCACAGCTTCCCCAGGCAACTTGTTCCAGTGCCTCACCACCCTCACAGTAAAGAATTTCTAATTTATATCTCCCCTCTTTCAGTTTAAAACCATTACCTCTTGTCCTATCACTACACTCCCTAATAAACAGTCCTTCCCCATCTTTCCTGTAGGCCCCCTTCAGGTACTGGAAGGCTGCTGTAAGGTCTCCCTGGAGCCTTCTCTTCTCCAGGCTGAACAGCCCCAACTCTCTCAGCCTGTCCTCACGGGAGAGTTTCTTCTGCCTGTGCATTTCATCTGTGAAACCTCTGTCTCATTCTGGTGTCAGTGGACTCCAACACGAGTGAGATGCAGCATCCCCCAGCACGGGGACCACAGTACAGTGGGAGCAGGATGCCGGCATGGCTCCTTTGCTCCCAGCCTGGCTGGCAATGGCTATTTTGGATTGGAAGGGATATTGGATCATGCCAAAGGTTGCAAGACAGAGGCAAGGGTGCAAAGGCATGGAGGGGTGGGCAGGAGGTGGAGGGTGTTGAAATGCATGCAGGTGTTTAGTGGGGCTGAGCCACAGGGGTGAGTGGTGATTTCTTGGTCCTGTAAGAGCGGCTGGGTACGGGAACAGATGTAAGGAAGGTGGCCCCACTGGTCTTCAGCTTATCTTCCCCATTCCTCACCGCCCTTCCCATGGAAAAAACTGTGGAGACGCAGGAGTGCGGGACGGGAGGTGCCGCTTGCCTGCAGGTGTCAGGTGAGGCCATAGCTGTGTGGGTAGGTGAGTCCCACCAGGTCACTGCTGCAAAAGCCCTGCTGTGGGGTTGGGGTTGTGCCAAGGGTCGATAGAGGCCAGCTGCCCTTGGAGAGCCTGGGGACATGGCGGGAGCCCGCAGGGACACGGGGAGGGCAGCCGCCCCTCGGCTGGCACCCACTGGGGCAAACCACAGCAACAGCCTGCCCTGGGGCAAAGCTGCTCAGCTAACGTGGCTTAAATCACATCAGGATCAGAGCGATTTATTCAACAGCAGCTAACTGACCAGCAGTCAGTGGGCTTCACGTTCAGGTTCGATATCAGCAATACAGCAGATAAACTGCATTACTAGACACTTAGCAAATGTAAATAAACACCAATAAAATCCTAAACACCCTTCTAACCCCAAAACCTTCTGGTCACCCACACTGACACATACACACACGTGTGGTTGCACCATGGGCGACACGCACATCACATCCCTGGGACAAGCCGCTTCTCTGGCCTGCCCGTGTCCCTCTGCTTGTCAGGATGACCGCCTGCTGTCTCCGCCTCCCCCCAGCACCGCACCACCCACCAGCTCACTGAGGGTGTGCTCCGCATGGAGCTCATGGAGCTGACCCATGGTTTCACCTGCAGCTGACAGTGGAGCAGAGCTGATGGCTGATCTTTGCTTCTCAGTGCAGGGGTGATGCTGGGTAATGGTTGCTTTCTCAGCCTGCTGCCCTCCCTCTGCCTCAGCAGCCATGGGTCTTGCATGTCCCTTAGCTGCCTGGCTGCCCTCCTCGCCCCAGGGGTCTCCCAGGCTCTCCAGCCACCCACCCTGCCACGCTGAGAGCATTTCCCTCAGGTCCCATTGTGGCAAGCAGTCTGCCTTCTGCCCAACGTCTGACTCATCTCACAGCTGGCTTTCAAACAGCTTGTTCTGCACTCCCACCAAGGTCTGCATGTTTGACGCATACCTTTAGATAATGCTGGGGTGGGCTCTTTTCCCATGGACAGGAGCATGGCCATCCTGTGGGCTTGCAAAGTGTCCCCTCTCTACCTAGGTAATTGCTGAGTCTCCTGCTCTTCCTTATCCAGTTATCAGGAATCAGTGTAACAGAATTACGGGCTCCCCTTATGTGCCTTCCTGATCTTGGGCTTTGGCTAGCTTTACTCCTCTTTTTTTGGGAATCACTGGCCCATCTCCACAAAAGCAGGCTCCTCCTGTGGAAATATACAGCAAGTGTACGTGGATTTTTGCAGAAAGATCTTTTATTCCGTGAATCTGCTGGCAATTGCTCCTGGGTCAGTGTCAGAAATGTCTCTGTGAAGGCTCACTCCCTTTGAGGTGTCACCTTCATTTTCATGCAGAGTCACGGTGTTCTGCTCCACAGAGAACTGTTTCGGTGTGGCTGCTATGATGATGGGCACCCTGACCACGATGGTGGACGTGGTACAAGGAAGGTCAGAGGTGCCTACTAGCTCGTACCTGAAAGCCATGATTTTATTTTCCCTGAGAGTGCTGGTGACAGGCATGGGTTTTGGCAGTACCAGCGCACTGGTAACTCTCATGGCCTCAAAGGGAGCTGTGTCTGTCCGGGACTCCAACCTTGTCACCTCACTTTGGTCTTCCAAGTAGCGTCGTTCTCCCCTGCTGCTGAAGCCCCTATACAGGACAATGCAGTGTAAAGCAAAAATGACCTTTCTAACATACTTGCATGTCCTGTTGGCAATATCTGTCATGAAGACAATGGTGTCACCGGGGCAAAATATGTTTTTCTCCAGGGAAATCCGAAGGGTCACAAAGCCATGTCTGAAGCAGCAGAAATAAACTACATCCTTCCTAACTTCCACCACCAGTGGGGCCTGCATGGAGAAGGTGAGTGGAAAGGCAAAGCACGGTGAGTTCTTGTGCTGGATACGGAGTGATTCCCAAACACCACATGCATAAACTCCTAACGCAACAGCTGAGGCTGCTCAGCTCTCCCCACAAGCCCCACCATTAACCCAGAGGACAGTCTTTCTCACTGCACCAAATGTGACATGGCTGAATTAGCACAGGCCTCTTGAGCACATATGCAAGGAATTCATGTGTGCACATGTAAACATTGTCACCTTTAGCTATCTGTACCCAAGTTTAGAGGGAGACCACAAAATTATTACAATCATCACGTTCTAGATGTCTTGATGACCTTTGACTGACCATCCCAGCCTAGGTAGAGTTCAGTAAAAAGTCACCTCCCATTGGGGGACGCTTGCCCAAAGCTTAGACTTCAAAGTAAGAGAATAACCTCCCTTTTCCCTCATCCTGGATCTCAAAGTGCTCCCTACATGTCATCCTTGCAGTCTTACAATGCACCTTGTATACTAGAAAATAAACACCTTGCTGCAAGCCCTAAGACAAAGATGGCAGAATATATTAAAGTGTCATTTAAATGCTAAAAGGAAGCAACTCAGAGGTAAAAGTTCATGGGCACTCAGTAGTAAGCCATTACAGCTCTGGATCGGAACAGGGTAGGTCTGTGTGTCTCCAACTCAGATAGCTTGTTCCCCTTACCGTGTCTGTCATGTGCCTTCTGCAGTTACCAGCAGTTCCTTGCAGCAGTAGACATCTCTCCTCTTTAGCTAAGACAACTTGGCTGCTGCAGCAAGTCCCTTGAACAATGTAGGAGATGCAGCCAATTTTGCTGGTGAATGTGGAGGGAATATTTGGAGGAAAAGTGAAGTGGAAGTCAAAGGTGTGGACCCCAGAATCCAGCCAGCCATCTGAAAGCCAAACAACAAGCTGCTATCAGAAGCCTTTGAAACATTCAGGATGGTTGAACCTTACACAAACCTTGATGTGTCTCCCAGAATCCAAGGTGTCCTTACCACCCTAGATGGGTGTTGCTCCCAAAGTTCCATACCACTGGTACTGCGCCCAAAGGGCCTTAAAGGCATGGTATGGGGTGGACTGTGCATCGCCTCTGCAGGTCAGCTGCTGGACGGATGTATGGATCCCTACCAGTCAGCAGACTTGAGAACTGCTGATCTGCCTCATTTCGACACAAGGTCAGCGGACCTGCAGCCCCTCACAAACTGTTTAGGATTTTCACTTACGAAAATGGAGTGCCACAGACCTTTACCTTTCCAAATAAGCACTAATAGGCTTTTCGGGAGTAAAGCGGTGTAATGACTTTCACTCCTCTTTTATCGTCGTCTACAACACATGTGCATGTGATCTGAAACTTCTGTCTCACCTGTGCAAAAGCCCCCTACTCACAAAAAATAATATTTGACACCTTCTCTGCACATCTGTGAGAAGGAAAAATTTTGATCCATTCCTTCAAATGTCTGTCTTTCCTTCTGTGCCAATTCCTCTTAATCAAGTTCAGTTTTGTGTGGGTGAGCTCCCGCTGCCTGTAATGAATGAAAGACTGTACCACCTATGCAAGGATAAGTTTGGCCTCTTCTGGCCAGATAAGACCAGACGCTTTTCTTCATCCAAGACCCATTTCTTTTAAACACTAATGTATGTGCTGGCCATTTATCATCCAGACTTAAGTTTTCCTTCCTCCTCATAGCTTGTGCCAAAACTTCACTTTGAATCACAATATTAGGGGATGTGAGACTGCTAGAATCTTGTCATGCTGACTGCATCCTTTTGGAGATGAAGTCAATGATGCCTCGAGTTTTAATAATCTAAACTGGATATTCTTGTTGGCAGAAGAGCCTGGATATTGTTTCCTCACAGCATGGGAGATTTACCAGATGGCATAACAGCATTTTCAATCAATATCAGAGTTGTTACTCTGAAGAAAAAAGAAAAGGCCTAAAACAATCTGAAAGGGAGGAAACTAAAATTCGTCAGCCTCTTAGATAACTGCAATATAACAAAGTCATGTTGTCTATTCTGACAGTTTGTAGAAATCTGATATTCCCAGGGCCTTATCTCACACAATGTTGTCTCCAAGTTATTTTGGAAATGTTCTTCTTTTGGTAGAATGAAGGACTTTGAAGTGTGAGCAGATCTACAATTTAACCTTGAAAGAAATCAGTGTTCCCCTCCTGGAATGATCTGCATTTGGGCCCTGGTGTGAGTTTTGCAGCCCCAGCACAGTGTGGGGATTTACTGAGAGAGTTCACATTTCTCCGTCCCCACTGCAGGTATGGCCTGAGAGCCTGGCCTTGTGTGCAGGGCTCAAGTAGGCCCTGTGGTGCAAAAAGCCTTCCAGATACTTATTTCATTCCATGTACAGCTTTAATCCCACTTTCTCTAGCTTGTTTTGCATCACTTCTAAAGAGACTTCTTTGAATTGTGCCTGCTTGCTATGCTGCACTTCACTTAACTTTCCACACAGGCCCTCAGACCCCAAAAGATGGTGGCCTTAAACAATGTCCCTAAATTCACTGTGGAAGAGAAGGTGCGCTTGCTTTCCCTGGCTCCCCATGGCTGCTGGATGTGAGCCCCATAGCACAGGAGCACCTGCCCTCCATGTGCCTCCAGCGCCTGCCCTCTACCTTGTTCCCCTGAAACCATGCAACAGACTTAATTACACAGAAATTAGAAAGTTTCCCAGCAGCACCTGGGGATACCATGCTTCTTGGTGGTCAGCAGAACCTGGGAACTTCAGTCACACTGGAAAATTTAAATGAATTCCAGATAATCTAATGCGTTACCTAATTCAAAAAGTGCTCCATCCTGTATTTCCCAGCAAGGGAGATGATGGCTGCAGCTGTCGGGGAATTGGAAAGCGGCTGCTGGTAGGAGTGATCTGAGAGGGTGACCTTTCTGTGAAGGACGCAAGGGATTTCCTGGGGTGCGACTGATGGTGCACAGCAGTGATTGAAGAGTTTCAAACTGCCTGTAGTGCTGTGAGCTCCTGCCTCTGGTTTGCTCCAACTGGGGGGTTTCTGCTGGTGATGAGGATGGTTATCCCTGCCTGGTAGCACTGAAAGTCATCTTTTTCTTTTCTGGATCTAATTATCCTAGAGCTGTTACCAGTCACGTTCGATGACTGCCAAGAGTCAGTTCCTCCAGCAGTCTTTATCTCACAGAGAGACAATACAGAGTTTCTTGTGCGGTGGCGGGGTTTACCAGGGTTAAAAAGAAATATGTCAGCAGGCACCTGGATCCATGTATCTGTACTTCTTACAGAGACATCAGATGTAACCCAAGTAGGGCATGTGGTAAGATCAAACACCAGACAGCAACATGCTATCAAGAGCATATTAGCAGCTGAGTGTCAAAAGCTGACACAGGCAGCAATCTGTTCAAACATACATTCCTTGTGTGCCAACATCAGTGGGGAGCAGAGTATTCGGGGTAAGAAGGGTCAGGTCCGTATGTTCTTTCATGTTTTAAAATGGCTTTCTTGGACTTGTTAGAGCACTTCTACAGAGATGTAATCAATGCTGGAAGAGAAAGAAAAAGACTGAGTTACAGTAGTAAAAATCTGTTATTTAACCGCACTGCATTGACAGGTCTTGGTGGATGCAGATGCTCAAGTCTTTTGAAAATAGGAATATATCTGTAGGTGGCAGAATACAGATTCAAGTGTGTCTTTAAGCAACACCAATTTGAACTTTAGCTGAGAAGATCCAGAACTGAGGTGGTTTACAGGTACTTGTTCTTATAATGGCAAAGCTAATTGTTCCAACACTCAGCCTTTCTCCCTCTTTTCTGTCAGGGCTGTAACACCTGGTAGCCTACGGGAAGAGTCGGCATGCTGCAGTACTCAAAGACTAAGGCTGTAATGCATGTGTAAGGGGAAAATGACCTTTGAACCAGGTAGAGCCTTCAAGTCTGAGAGGAAATGAAGCCTGGCCACTGCACGTCATAGCTCAAAAGCACAGTTTCCATGCATTTGCATAGTCTAATTTCACTGCTAAACTAATCTGGGGCAGCAACCACCTGTGATCTCTAGACTAAATTTTCCAGATTCTCAACAGATCCTAAGAAAGAGAAGCTGAGAAGGGGGAGTGCACCTCCTCGGAGGCTTCCATTTGCTTTAAACATCCCCTGGAATAATTCACTGGATTAGGTGGTAATTACATCCTGCTGACTTTGCTCTTTTTAATAAATCTGTACATTTTAATTGTTAGCTCTGCATTTATATGTGTGCATTTTGGGCTGTATAATATCTGAAGGGAAGGTACAAAGAAGATGGAACCAGGATCTTTTCAGTGACAGGACAAGAGGCGACAGGCACAAACTGAAACACAGGAGGTTCCCTGCGAACATCAAGAGACACTTTTTCCACTGTGAAACAGGTTGCCTTGAGAGGTTATGCAGTCTCCTTCCTTTGAGAAATTGAAAAGCCTGGGCAGGTGGCCCTGCTTGAACAGGTGGGTTTTTCCAGATGACCTCCAGAGGTGCCTTTCAACCTCAACCATGCTATGATTCTGTGATTCCATGAAACAATCACACTTTTGCAGGTGTTTTCAGTGTATGTCTCACATTTGTCTTGTCTCTCAGTAAAGATACAGCAGTAACTCTAATAATGCCTCTACTACAGTTGCAAATATAACAAAGCCTATATACCCAGTGGATACTTGCTGGCACATACGTCAACCAGAACAATGGAGGTAAGCATTTTAGAAGACCAAAGAATGCGTCAGTGATGTGCCTGTGACTAAAGATTTCCTACCTGCTGCTAGACAGGTCGTGATAGACTTCTGTGCAACAAATGTTCACTTCACAGACACAGCCACCGGCTCGTGGGGGACTGCTCACACTCTCAAATACCGCTGATCAGATCAGAATGCTACTGCTCATCACAAAGCCCTGGTTGCCATATGACTTAGTGAAAAGGGAGTATGCCATGTGATAGAAACAGCACATGGACATTGGCAAAAGGAAGACTTCCTCCCCAGATCCCGCCTTCCCTAGCCCAATGCTAAGAAGCTGTTCAGTTAACTGATGCCTCGTTCCAGTGTTTTACCCTTTATGTGGAAATTCTGTGTTTTGGAGACGTAGACAACCTGGTTGGTGCAAGCCATGCTCTTCTCATAGTCCCGTTCAGGATTTTCCTCCTCAAGCCACCTCAGGTAGCCTCTTCCCAAAAGCTCCACCTTTACCACAGGGTGCACCAGAGTACTCCTGAGGTTCAGAACCAGTTGGCCATCTATGCTGGAGCCAGCCAAATACACCTCAATCTCAGGAAGCACCAGGTTAATTGCCCTCACTGTCGACATAAGGGAAGAGAGGGTGCTGGCTGCTGCTGGGGTCTGGAGGTTGGATTGCGAGGTCATCTGCTCCAACCCCACCCCATGACACGGGGGATTGTGAGGTCATGGCATGGGGGACAGGTGCAGGGTTCTTCACAGGGACAGAGCTCGGTTCTCCACAGGGACAGAGCTCAGTTCTCCAAGCTATGCCAGACCGGATCGGAGCCATTTATCTGATTATGAGCAGCACCTAACTACCTGACAAGCATTCAATTACACGTTTAGGATCGGTATTGGCAACGCAGTAGATAAATCACAATTCAAGACACTTAGTAAATGTTGATAAACACTCAGAAATTTTTAAGCACACTTTCCATGAGTGATCCCCAAAACTTCTAAGCATGCATGCACACACACACATGCACGGTTAGGTGCACCCCCCCCTCCTCTTGGGTGCACCCCCCCCCAACTCATGCACCTGTCCTTGTGGAGATGTGGGCACCCTACCCACCAATCCGTCCACCAGTGAGAACACACACCACAAGCCCCACCACCACCCCATGGCCCTGCACCTCATCAGCATCAGCATGCTGGCTGCACGCAGGCTGCTCACACCATCTGGCAGGGGCAAGGTGCTTCTGGCGGTGCCAGCCCTGGCTTTGGTGGCCACAGCTTCCCCCGTCCCACTCCTGGGTCTTGTCCCTGGTCACAACTTCTCACACTACCTTGAGATTTCTCTCCAGGCTGACTTTCTTCTCTCATAAGTCTGCTCATAATCTTCTACCTACTGTTTAATCCAGCTGATGGTTGTCTCAAGTAAACTTCACCATTCCTCCTTTCCTCATGGTGTTACCAGTTTTGGACAACCTCCCTCCCAGAATGCGCAGTTTTGTGTATTGTGTTCACACTCACCTCACTACCAGTTTAGCCATTGTTATCTGAGCACGCTACCAAGAAGGAGCTGGGCAAACTGCCCCCCACAGCAAATTACTAGCAGTGAGTAGCAGATGTGGCTGATATTGCCCACATAAGCAGTGGCCAGAAGACTAAAGCAAGTGCCAGTGAGATCTGAGGACATCAGGGCAGGCGAGCAGCCACCACACCACCTCTCTGGGCAGCGAGGTCCTGCAGGTCTGGCTGAAGCCAGCAGGCTGTTGTTAACCAACGCAGGATGATTGGCAAGATTTTATTGTAATGTAGGAGGCTTTGGTGAACATGGCTAAAGGCAAGGGACTGAGATGAAGTACAGCCGCTTCATCTCCTAAGCTCCTCTTTGTCATATCAGAGCAATTCCAGCTAGCTGGAGCTGCTGTGACTTGATCATAACATTAAGGGGAAAGACATGTTCCTTCCAAATAACATCCCAAAACACTGTAAGGCTGATCTGAGGTAGACCTCAAATGCTGTTGGGCACTTGGACCGAATGGGTGTGCCATGCTCTGATCCACATATATGTGGGAAAGGAAGGAAAATGATGTAGCATGGGATATCCAAGAGACCTCTTCAACCAGGGGAGCGGGGATGAAGACAGCTACAGCAAGGGCTGCAATAAGAATCACATCTGCAGCTGATGCCAGCAGACATCTGTGACCCCAGAGTGAAAGCGCTGGCAACTGCTCTGCAGAACGCAATTCCAGAGACAACGTTCTCAGCTGCAGGTTGAGCATGAGGCCACATGCTGAGAAATGCTGAAAATTAACTGATCAAGATGGCCAACAGTTTAGGAAAGAAGTCACAGCAGCACGTTGAACTTTAAGACTTTCGTCCTCCATGCTAATAAGTCACTTTTCCAAAGCTGTCAAGATACTCCCTCACAGTATCTGTACCCCATCGTTGCTTACAGTGTTTTCAGGAGTTTCTTTTTTAAGGAGAGAAAGCGTTGAATTAACATGCTGGCTGCAAACTGTCACTCAGTCTCGATTCTCGGCTGCTGCATCTCCTTCTCTCAGCCTCTGCTTGACTTGCCTTGTTAAAACATAAACTCTTTGGGAAAGGAACTGTGCAATGCCCTGGGTGTAGCGAGAAGGAACAGTTTCTCAACTGGGCACAGAATTACCCATAACAAAAATATCTTTTTTCTTATTTATGCTTGGCAGTTTTCAGCCTTGTGCACAAGTTGTATGGTTATGGGTGGAAAAAAATCGCTTATATGATAAGCAGCGTACATGAGTGATGATATATCATCAAGTAAAAAATTATAATTAGTGGTAATATATGAACTGAATGCTAGATTCCCATGGTTTTGTGCTCAGGCACTGATTTATGCTTTACAAAAATAGCTTATAGCGATGATCTCCACGCTGCCATTACACCAACCCAATATTTCATCTCAATCTGTACATCCCCTGAGGATTTTAAGTGCAATCTGAGCATGTAATTGGCCAGAAAAGGAGGAAGCATTACTTTTATGTCATGGTTTGTGCTCCTTCCTTAACTCCAATTTCTGTCTTGAAGTTAGACCAGCTAAAAATGAGTTGTGTAAATGTTTCTTTGCACTTTGTAATGTCTCTGACAAAAGTGATCTGTAAATTCCATTTCTAGAAGAACAGCACAGTATATTTTTAAGAAAAGTAAGCTTCAAGAGGTACAGTAGAGAAAATTATCTTCTGGTTTTGCCTATGCTGATGTGTGGTGTCATTGATGTTGATTTTTTCAATTGTTATCAGCCAAAATGGAACCTTTTGTCTTAATCAACTACACTTCAGAAGTTACCAATCAAAGGAAAGTGGATCTGTACTTCGCTATACTTAATTTTGCAAATGAAAAGCTGGCTTCCATAGCTTCTTCTCAGTCATTTAAGAAGCCTTATGCAGTCCCACTATGTTCCATAGTTTTGTCCAGGCATCAGGGAGGGCTGCGTCATTGTTTGCTCTTCACTTCAGTTCTCTGAGGCTCACGTGAACATCACCTTTTGTTTGAGCCTCTTGGTTTCAGTTTAAAATTTTGAATCTGAAAACTCAAAGGGAAATGAAGGGCCAAGCCCTTGAGCTTACAGTGTTGCACTGTGATAAAACACGTCACCGTAGGGTTGTGTCAACGAGGCCCCAGAGTAACCAAACTCAGCCCAGGGGTGGCGGTTGTCACTCTGGGTCTGCACAAGGACTACTTTCCCCAGAGACCTCAAGGTCTGAAGGAACAGGATGTGGCAAAGCAGAGGGAAGACCCAGGCTGAACTTTTGGGTTCGTCATGGAACTTGGACTGGTTTGCACTTTAAGAGGCTTTAACATAAAATTGTTGCACAGATCTCGTTTGTATTCTGCTGCTTTCCACCAGTGTATGAAGGGCCTGCATTTGCACACAAATTCCCTTTGTGAGCTGAGCTGCCTCTGTAGCTCTCCTGATGGTGACATGTGGAAAATGGAGTACCTGCATTTGAATTTTAAATTTATTGCTTTACAGGGGAATTAGGCCATACTGATAGTGCTTTAGATGCTCGAGATGCTAGCTTTCTTGAAGCCGGCTTCACAACCATCTCATAGGCAGTGACATAGCTATGAAGAAACTGTCAAGGAGGACTCTTCATAGACTCAGTCCCTGGCAATACAGAGGTTTTACAAGACAGCATGAATCAGGCAAATGAATGCAGTTTCTTTTTGCCAAGCAGCGTCTCTCTATGGAACAAATAATGTGTAATAAGCATTGTGAGTGGGATGGCCAACCAGAGCTAAATGGATAATTCTTACTTGGCATTCCCATACAATGAATGATTCATTTGGCAATCACAAGGTCCAATTATCTTTTAATACTCTTTTTTGGATGCTATTATGATATATTGTGCATAGAAGTAGAAAATTAATGCTTTCACTAATAATGTTATTAATTTTATTAGTGAGTGCATTGTGAAATATAACTTTTTTTCAATTCTCTTCTAACTTAGATTTTATTTTATACCAATATTGATTTGTCCCTAATCCCGGTATTAAAAATTACCTGTTATTTTAATGTGTTCCATGGCATCCACAAAGCAGAAAAGCCCACTCTTTCTCCTGCCAGTTGGTTCTCCACCAACTTGTTCTGCAACAGATATAAAGAGGTGCGCCATGCAGCCATCCAGGGAAACGAATTTCATCAGAGGGCATGGAAGTGTTAGTTGCCAGGTTTTTGTAAGACAAAATCTCATGACAGGTTGTTTTATTTTTGTGAGGATCAGCATAAATCAGGCTGATGGTAAATTCAGAACACCCCCTTCATTCCTTGGCAAATCTCAACACTTACTGAGCACATGCAAAAGCAAAAACCACTTTAAGAATTTATAACTGTACTTGGCAAGTGAGGGGGGGGTAAGAAATACAGCAGAGCCAGCAAGACTTTAAAGCTGTACCATGATAGATCTTACCTGGAGAAAGTACTACAAAACTGTCAATAGCTGCTTGTAAACAGTAGAGCCTGAAATAGGGAAAACATGTTTTCTCCCTGTCAGAATGGCACAAAGGCTTGGCTGAAGCCCTTGCCTGGCCTATCCATCTGGCTGACGTGAGAAATGAGATATCGATTTTTCTTATACCATACGACCAGAAACTTAAGAGGAGCCACAAAGCTAGCAAACAACACACAGTTTATTAGACTCTAAGTGAGATGTGGGAAAACTTTTGCAACCCACATCTTTCTGTTTACCAAATGCGACTTAATTCACATTATTAACCAAAGAAATACAGAACACACACGGTCAGATTTGCTTCTGGTGAGAACTGATGTAGCTAGGAACTGGTTTACGTGCTGCAGCTTTCCACGTTACAGATTATTTGTTCACTAAAAGGAAGTAGCTGCTTTGTTAAAAATAAGCTGTAAGTCTGTGATTTTTCAGAACCAACCCATTACATTAGAAACATGGTTGCTGCTCATTTCAAGGAAATATCTGCCTCCAGATCCATTCTGTATCCTTAAAATTGTCAATCTAAGCACCCAGGATGATGTCTTATCTAGAAAGCAGTCTAGAAGAGGAAACCATAGAGGAAAATTTCATATATTTTAATGAAGAAATTACGAGGTAAAGTCAAGAGTACCTATAGGTACTTGCTAACTTGAGTTAAGGTCTCAATATACAAAAACATAAGACATTTCATTCTTTCTGGTCAAAGTCATTTACCTACAAAAGCCAAAATAGAGAAGTCTGAGGATCCAGAAACAAAAGTGGGAATCAGAAAGACATGCGGCTGGCTACCACAGTTGGCATCAGTAGCAAGTTTGTATAATTTTATTCCTGTTAGAGAGACACAGTAGTTCAAAACTTTTTTATAAGCCAAAAAGTCTCAGAGGGCTGCAGTATCCCATAGGAGGTCTTTGGATGATAGACCAGCACTCATGTCCTAAGCATCTGTTCTGCTGACGGCCATTACTTTAAATAGCCACTCAGCCTGTCTGCATTTAAATAAGCAAGTGGATAAATAGGCCTATTTCAATTTCAGAAAGTGTTACCAGTGAGATGGACAGAACACCGGCGGGATGGCCACGGCAAAAGGCACAAGCCCAGGAGGAACTGTGTGCCCCAGGCCCAAAGACCTTGTCCATCTCATGAGTCGCAGGCTGGGACCAGTTTTGTTAGGAGCACAGAGAACCTGGGGCTGCTCCTGATGAGGGTCTTTATGGGGTTTGTTTCAAAGCAAGCCAGGTCAGAAGTGGGAACATTCCTCAATATTGCCCCCCAAAGTGAACAGAAACACAGAGTGAACCTGACTCCATAATAATGAGAGGAACAAAACCCAAGCCAAGCAATTGAACATAATGAAAGCACATGAAACAAGCATGAGAAAAACTTAAAAGAAAGAGTCCAATCCCCGACAAGAACTAAGCTGAGCCCGTGGACTGTGTGCAACCCTCTTTTCTTCGATGAGGGCTGTGTACCCCATCCTGGGCTCTGTGCTGCCTAACCAGGGTCTGGGCATATCACGTGAAGAGCTTCCCTCCCCTGCAGAGTCTGCTGTCCCTTCAAACCCTGTGTCTTTTCAAGCTGGACCCTGCAGGTCCAGATTTGGTCCATGCCCCATGAAGACACATGGGGACTCCCCATGCTTGTACCACCCTGGGAATATCCTTCCATCTCCATAGTGGTTCATAGGCAGGCACAAGGGCTCAGATGCTTTTTCTTAGCTGGGCTGTACAGTTGGTTTGTCTCTTTTGGAGGCAGATCCTCCTGCCAAAACCAAGGAGGAGTGAGGACTTTCCCAGGAAAAGGGGGACAGAGCTGTTTCTTTTTTTTTTACCTGAAATACTGTGTCCAAAACAATTTGTTGCATTGATGAATAGCCCTTCCACCTTGTTTTGCTATTCAGGAGAGGATAACTGTTTATCTACAACCTGTTCTGTCCCGGAAAGCTTCAGAGGACCTGACACCCTCTTCATTCTACTGAAGCATTTCCATCTGCTTTAATTAATCATTACATCAATGAGAGGTACATAAGAATGACTTCTCTGGCTAATTTTCTGTGCCATTCCTTGTCAATACAGAGTTCATAAAACTGACTTCCAATAAGAGCTCTTTGCTCCAGAATCCCCTATGGGATGTAGCCACGATAACTCTGTGAGATACAAATGGAAGTCCCTCTGAGCCAGCAGTCATCCACCATGCTCCTGGATAGGGGATGGTAGGGAGCGTTGGGTTCCATGACAAAAGCTGCACACACGCCCCCAGAGAGCACCACAGATTGTGGAACCCCTGCCCTGCTCCTCCTGGGGCCTCACCAGAGCCACCAGCCCATGAAAGGCTCATCCCCACAGCCCTGAAGCCCCCCTGGCAGGGGGACCCCAATGCCCCAGTCAGGGAGAGGACCCCCTGCTCATCCCAGGGCTTTCCCAGCTCCACAGGCTAGGGGACACCCAGCAGCAGGAGTCACTGAGGAGGGTCTCTGGGTCACCCCACAGACTGGGGGCACTGCCCGGGGTACAGGGCTCCCTGTGGGGTGCAGGGAAGAGCATTTGGGGACTGCACGGGACTTACTGTGGGATGTTTAGGGGAGGTAAGGTAAGGGAGGGATCACAGTGGTTTGACGAGGAACAAGTGTGGGAAAACAGAGGGAGAAGGGAAAAAAGGGGCCAGTCCTGAGCAAACAGATGCTGGTGCATTTGTCTGCCTGGCCATGCCTGCATCTGACCAGTGTGGTTTGTCCCAGCTTCTCACCAAACTCCATTTCCAGTGATTTTCCCAGGTGAGGGGGTCTCTGGGCTGTGTGCATGTGTGTATGGGTGAGACTGAGTGCCAGGGGTGGACCAGGGGTGGGAGTCCCACATGCTTGTGGTACCAAAATGGGCATGATGAGGGTGCAGTGTCAATGCATGGCCCTTGGCCAGCACCAAGCTGGACCAGCTGGCAAGTGGGCCATGTAGTCTGGGGGCCAAGGGGGATGTGTCTGGAAGTGGAGCACATGGAGGTATGGTCCAGGGGCAGGGAGCTGCGGCAGGCTCCCTCCTCTTAGGCTGCCGGATTCAGCAAACCTCTAACAGGGAGGACTGACTCCATTCCTTGCTTTTGAGCTGTGCAAAGACATTTTCCGAGGACGTAGATCAGGTCAGACGTAACTGATGAGGTGTTTGCTTCGGCTCCCACCAAGGCTTCCGCAGGAGCAAGGTGCTGAGCTGTCTAGTATATCTGGTCTGACACATGTTAAACCCAGCCTGTTTGTTTGGGATGTATGCAGGTGTTTGCATGTGTCTCAGCTCTACATCCAAACAGTATATTAAAAAATACATCAGGACGGTGCAGTTTTAAATGGACACTTCATACAATGTAAAGAAAGCCAAATGCCTTATACATGCCATGCCTTGTGGTCCAATGAAAGCAAACGAGGAAGATTTCTTGCTGTTTAGTGAGCCTGTGTTACCCAGCCTGGTGTTACCCATTTTTATTGATTTGTGATGCTGTTTTTTTCCTCTTTTAGCTTTCAGATTCAGGCCTAGAGGTGTATTTGTTCAACTAGGTTTGGGGTCATAAATAATTGAAACGCACTAAGAAGTGGTAGTTTTGGTTGGCTGATTTATATAGTGAGGAGAGTAAAGTGGTTGTGACCTTCTGGCTTTATCTTTGACAAGCATATAATTGCGAGACAAGAAAGAGGCTCAAAAGCATGCCACTACATGGAAAACAAGCCACTATTGCTTATGAAGACATGAGGTGGTTCTTCTAAATTGCCTCTCATTCATGCAATGCACAGTCCATATATTCATCTTTTAACAGCCCTACTGGCTTTTCCAGACATGCCGAGTATTCCTCAGCGTTTTGTTTGGTTAGGTTTGGTTTTAGCGGTCAGAGAATGCGAAAGCAATGCAAGCCTAAAGAGTGAAATCATTGTGCATACAGCGTCAGGAACCTCAGCAGACAAATCCCAGGAACACAGAAAAGCAAGAGCAGGGAAAGGAAAAGGGAGGAGGAAAAATGTCCAAGCTGAGCCTTTGGTTTGTTTTTCTCTGTCCCTCAAAGAAAGGAGAGGAGTCCTTCACAGAGAAGTGAAGGGAGTAATTTCCGTTGCTTTAAATGTGGCAGAATCAGCTCCCTTATTGGTCACTTGTCCTGCCCGTGTGGATTCATGCCTCCTGTGGGGTTCACTGGCTTTAATTCTTCCATGTCAACGTAAACCGCTTGTGATCAGAAAGGGAGGACCAGGTTCCTTACCTCTCTGTTATCACCGAAACATGAGGGGGACTCTACTGTACCATAGTACAAGCCACTACGACGCCGCTGTTTCTGCTCATCTGCACTGATCTAATGCTTTCAAACAGTTTATTATTTATGGACACAATTTTGGATCTAGTGTAAAATATGTTGTTCTTTTTGGAAAATCAAACCACAGTATATTAAGCATGAATTGTATGGAATTTTTTATATTGTTAGCTCTTGATGCATACGAGGAAATGCACTTTACAGCAACCCTTGCAGCCCTTAGTGTCAATTTTTTATTAATGTTTCCCTTGTAATTCTGTACTTGCTTCTAGTGTAGATGGGAAATAAAATGGGAGCTCTCCAGTGACTAATATGACATTTTTGAATTTTCATGGATGTTAACAAAAGACTGTGTGGTCCAGTGAATAAAAGCTACTTAGTAAGTTAAAAATGACACTAAGATTACATCCCATATGGATAATTTTTTTTTATTAAAAATCATTCATTAAATGCTCGTTATTTTCCTATAAGACAATATTTCCAAAAAAGATTTAGCAGTCCATAAATGAAATGGGCGAGTTCATGATCAGCTGTCATTCTGTTATTTGATTAGCTCTAAATCTGTGTGGGTTGTGAGTGCTGACAACCTGTTATCACTGGGCCCTTGGTCTGTAGCGTTCAGCTTTCTGTCTCCTAAAAGGCGCACACTAAAGGACATTTGACAGCCCAAACCGCAGGGCTTGGGGGCACATTGATGGTGGATCCTTGCTCTGGCCCACCCTGTGCCTTGCGGGAACTGGATATCCAGGAATGCAAGTGTCCCGGGCAAAAAAGAGACAGAGCTAAAGACAGCATGTCTAGGCTCGAGGCTATGGCGCTCAACTAGGAGGATAGATGGCTTTTTAAATGGGGTTAAAAAAGAGGCATAGGGAAAAGGTGGAGATGGGACCAGAGAGTGCAGGGAGGAATGGCTGGGCTTCCTGGACTTCCTGGACAAGTGAAGGATGAAGCAGAGAAGGGTTTTGCACTCCAGGGTCCTCCATGGCAGAAGGGCACTGAGACATGCCACTGTAACACCACTCATCTGAGTACGGCGTTTATTTAGATGAGTAATTCCAGCTCGTGCCAAGGAATGCTTGAAATAAAGCTTTTGCCTAATTCATTTCTGCTCTCTGAAAATTTAGTGTTGAAGCAAACATTTCACCAAAAATTTCTCTAGTTCTGTTCGTTTCTTCAGGCTAAATATTTTCATATGTATAATTTACAAATTCAGGTCACGATAAATGATGTTCTTTGGAGACAGGCTTTGGTTTGATATATTACGTCATGGTCCTAAGTCAAAAACATTGCCAGTTCTAACAGTACACATTATCCAGTGAGCTTCTGCAGCCATGTTCATTAATTACTTTGAAAAAGGGTTGGTTGCTTTAATGGGGTACATATTTAAACTATAGCAGAGGCCAAGTATGAAAGAAATACAGAACTGAGGAACTGCTATTGTGCAGAACTAAAGGTGAAAGTGATTAAGAAGAAGAAATTGTATTCAGAGTTAAAAAGCAGTTTTGTCTCAGAATAAATATAAATCAGCTTTCTGCTGCTTCAGGGTTTTTGGATTTTTTTCTGGGTTTGCAGCTATTATTCTGACCATAAAGGAGGGAGGGAAATTATACGCAATCGTACAAATAGGATCAAAAATTTGTTCCATTTGAACTTTAGCCTATGAACTAAATAGGACGTGGATTAGCTCAGGCTGCAAATCTGAGCAGAGTTAGGAAATGTCAGCTATGTTAATGAGCAAGCAGACATTTATCAGACAACCACTGCGAAAGTAATCTTCTTGCTGAGCCATTGAAGATACGCCAACAGGTTGCATCTGTAATTGGGGGCACCAAGGCACATGATTAGACAGAGCAGACCCCTCTTTTCACAGCCGTGGTGTTTCAGTCACATGTCTACAAGTCTTTCTGGTTCTTTGTGTCTGTAATTTTTTGCATCGCTGCCCCTAATTGTGCACCCTTTGAAAAGCTGCCCTGTATCGAATGGATCCTTTGCTTTGAGACACTTCAAGGGACACCGTCAGGGCCTTCCTGACGTTACCAACCCCCAGCTTCCTCTCGGAAACCAGAGTAGCTTTAAAACAGATTTGACTTTTCTTTTTGCCTCAGACAAACAAAATAGACTAACTCTATTTCCAGTCAATATAATTTTCAGGTTTATGTATATAGAATCATAGAATCATAGAATGGTTCGGTTAGAAGGCACCTTAAAGATCATCTAGTTCTGACCCCCCCTGCCATGGGCAGGGACCCCTCCCACTAGACCAGGCTGCTCAAAGCCCCATCCAGCCTGGCCTTGAACACTTCCAGGGATGGGGCATCCACAGCTTCTCTGGGCAACCTGTTCCAGTGTCTCACCACCCTCACAGTAAAGAATTTCTTCCTAATACTTAATCTAAATCTACCCTCTTTCAGTTTAAAACCATTACCCCGCATCCTATCACTACACTCCCTGATAAAGAGTCCCTCCCCACCTTTCCTGTAGGCCCCCTTTAGGTACTGGAAGGCTGCTATAAGGTCTCCCTTCCTTCCCTTCTCCAGGCTGAACAACCCCAACTCTCTCAGCCTGTCCTCATAGGAGAGGTGCTCCAGCCCTCTGGTCATTTTGTGGCCCTCCTCTGGACCCTTTCCAACAGGTCCTTGTCCTTCTTGTGTTGGGGACTCCAGAGCTGGACACAGTACTCCAGGTGGGGTCTCACCAGAGCAGAGTAGAGGGGCAGAATCACCTCCCTCAACCTGCTGGCCATATATGTACTTATGGCCTCTTTGAACTTCATCCCTGTGGAGAAAGTAATGGAAGATCATGTCTGCACTATGCCAGATATGATGCATGAGTGTTCCAAACCTACCAAAACCATGGGCCTAGCTGAGGTTAATAAAACTCTTTCATTTAGCACGTGCATAAATATTTCAGGGCCTGGGTCCTAAGATGAAGGAAAATCTCTGCTGACTTCCCTGGACCTTGGATCCACTCCCTGATGTCTGTTTGGTGTCTCCTTGGCCGGAGGTCATCTCCCCTCAAGACAGCAAGCTAACAGTTGGCAGCATCTTCGCCAGCTCCCCTACTGCTGCGAGATCTCCATGACAGGAGGTTTCTTTCAAATCCAGGTGCATTTGACCTGGACTGGTACTAAGGGTATGGCTAGACAGCCACAAGCAGTGACAGTGATATGGGTCAACCACCTCCTGAAGACCTTCTGCCACCGTGCAGTAGCTGTCGTGTGCCTGCCCCTAACCCACTGTAAGGAGAGCTACAGAGGAGTCAGCTGTACCACAGCAGAGAGGAGGTGACAGCAGCATCCCTAAACTGCTCCTCCGTCATCATCTGACCATGTTTTCAGGTGCCTTTAATCATTTGTGCAATGTGTCTGAAGCTCAGCACCAGAAATTTTTCAGTCCAGGACACTTTTTCCTCCTGAGGAAGTTTTTTAAGAGCTGACCAACATCTGCACTATCCAGTTGGTGCCGTCTCAGGATTTTCTAGTGCAGTCACACAGCACTCAGTAAATACACTGTAAATTCACATCTAAACTTTCCTCTGATCTTGCTCTCACTAAACCTGGGGAAAAAATTTATTACCTAATTCACTTGAAACCATTCTGTATATTTATTTTTGTACATGAAAGGCCTTTTGGTTACAGTGACATCTCTGCTTCTCTATATTGTTACAAATGTCCATGTGTCTTAAGTTTTGATTCACACCATGAGGGCAACGGCTGCAGTTGACCTTGCACTGATTGATTGTTCAGAAATCCAGGTTTATACTTATAAACTAGATTAATGCAAAACCGCTGGAACACAACTGAAGAACAAAATAAAACAGAAGCTATTTCAGATACTAAATCAAACACAAGTTTGCCTTCACTATTATGTGTACTGGGCCAAATTCAGTTCTCTGTAGGATTTGCTTTTACTGGCCAGCTGTACACAAGGACATATTTCATATATGAACCTTAAACTCCAGTAGCTCAAGAAAGCCAAGTGTAACAGCTGAGAAGCTTTATGTGCAAATGTGTATTACCCACAGGAAGCAATCCAAATACACGAAGCATGCAAAAATCATTTGAAAGCTACACAAATGACGAAAAGTTGCTATATAAGAAATAAAAAGATCACTTAAATGGGCTGTATAAATGTTTGAATATGTATAGCTTTGCTGGGAATTGATGGAGCCTTTGAAATTTTGGTGTAAGGTGATTCAAGAATTTAGACGTGTGGGCAAACCGGCCTTCTGGGCTACAGATTTTGGAAGCTACTTCTGTTAAAAAAAACCCAAACAGCAATCCAACAGCTGGATCCTTGGTTTGCTATAATCGTCATTCAGAAGAAAAAGAAAGATAATTAGGATTTCAGCAACCTCTTTCTCAGTCTTGTTCAAGTCCCACAGTGACAGGAAATACATATGAGTCTGAACTGTGAAAACTGTGACTAAAGTAAGAATTTGACTCCAAATTGATCCTAATTCAGTGACCTTAATTGTACCGCTTCTTAGGAACATATAAAATGCACGGCAGGAATGTATGTATTTTAGTTTTTGTAAAGGGATGGTTAACGCTGGTTGAAACCTCTAAAGTGCCACAAGTGACCTCTAGCCCAAGGAGTGATAAATTCCATGTAAGAAAGTTGGAAGATATGGCAGAATAAAATGATCTGTTATGGGAACCATCAGTCCCGTGCTGAGACAGGCCAGCACTGGAAGTGATATTGATGCCCACAGAGGAGACACAGACTGGAGCAGCGCATCATTTTCTGAATAAAATACCAAGCAGGGGGTAACGTAGTTGCAAAACCCACTATATTGCCCTTTCCCCATTCTATTTCCAGCCAGAGGAAGCTAACCCTGTAGCTTTGCGGTGGAGTTAATTTGTTGTGATGGGGATGTTAAAAGCAAGTGCTCTTGCCGCTGAGGCTGGAGGGCATGCGCTGCCCCGAGCAGGGATGGATGGGGTCTAGGTATGATGTGTGTTTCTGATGAGTTGCGCTGGTTTCGGGTGGATCACAGGCTCTGCGGGTTGCATCCCTCCTGCCTTTGAACGCAGCAGCAGCTGAGCAGCCTCTCAAGTTTACCGAGTGAAGAAAGCGAATGATTTCTTCCTCGCCTGCTGTGTCCTTCACAGGAGCATCAGGGACTATCAAACGTAGTTATCACCCAATGGAAACTTTAAAAGGCAAAACGGGCTAATTAAAAAAAGATCATTTAAGCAGTATCAATAACAGCTCCTCAGCTTGCCACCAGCAACATCTGCAAGGCCAAATTTTCCCACCATCTGCATTAGCTGGTCTTTGACATCCATTTGTCACCAGCCCGACCCAGCTGGGAAGGGGAAGATGGGCTGCCCAGTGCGGGCCATGCAAGCTCCAGCTGCAAAGAGGCATCCAAAGGCATCTCCCCAAAAAGTTCTGCACAAGGAAAGCTGGCCATGGGTGGAGGCTCGCTCTCAGTTGACCGGGGCAAATTTTACAGACCCACAAGACCACAAAACACCAAAGTGATGAGAGGACTGCACTTTGAGGGGTGTTTGTGAGCACCCACTTTTTGTCCACGACCAGCGTGAATGAGGTGAACGCAGGATTTTTGCCTTGGAAAGAAAAGAAGGGGCCTGGTGTTTTCTTTCCTCTTCCCAGGGAAAAATACTTTTCAGACAATAAGAACTTTTTGTTCCTGACTTGAAGGCAGACCTTAGATTTCCTGGGCTGTGGGTGCATGTCTTGGGGTGACACAGGAGCTCCTGGGAGAGTCCCAGTCCTACCCCTGCATCCCTCTGCACTGACAAACGACTTGACCTGAAAAAAATCCATGTACGGCAGCCAAAAGGGGAATTCATTATGCCTTGCAAGGTTGCAAGGGGATCCAGTTTGAGCTGGGTCATTCTGCTCACAGCTTATGGAGGACCCAACTACAAACAGCTAATAGCAAAAAACTGCCCAGAGACACCTTTATCTAGATTGCTGCTCCCCCACCCGCCAGACGGGTGCCTGCAGCTTGCCTGGTTTTGAAGTGGGCCGGTCCCAACCTGGGGAAAAAACCGTTTGTGTTGTGATGCTCCTAAGCATTTTTCACATTTTTACTAAGGTCACTAGGAAAAAAAATGAAGAGGAAAAGGGCTGTGGCCCACCCAATCAGGTGAAATATTCAAAAGCAGCATCAGCCGGAGCTTCTCATAAGAAGTAAGGTAACGATGCAAAAGGCTGCTTCCCTCTTCTTGTTCAGATCAGGGGTCACTAAAAGCGGGGAAGGGACTGAGTTAGCATCAGTGGGACTGCTGGTTGTTTTTCTGTTTTGTTCCCCTCTCCCCTCAATGAGATTGCCCTCCCTCCTCACCACGAAATTGCACTTGTTGAGACGTCTGTTTAGACGGATGCTTTGGCCGTGGTGATGCAGTTGTAGTTATTTTGGTTTTCAAATATGACTCAGTCCTAAAATAAGCCCTTAAACAATTTAATTTTACAGTTCCAAGCAATACTGCTGATACATAAATGACATCCTGGGAGTTACATTTGAAGTCTAAAATGGTAAAATGAGTTAAAAACTGATTTTAAGATGAAGCATAGTAATTGTATTTAGCTCTCTTACAGATGAAAAATTATGTGATCAATAGATTATTACGGTTTGTAGTAGTTAAAGTTTCATGCTATAGAAATAATCTATGAACAGATTAGTAGAATATAGGGTTGCAAATATCCTGTTATAGTAAACAATGCTTATTTGGCATTTTACAGACTGTGTAAACTCTGGCAATAAGAAAGTACTGATTAGTGCAGACCTAGATGAGTACTTGATTTTAACAATTGATTTTTTTTTATTTTTATCGTTTTGCATTAGCACCATACTGACAAAAACAAAAAAGTGAAATACACTGACATGCTAGTGGCCATTCACACGGCTGATGAACAGCCAGGGCACAGAGATCTGAGAAACCTGGTTTGCAACACCATCTTTTCCTTTTCAAGCCCTCTCTAAAACGCTTTTTCTTACTCAAAAATCCAGTGGTACACTTTGCCTTTTCTCCCAGGACAGAGATTTGGCCACCATGCTAAAGCAAGAAGTTGTTTTAAATTTTTAATTAGAAATGAGAATAGCAACAGAAGAGATGGCCAGGATTGTGACGTGGTGAATATGGCTGTGACTTGGGCAGAAGACGCGGCTGCAGCGGGCTTTACTGGCGCACTGCAGAAGAGACGCTCCTCCACAGGTCACCCACTCGGGAGATGCCTCAGCTGCTCTAGTCTTCTTACTCAGATTTTTTCTTCGTATAGTTGGCAAAAGCTATCTGGTGACTTTTAACTTAAATTATTAACTGGTTTGGGGACAAGTTAAACTGCATTTGCCTGTAAGTAAGTTTCACCATTAAAAAATAACTAGCTGAGCCCTACTTTAAAGCTGCTGCTATTTTTATCTGAGAAATCAAGGGAGTCCCTGCCTGTTGAGAAGCCACGTAAGCTGAGCACCGTCACCGTGCTGCAGCGGGAGTCTCCTCCGCTTTGGAGGAGACCCACAAGCAATGTCTGGTCCGTGCATCCCGCCCCGCAGCGGAGCGTGTCCCCACAGCAGGGACACAGGTGACCCATTCGAGGTGAGACTCACCGCGTCCGTGGAGGAGGGGATGCCACCCCGCACACGTCCTGCATTTGAAGTCAGCAGGGTCAGAGCTCTGGGCTCTGTGGCTCACGAGGTTGTGCTTCTCTGAGGCATCCCAGGGTGAACCCGCTGTAGCTCAACACAGCTAATGACAAGACCCTATGCTGGCACTGAAGGAGGGCAGCTTTACAGCACTCCCTGCATAAATATCCACATTTAGGCATCCTAGAAAAAAGCAATAGCTAGTATTTCACCCATAACTTAAAGGTGGAGCTCTCACAGAAGGCAAAGGTGTGCTCAACCATGAGGAGGACTGAGGCAGCCAGCCCCCTGCTCTTGCCCATGGTAAATCTGCTAGCACCAGAAATTCGCAGCTGCACAGTTAGCTCTCTTTTCAACAATTTACAACGCTGCTGCTTTTTGTCAACTTGTTTCACCACAGCACTGAATTCAGCATTGTAACTGAAGACATCTCTGCCTTTATATCTGTAGGTCTATTAACGTAGGGCAATTACTCTGCAGAGAGGTGACAATTCCTTTATGGAAGTTATTGAATTCTGGTACTGCAAACACTGCAAACAGTGCATCAATAATGAAAGGCCAGTAAGAGAGCACAATGTACCTGCATCATTCCGAAATATAATTTTTTTTTTATGGACTATATTGTCTGACAGATAATTTAGGCCTGGAAATTAGACATAAATTTTTAATAATGTTTAAATTTACTTTTCAAGAAAAATTAAAAACATGAGCTACTAATTACTGGCTTGACTGAACAGGAGGGAGGTGGGGAAGAGAGGGTGAAAGGGAATGAAAATTAGGGTCACTGAGATGTCTCATTGGAGTTTGCTGACCTTTAGAAGAACTCCCAACTGATTAGTAACCTTGAACATTGATAAATTAGATAATATTCACTCAACCCGTTCTCATTTTTTATTTAGCAGAGAATTCCAGCTTTGTTCAGCAGTATGACTTCTGCTCTTTACATACATGTAACACTGTCTCTCCAAGGATTTGATTCAGGGTTTAGTGATTATGTTATGTCTCAATTCTTGGCTTTTTAGCCCGTTTCTTAGCGTATTGCACTGTGCTTCATGAACCTACAAAAGGAAAAAGATCCTACAACACTCAGGTCAGGGTAGGCAACGAAAGAAAAGAGGTGCTTGTTTTCCATCTGTACACCATTTTAGTTTTGATTAAAAGCTGGGATTAAACAGCAGTATTACTCTGCCTTCCAGAAAGGATTGAGAAAAAATTTGGAGATAATTTTCCTTACAGTTGTCATATCTGTTATAGGTCTAAATCTGATGTTGGTGGATGCACTGAACCAGATTCAGGGCAGGGACACTTGCCTCACCCATAACTTATCTATCCATGGACCCAAAATAGGGATGCTTACAACTATTCTATGGATATCTGCCCTTCTCTCTACCAGCTCTACAGCTTTCCTTCTGACGGAGGCCAAGGATTCTGCCCTTGAAAAATATTAACTCTTCTGAACAAAAGAAGTCTGGCCTTCATGCGTTTCCTATGTCTCTCTTATACCTATTCTTAAATGAAATTGAAGTGCAATTCTTCAACGGTAACACCTTCTGCTAAACCTTCTCTCAGAAATAGGCATGGAGCTGCCACTGAAACCCACTGGAGATGTGCCTTGGCGTCTGAGGGGAAAATATGACCTCCTGACAATTACTGGCACACAAGAAAATACTGCAAGGAAGGCAGCTTTTTTACAGAGCTAGCGCTCTTCTTTAAAAACTTTGATTGCAGCTTGCCAGGAGCTGGACAAGACAGTAAAACCCTCGAGTACCTGTTATTTATGGACTAGGTGAGGAAAAAGGTGTATTTGGTCTGAAAATCTTCATAGCTTTAATGGTCCAATGCAGACTATCAATTTGCGGCTTTTTGCATTTTTTTCAGATTTTTAGCTTCTTGGGTTTGTTTCTATTAGTTGCATTCAATAGCATAGCATGTCTTGTATTCCCTGCTCCAAAAACATCCAGTACTCAGAGACAGTAGGGCTCAAGGGAATACCTACCAGACACATGCAGTTGTGTGGCGTTCCTCTGATCTCCCGCTGTACCTGAAATACTGTGAAGTAGCATCTGTTTGCAGGAAAATACTTCTGTTTTGTAAAAAATACATATGTGGACTTCCCTTGTAGCTTAATAATACACAGAGGTAATAGTAATGGAAGTTTTGCCTGACCAGGTTGCGTGACAATCTACTGAACTGGTGAAAGAGATGCTGAAGAGAAGCAAGGCCCTTTGAAAAGAACATGACTACTGGAGAAGTATTTACAGAATGCTTTTAAATCATCCTTTTTATAAGTGCGGCTTTGTTCTTTATTTCTCTCCCAGAATAACATAGCTTTGGTCACCTAGCCTCTATTATTTCTTGTCCCAACAGCACAGTAGTGAAAATAGGGTTTGCATATTGAAGTGATCCTCATGCATCAAGATACTTTACACAAACAACTAAACCAGCTGTGGAGCTTGTAGAAAGATAAACGAACCCAGGGCAGGCGGAGAGATGAGGAATCAGAGAAGATCCCTTGTAAATCTGAGCAGATGCAAGCCACACACAAATGGCCTGTACCCACCCTGGGTGACAGCATCCCGCTGGCATGTAGGATCTCATCTTTAGGCACATGAATTTTCTGTTCACTCTCCTGTAATGACTCAGATGTATGAAGTTATTTATGCATTCCCAGAATAACAAAGATAGGACATGACAGGCATAAGGTTGGGAAGAAGCTCCCATACGTAGAGGAGCTGGACAAGCAATACCCCGGCTGTACTGCCCAGACGCTGAGGCACGCTGGCAAAGAAGGGACAGTAACAACATGCATGAAAATGGCATCCCTGAAAAGAAAAGGCACTACAAACAGAAATGTAAGGTAAGAGAAATATTTATTTAAATTTGCACAATAACGAGCTTATACTGAACAAATTCAATCAAGAAATAATAGTAAGTGCAGTAAAACAAGGAAATATTGATGACTTTTCCCATCAGAAAACATTAAGAAGCCATGCCTGTGCATCACGGGTTTTCTTTTTTGGCTTTTTTTAAATTTTTTTTGTTTTTACAATAACTTCTATCTTTTTTTTTTTTTCAGCGCACATACTGTACATATCACATCTTAGCTGCTAGGTTCTTTATTCCTGAAGGCTTCATCCTTTTACTCAAACGTCTGCTAAATTCTGCAGTGAGCAATCAAACACATTTGTGCAGATCCAAATATGATTAGGTAAAAATCTCTGCATCCGGTCAAGTGCTGGACTCTCAAAGTTTCGGAAGACCCTGTAAGAGCTCCTAGTTGATTTTGGATCTTGACATCGTTATGTACAGCATTACAATGTGTCACTTTACACTAAACTAATATTCTGCATAATGATGTCAGACAGACAAATAGCCAGAAGATTTGGGCCTGACCTCATACAAAGGGTTACACATCTGAGCTTGTCTCGAGTCCCATAAATTTCACTCTGATTCAGGTAACTGAGTTCATCACAGATCTGCACTTTAGATGGACAAAAACCAATCTAATTTTAGTTTTAATTTTGTACAATTTTTGGTCTAAAGGTCTTTTTGTTGTGAAGGAAAATTCTTTAACCAGAAACTGCTTGTGAGAGGTGGTTGTTGGTGTCACAGTTCCTGAAGGCACTGTGGGTCCACTGAGCAACAGACGTGGCCATTCTAAAGGAAGAAAAAAACAGAAAGAAGAATCAAAACAATTAGCATTTTGTAGAAACTCAGTCAATTTAACAAGCTCAGCCATTTGCAAACACCCTTCAGACTTTAATGTACAGGTTTGTAAAATACAAGACATCTACAGATTTTGCTTGGATTCCTGACATTGTCATCATGTCCTTCCCTTGCCCAAGGGAACGGGCTACTATGATTCCTCTAATTGCTTGGTTTGCTGTGCTCTGTATCCCAGCACTACAACAGTCAAACTGAACGAAGCTGGGATCAGTCGAAGAAATGCTCCCGCCATAAAGGTACTGGGCATCTGCTGAGGCACACAAAGCTGTTGAACAAGACAGGGCATTTCGGAATTCTATTTAGATCGGGACTCTGCGTTTTATTTAGCCCTGTATGCCTCAAGTTAATACATCCTGGCTGTTAACACCAGCAAACATTAATCCATAAAGTTTTTTCCTGATAGTCCAGACATTGATCTGAGAATATTAGCAATTAAGGGAACAGATTGCCTATGACATGATTAAAGTACTGGAGAAATTGTTTTCTGCATCTCTACTACTTCTTTTCTTAAGTCTGATTCTTAGACTGCAAATAAAAGCTGTGTATTGTTTTGAAATTACTCCAAATACATTCAGTTGACTAAATTGCCATGCCTGATGAAAGACCAAGGTAGGAATCATTCAAACGTTTTCTTTCACTCGTGTTACAGGAGGTTAGACAATCCTACTGTCCACCTTTACTTGTGATTTGAAATGGTTTTGTTTTGTACCTAAGTCACCTTTAGCTGATGCCCAGGTTTCTGAATTCTTAAAGGACTTGTGTAAACCTATTTTGCTACAGCTTGCTTAAAGAGGCTTAGACTGGATCTTTGACCTTCCATGTGATGCTCTGCAAGAAAAGAGTGGGGTGACACAGGACGAATGAGACAGAGAACTATACAAATTGGGCACAGCATTAACCTGATCTGTAGGGAGCTGGCTGCTTGCATGCAGAGCTACAATATTAAAATGCTGCCAATATGGGCAGATAGCGTATTTCAAAAAGAAAATTGTTCTGTGATGAGAACTGTGTAAAATTTGGCTTGCTGAGGGACAAAGTGGTACATCTTCACTGTTAAGGAGCTTCTCACCTGAGCCATATTAAATCTGTGGGGTTTGGTAGAATATCTGTCTTAATCTTACATATATTCCCAGGGCAGCAATGGATTTTATTAGGCTATGTAGCTGTTTACACTGAATACAAATTAGCTGATGTTTAAGGTTCAGTCCTTGCTTAAGTGAAAAGGGCAGATGGGAGCAGCACACAGGCGGCCATCAGCAGAACTGACACATGGCTGCTGTATTGCCACCGATTAGCAGGACAACGACGAGAACAGATTTCCCATCGCTGAATCTCTAAAGAGCTTTAGAGAAGAATCACACATGAATATTTGTTTTACAGATGGCGAAACCACGGCACATGAACCTCAGGAACTTGCCCAAGCGAAAAGTAACTTCTAGCACTGGAGTTGGTGTATGCCACCAGCTACGGACCCCAAAAGTATGGGTTTCTGCATGTAAGGCTGTGCCATCATCCTTTGGGCAGCAGCTGGCTTTCTAACCATTAGCTACTCTGTCAGATCACATCATTTTCTTCTAACCACCGACCCGTTCTGACAGCAAGACAAATGTCGACGCCTACTTGGTGCATACCACTTCCCTCATAAAAGGACTACGCCTCGACAACAGCAGCTGCTGTTGCACACAGTGTTGTGTAAGGCAAAGTGGAGGAAGAAAGTGGTGCGTGGCAACTTCTGCTACATGAACAGTTACTCCCCACCGCTCCCAGCAGGAGGTGCTGAAGTTAGATTATTTTTTATGAGCACCTTTTCAAAGTAGTTAGTTGTACCATACACTAGAGTTTGGGAAATATCTTCCTTGGGAAGGACATAGAATAAAGACCAAAATCAACTGTGAATTTCAGTAATAATTAAAGATCTCTGGACGAATCCTGCTCTTTCTCTCTCTCTCCTTGGCTACTGTGGAAACACTCTTTGTCATTCTTCAGTATTGGATGGTGCAAAGTACAATTCACCTTACAGGCTTATTTTGAATGGAAAAACTTCTTTTAACCTCCTTTTCTTTTGCATCTTTGAAAAGAGATGCCAGAATTCACATAAGCCCACAGCCATTAGTCTTTCTCCTCAAGACAATGAATTCCTTTGACTACGAAAACTATTAAATGTTCTAAACATTATGTTGATTCTACTCATAATTTTAAAGCAAGAAAGCTATATATATAGCTACTCCTTTTATTCTCAAAACAATTACTGTTCTCAAAAAGCAATTCAATCAGTTCTGATAATGCTATAGTATCACATAGAACAAATTTCTTGTGTGAAGTCTAGTCTGACATATACATTCGTTACTGTATATACTTCCAAGACAGCATGGGGCTGTACGGTAAAAATGCAATCAAAATTGAAGCGAGCTATCCTGGCAGAAAAGCCAAGCCCACCACTGTGTCCACAGCATGCTGCAGCATGGGATGTTGTCCTGCTTCCAACCTGCTAGCACATTAAACCATCCTGCTAGCACATGCAAGAGTGAAGTCAACAAAGTTGAACATTTTTACCATAATCTCTGCTGCTTTAAAACAAGTGTAGACACCAACTACCCACTGACCAGACTCAGTGCATTAATATTTATACGCTACAGAACAAGCTGCGAAAGAGGCATCTCAGCTGAATTTTTATATTCTTTACCTTGCACTGGCAGAGGGTGCACTCTGTGCCGTGCTTAATCCAAGAAGATCCAGTGAAGCGAACGACGTTGGTTTCATCCAGGCAGGTTTTAGTGATGTCATTGCGAATGGTGTCCGCTTGGCAGGGGTCAGTGACACAGCGTGGGCAGCACTCATTCTCCGGGAGGACACTGAATTCACAATCCACCTCTGGGCACGGCAAGGGCCAGCAGTCAACCTCGCCTTGCTGTTTACAAATATTATGAGAACAAGAGAAGATTATAAGCTCTTACTTGGTTTCATTACCCATTCCTCTGACTCAGCATTATGTTTCTTAACTGGCTAATTACTGGCTAATTTTATCCATCTGGTCCCATTCAGAAGTCAGCACAAAGAACACCGAAATTCATTGCCTGTGGGAGACACAGCAAGTTGGGTGCTTTTTCTGCATGCTATTCAGGAAGTGTATTAGTTTTAACCTATTTCAACACACTGTGCATCAAGTTGCAGCTGAAAATTCTCCATAAACAACATGCAATACAGAATATGGATCTGTCCTTGTGAAGTTCTACTTTTAGAAGTGACAGAAGCCATAACATAGAATCATAGAATCATAGAACCATTTAGGTTGGAAAAGACCCTTGGGATCATCCAGTCCAACCATCATCTCCACTCTACAAAGTTCTCCCCTACATCATATCCCTTAACACTGCATTTAAACGAGTCTTAAACACATTCAGGGATGGTGACTCCACCACCTCCCTGGGCAGCCTATTCCAGTGTCTGACCACTCCTTCTGTGAAGAATTTTGTCCTAATGTCCAGCCTAAACCTACCCTGCTGCAGCTTGAAGCCATTCCCTCTTCTTCTATCGCTAATTACCTGTGAGAAAAGACCAGCACCAACATCTCTACAGTGTCCTTTCAAGTAGTTGTAGAGAGCGATGAGGTCTCCCCTCAGCCACCTCTTCCTCAAACTAAACAGTCCCAGCTCCTTCAATCGCTCCTCATAAGATTTATTCTCCAGGCCCTTCACCAGCTTCGTTGCCCTCCTCTGCACTCGCTCCAGCACCTCAATATCTCTCTCATATTGAGGTGCCCAGAACTGGACACAATACTCAAGGTGCTGCACTGCAAAAGTGCTTCAAAATCTCCTGTTTCACCTTTCACCTGGTTCTTACTTCTACTACGACTTTTGGGTCGCCATATAAAGCCCTCAAATTCAGCTTTGGATGGGCTAGAGTTTATCTTTGCCACGGTTACAAATGCATCAGCTGAACTACAGGTGTCAAGCTACCAGCAACCCAATGCAGCAGGGAACACCAGCACATTTTCAGTGAGAGGTCCTACACCCCCTTACCATCCATTTTGGATGTTGCGATCGGAATACCTGAACGGCCACACTTAATCACACTTTCTGTTGTGATTAGTGACGGGTTCAGTACAGTCAGGGTACGAAAAGGCCAAAAGAGAGGCTTGTGTTGGGCCAGAATATCTGCAGGGGAAGTTACCGTATGCCTGTACACAAATCTAAAGATGTCAAATTATTCATATCAGTTACTAGAAGTCGGGGTCAGCTTCCCTTCAACTCTGGACAAGGGCCAAAGTTTCCTATCTATTGGTCAAAGAAAAGACTTCACAGAAGTCATTAATGCATATTCCTTTTGGAGCAGGTCCATCTCTGACCTCCAATTTACTCAGCTCATTTGAAACACAGATTGAGTAGTCTGGATTTAAGGGAGGCAAAGAGAATAGCGTTTGGTCCTAGGAAAGAAGTTTATTCACAAAACCTGTACCTAAGGCTTTTAGAATGCTGAGTGCAGTATCTCCAGAGCAAAAACTGAGAAAAATTCCCCAGGATTTACCATAGCTCCAAATTCACCCTCCTTGTTGCAGAAAGTATTGTGAAGTTACTCTTTTACAAAATTTTCAGCTGTGTCTGTTTTCCTCTTTTTGAATCACATGACGGTAAGAATAAAAGCAATCTTAAAATCAGTCACTGATCTTGATATTTCAAATTATTTTTTTAGTGATGGACAGTACAAGGAGTACACAATACCTTGTCACCCCCACAAAAAAGCCCTGACAACTGTAAGAAAGCAGGCTTTAGTTACAGAAGTAGCATCTTGAAAAAAAAAGAAACATCTATTGAGATCCCAAACTATACATTGGATTGGTTTGGTTTGGTTTGAAGACATTTAATGAAGCACCTGGGAATCTATTTCATTGGATTTTAGCAGCAGTAACACTGAAAGTACAATGTCTACAGAAATTGGTTTCTGGCTGTTATTCATGATACCCTGACAAGAGAAAGATGCTAGATGGACTAGGCTTTACATTTGGAGATAACCTGTGATAAAAGCTAGTTGTTTTTATCTTGGGATTTTTTTCAGTCATAGAAACTTCTTGAGCGGCATTATGCAGAATAGCTTTTTGCTCAGAGTCTGAAATACATGCCTAGGAAAAAGATCGCAAGCTTTAAAAGATTTTTTTTTTAAAAAAGTCATTTCACTATTTTGAAAAATGCATCGAGTCTTATTATTTCTTCCGTTACTCAGAATGTCTGCATGAATAAACATATTTTAGTCTATTGGCATCTTTGAAATTATCAATCGTGAAAATAAATACATATTTAGAATTCTGTTATACAGCTACATTGGTCTTTGAATGAGTGAACACGTGAGTGTTGCTGTGCAGGTGCCATATCCAAATGACCTCCACTCTTTGCTAAAACAATCTTCATGATTAAATAATTTCTATTACATCTACTGTGTCAGAATGCATTTTTGACTGGAACTTGACAATATGGACAAATATCCATGAAAACCAGATTTCGATTATACACATACTCCAGAGGAAATTAAATGGATGCTAATGCATGAAAATTAACTATTCACAGATCAGAATATCTCACATCCTTTTTCCCTCCTGCCTCGGCTGCTGTAATCGGGAGCCTTACCAAACAGCGACACTGCTGACAGTTCTGTATCCAGGAGTCACCGCTGTTGTAGGAAAGCTCCCCGCTCTGATGTAAACACTGACTGCTGAGCCTCGGGTCGCATTCAGGACAGCAAAATAGGTCAACAGTGGGATTTTCACAGTCACAGACCATTCGGCGGCACATCACATATCCACTCTGTTGTTGGGAGACAGACATAAAGCGATGGCAGAAATTTGCACAACTCCAGCAGTACTTGTACCAAAATTTGATTTTTTGGCATGATTCTAAGCCACTAGCAGCTCACGAGTTTTTCCACTAGACAATATCTTTGTCAAAATACAATTCAAACAGAGGCAGAAACCACGATACACAGTAACTACCATGAAGTTCCCCTGTTGTCTTATATACATCCTTCCTGCAATCAACCTTCAGACAGCTTTCCCCCAGGGTGATGGAACCCAAGGGTGTCTTTCCCAACAGGCAAACCTTTTAATGGATTGCAATAAGTTTATGTCATTTTCATATGGATGCTATTTAAGTCTTGTTTTAAACTTTCAGACCTGTCCTTCTCTTCTGTAACTATTCACCTAAGGAAGATGATAGGTAGGTCTGAAATAAAATTTGTGCGCATGAAACTTGAGCTGCTGAAATGCTCGGGACTTTGTCAGCAGTGTATTGGGCCTTCATTCTTCATCAGCATTTAGCTTGGGATCAAGCTTCCCGCAGCAAACATTTGAGAAAGTTAAGCTGAATTACTCTGCAGATAGAGAACCTACTTCTATTTATAGCCATCTGCTAGAGTTACTGGCGTCAGTCACCAACGCCAATATGTGTCTAGACAGACAGCTTCTTTGCATGAAAATGCCGTTACTCCCACCCAGAAAACACAGGTGGCATCTCTGCTAACAAAACAGTTCTACCATCCTTCTTCCAGTATTGTATAATAAATCTCCCGTGGAAGTTCTGCTCATGCAGGTTGCAGAGAGAGGCTCTCCCCCAAACCCTATATAATATGTAATTCCATTTTTCTGCAACACCATACCAACACCTGAGAAGGCAGCTAAAAGAGGAATTTCACTTGAATCACAACGTTCTTCCCTCGTCCCTACCGCCATCTTGCAGAAGCAGCTACTTCTGTTTCTACTGACCTGGCATGAGCAGACAGAGCATCTGTCATTCTCCAGCACCCAAATCTGACCGTTGTGCTTGATTTTGTCTTCATGGATACAGTCTCCTGTGCAGTTCTTGCCATGGGGACATCGGCAGTCGTACCCACCATCCAAGTTAAAGCAAACAGTGTCATTGGCACAGCTATGCCTTCCGGTTCCACATTCATCAATGTCTGCAAAAACATGCCATGAAATGCTCTTAGCCTACATTCAACTAACAAAAATGTTCTTGCGGCAGTCAATATAAATGATTCTTGGCCATTAAAGCCTTCAGCTGAAAATTAATTTGCACTTCATCAGAATGGGGATAAATAACTTACAAGTTCACAAAAAATATTTTTCAAGTCACATCAACTTTTAAAACATGATATTTTGAGTTTTCCTATGCATCCTTCTAAGTGAATGCTACTGAGCAAGGTGGTTTCAATGAAGAAATTACAGGAAACATAAGCGCAAAAATAATTCTCAGCTCCCTAAAGAGCACTAGTTTGTGGCAACCGTTCATGAGACATGTGCAGTTAAACAAGAAAAGCTGCAGAATCTTGTTTTTAAAACCTTTTGCTGGCTCTGTGTAGCACATTTGAGTTCACTTGCTGAGAAGTTAATGTGAAAGGTGACATCTGACCTGTAAGCTCATTTAAGCCAGCACACCATGCTTTAAGTTGCATCATTTATTAGGGTGTGCAAACTAGAATATCTTAATTATTCAAGCTGCAGTGACATCTATAGCCCTTGTGTCTAGCATAGAAAATAAAGAAAAAAAAATAATGTCTCCAGTGAATAAAGGTAATGACTTCAAAACAATCATATCTCAAAGAATTCAAGAGTACTTTTAAAGGTCTACTTCATCAGGGTACACACAATTATTTTGCAAGGGGAAACTAGCAGCACACACTGCCTTCTACCTGAATAGTCTTTGTTTAGCTTCTTCAGCTGTCCATATGCGGAAAACTTACCTGGGAGAAAAGCTTTGAAAGGGCATGAGGTAAGCAGCTATATGTGATAAAATGTGGAAAACACTAGAAAAATAAAAACTAGATCTATGGCGGTTGTAAATATCAGTACACTGAGTTCAGCTCTAAATACAATTCCACAACAGTCGGGCCCCAGCTCCTAAGTAGAGTTCATTAAAAAGTAGTGGTGTGATATTTAACTGTCCAACTGATCAGTACAAGACAAAAAAAGCAATATGGTCATGCAGGTATCTTTCACCATCAGCATAAAAACTTAATAAAACACTCAGCTTTGGGTTCAATAATGGAAATGAAACCCCCAATTCACCTCAAGCACATTCAGTTTAAAGCAAAATAACTCAATTATCATTTCAACTCCAAGTGTGGCTGCAGTCAACATAAGCACACAAGTTGCTAACATGAATATGAATTGGGATGAAAAACAGCAGGGAAATTATTAGAATTCCATTGTACCAATAGGCAGCATTGTGGGCTTCCTTCAAATACAGTGTGCAATAACAGCGGCACCATCTCAAAAAAAGGTATTGCAAAATTACTAGGTCTTACGGGAAGGATGAAGAAAACGTCCTTCGAGAAGAACTGAAAAGCAATGGATTGTTCATCTCTAAAAGGACATCAGCAAGAAGGGATATAGCCAAAAAATAAAGAATACTCCAGAGAAGACATGTTGAGAGCTTTTGCTCTCCATGTTGCCTAACACACAAGACAGGGGACAGTGAACAAAACTGAAAGACAACAAATTTAAGCCTGATAAAAGGAAGAAACTTTTCATACAACGCATAGAAAAACTACGACACTCACTGCCATAGAATGTTAAGAAGGGAAAAAAAATGCATAGCCAAAGGTGTATAAAGCTAGCAAGAGTATTCAATTCGTAAAGCTAACAGATTTTGGAAGAGAGATTACATTTCATGCATTAGGGTCTATGGTGCCCTTATTTACATATCAGATAATCCAGAACAGGCGAATTGTCTCAGATCTCCACATCTTCTGCTTCATTATCTTCTGAAGCATCTGGAGTCAGATGCTGTTGCAACAGGGCAGAAGATAACTGGGGTCATGAACCTAATTCAGTGTGGCTATTCGCATGGCCCTGAACAGCTGAAGCATCGCGGGCACATCAGACAGGGAAACCCATCCCAACAGCAAGGATACATAATTAGCGAACAGACGGCCCTGCGGAGGCTGTGCAGTCTCCAGCCTTGAAGGTTTTTAGACAAGTAGCTAACAGGAACGGTTTGAGTGATGCTGGTTTGGGCAGTGCAGAGGGATGGAAAAGCTGCTCTCTCCTTCCTTTAATGTCTCTTAAATCCATACAATCTGTCAATTTAAAGTTAAGATCTCCATATACTTGCTCTAACTGGTTTTAAGTTATGCAATAAAGAGAACAAACACAAATCCTATTTAAAAATAATGATTCAGGTTAACAGCACAATTCCCTTTATCACTGAAGTCATTTTTAATAAATGACTTTCCGACACTTGTGTTCCTTTGTTTAAAACACTCTTTTGTACAAAGCTTTCACGTAGCTAGTGTCATAAATGAATAATGTAATTTCTCAACAACCTGGCCACTTAACTGAAAGCAGCCATATTTAATGAGATACTTGGACGAAGTTCAGCTGTCATGTAAATAAGAACAGTTTCCTTTAAACACAAATGGTGACCCTAGAACACTAAGTCTGCATTTGGCACTTACGTACAAGTGTACTTCACAATTTGCCCATGAGGAAAATGCTTCTGAGGTTTGTTTTTCAACACGGTAACGGCTAGAGCGCTGTTACTGAACATAATTGAGGTTTCATCATTGACTCTGGTATTGAGCCGAGCTTACCCAACATTGAGAACTTATGAAAAATCCCAACCTTGGTTTTTTCAGTTGTTTAATTCATTAAAATAGATGTTCTGGATGCAGCAATTTAAATATCCCTGGTCGAAGCAGGAGCTATTTAGGTTTTGATTCTAACCTAATCAGAAACAGCAGTGTGTTTATAAAGTAGCAAGAGAAACACAAACTTTGCATGCGTGAAATTCTCATCTGCATTATTCATCCACATCAAACTTCAGGCATTATCTGCAAAGAACTTGCACACAGATCATCCACACCAAGCAAAACCTTGTTCAGCTTTTTTACTTTGGATTTATACTGAATGGTGAATTATGTTACTGACATTTTGTTTACAGCCATAACCAGCTCTCCAAATTCCATAACCATATGGACAGGGTACACTGCCATCCTGCATCTTTTGCGTCTGAAAAAGGGAGAGGGGACGATGACAGGTTGAGTATTTACAGTATATCCAATCACAGAGGCATGTTATTATTGATTTCCTATTGTTTAAAAAAAAAACCCCAAAAGCACAACAAAGCAGATAAAAATAATTCACTTCAGGCTATTTACAACACGCTGCTTAGGAATCAAGCAGCTTGAATGTTATGACATTAGAACATTAAGTCTCAAAAGACTTGGAGGTTTCCCTCAGAAAAAAAACCAAACAAAACGTAACTAGTTACCTAGTGCTAAATTGAAGATAATTTCCTATTTACCTAGCTTACATTACAAATTACAGCAGCTTTGATCTGGCACGCTTTTCCTTTTCTTACCATCATCCCAGGGTACAAGTTAATGCTGCAATGACAAAGGAGTACCATGGATGAAGAAGTAGTGATACACGTTACAGAAAGCTAGGAGTTAGTTGTACCACAAGTGATTTCATGCCTACACGGGAAAAATACCGGACTAAAGTCATACAAAATGGTGGCAGTACCTGGAATGGCTAAACTCCATTTGTAATATTTGAGAGACTGCAAAGGCAGAAAACTCCATAAAAACGGGAATTCAAATTGCCCCACCAGGTTGTGACCCAAGGCTGTATTTAACAGATTTACTGACTGTTTCTTGGAACAGACGGTCAAAGAATTCCCGAAGGGACAAGGCATCATTTGACTTGGCCCTGACCAGTGTGCAGGCTCTAATTCAAAACCTGTCCACTGAGCCACTACTCTGTATTGGTGACCAACAGTGACCACAATGTACGCAAGTTGAATATCCTTAAAGCAATTTAACAGGCTGCAAAAAATCTTTTCTTTTCAAAGGGGGAATTACGTTAAAATGATGACTTTTTAAAGATGAATTAAAACTAGTGGCCAAAAGGATAAAACGTTTTCAGATAGAAAGATTGTTTAAAGATACTACATTATAGATTCAGAGTAAACATATACTATGCTAATGAAAAAGACTTTAAAGAGGGGATACATTTCATATAATGTAATATTTTTATTTGAAAACTTCACGAGCTCCTTTGCATAATACACGCTGTTAAAGGAACTATGTCCCATGGAATAAAAGAGGTTGTTGACTCACAGACTAATAGCGGGTTAATTAGTAAGTTATAAAAGGCAGGAATAAATGGTCAGGCTGTCACAAAGGAGAGTTATTCCGGGGAAGCGCCCCAAAAATCTGTGCCAGAATGTGTGCTGCCCACTATACTTAGTCATCTGGAGGAATGGATCAACAGCGAGATGAAAAAGGCTGTTGATAAGAAAGTATTAAAAGCAAAAAAATTGACAGTGAAATATAGAAGTATTTCATAATATTGGCTGAGTAAACAATAATATGTCAGATGAGACTCAACTGTAAGGTGCAAGGGGGAATACCCGCTCAAAAATCAAATCAGTCTTTTGGATCTATTCTGGAAAGAGATCTTGGAGTTAATGACAGCTCAATAATACTTTGGGCAAAACCCCACAAATACAAGATTCGTAACGACAGATGAGAAAACTTGCAATAAACTCACAAGGAACATGAACAAGGCATAATTAGAAAATAACCTGTGTACATCTTGCTAGGGAATGACAAAGGGCTCAGAGATACATTCTTATGCAGCTGACTGAAAGTTAAAACTTTCCCTCCTCTGATGAGCCATCCAGACTTATGTGCAGGACGTTCACATAAAGCCAGACAAGATCTCCCCTGGAGGTCTTTCTGATATCAGTTAGATTGTGATCTATGTAAAGAGAAGATGAACACCTCTACCATTGAGAAACACGCTGTTGGAAGAGCTGGGTTGGGAAGGTGAACATTTCCTTTGCTCTAAAGCAACTGAAGTTTCTCAATGACTTTAGCTCTGAGGAGTGGCATTAGCTCAGCAAGGTGACAACATGAGGATACCTGAATACTTTTCGTTTAAGGCAAAACAGGAAGGAGTACCTTTGATAGGGAGCCCAAGCTCTTCTGAGCAGGAACTTTGGTTTCTGTTCTGTGTTCTAAGTAAATCTATTGACTGATGTAATCATTCTTCAAAGAGCAAGTGGATTGTGAATAATTTATTCATGACTTCATGCAAGCCAGCTGTCAGAGTGCTTAGCAGATGTGGAAGACGGAGAGCTGAGACTTCAGATGCCGGTAATACCAGCTTCACAGAAATGTTGTTTCCTCATACAGTAAATGTGTTCAAATTACTGTCTGCTAAAATGTGGTGGTTGAGTTTCTGTTTTATTAGTCCTTTTATAAAAGATGAGAAACTCTGCCAAGTTTGTACCCAGCCCACACTCCAGAATATTTAAATACTAATGTGTCTCCATACCTGTCTTCTCTCTGGTCATGTTTAAGTTGCATTCCCAAACTCAGTAATGAAGCCTTAATGCCTATAGCTCTGTTTGGGATGGATGGAAAAAAAAAGTCACTTTATGGTTTTATTTGTTGATCATGATTATGATCATGAATAAAGGCAAAAGGATTTCAACGGAGCTTTTGGAGTGCTAGTAAGACTTCCTGCTGAAGAGTAGTGATTCTTTATTTCCTGTCTCCTTAAGCGCTATCAGTAACAAAGCTTCTGTTAAACATTACCAGCGCTGTAGAAAGGCCTAAGTATAAGACTCCAAACTGACAGCTGTTTTTCAACTACAAGAAATTTCATGTACTAGTTAAAATACTGAATGTACTGTGAGATAAATTCAGACATCCTGACAGTCAGCAATTCCTCTGCCTTCCAGATCCAGAGACATAGATGCTGAAGTGACCATTTTGGACTTTGTTCATCCATTAAGGCTGGGAAGCATCCTGAGGCTTGTAATATGCCTCCATTCCTCATTATTCAAACTGAAAGAGGGTAGATTTAGATTGGATATCAGGAAGAAATTCTTTACTGTAAGGGTAATGAGGCACTGGAACAGGTTGCCCAGAGGAGCTGTGGATGCCCCATCCCTGGAAGTGTTCAAGGCCAGGCTGGATGGGGCTTTGAGCAGCCTGGTCTAGTGGGAGGTGTCCCTGCCCATGGCAGGGGGGTTGGAACTAGGTGATCTTTAAGGCCCCTTCCAACCCGAACCATTCTGTGATTCTGTGATTCTGTGCATGATTATCCTGGATTGTGGAAAATACTGTTCTGGTAGAGCCCCAGCCCTCTGTGTTGTCTGGCAGCCTGCTCTATCACACAGAGAAGGAAGCGATTCTATTTCTGCAAGCAGGACGGCACACAAGGAGCCTAGCCAGACGTTTCAGAACATACACATACAAATAAACCCTTGCAACCAAAAAGATCCTTTTTGAATTGGGCATTCTGGATTGATGCTTTCCAATCCTTTCATTTGCACCTGTCTCATTCCAAGAATGTGGTACCTGCTGAGAGTGAAGGTACGTTGATCTCATATTCTGTATCAACAACAGCTGGTACCTGCCAGATATTCTTGGTAAATCCTAAGGGGCTGCACTAATTAGGTGAGCTATTCTTTGGACGTGGAAGTATGCAAAAAGTCCAACAGCTGATGAGGTATAACCCACACTATTCTGGTACAGACCAATACAGCTTCTCTCTTCAACTGATCTTGGAAGCTTTTAGACATTGCAGGGGACAAATTCAGAGGAATCCAGACCTTATGCAGAACTGCAGAGCAAATATTAACTGGGCCTTAATGTTCTTATTGTAGGATTTTGCCCTCAGTGGTTACAGTTTTTTTAATGCAATGAAGCTTGAGGCTGCAATGTCTACTGTCTTAGCCTAGCTCTCTTTTATGAAATGGTACATGAGAGACAACCTTGAGAGCACCAATAAGACTGTGTAAAGAAACTATAAACAAAAGGTGTAGGGGGGCAAAGAGGAAGGTACCAGATAATATACCGTGCTGAATGCTATATTTACATATATATAAAATTTAAGACTTCCCAAACTCACGCAGTTCTCAAAGACTAAGCGGCTGATCTTTCACCACTTTTACAGAAATAGGATGATGCATAACCTAATTCTATTTCCAAGGGAAAAGCAACAAGCGCTACTAAGAGGTTGAAGCCCTACAGCTGCATTTCTCATCATTTCTCTCGGTAACTGTTATAGAGACCACAGGTCTACCCAGGAGTATAATGTGAAGCAAAACTAATAGCAAAGGAATCTCTAGGTCTTCCGTTGCCTGTAGGTACAATAAAATGGGATTATGCATTTCTGTGTTCAAGTACATTAGTCCAAGTACTCAATGTTTTCAGTCATGTGAAAGAAGCAGCAGTAGCCAAGGTCAATGTAAGTGCAGAACAGGCAATTCAGCAACTATTATTTCATTATCAAGCACTGACAAAGTCTAATTGCTACCAAGGAGTCCCCGTCTAGCTAGGAATTTTTAGTATGGTGTCCTAATGGGACCATTTCCTGCAAAAGGGGTAGGTGCAGTTTTGTTATTCTGTTAAAATAAGTTTTTAAGGAAATGCTCCCGTGCTTCTGTGATCTTAACAGAGGTGTTTCCACCTGAATCTTTAAAACTGGAGCCCTTGCTGAAGGAAACAAATTTCTGACTAACACTGATCACAGAATTCTTTCTGTAGTACTGTCAGCACACGTCCAGGGGACACGGACAGACCCAGATTTGAGGCAGACCATAGAGAACAATCAAGAAAGAAAAGTTTCGAACCCACGCTTCCTTGGCTTTTAAAGGTTGTCTCAGCTGAAAGAGGGAACTTTCTTCAAAGCAACTAAAACTTAAAAAAGATGAGCCGAAGATAAGTCTATATAAACACTACTTTGAAGTGGTCCTCTTAGAAAGCAAAATGGACAAGCCCCCGAAGAACATTTCCTAATCCCTATGAGGTTTAAATTCTTTGTAGCCCCAAGAAAGAAATCAAGGCAGGCTCAGTTTCTCTTTGGTGCAATTCAGCGCTGTTCCTTCTATGGTTCTGCAAGCTGTAGCACTTGCACAAGCCAGAAACCTTCAGAGGGCACTGGCCCTGGATGCAGCAAGAAGCTCATACACCTGCAGGTGGGAAGTGGAGAACTGAGATTTGAAATCTGAGATTAGTATAGCCTGGAAGCTGCTCCCCTGTTACAGTGGGTGTCTAAAAGACCAACCACCAACAGCTCAATCTAATCACCTCTAACTAGGGAATACTGAAGAAGTGCCAAAAGAAATCCATTTTCTTATGTCTTTAAACCCAGTAGGGGAATCTCTCACAGCGGAAAGATCTGACAGCAGAGAAACCAATTGCTTTTGCGCTACTGTGTTCTACTACTGGAAGTTTAACTTTCCATACCGCAATGGATTTTAGGCTCTCCTCATACCTTTCTCAGGTTTTATTTTCTGTCTGAAACACAATGTCACAGGCTTCAATCCAATAAAAAGTGATGTAGTAAAACTAATAAACAATCTAACCTTCCTTCCTATCTCAAGTTGCTATGCATTCCAAAACTTGGAGCTGCAATCAATCAAATTGAAAGTGTTCCACTTTTATTGACTAGGGTTATCAGCAACGAAGATAGTTTCCTGGCATCTGTGACTTAATTCTAATTACTTGTTATTCTCTGTGTATGTTTAATAAAGAACTGCTGGTGCTTTGTAGAAAAGGTCAAAACATTCTAATAATTGCCACTTCTGCATACATATAGCACTCCCCATATTTCTTTCTCCTTGGCTTTTCCTTTGCGTAGAAATTGCTGCTTAATCGTTGCTTGTTTGCACACATCTTGAAGAGCCACTTTGTATCATGTACATCTCTTGAGACAGCACACGCCAAACCACTACCTTCAACCCACGAGACAAATGTTATATTGGCATTGAAGAGAAAACTTGGGGTATTGAGAACATTTCGATAAATGCCTAGCTAGAGTATTACCTGTGCCAGAGTGACAGAAGGGCAACGTTATAATCAGAGAGATCACAACTTCTTCTTCGCACCTTCTTGTTCTAACACCTGGCCAGCTAACACTGACATTTAGCTAGTTCTTGACAAAGAAAGCTCAACTTATGAAAGCAGTGGCTGACTCAAATTGCTGATTCCTCCTGGGAAAACAGGCTTTCAGCTGTGGTGAAAATGTGTTGAAATAAAGTATTGATGATGGGGATACCGAAAAGGTCATTCTCGCTCCTGGAGAACTGTCTGTGTGTCTGCCTTAGTGAAATTAATTCAATTGCTTGCCTTTGGGACCGATGCAGCCCACCAATGTGAGTTTAAACAGCAAGGCAGGAAAGCTTATACTGTGTGAGTACTGAATATTTCAGCACTCGGAGGCAGAAGGGTTCTCCCTTCTCCTAATTGTGCCCTAAGTAGTCCATGGCAAAACAGATTAGTTTGTTCTCTTATTTAAAAGCGGCAGCACGCAATATCTTAAAAGCTGAGTAACACTCCATACTAAGAGATGTGCATCTGAAAATAACTGTGTTCTTAGTAACCTGCTGTTCTGGCATTCATAAACAAAGAAAACCTTCCCATTTCCTTGTCCCCCGTCACTTTCTTGTCCCCTGCACCTTGCCCCAGCCCTAAGTCCACTGAGCTTCCCGTTTTGTAAGGTTGTTCTTCAGATTGCAACTTTCTACAACCCATTCGCCTATGCACAGGAGGAGCAGAGCGGTATTAACCCAGGTGTGGGTAAGGGTGTCAGGGCTGCATAATCATTCTTTGCCATGGGAAATATTTTCATCGCAGACTATTTCAGTGTACAAGGAATGAAGTGGAGGAACTGAGGTCTGGATTGAGGCCCATTTCTACATATAAAGAACCTGACATATAAACAGATTACTGTGGAGTGACTGATTATAGTGCACACCATCAGCCCACGGGAAATCACTTATGCAAAGACCATGCACAGAAGCAGATGTAGGGCCAGGGAAACTGTGTTTTAGGCACCGTGCCTGATTTCACATATTATCTTAGCAAATCACAGAAATGGCCACTAACGCTCCACCTACATGTTAGGAATATTAATACTTTATATTCTTTTGCCTTTTGTTTATGATGCTTATTTAGACCACGATTGCTTTGGGGCAAGGTTTAACTTTCATCGGTACAGTGTCCAAGACAATACTTGACCAGTACAGTCAGAGATACTAGATATTAATGTAATGCGAGTCATAACTCTAGCCCCCTTTTTTAAATACTGACCTTCACAGGATTCTCCACTTGGTGAAAACATCCCATTGTCATGGTAGCCATCTCTGCACTCGCAGTGGTACCAACCAGGCAGGTTAATGCAGTTAGCACGGCTGTCGCACTGAACAAAGCCATCTGAGCATTCATCGATGTCTGTTTATCAAGAATAGCAAAAAAAAGGAGAAAATTCACACAGAGGTAACTGGTACGTTCATCTGATGGAAAAACAATGTCTCCACTAGTTCTGGGTTTCACAGAAGTATTTTCATTACTGACAATTGAATTTCCAGAATTATTTGCAGTAAAGTTTTCAAGCATTTCCATAAAGGCCTTGGGTAATGGTGTTGGCCCTGCCAACAGTGGAGGTTCTGCTAATCCCAATTTACTGTTTACATATTAGCAACTCTTTTTGTCACAACACATGACAGATAACCTGACATCTGTGTAAATTGCCCACAGTATGACGAAAGGAGTGGGATCCCAGTTCAAATAATGAGACATTAACCCTTTGAGAAGTGCAGGCTGCCTGATAAACAAAGATTGTTTCTAGGGGCCTTAAATACTCACTCTGACCCTTGCTTATGCTCTTGGTGACACCGATTGTAGGTTAGTAGGGCTTCCCTATCTTGTGCAGTTTCTGTTGACTTACACCAGCACCTCTGTCGACATAACTGACTGCAGTCTCCTCTCTCACCATCAAAGAGAACAGCTGGGATTACAAACAAATGCTTAGACCCTGAAGATGAAATACAACACGTTCTCCTCCTCCTGATAATTCCTCTGGGATATGTGTTTGTTAAAAGATGAACTTCCACTGACTAAACCTCAGAGTAACAACTGACCGTAGAATGGATTTCTGGAGGCACTCGCTAGATCCAAAATCCACCAAAGCACATCCTGCAGATACCTGACCTCATGGACTTGGCAGAGATGCAGAGAACTTTGCGACATGTTCATTTCCAGTGCCTTCCATTACACAGTAAGCTGTATTACAAGATCAGGTCCCAGAGTATGAGTGTTGTTAACAGTTAGGGAATGCCAGGAGAATGGAGTTAAACAGGGACAAAAACGTGTCCTTCCTTATCAGATTCATAGCACTATCACTGTGGTTTATACCAGAGGTAGCATACCTACTTGAGCAGCAAGCTGACCGAGAGGTGTCTATGGAACTGGCACAGAGGGCGACACAACACATGCAAACTGCCTTCAGAAACAAAATGCTCTAAACCCTAACACCATGAGTTTAAGTAATGAATAAGCCCTTGATGTACTGGCCATTCTGGCCAAAGTAAGGATTCAACCTTTCTCTGACAGGTTGAATCTTTAAAACGAAGAACTAAGATAACAAATTAAGACTCAGACTCTTAGAAGTACCTCAGCAGTTGATCCAGTATCCTCCGGGATGCGGATACGAAGGAAAGGTGTGATGTGACCACTGAGATATATGTAAAATACGTCAAAATTCTGCCCACAGTCCCTGTTAGCTCCCATTTATGTCATCTGTTATTTGCACAGGAGAAAGTATGAACTGGCTAAGAAAATTAATTGTGAGCTGCAATAAGGTAACAAATCTCTTTCCGAGAATACTAATGTGTGCACAGATAAAGATATACTCACTCTGGTCTCTTATGAAATCTATTCAAACACAAACTTGAAAAAACCCCAAGGCTTCCTTATCCAACGAAAACACGTCGTTCCACATTTGAAGGCAAGAAATTTATTAAGTATGTGGGGGATGCCTGCATAAACTATAAGGTATCACTCAGTCACCCACATTTGGTTTTGAGCTGCATTTTTCTTATACACGTCAGGGGGTAGGTGGGATGTGCTCTGGGTATTTTATTTACATGCAAATAACATCTCTTTGGAATAACCTTACAACCATATCATGAGTGCATTGGTTTTTCAAAGCTTTACAGATACTTGATGAGATTTCATTAGAAATCTTCATTATGATGACTCAGTCTGATTTTTTTCTATTCACAGTCTCTCTAACCGGGCACGCCTGGTGTACATTACCAGCATTTATGATGATGAAAGTTACCAGTACTCCTGCTGGAATATTGCACCAAGAATGCGTTTTCATGCTTTGTGCACCACAAATTAACTCGTAAGTCTCTACTGGTTAAAAACACAGAATTTTCAACTCCACTATGAATCCAGGAGAATCATCTAAGCAGTCCTGCTGCAGGACTGAGAAATGCCAAACCTTTACCACCTTCCTGTTCAGCGTGTCTCTCTCTAAATCAGTATAAACTCTGGCCTTTTTCTTGTGAGCAGCCAGGAGCCAGTGGGACCTCAGAGGTGTTTGAGAGATCAGAGGAAGATCAATGAAAATTATGTTAGTGCAGTGAGAAAAGGTTGGTTTGCAGTCTGCGCCTTATCTACTGCTATTCGCTCACATACCCACAGATTACTTAAGAAAAAGGAAAGGAAAAGAAGAAAGGACTACAATCTAGAAGTTCCCTTACCACTGGGGAATACGCTGCCTGGGAGATGGCTTGCCTGGCAGAACAGAATCTGAGTTACCATGCTACGTGCTTGGCATCACCTGGTCCGTATAAGATAACCTGTTGGGGTTGGACAAAGTACCAAGCCCCAGAAAATCAATGAAGCATGTAACCTGAGAGGCTGAAAGAGCAGAGGTGTTGTTCAGACTCAGTTTGAAACTTCATACTCAATAACATACATTAAGACAATGGATGGCATACATTTCTTCTTTGGCAACATGAAATGTATTTATTGGTGATGAGGTGGAAAAAAAAGTGTTATTTAGGTCAAAGTAACAGATATGAATTAAAGAAAGCCTCTGTTCCTCTCTTCAGAACAATTTATTTGTGAATCTGTAAACCTTATAATTATAAGCACAGTATTGCAGGCACAGGCTGAATGCATTCTGATGAAGTCAGTTACTGATTATTCAGGAAAAACAAGCCTTGAATGTCACGTCAGTATTGGTAAACTGACAACAAAAGCCGCTTTCCTGTATTTATTTGCAAACTAGCTGACAAACCTATCTCACAAGAAATATTACTTGGGATGAAATGCTTTTACAGATGCCAATAAACAAAGAAATACATTCTTCTGGTTTTGTTATGGCTGCATGCGAAGTTTAGGGGCGTCACGTAAGAAGCCCTCCCGTAACAAGCGTGGATGGAAGCACGCTGCTGGTCCTTAAGAAATGTACTGTTCTTAACAGGTTGTTTGCCTGAAACCATCCCTCTTCCCTTTGCATTGGAACCATTGCTGCATAGCCCGTTACTCCTTATGTGATTTTGAAGCAAACAAAAGAAATCCAGAACAATTCTTCTCACCATTAACTTTTTAGGCAAACGACATTTTACAGCACGTGCCAGTGGGTTTCAGAATATAGATGTTCCTTATGCACAGAACTGTGTTCTAAATCTCACAGGTAATGCTGATCATTAATTTTAGTAGAAACTTGCTCTGTTATGGGACAAAATATAACTGTCGCAACCCTGTTAAACAAGAAAACGCAGCAGAATTTTTTTTTTGCAGAGCCAAAGCACTGATTTAATGGAAAATTTTCTTGACATTTGGATAAAAGGATTTCTATTTTCAAATGGGCATAGCATGGCTCAGGAAGTGCTGCAAAAGTCTCTACAACTGAAATTATCTTATTAGTATGGGAAAAGCAGCCAGAAATAATTTTTCTCTGTCCTATGGTGAAACATTCTCTGATGAATCATCTTGCAGCTGCTCAGTCAGAGGTGTGAGCTGACAAGAGAAGAAAAACTGATTGAAGTTTTGCTTGGCCAGTGGCTATGGTGTATCAGTGGGCTATATGGAACATTAACAGCACTAATGAAGTCCTGTTTGATGCTATACTAGAAAGGCATGAAGAATGAAATATTACTCTATAGACGGAAGTTACTGAAAGGTTTTATATTTTCACTTATGAAAAAAATTAAACAAAATGTTTAAGTAGAAGGAAAGGAGGGATGTATTTTTTCAATAGCAGGTGATGACATTTTTAAGGAAACAGATAAAACAGACATTCTGAGTATGCAAGTCCCATTCTTTAACTGGCTATAAGAAGCAAGGAAAGCAACCCTATCTGGAAGGAAAATAAGAGTCTCATATGTGTGATGGGCCAGAGCAAACAGACTCATCCTGGCCCTGCTCCAATTTATGGCAGAACTCCCATTGATTATCATGTAGGTGGCATTTTTCTCGAGTTTTCTCTTTCCTTTTCAAATAAAGAGCACAATTGCACATACCAAATCTGCCACCCCACTGATAGGAGTGTCCAGGTTTGGAAGAGAAAGCAATATCGAGACAGTCGCTAAAAGCAACCTTCCCCCCAAGCTGGAGAGCAGCTACACAGCTGTACCGTCGCACTTCAGCATCGCCTGCTCTGGCTGTACTTCACCCTACAGGGTTTGCACGGCAGAAGTTTTGTGATTTTGGCTCTTGAAACACTGTGGCTGGAGAACACAACACACCTGTGAGACTGATGAGCCCACAAGGCACCAGGAACATGGGGACTCTTTCTGCCCTATGTAACTCATGGACACACTCATGGCAATACTGTACATACCCTACTGCCACAAAGGGTAACTGGTTATTTCAAACTTACGTTGCATGTGATTTGGTTTTCAAATATTCAGGTTTTCTCCTGTGCATTTTTCTTAAGCTGAATTCAGTCAGCTTGGTTATTTCCATATTTTGTTACACATTTTTCAACTGGAAAAAAAACCCTAATTTTTTATTTATTTTTTTTTGTTAACTGGAGCCCCACTCTAATAAAGTAGAAACACAGTCACTGACATTTTGAAAGTAAGTGCTGTATACACCTAGCTCCCCTTGACAGGAAAAATCCTTGCTCTTCCAAATCACCTTTATACCTCAGAATCACTCATTTCCTGAATTGTGGCAAGTTTCAGCTGTTATACCCCTTGCTCTTGGGGAGACTGAGAAAACCCTACTCCCTGAAGAGTCAAATAAGATCATTAGTAAATTATCCACTGGTACAGTAAGAAAAAAGGAAAGCTAGCTGTCTGATGAATATTATTAGAGAATTTCTGTATAATAAGAGCTTTTGAAGATTGAAAGTGGTATAAAATTGCCAATTTGAAAGATAGCAGTGCTCTTTCATCCAGCAGTAGGACCGAGCTCTCTAATGTGGTCAAGCCGCACTCAACAAAGAACCATGGCATGGGGGAAGAAGAGGGGATTTATACCATTTTATTTTACTCAATCCAAGACTGAAATATTAATCATCAAATCCTCCTCTCAGAAAAGCCTGTATGCCACCATCAAGCACAAAGTTACAGAGACGCAGAGCACAACTTAGTCCTAAAAGCCTTTCTTTCGTAACTGCTTTATCCAGGTCAATACAAACCAAAGCCCCAGTAGGCCTCTCCCGTCAAGAAGGCAACACCACAGATTGGCAGCTGTGAATACTTACAATTTAGTTATTTCCATCCTGGAAGTTTTTCTGGGACAGTATAATACATGGCAGTCGGTTAAGACTGCCAATTAATCCCAATTACAATAATCTGTCCCAGTGCTAATTGGGTTATTATCACTGGGTATATTTATAAAGATTAATGAGCAGCCAGTAACTTCCATAATGCTCAGTCACTACTGACTTAGGCTAAATTTGAGATCTCATTTCAAAGGCAACAGTTTTTCCAGACTAATGCTAACCTCCAGAGCCACCCACATCCCAGCCCCATATAGAGTATAAATAAAGTGCAAACACTGAGAGACAAATAATTTCAGAGACAGACTACTGAAAAAGTGGTTTAGGGGACTATGAAGCTGTTTAAAAAGAGAGATCTTCAATATTTTTTTTCATGGGTACATTTGGAACAGTCAGACTCTGATATGTCTTTGCATATGTCCATACATTTTCAAGGACGTTACGTCTGACTTGGGTATAAAAGACTATGTCCCAACTATTCAGACTTATGCTTAGATAACAGAATGCTCATTAGGATTAAGATGGTATCTGAGTTATCTGACTTTAGTAAATACGTATACAAGGGGGAAAAGGCCTTATTCAGTAGGATAAAATAGAAGTTCACTGTATTGCACAATGTATTTGCTCTCAAAACTCAATTTTCTGGAGTAGCTTTGAAAAGAGTTCATTATCTCTACTGCAAGTTCTAGAGTCCCATCTCTCGCATTTAAGAAGAGAAAAGTGTTTGTATTGGTTTTCATGTGACAGCAGATTTCTAATATGATGATATTTGAGAAGACCCTGCTGTTCAATCAGACCTTTGATTGGAGATCTTACGCAAAAAACTGGTCCCAGTGGAGAGATATAAGAGCCTGAAACTAGTTCAATACACTGGAACTATCTTGTTGTTAAAACAAAATATCACCTTTTGGGATTTCCATCCCACTACATTCCCATATATCACGTGCATATAAATATCACACAGAGGAATAAAACCCCCAAGAATACAGAAACTGAGATTGCTGAAATAATCCATGAAGGTATCAGTTATGCCAGAAAACAAAAGTTATTTAGAATGCTTTTTAAATCTGTTTTGTAAAGTCTGATCAGCTCCTTTCTTCTAACGCTGCTGTTGATTCCCAGAGGAACTTTCTTCCTTGGTCAATAAAAGTCCTAGAGCCTGATTTTGTTTACAATCTCACTATGATTTGTTCAGCCATCAGTGACTCTTTAAAGTTATGATATCATGTTGTGAGTACTAGGGCATGCTTTTCACTGTATGGCTTCTCACATCCAAGTTTTCATTAGACCACAGAATATTCTTGAGTTTAATTGCATTTCCCGCCCAACATTTCATTCTGTTACAAGTTTAAGTTACGAAGAGCTGGATTACAGCTGGCCTGTGGGGCACAGCAAAGAGAAAAGTCACTCACATTTTATCCTAGCATAACATAATTTGGTGAGCAAAAGGACTTTCTCGATATAGCATTAGAAACATCAGTTATCTCAGATGCAGCCTTCAGAGAAGAGTGAAGACCGTGGCCTTTTATCCCCCTGCTCCCCTGGATAATGAATTAGGCCTGTGTCAGAAAAAATGCATTTTGAGTGTCTTTGGAGTTGCTGCTTCTATCTCTACACCTCCCAGATCTACCAGAAATTCTAGCTGAGTCACCTTAAAACCATAATCTGGCTCAAAGGGCAGGAAACTAGTGCTGGGGCTATAAATGTCACATTAAAAATTGCTTCAACAGGTTGAGTCACTGCTGCAGATATGTTTGTCACTAAAAATTTCCAACTGTCATGTTGCACAAAAAAATAACTATTGTTAAAACAGGTCGTCTTTTTTTTTTTTTTTAATCCTAGCAAGGGCATGATTGCATTTTTTTAAAGTACTCTGTCCATGGAAAACTAATTTAGTTCCATTAATGAAAAGGAAGCAAAATGTGATTGAGAATGTAATACGGAATTATAGTTCATTAATTCTTCAAGTATGTAATTTTCCAGACTCCTGATCCCCCATTGATTTCTGCACACCCCCATAGGTCCTGCTAAATGCCAGCAAAAAGAAATTCAATCGTGTTGTTATTTCATGTGTGGCAGTGGCGGCGCTCCAAAATTAGATAGAAATGTTATGAAAGGGAATTTTCCACTGACTGCTTCACCACACAGCCCTGTTAACAATTCTTTGTTGTCAAAAATTGATCAATCACAGACCCCACCAATAACTGAAACTATGACAGTCTCTCATTTACACACCCAGTAGCATCAAAGGAGGTGACATTTGTAACAACTGCAGATGATAATTCAGAACACCTAATTAGCCATGATGAGCTAGGGGCATCCAGGAATAGTGTAAAAGAAAACAAAAAAAGAATATGTTTTTCAACAAGATTCTGTGAAACCAATTGTGCCAATCCCCATTAGAAAGATTAATTAAGAGGTCCTGGGCCTCTGTTTCTGGTCGTTGACAAAGATGTGGTTTTGCTTTCACTTTGTCCGTCATTGTCAGTACAGCACCTCATCTTAACTGTAACACATGCTTCTGTTTCCTTGTTAGCCCTACCTTGAAAAACAAAAGTAATTATTTTCTTCAAGGTAGCAAGAAAACTTGTACACCTTGAAATACACTGACAAACCCATTTTAGATATCTATCAGTGTTTGAAAGTTACGTAGCTCCCTTTGCACGTTAGAAATAGGACTAACACAGTGGTGCTATCACTAAATGTGTCACTTGGTGGGTAATAGTAGCCACGTCCTAAGCAAAAGAGAATTGATTTGTCTGAAAAGAGAAGAGCTAGTTTGGCCAGCTGTTACCTCTTTTCTAATGGGCGGGAAGGAAGGCTTTACTTGGCCAGTGTACTGACCAAAGATCACGAGTTTCCTCAAGTGAGGAGTCAAGTCAGTCATAAACATGAGTTATGACTTTCATATATATGAACCAAGGATGCAACCAGCACATTGTCAGCTTAGTTTGGGTTCAGCTTTGCAAAAAGCTGTTCCAGATCAGCTCTGGTATGAATTACGGTAAATTTCCAAGTATTTAGTTCAGAGGCCATTTAAGGAAAACAAACAAAAGAAGCCACAAAGCAACTCAAACAAAGTTTTGGCTAGGAATTGATTTGACATCCTGATTTGAACTTAGTCTTCGGTTGTGGTCTTCTACCCTTTGTTCAGGGTATCACATATATTATATGTGTGCTTAAATTCAAAACATTCTTACCTCCGCTTTCTTACCAGTGACTTGCTACCATGACTCTCAGTCCATACACCAGTGATCATTAATTTACATTGCTGCTCCTGAAGCGTAAAATCATGAAGGGATTGTACAAAGTTGTTCAAGTACAGAAAAGGAAAGAAGCACGCTATTCCTTTGCTTGGGCTATAAACATATCATTGGCATAGATCTGCAGAGACTGCAGGCTCCCTCATGTTGACAGCAAGATGAAGGGCTCCACAGGGACACGCGGCAATGATTGGCAGTGTTATAGATTTTAATTCCACTAATAGTTGAATGGCTCGTAATTCATAAAAGAGAGAGTTTACAGTGAGTGATGAAGGTCATCCCTATCTCCCTTATATAACGGAAGGAAATTCTATTATAATGCTGCCCAGCTGCACTATTCACGTTCTATTTATAGCCCACTGTATTTTAAGAACCTAATTGAAATTTTAGTTTTCATGTTTAGTTAAGGAGGTTCTTTCCCGTAGCAAATAATAGCTAAGTAGTGGATGCATTTTGATGTTTCAATAAATAACAAAAAAATCTTGTCTCCTTCTTTTAAGCTGCTACATATAGGATTGTAGTGCTGCAACAAGCTAAAGAAAATATAAAGAGAAAAAGATAAGTACTTGTATTAGGCTCTTCAGCAGAGAAAAAAATCTTTTGTTATTTAAAACCGACAAAGACTCGGAGGGAGGAAAGAAATAATAAGAACCCAAGAAACTCTGTCAGGCAAGGAAAATGAAGGGAGAAAAAGACACAGAAGGATGAAGCAGCAAAGCACCTTAAGCTACAAAACAGAAAGGGTGAGGTAAGTAGAGTTCATGCCTAAATCTAGAATATTCATCAAAGTCAATGTGGGCATTTTTTGCTTAATTTCTGTCAAAGATTTACTTTGTGAATAAATATAAGTAAAAATGTAAAGCAAAGTAAAACTTCCCAAGCTTCTAAAGTCACCAGCCCTTGTCTCACAGCTCATTTTTAAGCTTATTTTTCATATCTGAGAAAAATTCTGGTGGTAACAGGGATTAGGGCGACCTCCCTTCCAGACACTGCAGCCAAGAACAAACATCTCATCCGCAGAACCCTGGCTTTCCTCATGGCTCGTTGCAGTTCTGATTTGTTTACTCTCATAGACAACTTTCAAACCTTTTCCTGCAATTTAATGAGCTAGCAATTTTAGAACATGTCCTTTTTGAAAGCCAAAGGAAAAGTATTTTCTTAGGTTTTATGAATTGGTTACACTTCCCACTCAGAAAAAAAATAATGACATAAAACCCACTATGTCTTCTCTCAGATATTGATGTATCTGAACAGAGGAACAAGGGGTGCAGAAATGAGATGACCTTTATCTTATGTGGACTTTTGCCATTGCCGCCTTATGCAAACCTTGTCACTCAACTTTCCCCATATGTCTTGATTTCCACATCTGTAAAATGGGGAGAAAGTGCTTCTACCAGCCCTCTTTTTTGTACCTAAAGAACTCTGGGTGAAGAATTTTAAGTAAAAGCACTGATTCGGTAAGTACCACATGTGACGATACCGAGGCATGGGTTGGGGAACAGTAACACACCTGGGTACAGGAACTAGAGAAGAGGCCAACATGGTTTGGGGAGCGGGGAGACAAAGGGCATTGAGCTTTGGAGATGAAAGCTGCGGAGATGAAAGCTGCAGCCCCTGCCTGCTTTATTTGGTAGCACAGACAGATCACAGAAGTCAGAAGGACACTCAAATGATAGTAATTTAAGTCTTGCGTATTTTATTTTTTTTTCAAACAGATCTCACAATGTAGATCTGGTGTAGATGGCGTTTTTTTGTAGAAATATAATAGTCTCCCGTACAGTTCTGCTGCACTCTAAGAATCTTTAGATTTTATGGATATTTGGAAGTGGTGGAATACAGCACCAGCACATGTAATTAACTTCATGTTATTATATATGTTCAGGGGAAATATCTAAGGAGAGGGAAGGGTAATAAGCTATTTTGTACACCAGCACGACGATTTTCGGAATCTCACTTACAGCCAGCTTATCTATATCATATATGCCATGTTTGCAACCCATCTGCTGGCTGCATATGTCTATTTTTCCGTAGCCTGAATTAGCACTTGGAGCATTGTTTAAATAGAGAATTCCCTGCAGGAAAGGCTTGATCTCCAGGGGTTGGCTGAACACCTCTCTACTACAGTTCCGGAGACTGCCAATCGTGTTTTCTTTTTCTGTTTTCAACTTCCTTGTAACAGTAAATATGAAGACTTGGCTTTTACTGGCATACAGTTAGCTCAAGATGGAATTTTTAATTATAATAACAATTCAACCAATGCTCATTAATTCTTTGCTAGATTTTTATTGCTATTGTGGAGTATGCAGTATTATTTCTCTTCTAAGGAACAGTCCTTTCTGAATTGAAAGTTACTCTTAAACTGTAAACATCACATGCCCAAGATTCATAAGCTTATTTATGACAAAAATCCTTCAAATCCCTTAATTTTTTTCCTACGGGGAAAAAAAAAAACTCACGCAGAGGATCTGTGATAGAGTTTCTTGTTCCTCTATCTGAAAGGATCTTCCAAATTCTTTTGGGCTGAGCAGGAAAAAGAAACTTTCTCCATTTTACACCCTTTATACAAAACAATGGAAAAATCTCAGACAAGTCAAAGGGTGCAGAGATGTGACGGCAGCCTGGACAACCTGCATTTCTAATTTAATTCCTACCAGATTATTGCTCAAACTCTCCATAGGGTTTGCAGCTTTCCCTACTGATTAAGATCCTCAACAAATCCAGGTTGTTCCTCCCACAGAATGTCATCATTTGTGAGCTCTCATCTCGTGTCTAGATGAATTTTCAGCCTTCACCTCTTTGTTTGAACGTATTTGTTTTAGAGGGAGTGAGGGACATGTCCTTTGCCACCCACCATCCCTGGCAGCAAAGCTGCTACGGCATCACGCATTCCACATGCTCTCCCCTGCCTCTGTGGGACTTCAGCTTTAAAGAATACGCTGGTCAAAAGAGAGGCACAGTCAGGAGAGAGTTAAACCCCTTGCTTCTACTTGGTTTCTGCTGGTGTTTGCTCTTGTCTGTCTGCCTATGTTCACAGGAGCAACTGAAGTCCAATTAAAGAAGCGGAGATTGTAGTATTTGCCTCTTTAGTGATCAGTGTTCCTTAAGATGCAATATATCAAATGCTCTGCAGTGACTTCAGACCTAGGCAAAGTCAACATATTTTTCATGAAGTCATTTAAATAGCTTAGAAATATTCATCACACTTGAGATCCTTATGGGGGTAAAGCCTCTTTTGAAATCAACCCTATCCTGACTTTTTTCAAACCATGGTACACCTATTACTTCTAAAGGTACAAGCATTAGTAGCAACTTGTTTTATTTTTACACATGTTGTACTGGGCAGCTATTCACCTAGAATACTAATTAGTTGTGGAGGAGGCAGATGATTTATGAATAAAGCTACGAACACATTGCATGTTATAGTTCCTTCAGTTAGACTCTAACTTAATAGGACTCCTGCTCACCCAAGGCCTGACTTCAGAAATATTTTAAAGAGTGAGCATTACAATAGCATGCTTCATGGTCCTTGTTTTTCTTAGGGTTGGTTGGAGATATCAAAATGGTCTTGACCATCAATGGCAAAGAGTCATTTTCACATTAGTGCAAATGGACATTTTAGAATGACTCATTACAACTTGTTATTACTGTTCCTTAATAGCAATAAACAAGAGAACCTGGTTCATATGCAAAGGCAGCTCATTAAAAGCACACAGCCCTATATGCATCAATTTATATCAGTTGAATACAAGAACCAGGATGAAAGAATAAGAGGGAGATCAGTTAGGAAAACAGTTATTTTTATCATGTTTGCCTAGAAATCAAAACAGATAAGGAGCATGGCAAAAAAAAAAAAGAAAAGGACAAAATAGTCATTAATTTTTATTACTGATAGACAGTTCAAGAAGGTAATGGTACTTTTAATAAAGTAACTTTGACTGACTACAGAAGGCGATAACTAAGGAAAATACACCATTTCATCAGCAGAACTCTACAGGACTTTCAGTACCAGCTTTTCAGTAATACCCATAGAGATCCAAGCTGTGAGGTACAGAGAAAATCCCCCCTCACCCTGCTCAGTCTTGGGAAGCTGAAAATGCACAAGTATGAAGGCCATAATCTGCTTGCTTTCTTTGCCTCCTCTGTTTCACCAGATGTATCATATGAACAAAGCTCCTGATCAGAACAGAAGTTGTGAAGATGATGGCTCCTAACCTCATGATGTTACGTAAAGCATAACACAGGAACGTAGGAACAAGAGTATAGGAACCAAAAGTTACTTTGTATTCTCTGCTCCAGAACAGCCAAACAAGATTTTTCAAAGGCTTTCCAGGAATTTCAGATTTGACAATACAAATTATGCCTGTCTGTCTGGAACAGACACCCTATTACCGAGGATATTTCTCCCTATTAATCACTAGTCAGACGTAGATACAATATACTGTGCCCTAAGCCGTACATCAGAAAACTATACTAACTAAACAAAATCATGTGGAAGCCTGTAAGATGTGCAGAGGTCCAAATTCCTAGAATTACTGTGCTCAAAAACTATTTATCTGAAATCGAGACAAGCCAAAAGGAAAGAAAAAAAGGATGTATAGACTTTCCAAGTCCTAAAAGGACCTGGTGACACCACCAAGGTACTGGATGGGATGGTTCACTGGGGCACAGTTCCGTATTTGAATCATTGCTCTTAGGCACTATTTGCCTAGAGTAGCTCAGGAGGCAAAATTTAATAGCTTTCACTCTGGGCAGCTGGAAAATTACACTGTTCACCATGTACGTGTCGAGTTTAGCCTACCCCCTGCTACTGCTTGTTCAATTCTCAAAAGTACCTTCATATTTTGAAAACACTACAGAATTTTGCAACCACAAGAAGAGCAGAAATGTTGTCAGTCAGATGTCTGATATATTGGTATGGCTTGGTAAGGAAATAACTCATATAGTAATTTCCTGCTAACTTCTCCTCAAGTCACCAGAAAAATTCTATGTGAAGGTACTGGTTTCACAGGGCGTAATTGTAGTGCGGTGACAGGACCGCAAAACACACAGAAAAATTTCAAAATTCATTACTAGGGTTCTGTATCAACGTATGGAAAAACAATCATAGTGCTGTATTAGTGTTCTTAAGAAGAATTAGCCGTTATGTTTAAAGAAGACATACAAGTAGATGTTATAGGATGCTTCCCATAAGTTTGCCCATGATTCTACTATCTGCTTTTCCTACAGTAAGACAGCATTGAAAATGGAGTAATATAGAGTAAGATGTGGCATCACTAAACACACCAGTTACGTGCATTACCTCAATAAACCAATGCTAGCTCAAACAACACTGTTCTTGCCTCTGAAATCAGTAACTGACATGCCAAATAGCAATCTTTGAGAAGGCCAAGAGCATACAGCAGACCACTCGTTACCCAGTATGTGCAAGCTGGGTAGTGACTTTATATAGCAAAGATGCAAGTTATAAAGCAAGATGTTTCAGCATCCTCAGCAAAATCATTACGTTATTTTTAGCAGCTGGCGTCTGTGTCTTTCTGCTGAAACGGAAAGCACAGAAAATATTAATTAAATGCAGGTGCATGCAGTAATTCAGAAGTGTTCTCATTTCAGAGATTCAGCTCCTCAGAATAGAATACAGTTAGATATTTACCGTTACAAGTTTAAGTTAAACCAGTTTAAACAGGACACTGAGAACTCCAGGTCTCCATTTACACTCAAGCTATGGCTGGAAAGGTCAGACTTCCCAACCCAACATGCCACCCAACAAAATTTCCACAGGGCAGGAAGCCAAGAGTGTTGCCAAGGAAGCGGGGAGCACTTGGAAGGACTCAAGGAGGCCAAATGGCGGTGACTCCCTAGGGTTAGGGTCTGCATACAGCTAAGCCCAGCGACGAGCTGGGAAGGTCAGTTCCAGCATCCATCCTCGCTCACCTCCTCCCACAGACAGGGCTCTGGGTTACATGAGGACCTGACACCGCAGCCACAGCCCAGCATGCAGGCCAGATCTTAACCGCTTGCAAGCCACAATTTGGCTTCTTTGTGTTTTGTCCTAGGTGATTTATTTATTATATTTTTTTGCTTGCACCAAGGGAAAAGTTTTGATTAGCCTACGAACTTTGAAAATTACTGAAGCTGAAATGCCAGCCTTGAGTGACTTCAAAAGGCCTGACTTTCAGAATATGATAAATTCCCCATTCATTGCACACTGGGATCTATTAAAATATTTTACACTGTGAATATTGCTCAAGTACTATTTGTTTCTTAAAATTTTCTTGTTTCTTTAAATTTCCTTCTTCTCAATGTTTTCTTCCTTCTGTGGACTGAAGTCAGCCCTTTAACGTATTGAAACATTTCCTACCGCAAGTTTCCTCTAAGTCTCAAATTTGGCTCCCCAAAACCAGGAGCCTGAATTCTCAGAACAGCAGGATCCAAGCAAGCCAGGTGGGCTACGAAAACTAATGAACTATGGGAGGCATCCCTTCTTCCTACAGCTATTGCTCTGGACAGCCTCTGCTGCCTTCATGTTCGTGCCACCACTTTCCTCTTGCTCCCTTCTTTTGTTTCCTCCTTCATTAAAAAGCCCAGCAACCCCTTATGGATTTCAGACAATAAAATGATTAACCCTAAAATGCTTTCTGCTCAAGGAGTTTGTATGTTACACTCGTTTATCCCAGCAAGCAACTGGGTTCCCCTGGTTAGACTGTGAACTGTCAAAGGGCGCTCCTATTACTCTAGGTTTGTGCAGGATCTTGCATACTCGTACCACAAATTTGAGCCTTTTAGTATTATTGTTGCAAATCCCAATCCGACTATCAGTGATTTAAATCTTCATTGTAAAAATAAAAGTGAGCAAATGGCAGATTCCTGAGTTGCGTGGAAAGTTTTGACTGTGATACTTTCAGAGCTTACAGCGAGTTTTCGTGAGACTGTGGCCAAGACTTTTTAAGAGTTCTGCCAAAAGTAATTCCAGTTCTTTCAGAACTGGTTCAATGCTCTCTGGACTTCAAATGCCATTTGTGTCACAGTTTTAGTTTCAGAGCCTACCTGGCCACAAGCTGATTGTGGTTGCTTTAGGTGAACACCAGGGATCAAGGGCTTAAATGGATGCAGTTCTCTTGTGATAGTGAAAGTACCAAAATACCTCATTTTTGCAAAATCAGTGAAGTTAAGCTTTCTGGTTACTTTGACAAAGCCTTCTATTCCAATACCAGTAAAAATATTTTCCTAATAACTGGGGTATCAGAATTAAAAGATTTTCACAAGCTTCCTTTGGAACAGGAATAATAATAGTCTTCAATAATGTGAAGCCTGCTATTATTATGGTCAATGTGCTTGAACAAATTAATTTGGATTTGCTGAAAAGAGCAACAGTTAACGCATGTTAATTATTTAGCTTATATAGAAAGTGGCACAAAACTCTAAAGAGATCTGGTCTTTAACAATTATTTACCCAAATCACTTGTCTGAGTGTATTTCAGTTTTTTGAACTACAAATGTTAAGCACAAAGTTGCAAAAATTTTTTTTAGCGACCTCAATTTTTTTTTCCCTTCTCCATGAAGTACTTGCCACACTTACACTATTTTTGTTTGAGCTTTCCATATGTGGAAAAAAAAAAAGGGAAAAAATACAAAGAAGAGCCAAATACTATATTTTCCTTGGATTTGACTATTTCTGAAAAGAGATCAGATAAGAGAGGGTGATCTCGCATACCTCACGCTCACCATTGTTTTCATAAATTCAGATGCACACTTAATTAAGCCAACTATTAGTAATACTGTATGGTGGAATGAATGCAGAATCTGTAAGTTAAGCTTTTTCTCAACAATTCATTTCATAGGTAACAGCTTTGTGTGCCAGTTTATTTTCAGCAGTTTGCCATGGATTGTTCGATAACAGGTGGACATGATTCCCACGATATCCAAGGAAAAGTCTTCTATCAGGAAATGCAAGTATCAGCCAATCATCCATGAAAAAGCCACATACTTCCAGCCAACCCGTTAAGAAAAACTACACCAAAACACTACTAGTAGTGAAACTCTGCTATTTGATCTCATGCATAATTAAAAGTGGTCCAGGGGAACACTCAAAGCACAAAACGAGTGTGGGAACTCAAAAAAGAAGCTGACAAGCAGCAAAAATGCAGTAATCTTTTATACATGCAGATATGCCTATATAATAGCAGAACAAATCCACTCCTAAAGCTCTGTCATCAAATTAAAGGGGAGTTACAGTAGTATTAAGCAGATGTAACAAAGTCATCCTGTGCTGGATTCTAAAATGAAATACTTTTGAAATACAATTTAAGACAGCATTTTAAAATGCCGATTGAAGAATTCATAATTTTACAATCAAACAAGACAGTATTAAGTCAGGTATTTTGAAAAAGTTTAATAGTCACAAATATTTTTAGATTTGCTTGGTAGTCTCATCTCTCTACACTGCAGAAGGCTGCTCTACTGGATTAACTACTACTGTGCCTTTTAAGACTTGAAAATCTTTTAACACATAAAACCCACATCCCTAAGCCAATTAATGCATCCCCAACATTAACAATGCCTCAACCCACATCCTTTGGGAAGAGAAATAGGAATTCCCCCACGTCTCATTTTTATGTCCTATTGCCAATTAAAAAAAATGGTTCTGGATGTTGATACATCTGCACATTATTCTTACACCTGCTTCCTCATTCCACTGATCCATTTCCACAGGGTACGGGCTACAATTAATCTAAAAGACTTCCAACAGATCATTCTAAGGCATTGCAACAGCTCTGTTAACTGCAAGGCACTCCACATGAGCGAATACCTCTTCTCATGGAGATACCTGATTAGCAGTAATAGTTAATTCTCCATCTTATGCTTCTGAGAGCGACCTGGTAGAGGAGGATCAATATCTAAATAAATTGGAAAAAATACAGGTTGATCAAACCTGGGATCCTGGATGTACCCAGGAGTGCTAAGGGAGCTGGCTGATGTCATTGAGAGGCCTATCTTAATTATCTTCGAAAGGTCATGGTGACTGGGAGAAGCTCCTGAGAACCGGAAGAAAGCAAATATCTCTCCTACCTTTGAGAAGAGCAAGGATCCAGGGAACTACAGATCAGTCAGCCTCATCTCCATCCCTGGGAAGCTGATGGTAACCTCCTGGATACCATTTCCAAACTTATTAAGGATGAGAAGGTGATTGAGAACAGTCCGCATTGATTTATGAAGAGGAAATCATGCCTGACCAACCTGATAGTCTTCTAAAATAAGATGACTAGGTTGGTAAATGGGAAGAGAGCAGTGGATGTTGTTTATCTTAACTTCAGGAAGGCTTTTGATGCTCTCATAACATCCTCAGACAAGCTAAAAAGTGCAGACTAAATAAATGGACAGTGACGTCGATTGAGAATGTGCTGAATGGCTGGGCTCAGATGGCTGTGATACAACATCCAGGTGGAGCCCAGTCACTTAGCAGCGTACGCCTGGGTAAATACTGCGTACTGGGCCAGTACTGTTTAACATCTGGACAATAAGGCAGAGTAAACCATCAGCACATCTGCAGATGATACAAAATTTGAAGGAGAGGTTGCTACACCAGAGTCGTGCTGCCCTTCACAGGGACCTCAACAGGCTGGAGAAGTGGGCCAACAGGACTGTTACCAAGTTCAGAGGGAAATGCCAAGTCCTACAGCTATGAAGGAACAACCTCAGGCACCAGTACAGGTTCGGGACCAGCCAGTGGGAAAGCAGCTTTGCAGAAAAGGATCTGGAGGTCCTGGTGAACACCAAGTTGAACATAAACCAGCAATGTGCCCTTGCAGCAAAGAGGCCAACAGCCTCCTGGGCTCCATTAGGAGGAGCATTGTCAGCAGGTCAAGGGAGGTGATCCTTCCCCTGTTTCATGCTGTTGAGATCACATCTGGGTCCAGTGCTGTCTCCCCAGTATGAGAGAGACATGGAGCAAATCCAGCACCAGCACAGCGCTGCCGAAGATGATTAAAGGACCAGAGCACCTGTCTTACAAGGAGAGGCTGACAGAGCTGAGATGTTTGGCCTGGAAATGAAAAGGCTGAGGGGGATCTTACCAATGGTGTTGGGGGAAGCCAGACACTTCTCAGTCATGCCCAGGAAAGGGATTAGGGGGATGAGAAATTGCATTTGAATATAACAAAAAGAATATTTTTTTTACTGTGAGGATGACTGAACACTGGAATTGGTTGCCCAGAGAACTTGCGGAGCTCCAAATCCAGCTGGGTGCAGTCCTGAGAAACCAGCTCTATTTGACCCTGCTGTAAGCAGGGGGATTAGGCAAGATGAGGTCCCTTCCAACCTCATATTTCTATGATTCGGAGAAATTATTTAAACAGAGCTATTAATCCACCTTTTACAGAAGGAAACAGTAAGAACTGGTGATTGTATTTTCTGGGTTATTGCTGGGATGTGGATTCAATCTCCTGTTAATTAATTCATAGATTCAGCAGCTGCTGACAATTTCTATATAACTGTATGTTTTATTTTAAGTTAAAAATGCCAATATTCTTCAGTAAGCAGTTTTTAAATATATGTAGCATAAACAGAAATAAGTAACACGCGGTTTAAAAATAGATTTGGCGTCTTTACATCAATCCTCCTCCTGCCTTGTATGTGACTGGAACTAAAGATGTCTGCCTAGAAAAGATTACATCACCTTTGTAGATAAAGTGACTGTTCAAAATGGGAAGCTTCCAGCATAAATTATTCGTAGTATGAATGTCTTGAATCACTTCAAGCCTAACGAGAAGTACCCTCAGAAAACTCCGTGGCATTCACTGGGAGTGAATATGTACTGTCTGAAGCTCAGGCTTTCTTTTACAACACAGTCTCAGAACAAACCAGCTTCTGCTCTTTATCAACGGGACACCTCTTCCATTTGCCACTCCGATGGTATTTCAGACTCTATGTTTCAAAGTGATCTGCAAGTAGATTACAATCCTGCTCTTGCACATTAATACCCAAATGAGGTGACCAGACCCTGTGGCTGATCTCTAGCATTACTTATTTCAACAGTAAGAAAAAACATGATGTCCAGTGGAGGCCCACCAGGACAGAGGGGCTTCTCCTTGCAAAGCTGACCTATGAAACTGGCTGGGGGCTGGCAAACTGGCTCCAAATCGTAACAACAGTATCACTAGCTCTGAGACAGCAGGTGAAAACTACCTTACTGACCTTTGAGATCAGCTATTCGGAAAGGCATTCAGATATGGTCCAGGTCTCTACTTGCCCTCCTATATGTTTCCTGAAGGGCAGGAAGGACGGGCAGTTAGGCCAGCAGTCCGGCTGCTTTCGAAAGATATTGGGGGCCGAATACACTTAAGCTAACCTAACTTAGGTTAACTTAAGGTGCCTGAGCTTTCTGAATTGGGAACAGAGTGTCCTTGGGTTCTCCTCTAAAGAAGGGAGCAGACACAGGACTTCCAGGGGCAATTCAGAAAAGCTATTGACCATACAAGGAGACTAAAGTAAATATGCTTCTAGTCTACACACTTCAGATAGGAGTATAAAGCTGGAAAAGATGAATGTGGGCCTTGAAACTATACATGCTATATTTAGTTGAGAACAGCAGAATGCTGCAAGGAGCATATAAGACAAATATTACTAAAACAAAGTAACTGTTTTAATACTTGAGCATTATTTTAGCATGCAATTTGTTCCAAGCGAAAACACTCTTACACTGAAGAGACCTTGGTATCCTGTACCACATTATTTGCACCCTGTGAAACAGTGAGGAATACTTGAAAACTTGCTCTTTTGACATTTTTCTAGAAATAGATGAACGATCAGGATACTGCTTTTCATACAGCATACCCCTTGTGTACTGTGGTAATACCCACTCAAACACACAAGAATGAAAACAATCATATTTCTCACCTCTCAAATGGACCAGATAATACAGAATTCAGATCAGTCTGTGTTTTTCGTTAAGCTGGACATGTTTACAAGTCAGACAAAAGCTATACTTGCTCAAATGACCTCCTCTCCTCAGTTCGGAAGATTTATTGAAGGCAATATAGAACAGCAACAATAGTCAATCATAGGTGGCAGACTGCCCTTTTATTAGGCATACTGAAGCCAATTAATCTAAGCGAGCTTTCTCCCTTTTAACTCCTGGAGGCATGTACGGTTAGAATGCATTTAAAAATTCTGCAGCAATAAATAAAGGTGCTGAAACGATTCGTTTGAACTTTGAGAAATTATTTACAGGCACTTGAGATGCTATGTATTAACATTCTACATACTCTGCTGGGCAATATAATTTGACTAGATCCAAGACTTCAAAAATAAAGTTCAAAAACAAGGCTTTGTGGCACTGCCATTCTCAGGGGTAGCAGGAAGCTAAAAGAATGCCTGCGAAAGGAAGTAAAAGCAGTAGGAACACTGAAACCTGCCTTAACACTGAGTCAGAACACTGAGATAATCAGAAGTCTTCAAATAAGGTTGCAAGGGAAGGCGGGCTACTGAACCAGTCACACATTTACATCACAGAAGTAATCAATTAATGGAATTTATTTCTAGATGTCAGATTATCTGCCATTTATAGGAGATACCAAAGGCCATTTGAGGTGAAAAGCAAGTCTATAATAATCTTATTAATTATGAAACATCAAAACCCAAGATGTCTTAATTCATGTTCTCATTTTTGCAGTCCATGTGCTTCTAATTAGAACTGCTGCAATATAGTCTCTTGGGAGGCATATAAGAAAAGTGAGTAACTTTTTAGTAGCAGCTTCCTCCTACTGGGCGCACACTTTAATAATCCTTTACTCTTGGATTACCTCAAACATCCTTATTGGATTACCTTCATCGTAAATTCAATTAAAATCTTACCAGTTTCGCAGCTGGGTCCAGTGAAGCCTTGTGGGCAGGCACACACGTTGGAAGCAATACAGGCTCCTCCGTTCCTACAGCCATCTTTGCAAAAGGCTGCAAAATGCAAAAATCACAATATATGGGTAACAACAGGACTACACTCAGCAACCACGCAGGTGGCCACAGGCCGCTGGCAGGCTGGCACGAAACACGGTCCCTGCGGCATGGAGTGCAGAGGCTGCCTTCTCCGGAGGAGAGAGGTCACGAAGAGATGGTTTATGGCCCCCCTGCCTCACTGGCCAGATGGGCTGACAAGCTACAGAAGGAGATTAGAGTAAATCATCTGAAGACAACAGCTCACATATGCGCTCCTTTGCACGCACTGGGAAGCAGTGAAAGGCAGCATCTTCCCCAGGAACAGGCTCTTCCTAGGGCAGTGCTGGTCTTCTCTGCTGCCCAAATAAAGCCCTGGGCATAACAGCCACAGCTGAGCACTAGATCAGCTGGCTGTGTTATTTCTTAAGCAATGAGATCGAAACCACATAAATAGTAGTTTTGCCTCAAGGGATTCTGAAGAACTTAAAAATTTTTACCAGTTACAGTTTGAAGTCGATCCGTGGATTTGCTCTTTGGCACGCTGCATTCCGGGAAGCCGTGCTCACGTATTTAGGTTCAGCACGCTCCAGATACGGTTGTGAATATGTGTATGCACCAATATGTGTCTGCACCCCTTCTGCGGATGCAGAAATGTAACCAGCTCTGACAGAAAACACAGCAGCTGTTAATTGTATCCACAATATGGAATGAGCAATGCTCTTGTCACAACAACCTACAGAGAAAATTGCAGGGGAAACTAGGCAGATGGAGGTTATCACCGATGTAAAGAGTTGCTCCGGGGCGCTGGTCTAGCCCAGTGCTTGTAAGCAGCCACCGGAGATGCCAGGCTTTGGTTTGCAGCTGCTCTGCGTAACAGCACCACTGATGAGGTCTTAAGGCTCATCCGAGAGAGAACATGAGGGTTATTGGCTTGAGCTTTCCCGCTCTCAGGTTCCAGGCACCAGCCTTGTGGCATGAGACCCCGGCACTGAGTGAGACATCAAAGCTTCCCGGTGCAGGATGACACGGTGCACGGGAGCACGGATGGCAGCACACTGCGTGAAAAGCTGCCAAAGCCATGGGGACAAGAGACGCATCCAGGTCTTTCTGAAAGATGCTGGCATCCAAGCCAGGGCTGCAAAGAAGTACATTTCTCAAATTGGGATACACAGGCTCAGAGCCTTCTCCTGCATTTCCAGTATTGAAAAGGGAGGGAGAGAAGGATGCACTTCTTGACAGTGGGGCCAGGTGCCCTCTGAAATGTAAGAAGTCAGAGCAGTCAGAGCAGTCAGAGCTCTTACCCAGGCAACAGAAGAGCCAAACGCTGTGCTCTAGGGTTATGGACCTTCTCTTTGTCCCAAAGAAAATTACCTTCGTGTAAGGTGACACACCTCCATCAGAAGGACTGAGGAATGCTCCCAAGCACAGCACAGGAGTGAGTTGTGCAGACAGAGCTCTCGTCTGAGAGGAGCATCTCTGGGTTTGAACTTCGTCAGGCTAAAACTTTTTTCCCATTCCCCAGAGGAGAGAACACAGCATAAAAGGGTGTATTTGCTCACATCTCTCCCTCTACCGATGTATTTGACTGGAAGCAGACTAGGCTGATGTGCTTTACAAAGAGCTCATTTATGTTAGGAATATATAGAAAAACCATATCATGACACAGGTGAAGGAATAACTAGTGCTAAGATCAGGCTTAGAAATTAAAGAAATTCTGGGTCAAGAGGACTGAGGCGCAATTTCAAGGAACGTTGGGCATGCTATTGCTGCAGCGAGACCACTTCTCACACCTGAGCCAGTTCCCCTACAGCTACACTACTTTTACTTTCAATCATCCTCTAAAACCTATGCTTGGAGCCTGAAGACTTCCAAGGATTTGGGCCCAAGTACCAAGTATAATGTTCTCTGATGTGAAATGCAACAGAAATAAAAGCAGCATTGTATCTCTGGGAAAGCATCTTTCTTAGACCCATAATATAAATTCTGATGTTTACCAGTTGAACAAGAATGTTAGAAAACAAGGCACCACGTCATGTGTTACAAAGGTTTTGTGCATGACCATCTACTGCTTTTCTCATTTATGATGAAAAGACACAGCATACCAAACAACTTTCAATTCATCCAAGCAAAATAGCAAGTGATTGGCTGTGGACAACGTAGATCTGACAATGTTTTCACAGCCGTAACTTTGCTGGTAACTGTGGGCTTCCTTGAATGGTGTAGTGTGTACAGAAACTAACTTGAGACGGAAACGAAACATAATTACTTCAAACTTTAGAGCATACTAACTTACAGATGCATCATCCTCAAATTAATGTGAACTCGGCAAAACGCAAAGTCACTGTATATCTGTTTATGAAAATCTTCTTATAGGTGCAGGACCTAAATGCCTAGCCTAGCATTCTGCCTGTCTTCTTCCAGGTATGTGACCAGATTTGCATCAACTATGACACAGCATCTCTTCCAGTTCAAAGACTGATGTACCACTTCCTCCATGCTAAAGATCAGTGCATCCCTATGAGTAAGAAATCAAGCAAAGGAGGCAGGAGACTTGCATGGATGAGCAAGGAGATTCTGGAAAAATTCAGATGGAAGAAGGAAGTTTACAGAATGTGTAAAAAGGGACTGGCCACTTGGGAGGAATATAGGAGCATTGTCAGAGTATGCGGAGATGCAACAAGGAAGGCTAAGACCCACTTGGAATTAAATCTGGCAAGGGATGTCAAGGACAACAAGAAGAGCTTCTTCAAATACATCAGTAGCAAAAGGAAGACTAGGGAAAATGTGGGCCTGCTGCAGAATGAGGTGGGTGACCTGGTGATGGAGGATGCAGAGAAGATGGAGTTACGGAATGCCTTCTTTGCTTCAGCCTTTACTGCTAAGGCCGGCCCCCAGGAATCCCAGACACTGGAGGTAAGAGAAAAAGTCTGGAGAAAGGAAGACTTTCCACTGGTTGAAGAGGATTGGCTTAGAGACCATTTAGCCAAACTTGACACCCACAAATCCACAGGCCCTGATAGGGTGCACCCATGAGTTCAGAGGGAGCTGGCAGATGTTACTGCCAAGCCACTCTCCATCATCTTTGAAAGGTCACGGAGAACAGGAGAGGTGCCTGAGGACTGGAGGAAAGCCAATGTCGCTCCAGTCTTCAAAAAGGGCAAGGAGGAGGACCCAGGAAACTACAAGCCAGTCAGCCTCACCTCCATTCCTGGAAAGGTGATGGAAGAGCTCATTCTGGATGCCATCTCTAAGCATGTGAAGGAAAAGAAGGTTATCAGGAGTGGTCAACATGGATTCACCAAGGGGAAATCATGCTTGACCAATATGATAGCCTTCTATGGTGGCATGACTGGCTGGTTAGATGAGGGGAGAGCAGTGGATGTTGTCTACCTCTGCTCCAGCAAGGCTTTTGACACTGTCTCCCAAAACATCCTCATAGGTAAGCTTAGGAAGTGTGGGTTAGATGAGTGGACAGCGAGGTGCATTGAGAACTGAATGAATGTCAGAGCTCAGAGGGTTGTGATCAGTGCTACAGAGTCCACTTGGAGGCCTGTAACTAGCGGTGTTCCCCAGGGGTCAGCACTGGGTCCAGTCTTGTTCAATGACTCAGATAAGGAGACCGGGTGTACCCTCAGCAAGTTTGCTGACGACAAAAAACTGGGAGGAGTGGCCGACACACCAGAAGGCTATGCCACCAGTGAGATCTGGATAGGCTAGAGAGCTGGGCAGAGAGAAACCTAATGAAGTTCAACAAAGGCAAGTGTAGGGTCCTGCACCTAGGGAGGAATAACTCCATGCACCAGTACAGGTTAGGGGCTGACCTGCTGGAAAGCAGCTCTGTGGAGAAGGACCTGGGAGTCCTGGTGGACAAGTTGACCACAAACCAGCAATGTGACTTTGTGGCCAAGAAGGTCAATGGTCTCCTAGGTGTGTGCCCAGCATGTCAAAGGAGGCCATCCTCCCCCTCTAGTCTGCCCTGGTCAGGCCACATCTGGACTACTGTGTCCAGTTCTGGGCTCCCAAGCTCAAGAAAGACAGGGAACTACTGGAGACGGTCCAGCGGAGGGCTACGAAGATGATCAGAGGACTGGAACACCTCTCTTATGAGGAAAGGCTGAGAGACCTGGATCTGTTTAGCCTGGAGGTGAGAAAAATGAGAGGGTATCATATCAGTGCTTATAAATATGTAAAGGGCGGGTGTCAAGAGGATGGGGTCAGTGGTGCCCAGCAACAGGACAAGGGGCAACAGGCACAAACTGGAACACAGGAAATTCCATCTCAACATGAGGAAAACTTACTTACTTTGAGGGTGATGGAGCACTGGAACAGGCTGCCCAGAGAGGTGGTGGAGTCTCCTTCTCTGGAGATATTCAAAACCCACCTGGATGCGTTTCTGTCCAACCTGCTCTAGGTGAACCTGATTTGGCAGGGAGGTTGGACTAGATGATCTCTAGAGGTCCCTTCCAACCCCTGCCATTCTGTGTAGCCCTGGGGTTTTCAGCAGCTTACCTTTGCAGATGGTACCATTTCCCGTGTAACCCGGCTTGCAGACACAGTTGTGCCCACCCACGGTGTTGAAACAGAGCGCGTTTTCATCACAGTTGTGCTGGTTTGTTATACATTCGTCATGCTCTGAAAAAGGAAACAAGAATGAGATGGTCATGAATTTTTAAACCACAGCAAAATAAAAGCTTTGTATAAGTTTCCACATTACAAAGAGATAAACACAGTAGTAGTTACCGATAACAGGACTATGTGAACATGTAGCCATGGAGTAGCCAGGGTATATATTTTTAGCACATGCTAGTATGTGATAACTGTGCTGCGGCATAACTCCAGTTTCATTAACAGGGAGCCACCATCATTATACTTTCCATGTGGGCTACAGCGTTCTCGTAAACATTTGCCAAGGAGCCAGATAACATACTGAAAATCCATATGCTAGTTCTACTGTATAATTTATTCATGCAGGTTTATCTTATGCGGGATGCATAGGGTTTCCTTCAGAAGGCTGACTAATGGTGCGAGACACACGCTCCAAACTGCAAAAGATACGGTTAGCAGAAGGCAGGACTTCAAAACGTAGCCTCTGTTTTCCTTCCCTTCAGTGCGTATGTGGCATTTTATTTATATGAAGTAAGCAACCCGAAAACAAAGGTCTGCCCGCTGTTCAAGGGACTTTCAGCATGGTGTGTCCTAGCACCAGACGCGATGGATGAGACACCTCAGTCTGGTGATTAGACTTAGACATACTGGGAAATACACCTTTTGGGAATAAATTAAAAGTCTGGACAATATGATTTTGTGCTAACTTGTAATGCAGTGTTTAATCTGAAACAAAAAGGTATTGTATAAGTGTTCAGACTACTGAACGTTTTTATGGTTGAGTTTGGGATTTTTAAGAAATGGAAAATGTGATTTCAAAATAAGATGCTCTAAAGTGCCATTTCAAAATGCCACATGAAATGCTCTAGTATTTTCAAAATGCAGTATCTTAGTCTGTAGGCATCAAAATGAAATGATTCCGTCTCCTGGAAATATTCCTTGCATGTTCTTTAAATCAACAGTGTTTCCCTATCCATGAATAATTTCAGGACCCTGAAATTTTAACTTCAGGAAAATGGACTGTTTGGGAAACATAAAGGCACCTGATTTCAATCAGCACACATGGACTAACCTACATGTGAGGTTTTCATAGCCATCATTCTGCCCAGGTTTTAGTAAATTTTATTAGTGCAACTTGTGCCAGTTCTGACTATCATCTGACACAAGTCTTAAATCTGGAATCGGATGCTCTTTCTTCTCCAGTTTTGGAGATGTCACACTGCTCTGAATCTTCCCCTTTATAAATAAAGAGCTGAAGTCTGAACATACCCCACAGAGCTGTCAGGAAAATTTATTTCGTAACATTTGCAAATCGCTATGGAAATGTTCAACTTGCTATTTCAATACTGGCCATAAACTGTAGGAGTATAAAACCGGCAGAATGGCACATCTCTAATCCATCAGATGTAAACTGTCCTCTAGTAACGGCAAGTACCTGTTGTTTAAAAGGGGAAAAAAATTCACCACAATGCAACTCCTCAATTTTAAACAAAACACAGGTTTAGATCATTATTATTTTTTGTGGGTTTGTTGCTGTTGAGTGTTTGTTTGGTTTTTAATAATGCTAATCTAACACCCTTCTTCTAAACGAGGACTTACATGGCTCCTATATCACCGCCAATGCTCTCCTCAACCCGCAGCACCGGGACACTGGCACTTACTGAGCTGAGTCCCTCACTGGATGCCGCAGAGCACGGGCTGCAGGCCTCCGTCCTGAAGCATCAGATTTAATTACTTTGCTCTCAGCATGAATAACTAAAATTGTTATTGTTCGCCAAATGATCCAGCCCCTCGAAAATCCGGTTACAATATTTGACTCCCACCTCCTAATGCAGTGAAATTTCTCATGCTGGCTCAAATAGTACTTATGCTAAATCAGTCCATAAAATAAAAGAAAAATAAAGTAATGATCATGCAAATTAGGTAAAAATTGTTATCTCTACTGTAATAATATCCTGTCTTTCTTAGTTTGTGTTAATATTATGATATTATTTAAATACGGTACACTATTTAAATATTAAACATCTATGATTTTCTCCTTTTAAAAGGTTCTATATAACATACAACAGGAAAATAACTATGGAAATGTGAGAAACATTACGCACCCAGCGGGCCAAAATATCTTGCAAAGCCATTTTCTTGGTATCTCAGGAGGTAGGGTCTATACAACAATACATCACACTCATAAACTCAGCTCAAATCACTGAATTTGACAAATTAACTGTCATCCTCAACGAGGAAGTGTAGCCATCCACCCCAAATGCATCCCCGGCACGTACGGCAGCTCTTTACCAGGGATAATAGCGTATTTTAGAGGAAGGTAGGTGATCGCAGACTGTCGCATTAAGAGGAACATCTCTAAGCGCGTGGCTGGAACAGCTCTGGAAGCCCATCAAGGTCCCCACAGGCAAGGCAAGTGCTCTGGCCTCTATAGCGAGCAAACTCGCTATTGGTATTCCGGTACCATAAGACATTAACCGTATTTATAACACCTTGCAGTACCGGGGCCTTGAAGCCCATTTGCACAGATGTAAATCCTTTGTATAAGAAGATGACTGTCACACTTGAGTGTGCCTTCCTGACATTTACTCTCTGGGCTAAGAAAATCTACTGACTCTTTTAAGATAGATTTTTCTTAAAGTGTACCGTATCAATAAAATTAACTTTCCATCAGTTAAGTAATGGGGCTTGGATTCAAAGATAATATGCCTGGTTTCCTGCCCTACATAAGAAACTTCGGTGTTTCTTGTCCTCCTGTAAGAAAGTTCATGGAGGATGCTTGCTAGCATTTCAGGAAGAGGGTCCAGCACATAACCAAAACTGTATCAAACAGCCAGTACTTCTAGTTTTGTGGTTATCTGCTCAAACTTCAGGTCTATTTTTATTTAAATCAAATATTAGTGACTCATGAAAAATTCATGAGTCTGAGAAAGGATTCTTGGATTGAAGTTTACATGTCTTTTTTTAGGATGAAAATGTCTCAGAGTAAGAGGAAATTTTGTGATTCAATTAAAGGAGCAGAGATTTTAAAATGATAGGAATGGAAAAAATCAGCAAAAAAAAAAAAAGGATCAGGATGCTTTACAATCCATCTAGATTTGTTGCTCTGTATCGTCTGAGCTTAGCTTCAGTAACACACTTAACACTTTAAATAGTTAAACGGAGTACTTCATGTTCCTTCTTACAGTGGCACCTAAAAAGCAGTCAGCCCACACTTCAGGACTGGCTCTTTTATGGTCTGATTACAAATGGTTAAACTACACCGGAAAAGATCCTGTATGTACAGCATCTTACTACATTCACTCTTCCAGCACATGGCACACTATCCACACCAATTTAAAGAGACCATCAGAAACGGCTCCTTCCAGAATTCTCTATTAATAACAAGGCAGACTGTTCAGCTTTACTAAAGACAGAAATACTTATTTGTAATAAAAAGGGTGGTGTTCTGTTGATAATTCTTCATTAATTCACACTTACGGTTTGGTTTCTTTTTTTTGTAATCAAACACTTGGAAAGTCACCTTAAATAAGGAGGTCATCGCAGAGACTGGGTTCAGCAATCTTAAATAGCAAACTAGCAACTGCAGATGCAGATAGGGCCATGCATTACAAAGAAGCAAAAAAAGCAATTTATAAAAGAATCATTTAAAGAGAATCATTATGGTTTTTAAACCGGTATGGAAACATTATTTGAATTATTTAGAAATGTCAGTACCGCCCAAATATATTTCCAATGCTGCAAGAAGCAACACAGAGGCCATTTATTTCAAGCATCTTTAGAAATCATGTGACACACATTTAATGAAAGTTCTATACTTATTCACACCATTATGGAGATGACAACAGGCCAGGTACAACAGTATTACAAAGGTAAAGAAATAAAAATTATTTTTGCAGAGAGAATTTCATGATTAACAAATCTGAATTTGCATAAACATCTTCTGTAAAGTCCAAATGCAATGGTTTCAATGATTACTTCTAAAGCTTTATTATCTAACATATCTAAATACCATTTTGCACTGTTCAGGACTCTGTGCTCAACGGCGTTAAAAGTCATAAAATCTCTGTTCTGGGAATCAACCAGAATTTTAAATACAGTATTTATATTGACTAAACTATCTCTGGAATGGGGTCTTTCTAGATAGAAAAAAAATGTTCAACTCCAAAATTTGCTATTGTTCCATGGTAATAACAATAGTAACATTAAATGCGTATGAATGTTCCATTAAATAGTTCTTATGATACACATGACCTAGAGATGCAAAAAATTACGTAACAATGCAATTAATTCACACACGTACATATATATAATGCACGTACAGTAAGGGTGATGTACTTCATTTTACTTTGGTTCATTTTGAAATACTACTCTAAAATCTTCCATATGGCTTGCTTGACAAAGATGTTCCAAAGAAGGATAGCTAGCGTGAAGGGCTAGGAGAGAGCCTGCTGTCAGGAACTGACCAGGACCCATTAGATCCTGTGAGGTATCTCAATGCAATGACAGCTGGGGATGTGTCTTACAAAGTCTATTATTTGTGCAGAGATTCCTGCAGGACATAGCAAAATTCAACATGCCATCCACCAGGTGTGTCACCTGCCTCCTCCTCACTACCCTAGCACTATGCTGCATCAGTCCCCCTCCTTCCTACTGTGCATTTCATGATTAAAAAGAAACGGATGTCCCTATAGCATTTCCTACTTACATACTGCAAGCCTTCCCAATATTTGCCTTGTGCACCCAAATTCTGCAAATATCTAAGAAAAAAACAACAGCAACAAACAGAATCCAATCCACCAGCAAAAAGGAATGATGACCGATTTGCATCACTTACTTATGGGTAAAGAATATTATGCTGGCAGTTTTCCTGAACCATCCATGATCAATATTGGAAAACAAGAGCTGAGATCACACTTAAGGCACAGAAATGCCTAAAAGTTCCCAAAAATATAAATAAAATACACCCCTCCAATTGCAATCTTGTAACACAATGCAACAGTTACTAATTTCTGAGTAAGGAACTTGTAGACCTGGATTAAATTAAAATAATTTAAATAAAGAGAATATATCAGGTATTTTCTCCTTTCAATGCCTCTGCATTCTTGAACTCAAATTACTTTCAGCCTCCTGTCTCCTTCCCATTGATTTGGTGTAGATCTATAGAGCCGTGGTGACCAGCTGGCCATCTGCTGTGGCAGTGACAACAGTCACGGCAGTGACAACAGTCACAGCAGTGACAACAGATAAGAGTTACTTGAATTATCAATAGACGACACACTCAAATGCCCACTTACAGTTTATCTTAATTACAAGCTTTTTTCCCCCTCATACAGTTCATGTACAAGATAAAAATTAGTAGTAATTATATGGGTAGTTTGGAAGACTTATTCCACTAAGATCATCTGGGAAATGACAGATGGTTAATTTCTTTAAGACTTCATATTAACTAGTTTAAACTCTAATTGGCAGGGTTACTTAAAGTCTCGGTGTATGCACACTATTTTCAAAGAGCAAATGCTGTAAAATTATTGATGATTATGCTGTTTTCCATACGTTTATGTTAACTTTTCGGATTGATATTCCTCAGTTCAAGTATGCCGCAATACATTTTTCTATAGATATTCCTTAATTCAAATGCAAAATGGAACCCATACTCTAATTACTCATAGAGTTACCATCACACAGTTCACCCTTAGTTAACGCTGAAGTCATTAATCATTCATTAATAACCACCAGCAGCTGTCCTCAGCTCAAAGAGGGGGATATGAAAAGCCAGGTCTCCCTACAATAGTCCATTCACTGCTAATCCGGTTACTTGATTGATTTTCCCCTTCATCCACTCCCATATATCCACGCTGCTCTTGGTTCTCATTCTTTCTTCAGTGCAGCCATAAACAATAATTTCTACAGATCTGTGTCCAGAATTTTCCTACTTTTTTTTCTTAATTATGTTGATACTAAAAATAGCTCTGGCATGTGCGTGTTGTATTTTCAAGGTCTGTTCAGAGACCATCCTGCTTTCTGAAATGCTGTTTCTGTCTGTAATTACTTAGTCCATTGTTGTTCTTCAGGGAGAACAGCTGCCATCGTCTCATCCAGATGCCTACTTCTCTCTTTTATCTATCAGCATATTTACTTATCCTATATTTGGTTTTAATATAATAAAAAAAAGGAAAAACAAGAAAACTATAATGAAACCTTAGAAAGAAAATCTGCTTGGGGGTATGGCCAAAATCTGGTGTTCCTTTTCATATCCACTATGGGAAAGCTCCAGGACCGTTATCACAGTTATAGTAATAGGAAGATGTAACAGGGAACCTGTATTTATGGCAATTATTGACAAAGGATTAAAAGCAGCTGAAGAACACTTGATCAAGACATGGCATTATAAAGAACACACACCCATTCTCCTTGTGTCTGCCTGTGAGGCTAGGAGGGCTTTGGAGAAAGCTCCAAGGTGGCTGTGGCTCTGATGAGACTCGAGACAGGCACGGACTGAGCTGGAACTGGTATAATTTGTTTCACAAAAAGAAAAACCCCGACACTGAATGTGATGATGAAATCCATCCCTTATATACCTCCCACTTCAAATCATTAAGTTCTTTTCTCTCTAGGAGAACCAAAACTTTTAATGTGTGCCCTGTTCTTTACCAATGCGGAGAACACAAGAAAGATCCTGTGACCAAAAAAACCCTAGAGAAATACTGCACATTTACAAGCAAATATAACTACCAAAAGTATGGGACATTCTAATTCTAGTAAACACTAGGTTTTTGAAAATACATTCTAAGAACATTTTCAATGTTATGTTTTATTTCACAACAGACTTTCATCTACAGAAAACTTTCACACACCAAAGCCTGCAAGAGGCATATACCTTTTTTCCTACCATTTTACTTTGATGTTAAGAGTTTTTTCTTTGCACAAAATCTCTCTTCCTTATTTTTTGGTTATTCCTGTTCTGGGTTTTCCCCCTAGATTGAAGGAATACATAGCTATTAGCTGTAAATCCCTTTGAACTGTCCATTAGTAATCCCAAATTCTGTAGCTCTAATAATGGATTATACGGCTCTATGCAGGGTATATTCTCCCCTAGGACTCAGCTTGAAAATCCTAACGCGTTAGTTGGATGTCGACCAGCCCACCCTTCCCGTGGTATCTGCACACCAAGAAGTCTATGCCAAGATCTCCTGGAACTCAGGGAAGACAAATATATCCTCGGTCTCAGCCACAACAGACAAGTTGATGGGTAAAATACATATTTCAAGGCAGGCCTACCATTACTCCCTCCATCTTCCTCCACAGCTCTTGAGCAAATCATTTAAATGTTCTAAACACACCTAAATTTCATGATATTCAAAATGTGTGTTATAATTGCAGTTTCTGATTTCTTGGAACAAGACATATTTTTGCAAAATACTCACACTGCTCTCATGGAGGCTTCTATTGTAATATTAATCAGTGTTACTTCATGTAACATCCTGTGAATTTTTACACTTTTCAACCAGTTAGGCAGAGGAAATACATTGAAGTATATTTAGTATGACAGCTAAAGTTAGATAAGCTTTAATTTATTTCCACTTTCCTTCATGTCTGCCATTTTCTATATTCCTTCTTGAACAGAAAAGTTTAAGGGAAGGATTTTCTAAAGCACTTAGCATAGGCCTTACTGTTTCCCCTAAAGGAAAATCTGTAACTCCCACTGATTTCAATGGCAGGACTGTAATGCAAATGCAAAATGCTTTTGAAAATCCCACCTTAAGAGATTTCAGTCTAGACATAAGGTCTGTCACCTTGTCATCCACTTCTGTCTTGCCTTAATTCAAACTGATCTCTTAATATCTTGTCTCTTTTACCATCGACATTTTAAAATAAGTTTTCTATCTTTTAAAAGATATTTCATCATTTAGACTTTCTCAATAGATTCTTTTTACATATATTTTTTTTTTTTTTTATTTAGCCAGATGCATTATTTGTTCCTAGGTAAATCTTTTAAAATTCCAACTTGTATTGTGCACGAAACCTCCCAGGCACTTATGATAAACTGATGCTTTCAAAATCTTCTATTATGTTGTCAAAAGTGACAATGATAGCAGATTCTGCATCTACAGTAGCGCTCCCTACTTTATTGCTAGTCGAATAGCCAGAGCAGAGCTGTAAATATTCTACCCCAATTTCCTCAGCCAACTGAAAAATGTTTATTTTACTTCTTCTCCTAATGCCAACCCTTTTAATTTACTGTTTCCTTACTAAAAGGCTCCATGTTACACAAGTGTACCACCAGCAACAGATACATGTGTTGGATATTTAGCCCCCTTCCTACACATATTTCTGTTATACAAAGAAAGCAGGAAAGCGGCTCTCTGACTGTTGCTGAGGCTCCTAGCTTGCTGTCGGTTCTTGTATTTCACTAGTAAGAACTTACAGACGATCTACATAACCAGAGGGCTCCGCAAAAACACCTCTGAGCAATGCTGGTTTTCAGCACGGAGATAAGAGAAGGATGGATACACAACGGGACAGGAGAAAGATGTCTCAGCAATCAAGTACTGTCCAACGTTGGTTTAATAAACTATAGACATATTCAAAGCTCTCTGGATACACCTGGTACTCCTTTTCTACTCTTTTTGGGATAGCACCATGACCAGGGTTTGCCAACTCATTCCAGGGGCTCCTGGGAAAATCATAGTTAGGAAATACAGCACCACTGCCATCATCGAGAGCAGCGCTTGTCAGGTGCAGAAACCTAAAGGCACCACAGTGGTAGATGAAATGGTGCTGTTGCTTTGATCCTGCTCTTGTCCAAAGGAATCTGGAGCAACTTATCTAACCACAAATATTAGGAAACAAATGGGTTTTCTGTCCTCTTATGCAGTAGGGAGATTTCTTAACGCATAAGATGGTTCATCTTGTTTCCCTGGTGGTACTGTGACACAGGGACTCAGATGACTCACTGGGTATCAATTAGGACAGTACTATTTTTGATAAGGCAACTGTAGTGCTCCAGCTCAGTGAGGGAGGAGGCCTTCCTTCAGTGTTGCTCACCTAATTTTGAAATGGGTTCTCTACTTGAAAACAGGGACAAAAATACACTTCAGTGATGGTAAATCAGAACAATATTGATGCTTTGCCTTCAGGTTAGCCTTGACACTGTCTCTAGCGGTGCACCTGATTTTCCTTAGGGCTGACAGTTTACGGAGGTGCACCAAACCACCAGAGCAAATGCATCCTTCACCAACACTGCACGTAAGCTGCCTTCCCTGGAAACAAAAGCACTTGGGGAGAATGGTACAGCCAGTTCTCACCACAACATAGTGTCAGGGAAGGGCTAACACACATACCCCGTTGTGGAAGGCAGGAAGTGCTCCTGGCTTCTGCAGTTCAGACATAGCCCTTGATCCCAGGAGATACCCTGCAGAACTGACTTCACAGCTTCTAACAAAAACCAGCACAGAATAGTAATGCAGATGCAATGAAACTAGCTTTTATCCTCCTTTCCCACCCCCTGTCACAGTATGAAATTTGACAGTGGCCAACTTACTTGTTTCACGGGTAGACTTTCTAGTCCACACTAGGCTTTGTTGCCACAGTTCAACTGCTAGTGCCAATCAAGCTTACAAGTAATTATTTCTGTACTTACATATCTGGATACTTGTATGTCTTCTATATTGATAACTGAATATTTGCATAAGGACACGCTAGTAAATTTTATGTATCTTGAAAAATTCTGCCATCAAATCTACTGGCCTATTTAAGAACACCTTGAATTCCTCTAACAAGTAGAACCAAGGATGACATTAAGTCTTCAGTACTGTTAGGTCTCAAATACTCAAAATATTAATTCAGAATCAAACCACAGAGTTAAGAAAAAAAGTAAAGCCTGGACAGATATTCCATTTTTCTAATACTACTGTCATCCCACGATGACTTCATCTTCGTAATCCTACTTCCTTTACATGTCTCCTCTCTGGAAAAAAATGGGTTTAAGTTGAGATGCTGTGAACAACTTTGGAGGACTTCAAACTATGAAGGCTACTCCATGGAAGGTATACTAAATGAACAAACACCGGGTATTAAAAGCAGACTGGACTAGCCACTCAGGCAATCACCAACCGCATTCTCTATTTACCTCCCAAACATTAAAATGATGTAGACAGAAATTAAGTTGAATTCTAGATCCATTTCCACCTTCTGAAGAACTAGGAACATGATAATCAATTCTTCTTACCACTGTGCACGCTCCATATTATTACACAGAAAAATAATTAAAACAGATTACTCTTGATGGACTCCTACCTTTCCAGAAATCAATCCTCTTATGTTGAAAAAACCTGTCCATTTATGCCCACTTTGAACAGCGTAAAACTTTTATCTTCATTTTTTTGAACGCACCATCATTAAAAGATCCTACTACAGTTTTCCAAATCCTGAACATCAAAGTTAACACTGTGTGACAGCTGGTATGTTCCAAACTCATCACGTTTAGTGGTCTGTAACAGGGTAAATGACACAATTACCTGCTGTAATTACTGTTGCTGACAATATATTTTCCCTGGTGATTGGTCTGTGTGACTCAGAGCTGCTTATCTTTGTCAGTCCAGTCCAAATCTCCATTTCCATGTGACTTGGACATTAGCTTAGGAAGTATTTACAAATTAGTTCCAATATCTGCCAAGACAGATATTTGGGATGGTATAAATTCATCTTTTATTGCATGATTAAAAAGTCCCCCACTTTAATGTTATTTTGCATTAGAAAATAAGTATTCACAATGAAATTCTGTTCCCCGTTTAAATCAAATGCTCATTTCTTTTATTAACATATTGGAAGGGAAACACACTGAAACAGGTAAATAAAATGAAGGAATAAAATGCAAGTAAGTAAGTACATTGACATTTTCACAAAATGTTCATTCCCAAAGCAAAACATAAAGTAAAAATACTAAGCGATAAAGCATTGAGATACTTAATTCTCATTGCCTTCTTGTGACAATTTTAAAGAACACCCACAGAAGACAACAGCGACTTTTGATTTAGAGCAGTCTGAGTTACAGGCTAATCAAGCTAGCTGACTGCAAGCGTTTCCCTGGAATACCCTTCATTTTTAAAATATAAAATAGATACAATTCCTTGCAGCATTTCTCCTAAAAATATACTTAAGATGATGTGAAAAGACTGCAGCATACAATGAGAGTACGGAACAGATACAGTTTTTTTAAGATGGTTTGGAAACTTGTCATAAAGAAAAAACACTCCTACAAAAACTCCTACAAACCTTTTAGGTAGAGCAGCCTTGTATTTTATTGCTAAACTTCTTGACAGAGCTCTTGGTTCTCAAGAGAAACATCAAGATTTTCAAAGGTTTTTGTTATTTGATGGGGAGGGCCTTAATTTTTGCACATCTGACTACATAAATTGTAAAGGGGACTGATTTAAAAAAAATAAGTTGATTACTATTTCTGAAATAATTTCTGTTTTCAGTTTTCTAGTTCAGTCTTGAAGATGCCTCAAAACCTCTAGTGTTTTCTTAAAAAAAATAATAATAAAAAAAAGACAAGACAGAACAGTTCTGTATATTGAGAATGTCCTCAGGAAAAATATCAAGTATCTTTTACAGACACAGTACTTGCAGAAACACTGCCTCACAATATGTATCTTCACTAGCAAAAGTGAAATTTCACTGCAGACCTTAGGATTCTGTTGTACAGAAGCACAGCGTAGACAACGATGCTTCCCTCTGTATAATGTGACTTTTCAAATTAATGATGATGATTTGGCCAATCTTCCTTGGGGCATCAGCAGAACAAAACCCTAAGGATGGGTTCCAATATATTTTCCTTTTTTTGGTATTTGTTCCTTCTTGTTGGCGCTCTCTTTCTGACTGCCGCAGAGAGGTCTCGCCAGTCACTCAGTCTTTCTTGTTCATTTAGGTGAACTGGCAAACACAAACTGAGCAAATTCTGGAACTGAAACTAGTTTTAGACAGAATCAGAAGGGCAGAAAAAGTGCCATTTTAGCTTCCACACTATGAGTTCATGCAGGACCAGCCACAGCCTGGCTGCAGAATCATCAGCAGATTTCAGTGTGAATCAGAAGTTACAGGCAGAACTAAAAATATAAGCCTTTCTTTGGGATTACGCATAGGAACACAGACACTGGATGAGTCAGTGAAGTGGATAAGCCCAATATGTTTACTTTGTGCATCGCCACATTTCAGGGTTGATTTCAGAGTAACTCTATGTGCAAAGGACTAGCAAGGACACAGCTCCTGCTGTGGTCAAGGGGTATGTACTACAAGTAAGGTCACTACTCAAGTACATGGCTGAAAGAGAGGGTTGTAACCCAAAAGACTATTTCTGAATTATTCTGGCTGTAGAAATGAATTTCTAATTTGAAGAAGTAGTTTGATGCAACGAAGTACATTTGTTTTTGTAAGTCAAGACTCATCAGTCCAAAAGACTGACAAACGGGAGTAATATTGATAAAGACTTATCGCAGTGACAAACCTAGGAAGGATTTCTCAAAGAAGATGACAAATATTAAATTATAATGACTGACAGTATAAAACACGAGTTAAGGAAACACTCTGCCATTTAGCATAAAGCAGGTTAATCTCTTCTAAACTTTCTGTGAAAAACAAAGGACACATCTAAGTTGTTTCAGGAGTCACTGATTACTGGACATGCCATGTAGTGTGCAGTGGGAATTAAATTAATAAAGAATTAAGACTCGGCTCACAGACTGTCTGAACAGAAATAATACAGGGATCCATTTCTGTCCAAACAGGAAACATCCATATTAACTCAAAGAAAAAACTTGCAGCTATAATATTAAAAAGAAAAGACTTCTGAAGCCCTGGACAAAATTAAAAAACATTATGTCTCCTCTTACGAGTCTTGACAGACAATTATTTTTCTTACCCTCTGCCTTTTCTTAACAACCGTGTTATATTAAGGTTGGAAATATTTTTCAACAGTAGAATGCCAACAGACTGACAGACATTATAACCATATACTGCCAGCTGTATCTACAACCCTCAAAACCTGTCCGATTTATATCATGGCTGTAGTCACCTTGATTTTACTGTGAATGTGTAGAAAACTGCTGACTTCAATATAGCATGACCACATAGCCTTAAACAACTCCACTGCTCCTTTTTTTAAAAACTGTCTTGCTTCATACAGTAGCTCCAGTCTCTCACTGACCTTGGCTGGAGTCCCTCTGAGAACAGGCTACGCTCTCCCAGCGTGAGGCAATCACCAGCTGGCTCAGACATGATAGATGTGAGCCATCCAACTTCCTTCACTTCTGGCTCGCTCAATGAGACAGCAGCAGATTCCCATCTCCCAAGCCAGACAGATCCTCACAACTACAAAGAAACTGTCCTCAAGGCTACCTACTGTGTTTCCTGATCTTTGCAGTCTATCTTTCACAGTCTGCGATCATCCACAGAAGGATGGGCCAGGGGAGGTCCAGCTGTGAAAGGATGTCATGTTCCGGTTAATTATTACCAGCCATCCTCTCGCTACCATCATCCTAATTCCCACAGTCCACAACGCCATCCAGTATTGAGATGAACAAATGAAGAAGTTTCGACCAGACAACACCCCATGTACCCTTCAGCCTCTTGTACATCAACTCTTCTAAAGAAAAACTGCAGCTGTTTGGTTGCTGGTAATTCTGGGTGCAATTCAGCTCCAGACCAAGGTATTTAAATTCAGGTGTCTACGTGCGCATTACTGGGCAGGATTCCACTCCATAAACACATGCCTAGCTAAAAAGTCACATCTCGCTTGGCACCTCACAGATATCCAAGACATCAGCAAAGGTTGTAACACGAGGCTGTACAGGGAGACTGTAACAGCTGTTGAGAGCAAGTAGGCCACACCACAGCATCTAAAAAGGCACTAGACCTATAACTGGGCAACCAGATCTTGCTGTAGACATCTAAGTTGTTATTTCAGCCAGTGTAACCTACAGAACTCATCAAGTGTAAAACAGACACCTAACATGGGATTGAATTGCCTGCAGGTAAGGGGCTCAAACACATGGAAAGAGGTCACTTACTCTGCTTGTATCCAGCTGTCACTCAAAAGCACAAGACCTACAAGGTGGGTCTCATGTCAGATCTACTAACCCCATATGACGATTGCCTAGAACCTGTAAACAGACAACTGAGTTGGGTCCAGCTGAATCCTTGACCTCTGTTGATTATAGTGTGAGCTTAGATGAAGACGTCCACATTTGGGTGTCTGAATTGCAAACCGAATTCCCCCTCCTGTGTCAACTTCAGCAAAATTCTAACATGAAGAATCAATGTAATTAGCTACGGAAATGAATAATTCATGCAGTGCTGTACAGTTTGTTAAATTGTCTATTTTTACAATATACTCTGTTAATTTTGCTATGCCCCCACATCTCTAATTTCCAGTCATATTGTACTGACACAGCACATAAGTGCACTGCAGAAGCTGTCAAGGGACGCTGGGTGCTTGGAAGCTGCAGAGAGGTTCAGAACACTGAGAAATGGGAGGTACATTGGACGTCTTTCGTAATACTGTGAGATACATATTAAGCAATGCCAATGTTTGAAAACATTGTCATTTCAGAATTTTTACGTGAAAGAAAGATCTCACAGGTGGGGATGTGGAGAGGGAGGTGCTGATCTCTTCTCCCTGGTATCCAGTGTCAGGACGCGTGGGAATGGTTCAAAGCTGTGCCAGGGGAGATTCAGACTGGACATCAGGAAGCATTTCTTTACTGAGAGAGTGGTCAAACATTGGAACAGGCTTTCCAGAGACGTGGTCAATGCCCCAAGCCTGTCAGTGTTTAAGAGGCCCTTAACAACATGCTTTAACTTTTGGTCAGCAAGCATCGAATTAGTCAGGAAGTTGGACAAGATGATCATTGTAGGTCCCTTCCAACTGAAATAGTCTAGTTCTATTCTATTCTATTCTATTCTATTCACTCTTTTCTGAGTTACTGCTTCAAACTGAGTATATTCTCAAGTTAATACCTGTACCTCCTTATATATATTGAAAAATTCCTCATCACCCTAACAATGCAAAATACGTGCCTTGTAAAACAAAATAATCAATCCTGATGTCTGCTTCTGCAGAAAGACAGGTTTTAAACAGTACATAGGATCTGTAGAAATGCAAAATAGTTAGAGACTTGCTTTTGATATAACTTTTACCATCCTCTATTCCTAAAGCCAATATGGAATCCAGCTCCATAATGCACTGATAGATAGATACATATACACATGCACACACATATTACAAATATACATATATTTGGTAAAAGAATGATTTCCGTAAAAGAATTAAGCATCCAATACTGAAGATCATACATTGATATCTTTGTCAAGGGAATATATTTTCCATTTATCAACTCAAATCATATTCTACCAAAGTCCCTTTAAAAATGTGTTGTATTTTGATCAAATGAGAAATCAATCCTGCTGTAATTGCATAGCCAGATGAACAGTTGTTAGGAATTGGGTCAGTAACCAAGGAGGAAATGGGACCTGAAAAGTATCATCTAGGAAGAAAAAAAAGGTGTCGTTCCAAGTTAAAACAGCCTCCAAACTAAGTTGTCAATGATAACCTGATTTAATCCAAATAAAGCATAAATGAGTTCCCTTGTATAAGATACAGTAGATACATAAAAATGAGTTGTGTCGTTATCTTAGTAATGCGGTAGCATAGCAACAAGCTCGGTCTGAATGATCATTCCTTTATTAGCTTTGTGAATTATTTTACAGCTAGAAAGTGGATATTGGAGAGAATTTATCCTGAAAGAGGATTGAGAGCTTCATGTAGGCTGACATACTATAAAGCAGAATGGAGACTGGGCCAAGTAATGGAAATCAAACAGGCTTTGAGTTAAAAATGCTCTGTGCATACAAGCCAACTCCTAGAGTGTTTACTACGAACAGCAACCCTGACAGTACAGCTGGACACCACCGCGCCAGTGGAGTTTGCATTTATCACCGGGCGACAATGCATGTGCATGCACGTTACTTCTAATTTAACTGGGGAGGGGGGCAATCACCAAAATCAGAGACGGAAAAGACAGATGGTTCATCTTGCCCACATCGTTATAAATCCAGAACTGCATGTTTTCTTTGGTGGCTTGCTGACCGAAACATTTCCTTACTCAAGCCAGGGCATGTCACGCCAGTGCAATGTTGCAACAAGCCCCCGTGAGTACGCCTGTTTATTGCTCTGTCCCTTGCACCATACTGCACAATTATTCGGTCTTTATTTAAGCGCAGTCAATGAGCTCAGCTGTTGTACAAGCCGCAGAACTTGAGGAAAACTTGAAATGTTGCGAATTCATGAAAATAAGCCAAGGGAAATAAACAGGAAGAAATCAGCTTTTTTATTGTTACAATGTCTCACATTACTGCATTTTCAAGTAACAAAGCCAGTATATTATGAGCATATGACTAATTTGTGGTCGCAGACTGTTTTTTAACTTTGCAGCAGTGAAGGGTAAAGTGTATACAGCAGTCCTGAATAAAGTTGCATCTCGTGGCCATATTTAGTCGCTTATTAAAGTCTGGCCTCATTTACCAACATACTAAGCGCTATCAGCTCTTATTATCTTCAGGATGACTTGTGGATGCTCTTGTGCGTCTGGAAAAGCAGGCCAATTTTATACTGTTAATTAACTGAACACAAGCGTGCAACTTTAAACACAGAAGCTGAACGACTTAATTTAATTTTGGATTACATCAGTCTTACAGTGGCTTTCCTCCATGGAAACCCAGGCAGCCCTACCACTCTTAGAAGAGGCTGGTGCAGGTGCTAAAACACAGCCCACGTTCCTTGCATGTAAGCTAGATTTTATTCCTCATTTTCAAAAAGGAGAGGTATTCCTTTTCAGTTCTCAGAACTCATTTGTGGGAATCGAAATGTACAGTTGGAACAAACATAACTAGTAATAAAAGATATTGTAAAATACCCACACTTCACAGCTAACTGGAGTCTACCTCCTGCCAATGTACACTGGTGCAAACCCATTCCAGCCCCACATCAGAAGCCATCAATTAATTTTTTCTGAATATCTGGAAGGAATGTGTTGCAAGTCGGGAATTTTACCTGGCCTGTGCCCTAGGGATTAAAGATGGATTTCACCTTCAGCATCCTCACGAGCAATTCAACAATGCTTTTTCTCAGGTAACCCTGCCATTAAAGTCACTTCTGCTGCACAGCATAGGAAAAAGAGATTTTTCAGACTGTTGATGTCCCAAACAATTGATGGATTTACAAGTCAAAAATAAAGCAGTGGAATCTGCACAGAAGCCCACAGGCAGATGCACTTTTATGAACTTGAGTTTCTAGATGCCAAGAGGAATCATTCATCGGAAGCGTGGCAGAGTACTACGGTAATAAAAAAAAACATGCGACAGGGAATGTATTCCCGCCTCAAAAATATCTGTTTCTTGCAAGAGCAGAGGGTAACAACTGGGCAGCTAGCGAAACCCCTGATAATCTGGGGATCTGAATCATAAACAGTATTGAGCTGCGTTACTTCAACAAAATCGCAGGTCCCTGTTACTGGCATTTCAAGTCCATCAAGGTACCAGACTGGTGGTTCCCATAGTGGGGGCACCTGTGCTGGGGCGATAAGGATGGGCTGCATTAGCACTGCAAAGACACTGCCTGTGTTTGCTCGTAAGCATCCTCAAAAGACTGACACTGTAAACAAAGCATTAATGAAGGAAAAGGAGGCAAGACTCAACCTTGGGCTGTACACTACACTAAAAAACACCCCGATGTGAGTTTATTTCCTGGCTGATAGGATAATCAAAACTGGGCACTGGCACATATAAAGCAGATTTTTTTATCAGATGTACACCAATAATATTGAGACTTCCAAAGATGGGGAGAGAAGAGAAGAGAAAGAAGCCTCTAAAGCTAACTTCAATTTCTTCTGAGGACTATAACTATACTTTTAAGACTTCATGTTCAAAAGCAGAGGAGGAAGTTTGGCAGCTCTAAAAGAAGAGAGTCTCCCACTCTCTGGAGACCATTATTAGCCCATCATCTCCTGACCCTGCAACCAGCATGGAGACAGAAGTATTCCAGGGATGTTTTTTAAAAATCCTTCTTCATACACAAACACGAACTCAAAAACCCCACCACGCATCAATGCTTAGCAACATACCAAACCAACAGGTATCTTTCTTAAGTGGGTACATCACCAGTGGCGTTAGCTGAAATCCAAGCAGATGTGTAGGTTGTTAGTAAGCCACAGCTATCTGCAAGAATAGAACTAAACAGGAGGGCTTTGGGAGGACACAAGTTTGATTGCTGTGGGCAAAGCAAATTTACAATAAACCACAATGACGTGGCCTGTTGGAAAACCAAAGTGAGAAAACATTAATGGCTGCATGGGGAAAAAACAAAAAGCACAAAGATAGGCAAGAGAGTATCAGATGCACAAGTGCTGAATGGGGTAAATGCGACAATCTCTTTTCTATGCATTATGTCGAGATGAATTTGTTTCACTCATCCCACAGTATCATTAAAGAGCAAAAAATATGGGTCAGACGTGAAAAACTAACGTCAAAAAGTACTGGCCACTGATCTGGCCTTTCCCCTATATCTTCCTCTCTATTATTGAAACCGCTGAAGTAATTAGTAATGAGTATTATTGTTATCATAATTCCTACTTTTTGCACATTCATCATCATTATGCAGCTAAATGTGTAGTTTTCTCCTTAAATCCTTCCCATATGTCAAGTCAATCTCCCCAGACCCTTAATTATTTTAACGTTGGTCTTGGAATTCCTTCCAATTTGCAACAGATTTATGATTTAATTTGATTTGAAAAATATGCAGAGCTGCCAGTATTCCAAAGAATTAACATTTCAGGTGTCACTCAACTTGCTACTGCCATGCTTCTTGGTAATTTATGTGGAAACAGTTAGATTTCAGTTTACTGTGAAAGGCTATTGCAGAAAAAAATTAAATGCTGCTGAATGCATTGACACCGTTTTCAGGAAAATGTTGTTAGAAAAGTCTCTGAGCGTCATAAAGACTTAGACAGGGTGGGACAGAGGAGGAGGGAGCCCTAGAAAGATCCATCTGGATACACGGAGTTAAAGCCCAGTGAGTTCAACACTTCTTTCATTGTTTTGAGTAGGCCTTCCATATGGCCAAGTCAAAAAGCCCAAAGCCCAAAGCCATCCTTCCATTCCACTCAGTCCTTTTATTTCTCAAGAAGTACTTCATCCCTTCCATCTATTTAGACTCTGAAGAATAAACCCCGCAAATGTTCCCACCAATGTCATGGTATGTTATATAAAAATCCCTCACAATTTTCTTTAGAAGTCAGAAAACAAACCCAGGAGCACAAATGCAACAGTACGAGGCTGTACTGCGCGATAATGGCCTTGCAGACTTAGAATCTCCACGTATTTTGCCATCTCCTTTGACTTTTAAGCTACTTCTTTCTAAAAGCAAGCAGTAGCAAAAAATATCAGCATGACTTGACTCAAGTGAAATGAAAAGGAAGGACAAAATGGTCTGGAATGGATTTAGCAAAATGATTATGAAAAAAAGTTACAAGGTCTGCACGCATTTAAAACATTTCACATGCGGAGCATCTCGCTCCACATGTGGGAGCGATCCCACACAGCTCAGCGCTGCTGTGGGAATGGACACGGCTGCTCATGTCTGCTCACGTGGCCGGACCATGCTTGGAAGAAGTAGGCCACCATTTGCAACATGCCTGATATGTTTTTAATAATTAATTAGTTACGAATTCACATGTATTTCCTGCCATAGTACAGCGCAATTGTAAAACCTCACTGGTGTCAGGGTACAAAGTTGTAGATCCCTCGCTCCTCTCAAAAAAAAAAAAAAAGAAAAAAGGAGAAAAAAGAAAAAAGCCCCATGTAATAGATAATTTACTAAACCCTGGAGATGACAGCATGTACAAACGTTAATGCAGAGTCTGGTTAATGTACTAACACAGTCCATACTTCATCTGTCTGTCCTACATTTGGTCGCTTATCATCTTAACCGGACCACACGTACAGGGAGAGTCAACTGAAGATACCATCCTAGGGTACTCATGGAGAGCCCCAGCGCCTCCCTCTCCAGTACCACTAAGTGTGAAACATGAAACAGCCCCCGGGGAGGGATGAATTCTCTGGGAGGGGAACATCAGCTGTGTTACCTTCCCCACATCACCCTGGGGACTCCCACCCACAGGAGAGGCCGAGCACGCCACCTGCACTTATATTGGAGTCGCTTCCCGCTTTTATGCTGACTGGAAAGCAAAAAAAAAAGCAAGAGAAGGCGGCCCACGAGACTGCACAGAAACAGAGCCTTAAAAATCATTTGGGGCTCAGAAAATCCATGGCCTCCCCAGGCCATGGCATGCATCTTCCTCTGCCTTAATGAGATCTAGGGAAGATGCACTAAATCTCACAGGGTCTTTCTTCTGTTTCATTTTTGATGGGTTGCTTAGGTAGGTGAGTGGTCCCAGGGCAGGAAACTGAAGACATCTGTTGAGACTAAACATGATTAACCATCCACTGTGTCTAGTCAGAACTCCTCTCTGTTCGAGCCAAGTGTGAAAAAGAGAGAGCTCTCATCTCTCATTTCCTAACTTCTCCCTTTTCCATTTAAAAAAAAAAAATAAATGGTGCAGGACAGGACGTGTGTTGTGCTGTTCAGAGCACTGCTGCCAGCTGCGGATTACACAGCAGCCTGAAACACCGGAGGTGACACTGGCCATATTCTTGTTTTAAGAAGGGAAACTTTTTATTTTCCATCCAAGAAAACAGCCCGTGCATTTTTGTAATCCCAGGCAGAGTAAGGATGTAAGTGTTACTATTACAGAAAAATACTAAGGCATTCAGATTTAATCATATCTAACAGCATATTGTTACACGTATAAAACTACCCCAGCAGAGATTCATGCCATTTTCTGCCTTCCTTCCCCCCAGCGCAACACCATTACATTTCAGGTTCTGTGAAGCAAAGTGGAAAGGGAATGAGACAATACCAATGCAGGGAAAGCATGGTAGCCCAGGGCATATTTTTAATGCCTTTAATTTACAGTTTATGCACCCATTTGGCATATGGGTGCAGCTTAGGACTCATCTCCCCTTCTCATAGCTATGATTGATTTCTGAACATAAAATCAGTCATGAACAACGGATTTCTGTGTAAATACGGTTGTGACTAACTCAATCTAACCCTGCGAATATCGCTTCCAAGATGAATACAAATAACAAAATCTGAAATTGATGTCTTCATTACATCCTTTGTTGTGAAAATCAAAATGTAATTCAGATCTATTGTAAAACTTGCAATAAATATGCCAGGAAGAAAGAGACTGGAGCTGTTTTGGAAGCAGCTATATGCTGTCTAAATCAGTCTTTTGTGCCCAGGACTCTGACAGAGACAGATAGCACAGATTTCTTTTCAAATGTCTCATACAGGAGAAAAACCCTTCAATGTCACTGATTTTATGTCTCTTTTCTGTTTTGATCAATGACTGCTAAATTATATATGTGTGCATAGTGTGGAACAATAAGGCATTTTACGTTGGTCTACTGGCGAGCTGTGTGGACATCACTCACATTATAACCTGCCTAATCAAGGTTCAGGTATAATTTTTCACCATCTCCTTCCTGTGCTTCAGCTATCCTGTGCAAACAATGACATATTAACGCCAAGCTACAGAACATTTTCTTCCTGCTTAGTAACATTCCCAAGGATGTGCTACCAGAGCTTCTGGTCCAGCTTACAATAAGTCAGCTGTTTTATGCACCGCTACAGTTCCGTAACTGGGTTTGATTAGGCAGCACTACCAGGAACAGTGTGACCTGAAATATATTTTAAAAATTTAACATTTAGTAACACACAGGGTCAGTTGTCACTTGTTTGCCCTATTCTTGTTATTCCTGAACTGGATTAAAAATCTGCCGCCTCTTCAGTTTCATTGACATTTCAGCTGACAAGTTAAACCCAGAATTGCCAGTGAGGCAAACAGAGACTTGCCAAGAAGTTTAAGTTCTGCAGAAGGCAAAAGAGGGTCGAATGATTAAGTTTAATTGCAAGCACTGGCAAAAACCAAAGTGCAGCGGCCTCTCTGTAGATGAGTACTGAAAGATTCGGATGGCATTGCATACCCTACAACCACACCAATGTAAGTCCGGGAGCCTTTGGTAGTTTTTGTAGTACGCTTGCAACACCAAGGTGCCCCTAAAATACTCATGATTGCCTTTGCACGCAAGAGATGTCTGTGTGAGGCTTCCGTAGCAGCTGGCAAGAGGCATCTCTATAACACCCTTCTGCAGTAGCTGAGAACTGCTGCTATCAAAGCTGATGCTTCCAACTATCTCGAGGAAAACGGAAAAGAGCAATGCAAAGGTTAGGTCCTACAATACCCACTTTTTGCATGAATTACATAAAACAATGGTATGAACACAAACACATTTTACATATCAGTGTTGGATTTGGTTTTAAAATACCATTTATTTTAGAGACATCTTTCTCACTTTTCATTTTTGCCAGCTGCAAACACCAGGTTTTTGTACAGACTATGGAATACATCAACTATTCTGTGCAGCTGCTACAACAAATCTGATTATTAGAACAAAAAAGAAACTCGGAAAACCCAGAAAATTCTGTTAAGGACGGTGCACAGCCTTATTTTCACAGACATGCCAAGTTAAACAGGGTACTCTTCACAAAACCTTTCAATAATATCTCCTTAATTTGCAGAGCTCGGTCTCTTTGGTCTATCATGATTGCTTTTCTCCTTACTGTCCTGCTTTTCTGCCAGATAAAAAGGCTTGGTTTATGCCCTTAACTTCAAGAAATAGCACTGTCATGACAAGAAAATTGAGCTTAAGCAAAATAATTCCCAGCTGCAGTGAATGAGCTCGTAACGCACAGTGAGTTGGTATCTAGATTCTCAAAGTGCAAAGATTTCTACTTGCTGCTTTCTATAATCATAAAATTGATGGACTTAATAGAGCAAATGCAAGGTTGGCTGAGGCAGGTTGAGATCCCTAACACGCTTTACTGGCTTGATTCTCTAAAGAAAACATATTTGGAAAATACTTTCCCTTCTCAAGTCCTAGATATCATTTGTTTAGCTGAATGTCATTAAGGCTCCACTTAAATTAAAAACAAACACACAAACAAACAAAAGAAAATAAAGGGAAATATAAGGAGTTTTTCTTGTAAACTACTTGCTTTAAAATACCATAGTATGCTGTAAGAGAAAATCAGGCTTATGAAAAGTCATCTGTACCCCAGCATAAGAGCCCAGATTAAACCTGTTGGTCTGTCTGCAGGACAGCAAAGTCTCTTAGATTTGTAACTGGGCAAATGGATGCACATGAAAGTCTCTGAAATCAGGAGCTTTAATAGATGGTGAAACCAGCAAAGAGCAAAGAACATGCTGAGGGTTGAAAACCTACAGCAGTCTCATGTACAAACATATACACTTGCCACCTGCTTTAATACAGTGCTATAACGTAAATGCTCTCAATGTCACTCATAGCCTAAAACAAGCACAAAATGCCATTTACTGATCAAAGCATGTGACTTTAAATGTATGCTGTGTTTCCTTCAATTTTAAAAAACATAATTAACCTTTCACTCACTAGTTGTTTGGTGGAAATGTCATGCAAGAGTCTCATAAATCTACCTACTTCAGTAACTGACCAGTGCCTCCACCAGCGGTGCTCACACTAGCTGTGGAACTGGAGAAAAAATGCAATTATTTTGTGAGATATACACTTAATGATGTCAAGTTGCCATTCGGGGAAATTCTACCACCCAACAGGCACTGCATCCTCTTGGTTGCCTCTCAGTATCAAAAATCCACTATAATTTAACTCCAGGAAAAACTCCAGGTCCCAAATGACAGTGAGCGGCATTGCTCAGACATACAGAAAGTCACTGCATGACTTATAGTTCATCTGGCCCAGCGAGTCTTAAGATTGAAATCTTACAAAACTATTTCAGCTACTTCACTTCCTTTTGCATTAACTTTTCCCAGCTTGACCAAGGGAAAGGTGGAAAAGAAATCATTCATTTTGTCACCCATCAGGCTGATTTCAGAGGAAACTATTATTTCAAATGTGGAGCCAAACTCAGTTTGGAATGTGAGATCCCCAATGGATTTCCAGCAAGTTTTACACCACTTTGACTGTCCAGAGCTCTTGAACCACGCTGCATTTCACAACAGTACGTTGCAGCAAATATGAGGAACGCAATGTGCGGAGTACCAAGAAATACCTTTATTATATTTATAGGCACCAAATGCTCCTGTGAAGTTGTTTGCGATGGTTTACCATCTGCAGAGTTCAATCAGAACAGCAAGTTAAGGAAAGCAAAGCGGAAAAAGTATCACAGTGATTTAGATAAAAGTCAGTCCTAAAATAATCCAGCATTCATGCTCGGTAGGTAGTAAAACAATTACTTTACTCAGCTGAGAGTGTGGAAACCTGAAAGAGTGATCAGAAACATACTGGTTGCTTCAGAAAGGACCTGCTGCAAGCAGCCTGGAACTTGCTTGTTCAAGAACTGGGCTTACTGCAGTAAAATAGTGCTTGCCAGGGTTTGTGAGAGGAATGTCAAGTCCAGGTAAGACAGTACGCACAAAAATCACACGAATGTGGTTTGAAGTCCATGTCCCTGAGTGCTGCGCATGTTTGGACAAGAAATTTGTGCCGGATTATGAAGAAGCTGTTTCTGTACCAAGACACATCATTGATGCTCAAAAATGCCAAGATATAATGGACTGAATTAAATAAATTTAGAAATTAACTCAACAGTGCTGTCTAAACACCATGAATACTCTCATCCATTTATAGACACCTTTACTGTTAGATAATACGAACTCCAAGAAAGTTTTACTGAACAAATATATCCTCTTATAGAAAGAGCTAACGCATTCCCCTGTGCACACAAAATTGTGGTACTATTTTGTTCACAAACGTTTTTCTTCACTGAGAGAATATGCCACATCTTTGAATCATATTTGCTTTATCTGTCTAGTAGGAAAAACCACATTCCTCCCAGGAACACTTACAGTCAGCCTGGCCGATACAGAAGGCTGTTTGAAATGTTCAGTGTTCATTCCATAACCCTAAAATACCTTGCAATAAAAGAAGACTAGAAGACAGAAAGTCAGTATGAACCCAGCACCTCCTCTAGAGGATGCGCTGGCAGCAGAGCAGAAAGGGAAGATATAGAGCTAAGACCGACCGTGTTGTCCAGTGGCTGAAGGCAGGCAGAGCTCCTGCCCTCTGTGGCAGTGTGGTTTTCCCTTTCCCCCCCGCTGGCTCCTGCTCAAGCCATGGCCATCAGCGGGAGTTGTTATGAGTTGCACTTGAACTGTGGGAGATGGCTGGCAACATAACCAAAACACTGTCTGGAGTGGGGACCTAGGTATCGTGTTCCCATGCGAATATGACTATAGGTCAATTCCCTTACTCCATAAATAGCGGACAGCCCAAGAGGCCTTCGAGCTCTCCTGCACGGCAGCGGGCTGCACGACAGGATCTCCCCTTGAGTGGGGACGCTCGCTTAAGGTTCTTCTCCTCGAGGTTGAGAGATTCCTTGCCGCAACAGATTCTTGGTAAGTGACTAATAGCATGCTAAACTTTGAAATCTTAGCTAAGTGATCTAAGGATTGATTGCGCATATATAATCCTTTAGACATAAACCGTTGACCAAGTCTGGGACTAGGATTGGATCCAGCCGCACCTAGACTCCTCTCTGAGAAGGAGTTTAGAAAGCAAGGGGGTCCTTTCTGAACCTCGTGACTCAACGGGAGGGTCTCCCTGAGAGCTTGTCTGACCCTGGCCTCTATGCAGTAAATAATCAAGTGTACCCTGGCATCGAATCTCGTAAAACACTGTCACATTCACTACTAACTTTGTTGAATCACTGTTTTATGTTAATAAACATTTCACTACTCTCTTACAAGTGAAGTTATTCACTCCGCCCGCGACACCCTCCGAACTCAGGATTCAGCTGGGGAACCTCCCCAGGGCAGGAGAATTATAAACGAGGAAACAGACACTTCTAATATTCAGCAAATTTAACTCCATCAAAAGCTTGCAGAAGAGTCATTATACTCCAAGTGAAGTTGTACTGGTATGCCACAGGGAAACCGAGTAAACCACACCACTATTTTTGCTCTCTTATTTTTCCCTTCTCCTCCTCCCTTCACCTTTTCTATCAGCACCCAACGCCATGCAGACCTATAAGACATCCAGACTGCCTTACAATTTCAGGCAAATGATACAACATACACATAATCTGTAAAATGCACTAGCTTTTCTGCACTGTAACCTTGGAATTATTTTGGTGTTTTATTCTGTTTAACATTTCATGTAGACATTTTGTGACCCTAACAAAGATGAACGTTGGAAGAATCATAACAGTGCTCCTGAATACCGTCATCCTGTTATTTCCGTTCACGAATACGCAGCTCTTACCTGTACAGGAATAATCATCAATGCGTATATATCCTGTTTTGCAGATGCACATAAAGGATCCTGGTGTATTTACACACATGGTATTCTCACGACAGTAATGCCGGCCTTCAGCACACTCATCAATATCTGTGAATAAGGCAAAGAGGAACACAAGTCAAATTCAGTGGTGTTCTTTACAACATCTCGATACACCGCTACTCACTTCCATCAGTAGTGGGTTAAACTAAAAGGTTACTTGAGCAGCAATGCATTTCGGAAAGATTCTTGGCTTTCTCCTTTAAAACAACTGCTTGAAGTGTTGAAATAAGAGAAGCAGCATGAGCCTTCTGTGAACAGCTGTTAGTGGAGTTACAAAGAAGATGACATTGGCTTATATCTTTCCTTTTGAAGTGCCTATGATGTTATTGCTATGACTTAAATAAGAGCAAAAAAAAAATAACTGGGGTCCCATAAAGCAGACCAACTGCTTCAGCCCCGCAATGTCATCCATCACTGTACCTGTACAGTCACTGCAGTCATCAGTATAGAAACACACTACTGTATGCATTCTGTTTGCCTTTGATCTAACAGGTATTGTTGTTTGGGAAAGAACTGTAAGGAACATGGTAAGCTCTGAAAAAGCACCAGAACTTACACAAGTTGTTCTTAGAACTATAAAGTATCAGTACTAAAATCAGTATTAAAATCAGTAATTTTAATATACATATACATATGTATAGATATACACACATATATACATATACAGACACATATACATATGTGTGTGTATATATACACATATACATATATACCCATGTATCTGTATTTATACATACCTACATACGTATGTATATAGATACATATACACACATCAACTTGAAAGATTCTGGTTTATATAAAGACCTTCTCTGATAGAAAAAACTGCAACTTGGTAAAATACCTGTTGGGGTGGAATACCTGCTGCAGTATTAAGGTCTAGAGCAAACCCCAGACATAAATCACTGCAGGCATGGACTTCAAAACCTGATCGGTTCTGGTACTCCCTTGGGCTGCAAAATTAGGTGTATTTCTTGTAGCAGGTTATACTACAGTGGTAAGACAGACAAAGCACCACAAATTACAAAAAAAACCCCTTCTGCACACAATTATTATGCTGCGAAGAAGAAAAGCTATATTAATTTGGAGGCGATTAGTAGCACGCTGTTGCTATAATGCTAATGATAAAGACAGCATTACTGAGATGCTCTGTATGTGGTTATATTGTCACGCAATGTGTCACTGAACCTTGCTACAAAAGTGTGTTAAAAATCAAAGGGGTGGATTGTTGGCTTGTTTTTTTTTCCTGCTCATCAGTTTTGATTTCCTCCCTGTTTTCAATGATGTTTACAGCTTTCAGAGTTAAATATAAAATCTCTGGATGGAAAACAGTGTTGTGTTCCAGAGTTTGACGATAGTTCAAAACAACAGACTGGGTATAAAAACTCAAATCAGGGTTGACTTCCTAATGCTGTGATGCTAAATGTCAACAGTGTTAACTGCCGTACTTTACTCCTGTTTAGGTCGTATGCCTATCCCCCAATTTTTCCTGGTCTTCCCAGCATCTTTAAATCGGTAGGTACTCATCAACTGCACTCATTGCCTGCTTTTTTTCCCCCCCTTTATATTCCCAGAAGAAAATTTGCCTTCCGGTACAAAACAATGCAACACACTGATACAGCGATTCTGTAGTCATTTCCTAGTTTCATTCAGTTTTGAAAAAAACTTCTGTTTTCCCCAGTTTCTCTGCCCAGTGCAACTGTTCTGCTGGATTCTGCCGGAGAAGCTGGAGGTTGTGAATGCTCAGGGTGGGAAGCCTAGCCTGCTTTGCACAAATTCAGTTCCTAACAGCTTCACAGCGAATATATTTCAGCTGGTTTCCTTCCCTTCCTTTCCCTGTAAGATCTGCAGGCATGGCAGAATCATACCTCGATTAGGGTGTTGGTTTGGAAATGCTAATTTTGTAATTTTCATGGACGTACACAAATAAATGAATATTTACAGCGAGCACCGTAAGCACACTAAGGCTCAAAACACATTTTGGGAAAGTCACCCAGGAAAGCAAAAAAAAGAAAAGTGAAGCTATCACAAGACTACTGCAAAGGCGGCTGGTTTTGCACGGGAAGTGGAAAATGGCACAGATCTCCTGACATACAGATGTTCTGCAGAAACATAAATGCACAGTTGCCAAAACCAGCCAGCAGTTACAACATATGCCTCCGCTACTACCACAAACCATGCAACTTGTGTCTTTCATAATTCTAGTTCACTACTCCATATTAAATTAATAGTGTTGATTTGTATTTAAGTAACAACATCAGTCTTCGAGTAATTACAGGCCTTATGTTCTTGGCGCCAACAGACTGCCTAGGAGCTGGCTTTGGCACTCTCAGAAAATTCTACTTAAATCCAAAGCCTCAAGAACATTAAATAGAATTTTCTAAAAAGTATATTAATGATTGCTTTGGCAGGTCAATAGCCACAGGAGACCCAAAACACTTTTCATTTTGCAGTGAAAAACTTAAAGCCAGAGCTACTTTGATTCAAGCGTCCTGATTTAGAAGTGTTCTAAATAATAGCTTTCCATTTGCCAACATATCACATATGGAGGTTTTGCAAAATGTTTTATTTGTAATTGCCTTTATTTCAAAACCTTGCTTGTTCAATTGTTACCAAAAAAAACCCACCCATAGCTGATCAGGTTAACTTTGGATTGAAGTGTTTCATGTGAATAAATCTGATTATTTTTTTTTCCAACTGATTTGCAAAGATATTGTCCACATTTTTTAAACGCTCACTGGAAAACAAAATTCTTTCCCACCCAGCTCTCCAGAAAGCCTAAAGAATGCAAAGGAAATAAATTGATTATTATTGCTACTATCATATTATTATATTAGATTGGTACCTAAAGATGCTAATCAAGTGTCAAAACTCCATTGCCTACACCATGGACGCACGGCTGATAAGAAGCTGCTTTTACAAATTGTTTGCAACTTTAGCGCTAAATTACATTGTCACTGGACACAAAAGATAAATAATATGAAAATGATACAGTTATAGTCGAATGACAACTAGTTGCACAGAGATTGACCACACTAAAAACATGCGATTCCATTACCTCTTTAGCACTGCATATGCAAGCTTCGTATACATTAGGTTAAGGTATTACAGATTAAGGAGGACTGAATCGGGGCAGGGAAAGAGCCCAACATCTGTTCTCTTTCCAAGCTACCAAAATAAAAGCCTTTTCATCCTGCTTACTGGTTGAAACACTGGTGTAGCCTTTTATTCACCTTTAGACACAAATGCACTAAGTGCAACAGAAAACCTGATGCATTTCAACGTCCAAGAAAGCCTACAACATTTATCTTAATTTTCCCCTGCCAAAAAGGCTAGTTAGCATATTAATGCACATTAATGTCTTACTGTTTAGCCAGTAAGTTGCTGAAGTCAGTTAGTTCAATAGGATGAATGTGCCACTCCAATGGCTCTACACACTCAACAATAAAGACTTGTGTGCTTGAAGTCTGTGATGTGATGCTGAGCCACCAGCTGTGATGTACTGACAACAATGTAGTCATGGAGATCATCAACCTGCTCTGTTCCCAATGGAACAGATAAAAGAGGCATCTCTGGGAAAATTGGTTAGTGCTAAAGTGTTTGGAATCTGCACTTCAATGATTTATTTATACTTGCAAAAACATCAAACCCGAAAAAAAATCATCTGTCTTTATCCCCCAAGCACTCAGAAAAATTTATGCAAAATATATAACCCAGGAATAGTTTCCCTGTGTCCCTTCCTCCTGTACCCTAATGGGTTTGCTTCCCCAGAGTGAAATTCCCAGTTATGTTTTACAATCCCATTAATAAGAAGAGAACTTGACCTGTAATCTATAAATCATTGTTGACCAAAGCCTCACGCTAACAAAGCTTCTTCTTAGGCCTCACTATCCATCATTGCCTTTATCCACCACAAAAGCCTGCCAGAACAAATGAGCCTGGTACCAAGTCAGTAAATCTGGGCTGTAAAGAGAGAAGGCTACTTCCAGAATTGAGTATCCTTTATAGATAGTATCCTGCCTCCGGCCATTTCCTTTAAAACTCAATGGTATCTAGCATAAGTGATCTCCCTGGTCACACTTACAGAGGTATATGGTAGGCAGGGAGATGCTCTTGCAGGATTTTTGCAACAAATAATATTAAGGACCTAGGAAGAGAGCAAACAGGAGCACAAAAAGCTTTATTTATAAAAATTTCTTTCATAAGTTCATCAAAAATTACTCTGAACTCAAGAGCAGAATAGACTGGACCTACAAATTAAAAACAAACAAACAAACAAACCCCAGCCCTTTTCTGTGTTAATGAGAAGTTCTGCCTTCACAGCCCATAAATATGAAGGCCCACATTTACCTGCCGAACAGAGTATTAATGCTTTTCCACCTCTCCCACACAACTTCATCAGCAAACCTCCATCCTGACCTGAAGACTCCACTGCTAAGAGCAAGGGCATCATTTACCCACCATTCCTGCAAGTCTTGGGGCTCTCTGTTGAGAATCCCAAGGATGGATGCCAGTAACAACAGTCACTATAAAGGGCCTTCGAGCCCTTATTTTTATCACTACTGACCTGACTCAAACAGAAATAGACAAGCTGGGAAAGGTTGAGACCTTCTCATCTGGACCCTGACCTAGAAAAAAGGCATCACAACATCAGCAGATGCTACCAAAACAGGAGAGTGAAGAGTGACCAGTCACAGATACCACTACCAGGGAAAGGGATTAACATGGATTTAAAACCCAACACAACCTGTCCTGCACCCTGGACAGGGTCGCAAAGGAAAAAAAGTTTTGTCCTTTTTCTTCTTCTTTGTCTTCCCTCCAACAACAATAGTCCTTCTTTTCCCATTTTCTACCTCTGGCATCAAACTTCTCTGCTGTTTTCCTCCCTCACCTCTTTCTACCTGATTAAGTTCAGTCCTGTCTCCAGATCTCACTCACCTTGTCTCTCCTCCTGCCTTCAACCCATCCCCTCACCAGCTCCTCCTCCTTAAAAGAGAAAAGATAGCCCATAGCTTCCATAACTTTGAAGGAAGCTCCCACCAGCTCACCCACCTGTAAAAGTACTGGGTTTTTTTCTTTTCACCGTCAAACACACTAACTCATCCTCAAACTCTTCCTTCCAACTTGCTTGAGTGTTTAGTACATTAAAACTTCCCAGTCCATTGCTACAATAAAAATGCTCTTAGTAGGGTCTCTCACACTTCCCCTAACTGTGTTTCCCAGCTCCTGTTCTCTCCAGACTCCCTTCACTTTCAGCTACAACCTGGTTTCAGTATCTCGCATGCTTTGGTTTTCACACCACTATGCTCCTCTACGTCTCTTCTTGTATATACCCTTTCTCACCCACTAAGAGGACAAAAAACCTCAGGGCTCTGGCACAGCCCTTGCTCCTTCTCCTCCCACTACTCTTTCTAGGCTCTCCATCACCAGCCAAGCCAATGGTTTAACTACTGCTGTTACTCCTGTCAGTCACAAACTGATAACTGCGCTCACTTTTCCTTTGCTCTACCAAACCCAGTGCGGCATTTTTTTTCCAAGTGACACATTCCAAAAAGGATATTAACATCAACTTCAATCAAAGTTGTGTATTTTTTCACTACCTCCCATGTTATTTATCCCAGCTGACTGCACCACCATAGCTGTCATCACTCTCACCCTCTGTAGATAGTCTTTGACTTTTTCTCCTCTCTCTCTCTCTCTCTATATATATATATATATATGTGTAGCCCTGAGCCTTTGGTGTTACCAACAGGCAGTAAAAGGCGTAACTCCAACAGCAAGACTACCAAGTGGCCACACATATATGATTTACCTCTGAAACTGTGTGGTTTTTTGTTGTTGGAGTTTTTTGTTATTTTTATTTTTGCCTGCCTTTCTGCAGTTGTGCACCTCTCCTCCTCTCCTCCCCCAAAAGAGTAAAGCACTAAAACCTAAGAAATCACAACCTAACTAACCTCATGAGCCAACTCCAGGAAACATAACCCATGTATTGAGATAAAACATACAAAAATAACCTCAAGCTTACAGAAAGACCAAGCATAAAAAATAAAATAACCTTCCACCATTCCCAGCTTGCTGCTCCCATCAGAGAACCTCGGCTGCTGACAACTATCACTGGAGCAACGCATAGGGAGGGTAAGAGGAAACGGGCAGCTACTTGTGCCTATTGATTTTATTGAATTATTAATGGAACTTAAGAGAAACTGCGTGAGTTGGATTATAAGTGTTATCACTGTTGTAACTGAACTAATAAGAGGTTGTTATATTTTGACTAGCCTGCTCAAGCATCAAGTAGACTAAAAATGAATTTGAATTATTGGATCACCACAAAAGGTGTGTTCTTTCCTTGCCCACAATTAAACTAGATAGATAACACATACGCACATTGTACATATTTTGGTGCCTTCCCCTTCACGTTATTTTAAATCTCTGTTCTTTGCTTAAGTAAGTTCATGATTTCTCTGTCCATCTCCTGCAGCGTGAGACGGAGCTACTAGGACAGAAAATGCTCATACAATAAAGGCAAAGTCACTCAAGGTCTACATTCCTTGACAGAGGCTCTCTACAGCTTTGAAACGACACAATACAACATTACAGAATTTCAGAAGTACCATTTTTAACAGTACAAAGAGTTGTTTTTATTTCAGCTTGCCCCAGTTTTTGGAAAGGAAGACAGACTGTTGAGATAAAACCATCCTTGTTAAACATGCAGTAGGAGATATTGTTCAACAGCTACCTGTTTCTTGGAAGAAAATGAAATCTTCATCTCTGTCTCATGAAAACATCACTGGACTCCACATACATTATGTAGGTTAAAAAATATATATCACACAGGAAATTTTGGAAAACAAATATTGTCTGCCATCATGTAATGTTTTACTTGGCAAACTGCAACTTCTTACTGTTTAATATCTTATAATTAATTCATATGGTAGTGTATACACGATAAAACAAGTAATTATATATAGTTATGTGTCAGACATGAAAGCATCCTGGGGGGGCCTTTCCTTAGGCACCAAATAACTAGTCTGATGTAGCTGCATACTGAGAATAAAAAGGATGCTGTATATGATTAATTAGTGAATTCCAAATATAAGAACAACTTACTGAGACTCCAGTTCATGATCCATCCCCCTTCAGCACTGCACTTGGTTAGAAATAGGTCTTTAAATTTGAATTGCAAAATAATCTTTTTCTTTTTTTTTTTTTTTTAAAGTATGACAGCTTCTCATCATTTTGAACTGTGAATGTCAGGAATTTAGGAATACTTTCCACTCTTAGTGTTTTTGTTTTCCCCTACTTTAAAAGGGGAATAAGGAGCGTTACTATTTTTATACAGAAACTACAAATATATATCAGATTCATCTCAGAAGAGGCAGCACAGATTGTACTGCATGTGTGTATTTTAAAACTCCTCGTTGGAAGACGGATGCACATGTAGCAGGATAGTATCTGTAGGCTGCGGTAAGGCCCCTGTGGATGGGTTAGTCTGTATTGGGGAGTCTGAGGAAGAGACAGACTGGTGGAACCATGCTCTGCCCTCCCTGAGACAGAAACAAGAACAGCCACCAGGAAAAAAAAAATAAAAAACCCCAAGATCAAGGGGATTCTGTCTCCTCCCCCCACCAGGCTGAGGGCAGTGGGTTAAAGTAAAGGAGTGAATGGAAGCAAGTCCATGCTTGGGGTGCAGGCAAACCCCCTCCTTGCCCATCCCACCTTCCCAGGTGCCTCTGTACAACAGGTATGAGGCTCTGGAGGCCAGTCAATGGATGATGTGAATGATGGTCCATCTATATCAGAGGTGTTGCCAAGGTCAGAAAGGCCTACCCCCTGTACCACAACCACCTCCATGAGGAAGAAGAGACGGGTTACGTAGGTGACTTCCTTCTGAGGGCAACAGAGGGTCCAATACACTGGACAGACCCTCCTCTTAAGGAAACCTGCTGCCTCCCTGGGGCCTCGGTTAAGGACATCACTAGAAACTTCCTAGCCTGGTACAGACCTCGGACTACTACCCATTATCGCTTTTCCATGTGGGTGGTGATAAAGCTGCAACATGTAGTCCAAGGGCTACAAAAGAGACTTCAGGGCCTCGGGATGGTTGGTAAAGGAACCTGGAGCACAGGTTATTTTTTCCTCTCTCCTTCCAGTTGCGGGCAGTGACATTGGAAGAAACAGACGGACCCTGTCTATTGATGCATGGCTCCGTAGCTGGAGACTCCTGGGGTGCACGGAGGATAACTTCTTAAGCTGGATAACAGCCCTACCAGAGGGGATGCAATACTGCACCTGTTGGTCACCAACACAAGTGAGCTAATCAGTGACATCAAGACTGGAGGCAGCCTGGGCTGCAGCTATCATGCACTCTTGCAGTTTACAGTCCTAAGGAATATGGATCAGGTGAAGAGCAAACTCAGGACCCTGAATTTCAGGAAAGCAAATTTCCAGCTCTTCACAGAGTTAGTCAACAGGAACCCCTGGGAAACTGCCCTCAGGGACAAGGAAGCAGAACAGAGCTGGCAGATCTTTAAGGATCTGGAGAAAGGAAAAGAAGAACAAAATGAAGGCTTTAGTTTCTTTTCTCTTTTGCTTTGAGGTTGCCGTTTTAAGCAATTTGTATGAAAACTTCCACCTTAATTTGCTGGTGGAAAAGGGCTGCTCTCAGTACAATAAAGCATCTCCTTACCAGACACTGCTAACACAGAACACTTTAAAAGCATTTCCAAGAGGCTCTCTTTATATGATTAGTTTCAGCTTTTTTTTAATTGCAATACCATCACTGTCAGTCCTGGCTATGGGTGGATGATAGAATCAGTCAGAACATCCTTCCTGCAGAAGTAATTAAAATCAAGTAACACTGAATCACAGCCTGCAATTTGCACATGTACGACCCATTCCACTGCTACAGGCAGTGGGACTATCTGTACCCCAGTATGCACCACACTTTATGAAATGGTGTCAGGGATACTGCTTGTACACTTTAAGTTAGGAATTTGCTTTATTATCTTCCTGAGTAAGAGCCATGGCAGACAAGAAGGATTTGGCCCACTCTGACACTTTAGAACTGGCCTGATAATTCTTCATATTTAGATTTCTCAGTAACATAACGATGGAAATAAGATGACACTTACTGCCTTTGCTGAGAAAAAATATTAATAATTGATAATATATTAATACTGTTTAATATTAATATTTAATTTTAATATTAATAATGTTTAATTACTTTTTAATAGAGATTTGGAAATAACATTCTGTCTTCCTGGAGTGAAAGTTTTTCTTTCTGCTTGATTAGTTTAGTTTTTCAAGCCAACCCAAAATGACAAGCTAATGACTCAGATGCTGTCAGTTGATGGAGATAGAAGTATTTACTTCTTAGCTATATGTGACACGATTGCCACATCTCACTTAGCAGAAAAAATTACGTATGAAGAGAGAAGCTTGGGTAACCTTCCCAGTTTCACAGTACTGCAGAACTCCTAAGTAAGACTCTCACCCAAAGAATACGGTGCATACCACGAAGACAGCAAAGCTAACAAATAGCCCAATATTGGTTATGAAAGATGCAGAGGACTTAATAGAATTTAATATGCTGGGGTTTATCTCCTTTACCAAGGTCTCTATCTTACTTATGTTCTTCTCAGTCTTACACTTGCCAAAAGAAAAAATGAGCTGTTGATTACTGCACTTGGACAAGACGATGCGACACGTACCCTACCGCAATTTGATTATTACTTTTTCTCTTTTCTCTGTGGAAATCAGGCTGGTTCTGAAAATGTACTTTATTTTTGTAATCCAGTAGCTAAAAACAAGATTAACAGTAAGATTAACAGCATATAGTACAAATTAGGTGAGTGAAGAAGTGTAATGTTGTTGTCGTTGAGGAGGAGGGTTGGATAACGCATGAGTATTTTTACCCAAACACAGGGATAAATTAGTAAATCCTTCCAAGCAGGATGAGAACACACAACTCTGCGCTAAGGAAAACCTGATGATGTCCAGCCAAATGGCACTTCCAACATGCTTCAGACATCAACTCTGGAAAGAGACAATTCGTCCTGTAAGACTGCTTACTTCCCTCCACTGACAATGATTCAAATCAAGCCAGCTTGCTCAAAAGCAGGTTTCTAAACTGAAGACCTTCTTCCCTTGAGGAGCTATCATCAGTAAAGCTGATGCAATTCTCAAATGCAGAATTGCAAATGTAGACACGGTCACTCAGCCTTTGGTCTCATTTCAGCTGCTGCACTTGAAACTGGGACAAACATGGCAACAGCAAAGAAAGTAGGAGACTTACTGAGGAGAAAGGATAAATTAGAATAAAAATGGAAAACGATTTCACAAAAATTCATTTAATGATATTAAATAATCCCAAATTGTTAGAGTAAGTTAGCTAGGTTGGGTACGGTGCAACTAAATACCCAAATATCAGAAAATAAAATAAACGTTATGGTCCACACACACATAAGGTAAACTTTGACCCTGGTCAGCAATTCAGCACCCACCAGCCGCTCACTTGCTCCCCCCTCCAGTGGGATGGAGGGGAGAATCAAAAGAGCGAAAGTGAGAAAAAGCTCAGGAGTTGAGATAAAGACCATTTAATAAGTGAAAAGGGGAACAAAAAGTGACTCAAAGGCAATCACTCTCCAGCTCCCACCAGCAGACTAATGCCTAGCCAGTCTTTGAGCAACAGCCACTTTAGAAAGAGTACTCCCATTTTTACTGCTGAGCATGATGTCGTATGTTCGGGGACATCCCTTTTGTCATCTGGGCTCAGCTGTCCCCGCTGTGTCCCCTCCCAATCTCTTGCCCACCCCCAGCCTACTGGCTGCAGGGGAAGTGAGAAACAGAGACGGCCTTGACACTGTGCGAGCACTCTTCAGCTAAAACATCCTTGTGTTATCAACACTGTTCTAGTCACAAATCTAAAACACAGCACTACACAGGCTGCTAGAAAGAAAATTAACTCCCAGCCAAAACAAGTACATGATGTAAAAAGGCTTCTGCATCAGGCAAAATCCTCTTGATAAAGAAGCAAATAACCTGTTTTTCTCAGAGCATGTTCAGTCCTGGTGCTTACAAAAGATTACTGCATTCTGCCATCTTCTTTCTTGAGCCTACTTCCCTCTCTATTTAATCAGCAATCCTTGGCAACGCTTCTGAAATGAAATCAGATTTTGCGCGGAGATAGTTGAGCACTCTTATTAAATCAGAAAATCGGACTTCAAGCAGTCCTTCCAAGTGCAGTCTCCAAACGGTACAAGTAACGCCTCCTCCGCAAACACATCTTTTGAAGACCGCCAAAAGTGCACAACATGGTGCACGAAAACAGCTTAGGTTCAAGGATCCGAGAAGAACACCTAAAGGTGCCACCAAGCAGACTATCTGCAAACCCACCTTATTTGAAATATGAGTCTATTTCACTCCTCTAGATGCATCAGAATATCTTGATATTCGAGAGTCACAAACTTTATCTTTAAAAACTTTTTCAGCATAACTCCAGCACCACAATGTAGTAGACATTGAACACTATTTGAAATATATCCCAGAGGGCGATCATCAGTTTGAGAGCACTGCAGGTGTTGCTTTGGGAAAAACTAATTACACTTCATCAGAACATCTGCTTTTGTAAAACGCCGATGGCGGGTGGGCTATACACCAAGGATGCTATATTCAAAAGCACTTACACCTGGGCAGCAGAGCATAATCCATACCCAACCTGCCCACAAGGTATTTCAAACTGCATAATAACCTGCGACAAAAAATAGATTTCGGAATACTTGGAATGAGGCTTACAGCATGTAAATGAAGAAATCCCAATCCTTTAAGTATTGCTTTAAACAGTCCCCCAAGGGAAAGCTAAATGTGACATAAATATTAACAAATATTATTATTATAGAACAGAAAGGTATCCACCATAACAGTATCTAGAGACATCACACAGCTTTGGAAAAACACCAATTCTTTCTAGGACAGAAGCCAAACTCTTCCATCATTCAGATGAAATTTATGCAGCTTTTCCATACCCACAATGAAACCAGCTTTGAATACTTTTATTTTTGTTCTTCTACCTTAAGGAGAAGTTCTGCCAATGGAAGCATCATTACTTCTGTTTATTCTTTGAATTTTGACAGTGCTGAGGCACAAATCAGGATTGTATTTAGTGAAGGTCGGCTCTAACACGGAATCAATGACATCCAATTTTGCAGCATAGCTGAAGTTTGTGAAGTGAGAACACAGAAACAGCTATCATGCCCGTGGGCTCCCAGTACAAAAAGCCTTCTCTGAAAGGCTTTGTATTAAGTCGACATTTCTACACTTGGCATTGCTCGTAATTAAGGCCACAATAATGGCACAGTGAAGAAAGGGTATGTGCTGAGAAAGGGAGGTTTCACCCTCCCTGTGGAAAGGTTTCGGCCTTTCAAGATGAGGGACAGGACTCTGAAAAGACTTGGTGTCACGCTATTGCTATTGCGCCGTTTAGCTATTACATTGTTTAATATTAAGGTAACAGTCTCCTTCCAGAAAGAAAAAGCTCAGTGCTCAGAAACAATACAATACTAAAAACACAACTCTGAAGAAACATGGGTATTTCAGTCCCCTGGCCCCTTCTCTTCTACAAAAGCAATCCTGAAGTTGCAATCTGTAACCTTATCTCCCCTCCTTCCAGCACATGCCCTGCAGACTCGCTCAGGGATGACCAGCCAAGGCCAGTCCTAGACTCGTGTACCAAGTGTGTGGTGCCTACACTGCAGCCACCGTACAGAACTCGCAGGGAAGCTGGGCTGCTTTGCCTGCTGAGTTAGCTTTGCCCTTGGCTGGGAGAACCTCATCTGGCAGGGACCCAATCTCATGAGCTTTGCTCAGGCAGGTGCATCCTCCAAATGGGACTTACTCCCGCTATTTTCATTGTGAGCAAGTGTTCCTGGATCAGGCCCTAAATCATACATATTATTAAGAGAGAATTTAATGCATCCAAACATAGTAGTACAATTATTAAATAACGTGCCCCAACCTTTTATTCATTTTATTTTGAAAGCACTTAAGTGGATTGATAATTACCACCCAGAAACAACGTCATCCGCCATTACAGAAGCAATTGGGCCAAGAAAGCTCAAAAAATCATCACACTGAATTCAGGTACTGCACAAACTGGTTTACCAGTTATAATACCAAAGCATCAGTCTCATATATGATAATCTACTGTGTCCTCATCTAAACATTTCCCCACCAATGCTGATCAAAACGCTTCTTTTGTTTTTTGCTTATGCAATGCCTGTCAAGTTCCACACTTAATAACAGACTCGAATTTGAGCGATGTGGAGATCATGAAGAGAGCATAACTTGTTTTTCTGCTTTCACTCAGCAGACTAACAAAAGATGCTTCTTAAAGCACCTGATTTCACCGTTAACTCCACTGCTCCAGTGACCCCCTTGAAAAGGAAATGGCTGGTGAGTTCCCAGAAACGCAGATCCGCAGCCTAAGCCTCGGCATAGTCTCCAGGGACTATGGGATAAAAAGTGGTTGATGCTGTGACACAGAACAAGCTACACAGCAGGTCCTGATGTCAGACGTCTGCTGGGACGTGATGAGGGGCAAGGGATTTGTTTCTGCATGATTTTTAGTTCTACTTCTCAAAACGGGCTTCCATCAGAAGGCTTACCGTAAACATTAAGCAGAGAGGTATGCGAAGCTGATTAATTACATACTCCTTTCTCCAAAACAGTCATGAATTCTCAAATCTAAATCTACAGATGAGCATTCCCACTGACGTTAATGCAGCTGCTAACTCAGGTAAGCTGCAGGCATTAACCTTTGCAGAGTTCAGCCAAAGGAACAGTCATAAAAGGCCTTTATTCATTCCATTTAATTGTGCATCGCCAGACAACAATCCAGGTATTAGGTGGCAGAGTACCTTAGACTCCACTCACAGATGCTTAACTTTCAATTTGTCAGGCTAAATCTGAACCAAACTGCTTATTAGTCAAAGGTCATCCTGCTGCCGACGCTTAAGCTTTATGATAAGGATGGCCTGACAGCACACTAGGATTATGTGTTTGCAGAATCAGGGTCTTCATGAGGAAGAGCAACAGTTAGCAGAGGAGCTAAGAGATCGTGCAGAGGACTTTGGCTCTCACTGCTGGAGTATGGATGGGGTTTTTTTCACAGGATTATGCTAGGCTGTAAAGAAACAAATTACAGCGGCTTCTCTGCTGATTAAGTAGCTTGTTGCTCCCTGATACCAAAAGAGCAGCTCAAATAATAAATCATTACTCGGTATAATTAACAATACTAGTGTCTAGTCTATAGCATTTACTTACTTCCTGGGGAGAGAGAATGGGAACAGGCAGCAGTGAAGAGAGAAACTAAATGTTATACTAATATGTTATTCAAATGGTTGACTTTTAGATTGCCTGAATGTCTGAATACCATGAAAAAAAAAGGAAAACTTTCCCATGGAAGCATGTTTCAAATTCAAGACCTCAGCCATACTATACTAAACTGCCACTTCGACGCTGATCAGATTTTTTTATTATTTTTTTTTTAAGAACTTAATTGAAGAGATGATTATTTTAGTTTATTAATATGCTGCATATCTACTTCATTGCATTTAATAGTCCTATCCCTTTGACAACTCATGAATCAATACATTCATCCCACAGCAATTTATACAGTGGAGCTAAGCATCTACACAAGGCGTTACCTTCACAGTAGGCATTGTCCTCCCGAAGGGCTCGGAAGCCATCTCGGCAGCTACAGACAGCTCTGTCATCCAGGTTCCGGCAGACAGAATGCTCCATACAGTTATGTCCTTCAGTGCAAAAGTCATGGCCTGTACAGAAACAAGTATGATTGAGGGTTAAAAAGAATCCAGGGATTATAAAACATCCCTGTCACAGACAGTCCTTCCTTTTTTTCAGTTAGGTCAAAGAATACCTTGCTATTGTCTGTGAGATATAGACAAATAAATTGTACCAAGCACGAAACGGATGAAAGGAGTAGGAAAGACCACAAGAACAGACTGTCTCTTCAATTCAATTGCAGGTTACGGCATTGATGTAAGGCAGCTGGATAGGAGGCTTGCTTAAATCCCCTTAGAGTCTCCTTGTCATTGTTAAGCACTTTTACAAGACACTGCTTAATTACATTTTTTTTTTCATTTTCTTTTTTTTTTTTTTATTTTGGACATTTATAAAAGAGCTCAATAGCTTAGACACTCAGTGGCTCATTTACTAGTGGTATTACTTTTTTTCTTAGCGCTTTTTCTTCCCAGGTGTACTTATAAAAACCTTCAACATTTAACCAAAAGTCTTTGATTAACATTGACTTGTTTTGCTTTTCTCTTCCTCTTATCTCTTCCTTTCAAGCTCCACTGACTGAATACTCTTCCCTGATTGCATCATCCTTTACATTTCAGAGAAATTTATTTTTAAAATCTCACCTTTTAGCCATCTCTATTTCCTATTTTCTTGGTTTTTCCCTTCCATTTTTCCTGAGTGTGACTGTTTTGCATTGCATCTTAATTACAAATTTCTAAGATTCTGAAGTTCTTTTCCAGGCCTGAAGATGTATATTTAGCCTTTCAACTCTGTAGGGTTTTTTTAAATTCCTTATGTTTGCTCTCATGAAATCTAATATTGCCATGTTGCTGACCACCATTAAATCATCTTTTTTTATGCCGAATTCAAGTTGGTTGTAGTAACTGACTTGAACCTTCTATGATTTCCACATCTGTCTACAAAGGTGTGAAGCTTCTCTCCACTGTTTTTCCAACAACTTCATTCGTTTAAAATTTCTTGCTTTAACTGAAATATCGGACCTGCTCACGCAGCAGTACTTCACTGTTGTTTTTCAATATCTATTTTCGTCTCTCAAAATCTCCCCTAGGAGAACTGGGGAATGTGGGTCAGGCTCAGGGGACCAGGACTGGTGTAACAGCAACAGCTCCAGAACACAAGCTGGAATCAGGCTGCCACACAGGCCTCTTACCAAATAACAAACAAGTATTTGTTGGAAGTAATGATTATTATTTTTATCACTCCACCTGGCTTCTGTTTCATATTTTGCTATGAAAGGGGTTCTACCCTTAACTTCGCAGAAGCTACGTTAAACGAGCACTTCATGCAGGACAATGGAAGAGAATCTGCTTGGAGGTCAGGTCAGGGAGGTGTTTTGCATTCGGGCAGTTCAGGAACAGTGTGAAGTGACACAAACCAAGCAAAAGAAGACAAAGGAAACCCATAAAGGCAGAATACTTTAGTACTGAGACCCAGTGACATGGTCATGATACAAACATCGCAGACCTACTATGATACAAGAGGAGATGTTTTTCTCTCTCTCTTTCTTTTCTGCTATGGATTGTCTCCCTGTAACCTAGAGATACGCATAGATAATGTTAATTAAATATTATCATTCACTGTAGCAACCACAGTGCTGTTATCTAACATAGGACATCAAGAAGCAAAAAGCTCTACATTTTTACTAGTGTTAGAGGGTCTTCAGTACTCACTGATGAGAGCAGAATTGTGTGTGTCAAGGACAACCTCTGGCCATGGGGACGTCTACTCTTTGCCTTTTTGTTGTCTTCCTTGTTGACGCTCCAGTTAATGACAAAGTAATAGTCTTATTTTTTGATTTCCTGGTCTGGACTGGTTTGTATCAGACTTTGGCATTAAATAACTAAGAACACATATGTTATCCAGAAAGAGTAAGGGCTTTTTTACTGATTTTTTGTTTTTCTTAAGATTCTTAACACTTACATATCAGCTGTATTAATAAACAAAATACATGCTGCTGAAGGCGTACAGCTGCTTTCTGTTTAAAGAATAAGCTCCACAGCTCATGAGAGGCCAAGCAAGCACGGTTCAGGTAGGATTCAAAATATTCAGAAAACACTCATCTAACATATATTAAAACTTCCTAGCTATACCAGGCACAAGAAACAGAATTCTTCTCTCTAAGCCACTGAAGATTTTACAGAAAATTATCATTAAAAAATCCTTTTTGACTGCGATAGGCTTCAAGACTTAGCAACTTAAGTTCTTTTCTTCTACTCTCTTATCTCTCTGCTTGATGTCATTAATCGTATCCTTCATGTTTGTGCCAAGTAGCACAGAAACAAGTATAGCTGCACCCTTCACTGAAGCATACCTAAAATCAGCCCGAGTCTAACATCTTTCATGCCAGGTATCAATTTATCACTATTTAGCTACAGACAAAACAGACGTAGCCACTTGAAGATGCAATTGCTCATAGCTTTGAAGATACTGGTATTATGTCCAGATCAAAAGAGCAGGCTCAAGACAAAGAGCACTTTGTGCCCCTCTGCCCTTTGGTAAGGATCAGTCCGGGTGTAACACACAAAGAAGTTATGTTGCATACAAAAATATTCCCCAAAGCTTCTGCTTCTAGATGCAGACTACAACCCCAAACAGGTAAACAAGTTACTCCAGTCTTCAAATGATGGCATGGCACAAACAGCTCTCTGCAAGAGATAGCTCAAAGAATCTCAGAAAGACGCTGGAGAACATGGACATTTCTCCAGTCTCATTTTGTTTGGTCACAGGAAGGGGTGAAGGGTAGAAAATCAATAATTATGTATATGATTTCTTTGATTTTTCACACCCTTTTGGTTAGAACGAAAACCACAAGTGCCAGTAAACATTTCACAGAGTTTACACTATTAGACATTTTACAAACAGTTTTCAGATGTCACGATGCAGATGTTATCTATTTAGCTTCCCAAGACGTATAGTGATTATCATGTGTAGGGGTGTCCTACTCAAAAACGTAAGAAAAAAGTCTATATAACCTATAAGAACGGAAAATTACACTGAGCTTACATATATCCAGCTATTACCTTACCTTTACAGATTTTGCAGCAGCTGTGAGACAAGGGGATCTGTTGAGATTCTGGGCAGGTCAAAGCTGTACAACTGTCTTTTGGGACACGCTGCATTTTGTGGTTCTGTTAAATTGAGGTAATTGATTAATATTGTGAGAGAAGAAATAAAGATAAATGATAACTTTAGTGGAGTTTTAGCGTTATAATGTACAAACAAGCAACTGCCTATGCCAAATTCCAGGTACCACTGAAAGGACAAAGCAGCATAATAAAAGCATCAGGAACTCCCCTACACACAAACCTTTTCAAGCAAGCAAAAGTGGGGCAACTGCTCTCATTCTTTTCTTGTCTTAGCTGTCAGGCAGCTTGCCTCAAAAGTTGCTCTTGAAATTATGCCTGAAAGAGCAACAATTATTTCTTAAAAACCGAGGCAGCAGACTCCAGAATCAAGGGTCCTCATAATGAATACTCTAAAGCAGCTTGTTATTTATACAGCAAGTAAAATCAAACTTGACCATTTCTGATCTTAACAGTGTGGTAGCTAACACTGAAGGAAACTGGCACTGATTCCCTATTAGGAAAAGAGAGTGTTTCTCAGCCAAGTTTGGATTAGGCGTCTGGAAATGTCGAATGCCAAGATGGGATCTGAATATCTTCAGGCACTTAGTCCAGGTCACAGGCAACCACTGCAGTATGACCACATGCAATGCCTGCCTTAGCAATCCGGCTACCGCAGATGTACCACCTTTAGGCTCCCTCAGGCCCTAATTAATGTGTCTTGCAGCGCTCTAGTCATGAAGCGGCGAAGACGGAAAACAAGGCAAACAAGAACATGTTCCTCAGAGGCAGCTGCCTTAAAATCAGCAATCATCTGGTTAAAATAGGAGCTCACTGAACTCAGAACCCTGTTATTTCTTCATGCAAGAAAAGTGCCTAAAATCATGCATATGTCATTGCATGTATTATTATTATGGGTCTAGCATCTAATTTTACATCCTCCTTAAGCATGAAATATAAAGATGAAACATGAACACAATGGCCAATATCAAAAATACTGCTCAAACTTTACCCTAAACAATCTTGACAGAGAAACCAACCCTACGCTGACAATAAAGTAAGGCAAACCAGCCATAGATACATTGTATGCCAGAACAAACAAAACCCAGCAATTCCACAAAATAAAGGAAAAAAAAAACCTTTGATAGAAATAATATCAATTAGAGTAGTCTGGATTGCAATTAATTCCTTTAAAAATTCTAATTTGGAAAAGAATTTGTCATTCACTTGTTTTATAATATTCAAACAGAAAAGTGCATGCCTATAGCAAGCACAACTGCAGCAGCCAAACAAAACAAAAAAATGATGTTTAGAATTACATGCAGACAAAAAGAAGAAATTCCCTATATTGCCGTGATACCATCATTATAAGCCTTCAAGCATGAAATTAGCACTTGTGCCACACTTATTAAGCCTCTCTTGAGCTGGAGCCGTTAATTATATCCTTTTACGAGAACTCTGGTAAAAAATAAACTCTGGTTACAAAATAGTGCCCACCTATGACTTTCTAACCGACCAACACAGTTTACAGTAGGTGGATTTTCTGCTCTGAAATATCATTCCCAAGGCTGTTCAGTGGAAGCTGGATGTGCTTCGGTCCTTGAAAAAGTAGCATTTGAATCAGCCAAAGTTGCTGCTTAATGTTTCTACCAGGACAGTCGGGCACCCCACCAGCAAACAAAGATAATCAACAAAATACAGACTACGACAGCCAACAGAGGCGTTTTGTTCATACACTATCACATTTGTCAGCTGCAAGAAACACGAGGCAGCATCACACAGCTTCTGATGGTTGTTAATTATACCCATTGACTAATCACAGAATTCACGTCCCAGGTGTCATGTTGAAAACACGAGCTCACAGTCCTGAAAAGCGTACAACTGAATCCAAAACCATTTCTGGTCGGCTTCTCCTTTCCTTTCTCGAAAGGGTTTCAAAGCACCTACTCCAGGAATTAAGCTCACAAAGACTGAAATCAACAGCGGTAAGACAACGGTCCCCAGTTCTACTTTGTAAACCACGCTTTTTTCATAACTGTATGAAAATGTTTTGAGATTTCCAGACACTGGTCCCATAGGTAGCTGCAGCGTGGCCAGAGGAAGAGTTGCTCCCCTCTTTTTCTGCCCTAGAAATGTGCCCTCAGGTTTTCAACTCTACCCCAGCAGCTCTCTAACCAGAGGGAATTCCTCCCCATCCCTCCCCTGGAGAGGCAACACAGGACCCATTGCAGCAGTTTGTGTAATTCTCAACCCGCAGCCGTCCCCGGGGTATATTTTGCCCTTAAAGTGCATTTGTGCCCTGACGAGCAACTCTGTTCATGCAGCAGGACAAGACTGACTCAGCATCGGGTGTGTTCTGTTTACAAATAAAACAATAACTCTACCCACTTTCCACCACTAGAAATACAACCAGACACCTGGTGTGACAGCTCTTTTCCTTCTTTTTCATCCAGCTTTTCCACTAAGAATTATCCTGAATTCCAAATTACGCCCCCATCACGCTCGCGCATCTCTCGCACCTGAGCATGTAATTTTGAACAATAACACTGCACACGTGTCAATGGAAACATACGGCAGTCTGCTGGTCTCTTATTACTGATGATGGAGATGATACCTATGGAGGAAAGAATGCAGCTTGATTGTCAAGCTGCGTAATCAAAGCTTGCAGCTATGGGAAGTAAATTTATTTGCAAAATTTGATGTGTAACTCAGTAAGACCAAATAAACACAAGATCCCTTAGATGCTTTTTCTATTGCCACTTCCTAAGGCAGACCTGTCTGCATCTCAACAGTTTCTTTCATGGGGACTTTGATTTTCTAACATGCAAGAATTTCTTTTTTCCATCAACAGTATTCTTACCTTGCACTCAAACAGAACACAGTCCCCTGAGCTTGAATACACAGTTTCTCTTTGTCCTTCAAAGTAGGTTCTGCCTTCAAATACGCACACCGCTTCAGGAGAAAAGAGAAAAAAAAAACGAAAAAAAACACAATGGTTTTGTAAAAAAGTGTTAGTACTCTGCTTATTGAACTGATACATTTTCTTAAAGATAACTGCATTTCAAAACAAAAAGTTTGAATCAGCTGCAAAAGTATTCTAAACCCACCTGTAGGAGTCTGGATATCACAAGGAGAAAAAAAGAAATTAGAGGAGAAAAAGAAACCAAACACGACAGAACCAGAAAAGCACACCTAAGTAGAAGGTGAAGGATGCTGAAGCAATACGGAGCACAGTTAACTACTGAGAGGGCAGAAGAGCCGTGTCTCGGGTGACGCCGAGGGAGCCATGGCTGCCCGCCACACAGCCCAGGGGCGGGAAGGACAAGGGAGAGGTGAGAGCGGTGCCAGTGGCAGGAACAGGTAATCTGCTTCTTGAAGAGGAATGTTGTATGACAAAGTGTGATCACGGCAGCCACACATTTGTTTGTTATCACAGCCCTTTGATGTTTCATCACCCCACATGGATATTTAAACGTTGCGTACTTGTATCTTGATAATCCAAGTTATTTACCATTACTGCTAAAGTGTATTAGATTACATGAATTTTATCGTACAGGGACCGACCTTCATCATTGACTGACTCTTTTTTTTTTTCCCCCAGTAGAAGCAGGATCGAGTATCTAACAATCAAATGACAGAATGACCCCCCCCAGGCTCGGTGTCTGTTATACCATGACCTGGCCGGGTGCCACCCCTGCGTCCTGCCAGTACCAGGTTTTACAGCCGCACGCTGACACACCTCATGCTGGATTGCTCACTAAAGTTCTTATTCGGTATTTAAGGGTTACATAAAACATCTTCACAGCAAACTGTCTTCCTTTTTTTTTTAATGGGTCCATTACCGCAATTACATTATGCAAAAGGCTAAGGCAACTGCGAGGTACAGAAAAGCGTATGTCAGTCTCTGTTGCTTAGGACACAGTCAAGGCTCATCAAGTAAGCATAATCATGAAATAACAGGAGTAGGTTACCACTTTCAAGTTCCAGATTACATGTTAGAGGCCTAATTTGCTAATCATTGATTTGGAGATGTAAATCAATTATCCTACAATTCATTCACAGAGAGATTTATCTATTCTGTTTAAATAGACGCAATTTGTAGACAATCTTAAAATATCTAACAGCACAAGTGTTTTTATTGTGTGACCTATATTAATTACTACTACTGCTGTTATTTTTAATCCTCCTTTTTTTTTTTTAACTTGCAGCTTCTCAATTTTATAAACTTATTACTTTGTCAGCATGTAAAAAGTCAGTTCTTGTAACTGATGTTGAAAAAGTCATGGACATAGTGAACAAAAAAGTTTCTTTTCAAATTCTAAAATACAAGTTATCACATCTTATAAAATACAAAGTATCTTGTGTGATATAAGCCTGCATAGCACTTTCAAAAAGTAATATCACAGCACGTTGCAACAGCCCAAATCCCATGAATGGCAGAGTTTGTAGACAGACTTAATAAAAGAAGTACAGAGAAGAGCCACAGGAGAGAGCCCAGGGGAGAATCCTAGGGCTAACAGGAGGAGAAAGTTTATGCAACACCCACAAAGAAAGGTCACAAAGAGTCAAAAAAAGCTCAGTACAGCACCTCTTTCCTCTCACAGAAAACAAGCTCTTCCAGAAAGAAGTATGTGGGGGAAAAAAAATCTATATAAATCTTTACCGGGGACTAGCAGATCTGGAATCCAGGCAATCATCCAGTCATATATATCACCTCCTATATATTACAGGCCATGACGCTAAACTGAAATACTCATATATTAAGCCCTTTCCCTCGCCCCACACATTTCAAGCTCCAAAGAACAACCACATGTGACAGGAAAAAACAAAGTATAGCAATGCCTGAGGACCACACAATGGCACTGGACTGATAACTTAACACATCCTCCTGTTTCCAACAGGCAGACTATGCCTGTTCACAGAAAAGGCAAAAGGCATCAAGATCAATGTCATTCCGTCTTGGAAGAAAACACTCTCCTGAAGCCAAAATATTCATTAACGTGTGAATAAGACCACCCAAGCATCTTTAAAAAAAAAGGATCCATACTACCTCAAAGCACAGCGCACTGAATCCAGTCTCCTTATCAACAGTGACAAACCTCTGATTCTTCAGAGAAACTTAGAAAACAATGTACATAGAAAAACCATCAAAAGAACACATGCAGCCTAGTGTGAAATCAGGAAGTTACTTCTTGATTCCACCAACAGCCCTCTGATGTCTTGGCATACGAAATTACTGTAACGCAGTGATGCAGTATTGCAAAAACTTGCTTTCCACAAGAAAATCGACTCTTCTCCATAAAGCCTTGTAAAAAAGAGAAACTTACAAATTCTGGGGCCGTAAGAGATGGCTTTGCCCAGACGGCCCTTGCCCCTTTCCCATGTGTCTCCATACACTCTCTTAAGATTGTTTCTCAAGGCCAGAAAGTGACAGCAGAGTGCATATTTCAAGACACTCGCTTGTGTGGGTCCCAGAAGTTTCAAGCAGTGCTGAATTCCCCACCTCCACACCTCCGTATGTCACCACAACACCTGGCCACCACGCCGGTAGAAAATTACATCTCATTCCCTGAATTCTCCTAAATAAACATTTCCAACTACTGGATTTTGCTGTGGCTTTGTCAGCAAGGTCATAAAGCCCCCAGGTATCGGAGACCTGCCTATACAGAGTGATCAAACTATGCTTAAGAAAAGAGTGAAAAAACAACAAACAATAAATGCCCAATTGAAAAAATAAGTTGAAACTAAATTGAAAACCTGTTAACCTGAATAACCTGAACACAAGCCCAAGCACGTCTTCCTATGGACTGCTGTTCTCACTGTGTTCAAAAGACACGTTCTTTCTTGAAATCACCAAAATCAATTTTACTTGGATTATTTCTTTCCTAGAAGGATTCCACCCTATTTGGGCAATTCCTTCCACTAAAAAGCAGCAAAAAACAAGGTACACTCAGAATCTCTAATTCAGAGCACTAACACTTAGGTTTTGTCTTCTCACCTATGCCAATCTAGTCAAGTGAGCTTACCAAAAACACACGGGCACTTCATCTACACCTGTACCACTGGCTCCATGTTTATTTAACAGACAGATAGCAGGGGTTTTAGTGACGGTCTAAGTTTGCCAGTGCACATTGTCTTTTCTTCTCCAATCCTCCCATAAATGCCTTTGCATCTTTCCCGTTCTCTTGTCAGACCACTCTTCTTCCTCTGCCCACAGAGGAGGCATCCTGCCAGAGAGCAAAGGGCAGATTTTCATCAAGCTACCTGAAGGCATCAAAAAAGTTTATTCTAAAGTTGTCTGGTTAGGTGAGCATTGAGCAGACTCATAAATATTTCCAGTAAGACAAAGCTACTAACCCTTCTGCCCCACTTTCCTCCTAAGACAGTGGGACCCACGTCCCAGGCAGTGTGGAACGGAACATTTCTGCTGCCTCCTGCCAGCACCTGTCACAGCCAGTATACATCCCATAATGGTGGTGTTTCATGTCTTTATTTTCCTTCAGAAATAAAGATATTTCAACAACATGAACATCTGGACTAGAACTATGTAATTGGAAAGTCCGGCGAAGATTTAATTTCTGCTTGGCGAGATGCTTCCCAAGATACCGTGATTAGTTTGTGATTGGTATCTCTCTGGGGAAACGTTATCATCTTTCATCTTCCGAAGTCCTTTCATTTGACAGACTGAGTCACAGTCAAGAAATTACCTGATGATTAGTTGTTCCACAACTTGATAGTTATTGCCTATGTAGGGTTTCATCTACAGCTGAATTACATCCACCACTTCCTTTTGCCATCAAACTTCCACATCCCCCCGGTACCTAAAACAACGTATATTATTCAAAGTACAGTTTTCTATGAAGACGGAACAGGAAATATATAAAACCTGCTAGGAAGTTTGACTACTCTTAATGTATTCCTATACAGAAGGTGATCAAATATTACAATGACAGGCAACAGTACAGGGCCTAAAAAATTATTAGCAAGGTCTGCTTATATTCCCGCTACTAATTTACGCAGGTGTAGTGATAATAAAACTATTCCCTGTAGTGCCATTTAACACATTGTGATAACGTGACATCTTCTTCATATTCATCCAGCAAAAGGAATCTTTCAGGAGCCCGCTGGCTGTTGTGTTTGCTCAGTGAATTACCAACAGTGTGTCAAACCATCGCTTCTCTTTCACAACTCTTTTTTTTCTTCCCACTGGCCTCCAAGTGACACTTTCCTTCTGCGCTTCTTAAAATGCCCGTGCCAAATCCATGACCCAGCTAACTCCTGCCTTCCGTTCACCGAGTTCACAGGATGTCACCAAGTACATTTTCTCACCTCTTTATTTATCACCTTGGCTATCTGGATTGTGTACGCCTTTCTCCGAGGAATGCATGCGCGCTTCCCCCTGCTATCTAAGCTGATTTTGATTCAGACTTATCACCAAGTGAAAGTAGACAGTTTTGGACACTGGTGAACTCCTCAAGCCACTTTATTTTCTTGTATTCATAATTGCCCACTGAGTGGCAGATGTGACTGTGTTTTGTGAAATTTGTCAGTAATTACAAATGTAACTTTAAATCTGGTAATTAATTCTATGTTGCTGCATTCTTTGTTCACATATGCTGGGTTAGGGGTGGAAGGGGTGTGGGAGGAACACCCAAAATTAGCATACAAAAAAAGCCCCACCTGTCTTGTTCATTTAGTTTTCCAACCTCCTCCTTGGAATCTCCTTGATTACATTTTCCACTGTCCTGAGATCAAGGCTTAGGCATTGTGTAAGTCCCATTAATCCTACTTGGCAAGCTTACATAGTGCAAAACCTCTGCGTGGCTTTATCCTCAGGAATGCACACAGAGGTAATGGTCACCTTTCCTGAATTTCTCTTTCTCGACTGCCACGCCATTCCTAGGCACTGCTCTCACTCCTTTCTTGTTTATCTTTGCAGGGATTTGGGCGTTATTTCTTATTTGCTCATTTTGTGGGGAGCACAAGTTCCTCTATTACTGCAGCCAGTGAGACTGGAGACTTGCTCCATTTCATGCCATCTCCCTCAACAACTCGAAACGATTCCAGATTTCAAGCTGGAAAACATATTGCTAATTTCTCTGGTCAATCGCTGTTGAAAAGCTGCATGTATATGCTTCAGCTTCCCCCACTGAAAAAAGAAAATACAATTTGAAAATTCTTAATGATAAGGAATCAATTACTATTTGTATCTTATTTCTTGTTAGCTGGAAAAGCTAAATGTCTCTATTACACTGAAAACATAAAGCTGTCATTCTACAGTATTTTTACGATCATTTAAGAGCATCTGCGGCGTGAGCCACCTCCAACAACACTAAAGGGCTGTTTAGTCACGTTGGCAAGGAGTCAATCTAAAATTATAAATTCTTTCACCCACTTCTCACGTTTCCTGTATTTCCCTCAACTACTATGAGGAAATGACATAACTCATCTACCCCATGTGTTCTTGCTGGGAAATATTCTGTAGAATTCATCTGAGTCCTAGAATGAAGGCTCCTTGAGGCATCCCTAAAGACTAAAAAAGAAATCTGAACCCTGCAAAAGCGCACCAAAATGTGACTAAAAACTGTTGACAGCAGTTCAGCTGAGGCATATAGACCTGACAGATGAAGTAAAACTTTTAAAGCAGGCTGCAGGACAAGGAGCCTGGGAAAGAGTTCGCAACCGATCAAAGCCAATGGACATCACGTAGCACAAAGTGAGCATGTGGCTGTCTCCAGTTAAGCAAAGATCCAATCTGGACCATGTGTTTGATGTCAGCTTCTCTTAAAAATGGCATTATTGCCACCCACACTGCAACTTTAGCTTGGTTAAATATGGCAGCCAAAATATTTCTACTGACAGACATGCACAACTTTGGCTTTAGAGCAATGGACCACACTCTGCTTGTCAAACAGAACTGGAATATTTTGGACTCTAAACGTAGAATTTTGAAAACCTGGGCATGACTAATGTGATCAAAATGCCTATCCATTTTATGCCGAATTAACTATATTTGCCAACCCATACTCAAACAAATTTCGCAGCAAAATGTCAAACAATAAAATTAAATGCCAAGACAAAAGCCTTAGGGGGGTGTCAAGAGAAGAAAAGTAATTAAGGTGAATATTAATTACATGACTACTCTTTTACAATTATATTAAAGGTTTATAAATAACACAACAGTCTGCAAAACCAGAAGAACTCCAATGCAAGCATTACATGCCCACTTAATCCTCATAAAGGTGGGTTTAGACATTATCTGATGGATTCCTTATGTAAGCTATTTGCAGTAGTAGTGACATAGCTGTATCTTAGTGAAGGTGCAAATAGATACTTTATCAGATGCTGACAGCTACTAATGACAGGGAAATTTCTGCTTCAGTTCCACCTTCTCTCAGCCAGACTGCTGGGCTAACTGTAAAAGGTGCTTTTCTGAAAACTTTGTTAAGAAAAAAATGGTGCAGCATAGAAAAATAAATAGACACCTCCCTAGAACACCTTATACTTCATGACATGCTTAAACTTGCACGTAGACCCATCAGAAAGCCTCAAGCCACAGGGACCCATATGCAAGATTAAATCCAGTTAATTGATTAGGACTGAGCGTTGCAAATTTCTGAAAGTAATGAAGAACTGCTGAAGACCTGCACGCTTTTGAGTCACTATTTTAAATCTAGGAGAGTTAAGCAGTTATCACCCATCAGCATTAATTTACTGTATAAAAAGCAGGTTGTGTTCTCCACTGCCATGTCGTAAGACCACCCATGGACATGACAAGGGAGGGGACCTACTCCTGCAACAGCCCTTACATGGGGTAACAGGTACTCTGCTCCACAGAGGATTCAAACAGGGCAGCGGAGGGCAGTAAGGCATTTTGGGATAATACCCACGTTTTTGCCTGGAGTTGCCATGAAAAAATAGCATGCACCAGTAATGCATAATTTTCAAAGACGTGTTTTTGCATAAGACTAGTGAGATGGTTGCTTTCTGCAGCCTTGTGGACACAGATCAGGTGAGCACATTCAGTAAAAGGGAAGCACCTCTGAACGGCAGCACCTTCTGAGATTTTGCCAATCTTTCATTTCACAGCTCTAAAAAACATCCCATGCAAAGAGCAAAACTATTCTGTTCCCCACAAAACAGTAAATCTGGCATTTATTTGGGTGAAAATAACTTGGAAGCAACATTTCCACTCTCCCAACCCACAGAGGCTTCAAACAGCTTCTGCTCCAAAAATTTGCCACGCTATTTAAGCACCCACAGACTACACTCGTATCGGAGCGACGGTCAGGGACCCTGCTGATGCTCCCATTCTCAACCAGACTCTCCACAGCCCAGAACAATTTCCATGGATGCTTTAGCTAGTAATTCTGCACCGTGACTTTGCTGCAGGCACCTCCCTGGCGAAGCCATGACTTCTTGTGACCTAGCATCGTGCAGCTCCATTTCACTGTATTTACTTTCCTCCCAAAGCCAAGTGCCTACACTTCCCCTACAAATGGCAGCCCCTTGTTAACTTGCCTATTACAGCAATAATCACGTATGCTTTATTTGCGTAATAGCACAGGCCAGTCTAATGTGTTCAGACATTTCCAGGAGTGGATTAGTGCACAGATGGAGCACCCCATCTATAGCTGTTGTTAGATCTCAGTTCTTTCAAAGCACCTGCATCTAGGTCCGTACAGGAACTGAACAGGATTTCACGCTCCCAACTCTTCCTCCATCCATTTTTGTTTCAACATAAGGAATCTGCCCATCCTTCCATCCTTCTTCTGGGACCCATCATCTTCCTCCCTCACTTCTGCCAGAATGACAGGATTAGTTGGCATAATCACAAACACCCCAGAGAACCCTACTTAACGTTCTCAAGCTAAATCCTTAGCATTAGTTTGGCAAAAGGTTTTCAACACAGAGAGCAAGGTAAACACATTTTTGAAAATCTTGATTAAAGTCAGTTATGTAAATCATCTTTCCAAATTTGTTATATACTCACTCTCAACACTCATTATCAAATAGCATTTAATCAAAAACTAATCTAAAAAAAAATGAGGTGCTACGAATAGAGCTGGAAATTTTCAAAAGACAACTTTAAATCGTAACCTATGTACACCTAACATCACGGCCCTGTTTCTCAGGGCTGCCAGAAGTTACTATTATGTGCCGTGCATTCTCAAACAATACAGTACTTCTTGTCTAAAGTCAGCTCAGGATTTGAAATAATTAAAAATGTAAAAGTAGCTGGAGCAGATGTTCACAGATTCTGCTTTGTCATAGCTAATTTCTCCAGAGTGCATCTGCTGATGTTCCAACCCAGTCACAGAAAAAAGAGTAAGCTGCAGTTCACAGCAACTGTTAACGGGACTATTCCTTTTTTGTTTGGGAACTAAACAAATGAGAGAAAGCCTTAGAGTCACTGATAATAAAAAAAAAATAAATTACGTATTATATCTATGTTAACACTCCTATTGTCTTCAGGGTGAACTTTCAAGACATAAGATCCAGATTTCATGTGCTTGTGCAACCAGCTGTGTTTGTCTATATGGGGCTGTAGCCTATGCCAGTCTCTAGAAGAGCTGTAATACTTTCATCTTACTGATATGTCAGCCAACTCACTTTTTTTCCCTTTTCTGTTGCCTACCACTACCTTTGTATGGAAATCAAGAATCACCAAGCACAGTTTAAAAAAAAAGAAAAAAATTCATTTTTAATTATTGCCCATTAGCATCAAGCCTGCATAAGGCAAAGTACAACTCTGCAATTTCAGTGGCACAGAAAAAAAATAGGTACATCTTTAAAATTCATTTCATTACCGAGAATCTCAGAAATTACTGGAACAGGTTAAATAGCATTAAGACAAAATGCTTAATGAATTTTATGAAACCTGTTTTCAGCGGTTTTCATTTTTTTAAGCTCTTGAAAACCTGAGAGAAAAATACCATTTTGCATTGACAAATTCTTGAATTTGTTTTCAATATATTATTAGCAAATACCTTGTTTTCATCAGCTGCAGATACATAGTATTGGTATTTAGTAGAATTATAAAGGAACAGTGGACTTACGATGATCACATTTGACAGGTAAGAAGTCTAAGGTGTTGCCCTGGCAAGAACAAGTACTGTCTTTCCTGTGGAACGATCTAGTTTGGTTAGAGGGAACTTCATTGGGATTGAGAAAATGAATCCACGTGGCCTGTGATCACCTCACCTCAATACAAAGGGAATGCTTCAGTATTTCCACAAGAAATGTGAGGAGCAAATAACCATAATGCTAGAAATGCATTTTGAAGGCATAAGATAACTTTATTACAATACTGAATTATATTGAAAAGTCAAGTTAGTTTCTCCTTCCCCCTCCCTCTAAATTCCGCTGTTCAAAGAGCTAAACCAATGGGAGTAAATATCTTGAGAGAAAGAACAAAGAAAAATTTTGCCCTCAAATTTTGAATAAATATCAGGAACTCAGTATGTACTTTTCCTGCAGGACACAATCCTGACTATGAACACAAGGCACAGCCCACAGTGCCAACAGCTCCAGGTCAGAGCTCATGAACATCTACCCAGAAATGCAGAGACACACCTGAGAGAGAATGATTTGGACTTGTTTTGAACAGTGCTGGTAAATAGCTTCCCAGATGATGAATGACTGTTGCAAGGTACACACAGACCACTTTTCAGAGGACAGCAGAAGCCAAGGTGAAGATTTTTAATCTGTTTGCCCACACTGTAAGAATCAACCTCTTACTTCCGTTGAGTTTTCACAGGACTCAAGATGTCACACTGGAAACAGCAAAGGCGCAAATGTGTGAAAGAAGATGGTTGAACTGATGCATGAAAATGAGGATGTGATTCCTTTATTTATTTATACGCCCATTTTAATTTGCTATTTTTTAAAATGTATTCACTTATTCCCACATTTCTTCATAGCAACTCTGCAATAAGATACTGCAAAATTAGTAAATGGAAAATCTGTGGTTAGGTGCTTAAACCGTACCACCAACTCTATACATACAGTGCCACAGACGACCATGGACAAGATTTAAGCATTCTGAAGTAATATTGTACTACTATTAAAAAGCCTGTCTGAGAACTTCACGACCACCATATACAAGACTGTTAGCTCTTCTCTGCTATACTCAGATTTGATTTCTCATTTAGGTGCCTTGAGAATCTAACAAAGCCTCTGGATACGGCATGATGGAAATACCTACAAAAAAGCCTCCCTATTCACAAGCCTGTAAAACGTGCCTAGAGAGGATGCTGCACTTTGGTGAATATGAATGTAACTTGAAGAAACATCTTAAGGAAATAATACCTTATCTGTCAAAGTAATAATAATATAGGGAGAATCATGCCAGAATCATACCTTCAATGTATTTGAAATACTCCCTCACTAAAAATAACAGGTACGTGCTTATTTTTCAGATGAGTTAAGCACATTTTCTTTCTTTGCTTTCAGGATAGGAAAAAGAAGATCTGATAATTGGAACCAGGCATTTGCTGCCCTAGTTTACTACATCAAACACTGATGTCACTGCAATACCATTCTAACACTAATATATATAAGTATATACTGGCCATCAGAAATAAGCAAGATAAAAAAGCTTCCCTTCACCATAACAGGTTATGATAATGCAAAACAACAAACTTAATATCTTCAAATTTTTCACCTGTTAGGGGAAAAAAAAATCTAGATGTTAAATAATTTTAAGGGATTTTAACCAAATATCATCATTTACAAATAAAATGAGATCTGGGAAACCAGTCTTAATTATACTTGAAAGAAGTTTACATAAACTTTTTCCAAGAGCAGCCAGGGGAGCATCAGAATCTTCATTTCCAAGCAGAAAGTTAGAGGAATTATTTCAACAAGTAGCAGGAGAAAAGTACTAGTCAGCTACTCTGTACAGGAAGACAGGATGGTCAACTACCCTCCCAAACAAACAGAGCTTTCTTCTTAGTAGAAACTAGTACCAAACAAAACTCCCTAAAGAAGGCAAAAATTAGTAAAAATGTTCTCTATATTGGCAAAGATGCAGAACAGTGATATAAAAACATGAGAATTGCTGTAGATACAGCACTGTGCCCAGTACAGTCAAAAAAAGCAAGTAGCAGAAACTCTTCAAATAAAGAGGATTGCAATGATTGCTTTGAAAGGCATAGATGAGAAAAGTATGAGAAAGGACTGTTACGCCGTATGTGCTGCGATTTCAATTTTAACGTTGTGTCTCACATGGGACAACGTGGCCATGATTTGAAGCCAAATATATTTTATGAGCTGACAGATGTAGAAACAGTGGTCAATAACAGCCTGGAGGTCTATATATCACCCTTCAGATATCTGCAAGTGACGGCTAAGAGAATTAAGCAAGCAGTAGAAGGCTTTATTCACTACACATTTCCACTGAAAAAAATTCAAACTTTTGTAGTCCAAAAAGACTGAAAACCACTGGTTTAAATCATTATCTTTATAAAAAGAGAAATAAAGGATAACAGTATACATTATTTTATATTAGTCTCACTGAATCAACTTCACTCATATTTTACCATCCCTTCCTTAGAATGACAGGGAAATAAGATCACGTTATTGACGGCTCTGTGACGGCGTTTTTTCAGTATTTTATTTATTGAGTTTCAGCCTCCACAACCTTCTCATTTTTTTCACATGACATAGGCACTGTCAGAAAACCGTACGTGTGCCTTCTTTTACACTCCCGTGGCTCCTACCAGTGCCTCCCCCTAGCCCAACCTTCCATCCAAATGACCCTTGTCAACGTGACAATCCTGTTACGAATAAAGAGTACGTCGGGTGCAAACTGGTCTTTGAAAACTGCACAGATGTCAACAAGCCATGATTCCCATTTGGCTGGTTGGTTGGTTTTTGGTATTTTGCTCTATCCAGCTCCATGAAGTGCTCTCTGCCTCCAACTTCTTACTTTTCTGTGACCTAGTCCAAAACCTGCAGTTTTAAGGTATTCAGCTAAAGCCAAGTTCTGCTCGTGTTTCAGAACACATGTCCATTAAAGACCATTGTGACTGGTACTACAGAAATTTGCGAGACCTACAGAGGAAAAGCTCCAGGCAGAAACCAGAACATCAGCAACCAGCTGCTCAATCTGGCAATGTGCTCCTGGTTAAGGGACAAAAAAAAAAAAACCAAACCAAAAAACCCCAACAAAACAAATAAACAAAAAAACCCCCTCACACTCCAATGACACAGGTGCAGAGTGACATTAGCTCGCCACTGGTGAGAACAAACATATTGAAATCAACGCATAGCCATGTGAACTCCCACGTATCCTAGGTCATGTAATTGGTTTATAATTGTAAATAAAATTTACAATTTTTCATAAATAAAATTGTAATTGTAAATAAAACCAGATTTTTTTTTATTATTATTTCATAGCCACCTGACTAAGCAAATTCTGGTGAGATCAGCATTACTAAAGTCAAGGTAGTAACATATTAGAGCTTGGAACGCTGCCAATCTGCCCACTTCCAGCTGTCTGAAAGCCAAAATGTTCATATCTAACATATGTTAATGTTCTATTTGCACTGGAAATAAACTAAAATATTAAAACGCTGCAGGTATTTTATATTTTGTGAACTCCCTGGTAAAAACATAATAAAAATGAATAGAAAAGAATAGGTTCTTTTCCCAGACAGCCTCAACAAAATAGGTTATAAGATGAGCAGGGGAGAGCAGAGCACAGCCTACAGCAAAATTTCCCATGTAAAAAAAATATTTTTAATTCTCTACCAATAAAACTACTAATATTATGTTTCCAATTTCTTCTTTAGTGCAGATTGCTATACATTCACTGTAATGTATTTTAATGAAGAAGGATTTTCTTAAGCATACTTTATTTTATAATTCACTCCTCAGGCTCACAGTAAGACTAAAACTAGATGACTTTACCATTAACTGGAATTCTCCTCATCTACTGATACATTGCCTCCAGATCTAGAGTCTTCCAGTAGAGTTCCATAATGCATGGGGTCCAGAATAGGGGAAAAGTCACTCGCCTAGGAGGGAACTGCATTTTTATTCATGAAAAGCCTGACAGACGCGCAGGGCACCAACTCCCCCAGTCCCCCTCTGCTAACACAGAACAATGAAGTTCAAAGGATGTGGGGAAGGAGGAAACGTAGAAGCAAAATATTCCAAGAAGCCAAATCCCTGTAAGCTGTATTTCAATTTACTGTAAAAGCTGTATTTTAATTTACACGGAACAACAGCGATATGAGGAGTGAGTTTCCTGCTCAGAAGGGAACTGAGTAAAAAGACTCAGCGTTTCCCTTCCGATGGAGGTATGCTGCCCAGCTTACAAAGAACAAAGGTCACTGGAGACTACAGGCTCTGCACCAAAAAGCCCCTGACAATTCTGCCATTGAACATATAACAGACATAAATGAAATATATTGATATAGTATAAGAGCAGTTTGAAAATTTCTATGCCTTCACCATGGAAAATACAGCAGAGACTGCGCAGCGAGGGTCAAGGGTGAGATTGTCCCTGCCTACCAAAGCCAAGGGGAGTCTTTCCACTGTCTTCGGCTGGCTTTGAGCTCAGTACAGGAAAGGCCCCGAAACATTATTAAGAGTGTCTCAGTGCTCAGCTTCCTGAGTTGTCACGCTTCCCGGAGAAGAGAAGGCTCTGAGGAGATCTTCCCAATGTGTGCAAATGCCTGGTGGAAGGGAATGCAGAAGAGGGAGCCAGACTCTTCTCAGTGGTGCCCAGTGACAGAACAAGAGGCAATGAGAACTAATTAAAACACACGAAATTCCATTTGAACACATGAAAGCACTTTTTTACTGTGAGGGTGACCGAGCATTGGCACAGGTTGCTCAGAGAGGTTGTGGAGTCTCCATCTGTATAGAAATTCAAAAGCCGTTTGGACACGGTGCTGGGCAACTGGGTCTAGGTGGCCCTGTCTGAGCAGGGGAGTTTGGACCAGATGACCTGAAGAGGTGCCTTCCATCCTCAACCATTCTATGAGACTCTGAGATTGTAGGACTTATGCTGGATTCACAATGGATGCATGATACATGCATCAATTATGCTTTTCCACTATAGCTTTGTAAATCTAAAATAGTTCCACTGATTTTATTGACCTATGTGAGTTCAAGGATAGACTTTTTCCCCTCAAAAATATTTCTTTAGAAAAAATATTTGTGTCCTATTTCTAAATGAATATAAATACTGCCTTTTTTTGAAGACACAGAGTTGCCGAAGTAATAAAATAGTATAAATGGTCAGCATGGTGTAATTCATCTCGGTACTACAAGTGTGTACATAATGCTTTTCATCTGTCATTATAATGTGATACTATCATTGTATGCGCTTCAAAAGCCTGAGAAATAATATTCATGTGAATCATTTCAGCATAGAAAACCCATAAAGCAGAGGCTGAACGGACACTATTCTGCTAAATGCTAAATAACGTTCAGAAGTTCTGCATGCTGACTACAGGAGGTTATAATAAATAACATGGCTTTAGGAAATAATCCCGTGCGGGCTATCTTTTAGTACTATTCTAAGTAGGCTAATTTACCTGATTTTTCATATTTAAAAAAAAAAAAAATCTCAAAATAACAGAATTTATGCTTTATTTGAACTTGTATCCTTAAAAAGCCACATATAAATATTTATCATCAAAAAGCAATCCGTCTTTTGCATTAGCCAGAATGTTGCTTCTCCTTTATATTCTAAGCTTTAAAAAAAAAAGCTATGATAAATGACTAATCATTGTTTCACTGCCAAAAACTGCCCCCTCTTTTTCCAGCACCGATGCCTGCTCTGTCGTCCTGAGCCTGGTGGCTGCCCCGCAGTCCTGAGACCCGTGAGGTGTCCCCGCCGGCCATCTGGAGCTGCTCTTTGTTTTCCAGACTGCCCCTTCCTCCCATTTACTGCAAGGATAAGATGGCCTGTTGAGTCAGCGCTCACTAACCCCCATCATTCCATCATCTCTCTGAGCTGCAGCCTCTTCTCTGTGCCACATCAAATGCAGGAGAAGCTCCTCTGGCGCTTGGGCGAACGAGGCGGGGGCTGGCGTGCCACGCTGCCACCGATGCACGTCACCCAAGGCAGGACGGTGCCATTCCTTCAGCCCTGAAGAAAGGTGGTGGTTTTGTAAGAAGACGAAACTTAGTGAGTAGCAGAGGCTGAAGCCCACAACGCTTCAATCCACCTGGACAAATGATGGATTTCAGAGGAAGTTTAAATATCCCTTACATTCCTAGATAAAAAATCTTCACTCTTGCTGATGGTCAATTGCAGTGCAAATGAGAGGCAGATGGGCTTTCAAAGCTCCTTCCCTCTGTGTCAGGAGGCTACAAGTGCTGGAGCTTGCAGGAGAGTGGCTTTGAGGAAAAATCAACGCATCATGAAGACCAAAAGGGGACATCCCCTCACTTTTAATTATAAAATTAAAAGTTTCTGTAAGCTAGCAAGACAGACCACTGCATCGGAAAGCCATCCATGCTGTAAGAGCTACCATGTCCAGATTTGTGTTTTAATTATTTTGTTCAAAAACGTTTCCCAAGTTATATAACCCCATCTACACGCTGTCTCTCCAACCTGCTAGCAACAGAGGTGTGAGCTGATCCAACACAGCCCTCTGCTTCTCACAGTTGCTTAAAATACTTGTGTTTGTGTGGATTTGGCTACAGTGCACCAGAAAACCAACAAATGTCCTGTTTCAGAAAAAAAAAAAAGTGCATGCAAAAATCACAGCCCGCCAATTTGAACATAACGGCTGAGACTTTAATCTCAACTGAAATGTGTTGGGATAGATTTAAATAGTTTGGGATTAGGTCTATAAGTATCTGCAATGTCACTGGGAGGAGGACAGTGATAAGAAGAGAGTAATTTCTTCCTGCAGATCAGTCTTTGATGGCGGGAATTATTACTGGACCAAATACTGGTACAAATACCACTTCTGGCCTTAAAAGAAATGAAAATCAGCGACTTTGTTAAAAATACACTGGCTGCATTTAAGAAAGTACATATATCACGTAGCTATTGGAAGTGATGCCTTAGTGTTACTACACCGACTATAAAAAAGTAACCATAAAAAGATTTGCTGACCAAGCAGCAATTGTCTCAGCTACTAAGACATTGGCAGTCCTTCCCCAGTTCACTTAAAATAAATGAACTTGTCCTTGTACTTCTTAAGACAAGTCCGTGGTCTAAAGCAATACTTTATAAGGTCAGTAGGGGAGCTTAATCTCTCCCCGATTTGTATCAGTACCTATCACCACACAATGCATTTGTCTCTGCAGAGGAGAAAGAATTTAATGATCGCTTGAACATACCTTCTTAGATAAGCTTAAAATTGCATTAGGAATAGAAAAGAAAGTGGTCTCTGCTTCCCAGCTCCAAACAATTCTCCACAGGAAGCTCCCATTGATCTAAGACGTATGCTCTAGTAGCTGGACTGAATTTTGTGTTGAATAGCTTGTCTGTAGCTGAAACATATCCAACACACTGGCCAATTTATGTGCCTCGAAAGACTGTTGCTTCTTTTAGCCCATTACAGCTAATAGAAAACACAATGATAATTTGCATGCATTGCCATTCCTTATGCTAGCAGCATCGACCTTCACACAAGACAAAACAGAACAAGTTGTCTGAATGTCCTCAAAGATAGGGAGTTAGGGGAGAAGGTCAGGGTTTATTTTTGTTTTCTTTCGGCTCACAAGAAGAGCCAAAGTCAAAACAATATCGGTAAAAAAAATTCTACAACGTTCCTCACTAAGTGTTCTTCCCTGACTTAAACGAAAAACATGCAGAGTCAGTTGTGCTCAAACTCCTCAAGTGTTGAGAATGTCATCAAACAAGACACAAGAAAGCTGCACTGTCCAATCTTTAAATGCTGGGATGGAATGAAATTCAATTCCTAGGGCTTGACAGTGTGGTAGGCTCCCATGACTTTCTTAGCGTAACTACTTAATGTCAGAACCAGGCTTAAAAATCCAGTGCTTTCCATTCCTATCTGACACACTTGATATTCATTATACTAACTGTTGGAAAGATTAAATTCACAACTGTAGCTGTCTGAAAATTTGGTATCTATTCTAATTGCCTGGGCTCCCTATATAGTCCACGGAAAGAAATGTCCTCCAGCAGGCAATTCATTCCATCTCTTCCAGACCCTTCTCAGCACCAAGTGCCCTCTGGAGGTGCCACTCTGTTCCACTGGCTATCGAGAGAGCCTAACTGGTGATGTCCATACTAGTAAATGAAACTGGACAGGTAAATGAAACAGTAAAGGCCAAGAGGCTTGAAAAGGCTTGATTACAGTCCATAATCCTCCACGTAGTTTGAGTGTTAGCACACTTCATGGCACCATTTTGGCCTGTACCAGCCAACATGCTCTGACGCAATGCCAGGCATGGCTGGGGGGACAGCACTGCTTAGAGGCCGTTCCCAGTCAGCCACCTTGATGCAGACAGTCTGCTGAAGGGGACAGGGAAAAGAGAGCTTCGCCATGTAGATGTGAGCCACAAGTGTCACCTAACCCCAGGGCCACCAGACTGTGCCTGTCCTATTTTATTTACTAGTACAAATACAGATTATATTCCCAAATTCTACATGTCTAAAGCCATGTGGAATGAATTGACCCTCAATCGCTATCAAAAAAAAACCAAAACAAACAACAAACAAACAAAAAAGAAAAAAACTGCAAAAACCTGAAGCCTGCTTTCTCGTCACTGTAAAATCCTTAAGTGTTGTACATTTTTACTCTTCTATACCAGCTGTCATTAAATCAGACACCATTCTTTTCATTTTCAGTGGCTTTGTTTGCACACTAGCAGAAGAAGAAAGGAAGAAATGCAGAGGGAAGCACTCTGCCCTGGGTGAGATACAGCAACAAGGCTGCCACAGCTACCACTGCCTGGGCAGTTCTACTCATGACAATTTGGTAGAAGCAGACGATCATCTGGTATGTATTGGGACCACAAATACCAGGAAGGAAACGGAGATACCCATACATGACACCAAGCTGAGTGGCACGGTTGACATTCCTGAGGGAAGGGATGCCATCCAGAGGGACCTGGACAAGCTCAAGAGGTCGGCCCGTGTGAACCTCTCATGAGGTTCAACAAGGTCAAGTGTAAGGTCCTGCACCTGGGTAAGGACAACCTCCAGTATCAATACAGGCTGGGGGATGAAGGGATTGAAAGCAGCCCGGCCAAGAAGGACTTGGGGGTACTGGTGGATCAAAGGCTGAAGATGAGCTGACAGTGTGAGCTCGCAGCCCAGAAAGTCAACTGTATCCTGGGCTGCATCAAAAGAAGCATGACCAGCAGGGTCAAAGGAGGTGATTCTGCCCCTCTACTCTGCTCTGGTGAGACCCCACCTGGAGTACTGTGTCCAGCTTTGGAGTCCCCAACATAAGGAGGACATGGACCTGTTGGAGCAGGTCCAGCGGAGGGACACATAAATGATCAGAGGGATGGAACACCTCTCCTATGAGGACAGGCTGAGAGAGTTGGGGTTGTTCAGCCTGGAGAAGAGAGGACTCTGGGGATACCTTACTGCAGCCTTTCAGTAATTAAAGGAGGCCTATAAGAAAGATGGGAACAAACTTTTTAGCAGGGCCTGTTGCAATAGGACATGGGGTAATGGTTTTAAACTAAAAGGGTACCCTAAAAAAGGGTAGATTCAGACTAGATATAAGGAAGAAATTTTTTACGATGAGGGTGGTGAAACACTGGACCAGGTTGCCCAGAGAGGTGGTAGATGCCCCATCCCTGGAAACATTCAAGGTCAGGTTGGACGGGGCTCTGAGCAACCACATCTAGTTGAAGATGTCCCTGCACATTGCAGGGGGGTGGACTAGATGACCTTTAAAGGTCCCTTCCAACCCAAACCATTCTATGATTCTATGTTCTGTCTTGAAACAAATACTGAACTCAGCTAAAGAACAGCGTATCAGGCATCACTTTTTCTCAGCATTTGTGATTGACTGTTCCATACTAAAGACAGTGGCTCCTTGAGCAACCCACCCTAATTAGCTGCTTTCCCAATTACAAGCCATCTGTGTTTGTTCTACATAATCTAGTCAGATGCCACATCCTCTGATATCGTTCTAAAAATGACGAATAAAAAAGTTATTCTCAGAAACTGCCCAAATGGAGGAATTCAGCTCTGACCCTTCAAGCAAGAACTGTGGTCACTGAGTACACTGACCGCAATCAGCTCAGACCGTGAGCTGAAGATGCCAAGAAGGCAGGATACAGCTGGCAAATATACACGAACTCAGCGACAACTCAGCATTCTCACCGAACAGGCCTGGAAAATAAGTGAGGGTCCTGCAGTCTCCGTTGCCTCTAACTTTCACTCTTTACACTCTTTCAGTGGAATGTAACTAACTACCTTGTCAATGGGACTCCAATTTACACTCTCTGTCTTTTGGTTTGAGTTTTTTTAAAGGGCAGTTTAAATAACCTAGATGAAATTTGGAATAATTTTTCAAAATAATTTTTTTTATTTTTTCATCTAATATTTTTTCTTGTTGTTTGTCAAGAGAGTTTTATGTGTGCATGTTAGTTACAAATTGAATTATGTAATGGCACGAAATTAACTACACTGGAAGCTAAAAGGCTTTTGATAACATTAAGAACATCAAAAAGGCAGTATCAGAGTAAACTTCACAGTGTGCTGTACCAGAACAGCATGTTAATTGGAAGGAGAAGTAGTAATGCTGTATGACAAGGTCAGTGTCCATATACTCATTCACATTTCTTGACCTTTGTCAAGACTCCCAAGAAAAACAACTTTGTAAGAAGTCTTATGATGCGAGCACTTCCCCATGAACATCTGGATGGAGAATTCCCAACTCAATTCATAGGCAGTACATTACAAAAACATGCTTCAGAGGATCAGGTTTTCAAACTCTGCCAACACGGTCAAAGATTCAAATAGAGGCTTGAACTCCACACATCTCACATCCCTGAATTACCAGTTCCCTGAGCCATCTAATATGCATGGAAATTCTGTGTAGTTGGTTAAAAAGCAAAAAAAAAGTATTTGAATTCTCATTTCCTTTCAATTAGAATTAAGCTACTTGAGTAAGTTAATAAGGTTTCATAAAATGGGACGGTTTGTGTAACTTCTAACACAATTAAATATTAATAAACTCCTGCGGGAGCAAGATCAATGGAGTACAAAATGTCTTCCTGAATTTCATCTTACAACATGTCATCTTAACCAGTTATATATTTCTCTATACTCTGTACAAAGTTCCACACAGCAGAAGAGTGATGAAACCACACAGATAAATCTCAACATTTACTGAATAAAGAAGTGTCTGCATCTCATGCTCAATTTCAAGAATGGATTCCACCATAGTCCAAAATAAATGACCATCAAATATGTGATACACATCCATAAACAACCTGAAATATTATATATACTCCAAGTAGATAGCGATTAACCTAAAATTCCCCTTCCCTGGCCCTATTTGCAACAAAACCAAAACGCTATAAACCCAAAAGGTAATCACCTATCTTAAATGACAATATTAAATTACTTCTATCCAGTTTCCTGTATAATTCTGTCTGACCTTTTGTGGAAGAACATTTTTAGGTGTCTGGGTTTTGCTGGTCTCTTGGGTCTAGTATGAGCTTTCCCTGCTCTTAATTACAGAAGAAGAATCATAAATCTCAACTTCCATTTCTAGCACTACAACATAAGGTGGAAAGTACATTCTTCTTGCGACAGAGGTGCTAGAAACACTGGTCAAAACAAACACAAGGCAATTGTTCTTGAATTTCTAACAGTTTGGTCTAAAAGATAGACTATGGAAGCCTGCAAAAAGTTTTTTAAGTAACTTTCTTTTTAAACAGTAATAAGAAATATCTATGCTTTTAAAAAATTACAAAACTAAAATAAAACAAAATATCCACACCTGAAAAATGAAAACGTTCTGGTTATCAATTTCCCAAAATATTTCAGAGCAGTCTAAGTTCACCAATTGCTCGACCCAAATATTTAATTCCCTGACCAGTTCTTTCCCTGACATGTTTACAGAAGGGTTCATTTTCTTTACAGATTTCAAAATATTCATTCGAAGGAAGCACCACAGTAAAACTTACATTGACATTCCTTGCAGCACTTCCCATCCACATACGCCAGGGCAGAGTTAAGCGGGCAGTCAGAGTGGGGGCAAATCAAAGCTTCGCACTGCACAGTACCGTTCTAGAAGAATAACAGGTGCTTAACTGACAGTTATATTTAGCAAGAGCAGAGATGTTCTCAACCACAGGAACTTAAAAATCTATTTTTAATGCAATGAAATCTCTAACCATACACAAAAAGACATTTTAACGTGGTTCTTTTAATAACTACAAGAACAGAAGCTATACCTTTAGAATATCATGCATACAATCTTTTGGACATGTATGATGCATTCTTTGAGAGGATAACGATCAAATTTTTTCTTAAAGGCAAATCTATTCGGAGGTAAAACATTCTGCCAATCAGCAGCAAATTGACAGATTAGTGTGAAATAACAACCTCACAGAACAACACTCTGCCTTCTGATTTTTACATAGGAGACAATGCACTTCAAAAAGGTAGTAATATCATAGCTGCAAGAAAAATGTGAGACAAAAATACATGATGCATTTAACACTAAATTCAAAGAATTATAAATAGCTATCAGCCAGATTTGATCCCATGGACTAAGTCTTCTTTTCATCAACCACAAAACACTAAAAGCAAAATTAATATCCCTCCAGAAATATAAAGATCAAAATCATACTAAGCTTAAGGAGAACCATTGCAGATAGCAGCAAATCAATCCAAGGTGCAGTGCAGACAACAAGAGCCTTTTCACCAACTTCTAATGGCCTTTGGATTAAGCATTTAATGAGTTCAAAAGGAATTAATGAGTTTTACATGAATGGACAATAACAAAGATGCCATGGTTTGGCACCTGAAAGGATACTAGCAATCACTGCTGGAGTTGTGATACCTTTGGGAATCTTCCATCCACCTAACAAATCTTTTTCACTTGTGACACAGCAGAGCATGCATATGACCCTGACATTTTACTCTTTATTACTTATTGAGATGTAACCAAAGGCAACCAAAGGGAAACAGACACAAGGGATCTATTAAACCATTTGCTAAGAAAAAGGCTGTGTTTGTAGTGACAAAAAGCAGGGAATTCATTATTCAGAGAAACCATTCACAACTCAGTGCATGGGAATAACATGATAGCTAAGTACATTGAAGAGCATCTGCCTATGGCGACATGAAATACAGGAGAGCTACACATGCTGCCACTGCTGAAACAACAGGGCAATGTATTTATTAATACTATTCCTTAGATTTAGAGCAGAATTTCTAGCACTTTGTTGCTACTTCCTAGCATACACCTGGAAGCTTTCTCATTATTTGCTTCAATAAAAGTGTAATCAGAGGAAACACAGAGTTCCCGAGTCTGCACTCAAATTGTAGCCATACCATGCAAGTGCAGTTCTTACAGCCATCTGTCCAGGATTCGAACTCTCTGTAAGTCATGCCTTTCATTGTGCAGGTCCTTTCACAGTAGCACTGATCCAACTTGTTCATCCTCTGCTCAGCTTGGGACAACTGTAATTACAGTTCACAAAAAAGTTCGGAATTTGTAAGTGGTTTCCACATTAGTATAAACATGATTGAAACTCTTCCCCTTATCGTCAAGCATGCAGGTGAGAGAATAAATGTAGGAAAATGCAGCCAAAGAAAGACAAAAACCCAATTATTTTCAAATACAATATGATTAAACCATCAGTCATTTGGAGATGGAAATTGAGAAGCAAGACACAATGAGTTTCATCTTTCACTAGTAACATCAGGGAAGTCATGAAACAAAGTGAGTATGTCATGTCAAGATGAGTATGGTCCCTGATTTCTTATCTCTCTATGTGTGAACTGACCAAGAATCTTGCTCTACATCAATTACTTGCAGATACTAGGTTATGTGCAAAAGACCTGAATCTGATTAGAGAGGCCAAAGTGGAGGTAAAGCTCCAAACCAATGTGCTAGCAATTTTTCCTCTGCTTCAACCAAGGCTTTTTTATCATTTGTGTATCAAATTAGCCGGGTAACATCATTCCTGTAGACACCTACAGAACTCACATTTAAAACCAGAAGACTAGTCTATGTTCACTGGCAGACATGGATGCTTTTGGTGTGATATTCCGGGGGAAAAAAGAAGAAGAAAATTCTGCTTTGGATTCTTAATTCCTTGTCTTGCATATTATTTTGTCTGAACATGCCTTTGGCAGCTCAGGTCTAGAAAAGTCTTGGACCAGTAGGTCTTGCTTCAATAAGCACTATAAGCATAGTAACCTATTTCATTCCAGGTTTATTGACTTGTTAGCCTAACAGACAGAGCTTGAATATCTATGAGCCCTTTCCTTGCTCAGGGATTTGGATTCTGTTTACCATTAAAAGACATGATTCTATAAAAATATTACAACACAAGAAAGCTCTCTGAACTGGGATTTTGTATGTATACACACCAGGCACAGACACACAAATAAAAACCTATAAACATACCATGCAGGGATGTTCCGCACACACGCACATGCACAGCCCCACATATGCACAAATAATCTAAAAAGATGGCAATTAAAGCCTCAGAGTCCTTATTTCTCCCATGCCATACCTCCTAGTAAACATTACCTTAGCTGATGTTTTGGCTAAAATGTCTTGCAGTTCCATAATTTTCTGCACGAGTCCATGGAAGTCATTACAAGTCGGGCATGCTAGAATAACAAAATATGTCTATTATTAACAAAAACATGTATAGGCTCAATCGTGTCAAAGTTGACAACCAATACATCAAAACTTAAGATTTTAAGAAAGCTTGTAGGACAGAAAGTAGATACAAAGCACACCTCTCATTTCATGGTATAAGAATTAATAGACTTACTGCGATTAAGATCTGGGCATTGAGAAATAAATCCTTGAGGCATGACAAGTAATTGCACATCTTGCATTATGCCCTGTGTGTGTACGTGGTGGGGGAAAAAAAAAGGATACATTATTTTTACCTGTCAAAATTATGTTTGTCATTCACCATGCATAACATTAAAGCCCACACAGAAAAACTACCTGATAAAAACAATACTTATGAATACACAGCTTCTTGCCTGGACCCAATGCAGTGATGGAAGAATAAAGAGAAAGTAAAATAGATAGATGTACAAATACAGACATACTGAATCATTTTTAAAGACATAAGAACAGAATCATTTTTAAAGACATAAGATTAAATGTCAAGATGTAATTAAATGGCAAGAGTTTGGTTGTGTTGAATTCATCATTATTTTTAGTTAGCCATTGTAGAAAAGCTTGAAAATGACCTTTAAAAGTAATTTGAAAAACAGTTGCAGTTTCAGTTACTTTGAAACACTCTTTTAAATAAAATGCTAATTTTTCACTAAGCCATAACTGTCAAATAGAAGTGAAGATTAAAGAAACTGGAGTCAGGAAACACATTCATGCAAGCCCTTTATGATTTCGATGGGGATCTTTCCATAAAGCACGCAGAATGCTGAGAAACTACACGCCTGTTACCCAGCTGCAGAGTCGCATGTTGGCAAGAACTTAGAGGAAGGGAAAGTTTAGGATGAAATTCAACCGTGCCATCTGAAAAGGGTCGGTTTCACCCAGAAGAATAGATCTCATGCTTGCAGGCAGAATTTACATGCATCCTTAGTCATTAAGATATCATTAGTGGCCACTTTGCTGCTCTCCATAAGCAAAGGCGGAACAGCAATTTCAAAGTGAGCCATCCTATCATATTCACTCCAGACGTCCCTTTCATCTATGACTCCCTCCCTGCATCTCCAAAACCCCTTCTTAGGAGGAAAAGCAAAATGATTACAACATACTTCAGTGTGATTGTGAAGAGAACGTTTCATGACACTAAGAACACCATGCAAACTAAATGCAAAAGGCCACATTTTGTCCACATACACAGGACATTTAATACAGATGTTGCAAAGCCAAAGAACCATAACTTTGACCTCAAATGAATGACATGGGGTGACTTAGCAACCTAAGTGACCTACAGAGAAAAGCAGGTGTCACTGGAGGGCCTACCCTTCTCCCTTAACAACAAAGCTACGATCTAGGACAACCGGATGCTCCCCCATGCTGCACGAGGAGCTGTGAAGACTAGCTAACAGTGAAAAAACAGGTGTGCCCGAGACATGGTTCCACATCAGGACCTCCCATAACATGTGTTTTGGAAGTCAGGAGCAAAGACCTCTTTGAAGAGCACACCAGAAAGACACCAAAAAGCTCACTGCATTAATTTCTCCTCCCTTCCTTCCTCTGTGTCATCAACTTCAAACTCATGTCAACCCAAGTTATGGCACTTTCATGAAAAGGAGGAATGGCACAGTCCAACCCATTCAAGTTTAAAAAAATCTTCACTAAACATACAGGCAAGTATTCAAATCACTTAGCTACGAGCCAACAGTAAAGCTCCTCCAACTATTTGAAGAGCTTTATTCATTATACATCAGCTGTGATATAAGCTGACTCTGCCACTCGCCAGGAACTCAGGTTCCTTCTCATTCTGCCAAAGTCTCAACAGGGAGCTGTGACACCCAGCCCAGAATTTTGGCACAGGCTCCTAAAGGACCTAGTGGTTCAAATTAACACACCAGTGTTAGGTACCGAGAGAAGTTACACGGTACCAGAAATCAGGTAGCCAGAACTGCTCTCTCAGACTTCATACCTTAAAGTGAAACAGGTACAAATATATCCCAGTGTGAATATGCCTATTGGCACACTCGTTTAGTGCAGCAATATTAGGTTCAAAATCAAATGCAGACAAATAAAATCTTTTTCAGAGTGACTAATGATTTTGACCCCTCTGGACAATCCATTTAATCCACTCAAAGCAGCCTGATTTGGGGAAATAGCTAAGTGCCTGGACCTCTCAAAATCAGATCAGTAGTTGCCCCACATTGAGTGTCTAAAAATACAGGCTTTCCAAAACACTAAGAAGCATTGAAAGGCACCTTCTAAACTGATGAACCTCCAGTACCACAGCATCATTTTCATTTTCAGGTACAGTTTGACCATTGGTATTACATTATGCTGGAGTATATTTTATCTATATCGATGCTCATTTAAGAGCTATCCATTTCTGTATTTGTTAAGCTGGTTTAAATTTGTAACTGAGGCAAAATGCTCCATGTATTTTGTTTATTTTTTTCTTTCTTGAAAAGAAAGGAAAAAAATTACAGCCTACTACGGGAGTATTTATTTTTCTACACCTAATGAGTTTCTTCACAGTGACTATGATTGGGCAAAAAGAAGAATATAATCAAGTCAAAAACTGAGAAGGCGTAAAAAAATAAAAGGAATATTAAAAAATTATGAATTATAAGCACATAGGATAAATGAAGTGCATCTGAGATCAGCTTAAGCAATGTATTAATATTTTCTGATTTTATTCTTGGAGTCAACTGTTTATTTAAGCCAGAAATATGATTTTGCAGCTTGTTTAGCAGATATGCTCTTAGTCTTTTGGAGGAAAAGGAAACACATATTGAACTGAAAAATAAAAACAGTCATGCTTCAGTTTTCAAATCTGAGTGCCCCCACTGGACCTCTGTACTTCATACACCACAAGGACATAAATTAACATTTCAGTATAGCAAATGTATTTCAACACCCAAAAACTGATTTTAGCACAAAAGCACAGAACTTTCTGTGAAAACCAAAGTCAAAGTGTTTTACACTGAAAAAAAGATTTAGCAGGCCATATTTTAAAAAGTGACTGGGTCTGTGATCAACATCATCAATTCTATTTTGCAGCTCAAGTAAAAAGATGCCTACTGAGAGGAAAATGGGACTGCAGTGTGGAAGACATCCACAGGGATGCCATCATTTGTTAAAGTGGCTCCAGAGAAGACTAAAGCCAAACCACAGATAGCGGCTGTGACCAACGACTGCTCCCTAATGGACTCAGAGGAATCAAAATTTACACTCCAGTTCCACACGACATTCACTTCCTCAATCTTGCTATTCACAAGGCGCTTGCCATATATACATGTTATAGCAGAAGCAGTAAGCAAAAAGTATGTACAAATATTCTTCCTATGAGGGAAAAAGCATTCTCTTCATTGATCCTAGTCATGTCATTCATTTCTGAGCCGAGAAGATATTGTGATGAAATCTAAATCCTACAGAGGTAATGAAAACGGAGTTCCCTAGACTGTACCATTCTGTGACACACAAAAAAATGCATCTAGCTATGAAACAGACAGTAATTTGACTATTTATTTCCTGGAATTCTGTTGCACTCAGCCATTAACCTTTCCCTGTCTTACACTGCTGTTGGCTGTGTCATATGGTGACACTGAGCCCTGCACATCTGGGTCTTCAAGTCTATTTAGTGAAGTCCAGTTTGATGGAAACACAGCTCACTGCATCAGACATGCTGACACAGAACACACCACAGCACTAAGAACTGTGTTATGATTACAGAATCACAAACTGGTTGGGGTTGGGAAGAAGCTCCTGAGATCACCTACTCCAACTCCACTGCTCATGCAGGATCAGGTACTGCAGGCTGCCCAGGACTGTTTCCAGGTGGCTTTTGAATATCTCCATAGTAGTCTTACTCTGACCAACCTCACAACAGGACTGTTTTCTTATGTTCATATGGAATTTCAGGTGTTTCAGTTTTTGCCCATTGCTTCTTGGCCTGTCAGTGGGCACTACTGAGAAGACTCTGGATCCCTCATCTTCATTCTTCCTCTACATTCACGTATTTATACGCATTGATGGAATTCCCCCTTGACCCTTCTCTTCTCTAGGCTGAACAATCCCAGCTCTCTCAGCCTCTCCTCATATGAAAGATGCTCCAATCCCTTTAATAATTCTTGTTTAAATTCACACTTTTCCTTTCACGGAAGCCATACCTTAAAATAACCATGTGCATTATTCCTCTGTCCCAGCCAAAAGGTTGTACCCAAAGGTAAGTCCATGAAGGGCTTCTCCACGACTCTTTCATAAATTCTGAAAAGGAAGGGAAAAATAAAGTCCCAAGTTGTTATCATTTCATTTACTCAGAGCTGGAATGTCCCAAATGTGACAACTTCTTATAAAAGTCTTAAAAAACCCCACTCTTTACTTACTTATTGCAGTCCACATGTAAAATCAAGTGAGAAGCACTGATTGCTAAGGAAAGTCTGTGCCATTTATCATCTGCCAAAATGTATGGGAATACTTCTGTGTGGGAGCGATGACTGCCTGAACGATAATGCAACCTGATTTCATTTCGATGACCGCTGCTTTCCAGCTCCAGGTACCTGTACCATAAATGCATCATCATGTCATGAACCATTCTTATCAGCACAGCAACATTTTACATAACACAGCTTCTCATTATCATGCAGGAGCTATTTAAAAGAGGGGGAAAGACAAGCAAGAAGATACAAAGATGAAAATAGACATTTTCGAGATTTGCACCGCATCTTTCTTCTCAATAATACATAACAGCAGGTTCCAACTTTCATGTAAGTATACAAGATCCCATGCTAAATTATTTTTTTTTCCTCCAGCAACACTGTTTTCCATAACATGATCTGACTGGAAATACAAGTACCTTATTATGAATAATTGCCTCACATACTGAAAGCATAGTAAGGATACGGTGACGGCATGAATGCACAAAAGACATCACCAAGTTCTGCGACAGGGGCATCATTAGCCATTACCAACCAGGGACCTAAGCAAAAACTGAGACTGGACACTGTTTGGTTTGCTTTCGGATCTACTATTAACACCTCCCTTCATTTTTCGTAATGGAATTTCTCCGAAGAAATACAAAATCAAGAAGTGCTCGCTCTTCAGAACAATTTACACATGTGTACATATTTGCTTTGTTAAATACGTATGTGTGTTTGTGGTGTGTGTAAATATATATATACACATGCATGAGTATGTATGCATATATATGTATATACACAGTAAAAAAACCAGCATTGCAGCTGTACCAAGGTAAGTACACAGCACACCAGATTTTCAGATTGCAAACAGAAGCTTTGCTGGTGAAATTCCAGCAGATGGATTTAAAAAGCACCCCATAACCAAACTCGATACTTAGTCAGACAGGCCTACTTCTTGCATAATGGACCTCTTCTGGGAACAAGCTTGACAAACCATTTGTCTTCCAAGTACCAAGTTTCTCATTTTAAAGTCCTCCCCTAAAATGCTTTTAAAACAGGAAAGAGAAACAGAAATGGAGATTCTGCAATAATCATATGCAACCCACAGCATAAGAGCAAGGAAAATAACACAGTACGTGGTGAGACGCACAACAACTGGGAGAATGGACAATTCATTTTTGTCTATTTTTGCTGCTACATCTGCAATCAGGCAGGACAGTGGTTTGTAATCTGAGTGCACACATGTTTTAGGGTGATGTTTACTTTAACAGGCTATCTATATTAAAGAACAGACAAGACAATGATTGCAGTTTTCAAGAGTGAAGATGAGACCAAATCAAAACCATCTTGTACAATCATTATCCCTAGGAGGAGGGTGGGCTCACTGCACATCTCTCCTTCCTTCAGGGTGTTTCACAGTGGAACGTGCCTAGCAACAGCACAAAAACAATTACCCTTTTGCAAAACTGGCAAAGGGCAATTTCTTCTTTCTCCTCAGTATTAACAAAGCAGTCGACTACAGTCAGCAATAAATTTTATAATCTGAAATAATTTACCTCATCATGGCCCAAAAATAATTTTTGCATTGGCAAGAAGTGTAAACTAATTGAAGGCCTGGCTGGAAAAAAATTGGGCGATAGTGGCAGGACATCAGTCAACTTAATAACCTCCTCCATAACTCAAGCTTCAAGGATAAAAATAAGGTCACTCTCGACTTAACAGTGAAGGGGAACATTACGGAACTGGACTCCTCCAGCAACTTTTAAGTGTCTCCACCCAACTGTAGATACAATCTGGAAAAAGAAAAGCATGGATGTGCTGAAACATTATCTCCTGGTACAGCCAACAGCTAGCTCCCCCTCTCTTCAAAGTCAATGGCAGAACTGAGGCCAGCACACAGAGACGCAGGTACGCAGGGAACAAACTACAGCAGCAGACACACAGGTCAGTACAGGAGGTATAAAATGAACACTCATATTGCCCCTTATGCAGGTGAGATAAGGAGATCCCTGAGAATGAAACATTGGTTTCCCAATAAAAAGACATCACTGTAAAAATTTCAGGAATTAAGAACTGCTGAGAGAAGATGCTGACATTCAACAATGCTGCAATAAGCAAAGAAAACTTCCTACACCAAGCTGTGCAAAAATTGTGGAGACTCGGGGGTTTATTTTAACTGTGATTAACACACTGTTTTGAGATCCACAGGCAACCTCTTCTGTTCTTCCATTTGGTAAACTAACAAATACATCTACCTTCAAAAGGCTTGATGATTGTTAAAGAAAATGCCCATCAAAATGAAAAAGAAAATAATAGCCATTAGGAGAATTATTATGAGAATAATTTATGGTTTACTAATAATCTGTAGAGGCAGCAGGAAAACACAATTAGAAAAACAAGTGGAATGGCAGCCAGAACAATATTCCCTTCATCTTGAACTAATGCCATGACACTGAAACACAGGGAAGTGAAAGTTAATCATTTTCACTTCATTTTTTACAAAATACTGTGCTTGATATTCCACTCTTCTAGATTTGCTTAACTGCCTGGAATTAAATGGCTCTGGCTCAATCTTGTGAGCTTCGGAAGATGGAACAAGCCTCAGCACTGACAAACAGATATGGGTGGAAATGCGAAGTCTGCCCACAGTGGGGCTTCTCATGCCTTCTGTGAGGCAGTAACAAAGCACACACTTGGGTACAAAATTTCCAAAAGTTTGGAAGAGTCTTTGAGAAAGTAAGCTAAGCATTAACAAATACACTTGGACGTCAAAAACTCATTTATAGTGATAAAAATACTCTACGCTCCCCTGTACGCTCTGCATTACTAATCTCTTGAGAGAGAAAAGAGGGTGATCTTGTTTCCTAAAGGACTTAATCCCAAAGGAAACAATAACTGCATCATACCGCAGTCTTCTCCTGACCAAGAATCTCATTATTGAAAAGCTTCAGGGGAATCTCATCAGCTGAATCACCGGTTTCTTGTCCACGCCATTCCAGCCCAGACCACTCACGGCAGGGAGAGCATCAGCCCAAGGATTCCCATTATGAAGATCACTACTCTTTCTCCCAACAGCTCCAAGGTGCTCATCGATGCTGCAAAAGGCAAACGGCTCTTGGATTGAAAAATAAACCGCAATGAGAAACACAGTACAACAGGAGAACCTGCTTCCCCCTTTACTAATGTCCATGATCTCTGTGGTTGTTTAATCAATACCAGCCTACTTGATTTTAACCCCCCAAAAACTACACACACTTTGGGTCAAAGGGATTTAACCGAGGAGGGAGATGATAGGTGCTTAGGTTTACTATGTTTGACATACAGAGAAGAAAATGGCAACGTGAAAAAAAGGCTGTTACATCTCTGCAGATCACTCTGTGCACGCACAATCACTGCAAAGACAACAGCCAAGGCCACGGGAAGATCAGCTGCTCTGCTTGGAAACCAGCCAGGCGGCGATCCCTTATGTACCGACTAAGGCTGAGCCTATCTTCGTAAGAGGAAGAAATTTGTCTCAAACACCCCAGAGGAATTTGAGACAGAAAACAGTGATGTTTTCCTGCTGCCCAGCACTGATCCATCGTAACTGCAGGGTAAGAGTGGAGAGTCAGCAGATCTGCTCAGCTGCGGAGCCGCTACTGCCCGTCCCGGAGAAGGGCACGTGGCCTGCGCAGGAGCTGCTCTTCAGGCTGCGACACACCAGCACTGGGGGGGACCGCGGAAAGTAGAAGTCAGGAGGTACAGCAGAAAAAGCTAGAGATTTAGGAGGTGAAACACCAGGTGGTCCTGGTGTCTGTGGTAGCAGTCTTTGAGAAGAGGGAGGTATGGCCCGTCCAGCTAACGGCCAGTGCTGGTAGCTCCAAGGCTTTGATGGCTCGCTCGCTCATTTGGCATCACTGCTCACACAGCAAACGCGCACTGTAGCTGCCCACTCTTACTCCAGGCAACTAATAATTTTGACTTCAGTATACAGCATGTAGACAAATATTTTAGAAGCTAAAGGGCAAGATATTGTGTCTGCTGCTTATCAATTTATTACAGCGTGTTGGTTCTTTTTAAACTTTTACTACTGACGTTTATAGGTATAGTGTTAAAAGAGTTCTTCACAGCTCTTTGATCTACACCAAGAAGAAAAGGAAAACCAGTAAAATTAAAAAGCAGTATGTACTTAAGAAAAACCTAAAATCCTTACCTCCATTACTTTTAAAAATCTTTATCTGAAGATTTTTGATACAAAAGTTCTGGTTTTTTATTAGGTATAACTACATAAAACATAAAAAAAAGATAATCTACACTATTCAGTGCAAACTATGGCTACAATATCAATAAGCAATTCTGCTACATGTAGATTATGAAGATGTAAATGCAATTCATCCAACACAGCCACCATGTTCAGCAATGCGCTATTTGCTATTTTCCATGGCACAACGACTGGGCAGTCTGGAGTGTGAGCCTTATTTTTCTATTTGGAAGTAACACTTGAAGTGTTCTGAAACAGTAACTGGGAGTTTTTACCGCTTGGTGCATCCCCCAGAACAATATGGCATCAAGACATCCCCAGATGAATTCTAAATGCCAAGTGGCACCTGCACCACAGCTGTAAAAACCTAGTCCCCCTCTCTCACGCTACTGCTTGGCCTTATTGGCTTTGCCCTTCTCCCTGACTATCTCGAGCTCTACCCAGACAAGAGGTGACTGGCTGTTTAGCCAGGGAGTGATAAATAAAAATTGGTCTTCACTTCTCTGGATAAGTTGGTAGCACTTAGTGTAAGTGCACAGTGGGCAGGAAACCTACCAGTTCAGTTTCTGTCCCTTTCTTTTGCTGAATACAGCTTTAGAGCCAGACAAGAATTTTCTGACCCAGGATGTTTTTGTTCAAAAGTGCGACCCATTCGTTAAAACCACATCTTTTGATAGAACAAAACATTCTTGCAGCAAGGCTTGTGGCATCCAGGATGAAATGCTTGTTAAAATGAGAGACAGAGCAAATCTAAGCCTCTGAAAGACTTTCCCAAATACTCTTTAATGCCGCTGTTATTGCCTATTTGGAAGCAGAGATCCCAACTGAAGAGAGGTTGAAATCAGAAGAGGGTATTTCCCATACCGAAACACCGTGCACAAACAATGGGACAGTAAAACCAGTCTCTCAGGTCGACCTGATGAGGCCCTGCCATTATGCAGAATTCATCAAAAACAGTAAGTCATGTAGAAGAGCAACCTAAATTCAGTAAGTTGATCTCAAGTCCTACGCCTATACTAACAAATAAAGCCAGCAAGGCTCATTCCCTGGCCCTGAAGACAAATACTAACAGTGGTTCTCCACTACAACTCCCATCCATATGGGCGCTCTCTCCCACTTTTTCCATGACATGGGTGGGTTTTTTCCACACTGCCTGTTGGCAGCAGTCCCTGGCCAATGCTGCTCCACAGCCCATGCCCTGGCATCATCTGCAAGGGTGCTAATTGCAGGAGACAAAAGCAAGCCAAGGAAGATGATAGCAATTATTCAGAACGGACAACAGGAGGCCAGTGCTCCAGCCTGGGCCAGGGCACTGTTTGGTTTACTAGCATAATCCTGGCCAGGTGCTGCCAACAAAGCTTTTTACTGCATCAGGGAAAAAAAAAAAAAAAAAGAGAATGACACTCCTCAGGACACTCGTCTCAGATGGAAAAGAACCAAGTTCAAGTCCCTGCTCCAAATCAGGCAGAGCAGAGACTAATGGTGCGAGGAAAATGCCTCTGAAGTACCTCAGCCAGCAAGCTACTGACCATTCTGGTACTTACATCTCTTCTGCTGTTTATTTTCTTCTACCACAAAAAAGGCCAACCATTTCAGCTTTGTTCCAGCATGACACTGCTCATCGCACTGGATAGCTATGGAGGACAGCTGGGGAGAAGGAAGGTGCATTCCTCATGTGCACAGGAGACAGAGCCCCATGCTGGGACATGCACTGAGGAACACCCTCCCCAACAGAACGTTCATGGGAGAGAACAGCCAGGCAACAGAAGATTGGAAGTGCAGAGAGACACCATACACAAACATTCACCCGCACAAATCCTCCTGGCTACTGCAGAGTGCTGCAGCTTCTCTCTGGCCAAAAAGAAGCCACAGCACAAGGTGAGGAGGGAGAGGCAGATTCGTAATACCCTGATGCGGAGCAGGAGGCCAGGAAACAAATGCAAGTGAGGCTGCTCAAATCCTTTCCATCCCTGTCCCCCTCAGGGTGTGTACACGATTCAAACTAATAAAGCATGTGGGAGAAAAATGTCAGTAAGTCCATGGGACCTGAGGAGATACATCCCAAAGTCCCGAGGGAACTGGCTGATGTAGTTGCCAAGCCACTCTCCATATTTGAGAAGTCATGGCAGTCAGGTGAATTCCCTGGTGATTGGAAAAAGGGAAACATTGTATCCCGTTTTTAAAAAGGGTAGAAAGGAGGACCCTGGGAATGATCAACCTGTCAGCCTCACCTCTGTGCCTGGGAATGTCATGGAAAAGATCCTCCTAGAAGCTATGCTAAGGCACATGGAGGAGAGGGAGGTGATTAGGCAGCCAGCACACCTTCACCAAGGGCAAGTCTTGCCTGACCAGCCTAGTGCCTTCTATGATGGAGTGACTACACCAGTGGACAAGGGAAGAGCTACAGATGTCGTCTATACGGACTTCTGTAAGGTCTTTGAAATGGTCACCCACAGCATCCTTCTCTCTAAATTGTAGAAAGGCATTTGATGAGTGGACTGTTCAGTGGATGAGGAATTGGTTGGATGATCACATCCAGAGGGTAGTCGTCAATGGCTGAATGTCTGGATGGAGATCAGTGACGAGTGGCATCCCTCAGGGTCCCTCAGTGCCTCAGGGCTCTGAGCAACATGATCTAGTTGAAGATGTCCCTGCTCACTGCAGGGGAGGTTGGACTAGATGACCTTTAAGGTGCCCCCAAACCATTCTATGGTTCTACGAATAAGATCTTGTTTCTATCAACATCTTGCAGCCCCTCATCTGACTTCAGTGGGGCTGCTGTGATCTGGAAGCCATTGCTGGCTTTGAAGGCAAGAATTTGCCTCTGCCTTGAGAGATCTTTCCACTTGCCACGCCTTAGACTTTAAGCTCAGCTATGCCCCTAAATCAGGAAGGCAAAATCTTGTCTTCCCCATCTGCAAAGCCTGCATATCTTCTGATGAGTTTAGTGTTATGATTCAAGGGCCCCTGGTCATCAGAGTTGCATGATATCCCAGACCCTCTAATGTCACTGCTGATGACAAGGTGAGGCTCCCAAGCCAGCCTTCCTGCAGCACTTTCTGGAGCTCAACAGGAGCTTGAAGTGGGAGCTGAGGTCCCACTGAGCTCCACAAAGCACTTCCAGAGGAGCTATTCTCCCAAAAAGTGACAGCCTTGCCTTGCCAAAATTCAAACCTGGTGTTACAGCACATTGTCTACGCCATCCTTGTTCGAGCTGTGAATATGAAATCAAATTCCCAAACCAGGAAATGCTTTTTGAAACACAATTCTTGCCTTCGAGCAATTGGTCTCATGCCTTCCATCTCTCTCACTAACCCCATTTATCAATATATTTAGACCCATTTTGCTCTCACTATCGCACAGCCCTGCTAATATCAATCTTGCCTATCTAAAGCTTCCTTTTCTCCTAAAAATCAAGAAGGGAAGAAACTTCCCCAGATCAAACACTGTAAAAACAAATGGCATAAACCATTCCTCTCACTCTCTTTCTTGACAAAGTTTCTCCAGGGAGAGCAAGAGGTCTGCAAATACAACTAACAACTTTCCAATATGTATATTAGTAAAACCAAAAGCCAATTTCAACGTAAGTCTTCCCGCTTCCTGCTCTGGCAGAATACAGATTTCTTTGTTATTTATTTTTTAATAGAAACCCTTTCAAACAACAGTAGAAGAATAACGGTATCTGTCAAAATTCACATTTCACCTATGTCAGTGGTGGTTTTCAGTGTCATAGGCACAAGAGACAAATCTTTTGTCTCGTATTCAAGTAGGTCTGTCACTAGTCTCAACTAAAATTCTGGGCTCATATGAGCATTTTGTAACAAATTTTCAACCAAATCACCACCCTGGATTTGTTGGTACTGCGGTAATTTACATCACCAGACAGGCTCACCTGACTTGATTTAACAGAAGTTACAGAAAGGTAGTTTTAAGATGGGTGCCATTACAAGAATTTACATCCTATTGGCAATTTTTTTCCTATTTTTTGGTCATGAAGTGTGAACTAAACTGAAGCAAAAAAATCCAGGCAATAGTGACAAGGCATCAATCAATTTAACAACGTCCCTTATAACCAACACTTAAAGAACGAGGTCATTCCCAACGTTATGAAAACATTAAACTGAGTGTAACACAAAATTGCTTCTTTTACAAGTATTTCCCTCCAACCATACAGTCGGGGATAGAAGTTAATCTCCCAAACCAACAGAAATAAGCAACCTTTCTCTTCTGTGGTAGAGGCAAGAGCACAGCCAAACCTTCAGTAGCTAAATAGAGGATCCTTTGTCCCACAGAATCTTCTCAAGCATTAGAAAAGCAGTGAATGAATGAAAGAAAATACTTTTTTTTTGACACCTTTGATGAAACATGGAAAATGCATCAAAAGAAAAAGCAGCTGACACCAGAGGAGTCTTAAATCACTAGAGGAAGTAAATTCAAAAGAAATTGATTGTTATGAATAAATTTAAGAGGGTTCATAATTATTGTCAGAATAGTAACAAACAGCAACTAAAATTTACTACCGAAAAAAATAAAATACAGAACATTACAACCCTCTGCTCTTCCAGCAAAGAGCACTAATACATCAGCACGGAGCGGTTGAAAGGGCAGAAATAAGCTACTACTACTTTAGGAACAGGGAACATCCACACGCAGCTTTAACGTGTGGGTGTTCAAAAAACAAACAAAACCAACAAACAAAACCAAACAAAACCCTCAAACAAAACCAACGTTAACTCTATAGTATGGGATTAAGTGGTAAATATTCAAAGTTTTTCTCAGTGTAACACATTTGCAGCAGAATTTGTGATGCTGGAGAGAAGAACAGACTTCATACTGCAGTCCAGAAATACAGACACTCATACATCAAAAGCAGAGAACATTCAGTTCCACCTCTATTTTAATACGATGCTCAAATGACAGAACAAAATTCATGCATCAGGACTTCACCTCTGGCAACTTATCTCCTTGTACAACTACATCTGTAAGAGAGAGAAATTGTCACAGATAATTTCCTCCCTGACACTGAAAGAGGTCTGAAACTGCTGCGCAGTACAGCCCATGTGACAGCAGATAACCACAAGACACCAACAGCTGTGAAAATAAATGCTAAGTAAGGCAGAAACTGAATAAATTAATAGAGATACACAACTAGGTGTAGGGAATGCCTGTCCACAATATTCAATTGATTTTACTGCTCTCTTCACAGGATATGAAAGGCACTAACCAAAGGAAAGAATGGTTAAACTACAATCACAGTACCACAGAATCACAGAATGACTGAGGTTGGAAGGGACCTCTGGAGGTCATCTTGTCCAGCCCGCCTGGCTCAAGCAGAACCACCTAGAGCCAGTTGCCCAAACGAATCCAATGATTTCATCTTTAAGGGCCCTAATACACAGTATCTCAAGAGATATGAATATAACATTAGTCGCATAAAGCCATCTAACCACAAAGAGCGGAAAAAGTTTTGTTACATCACTCCACTGTTGCCAAGTAAATGAAAATATATGATGGAATAGTTAGGCTTAACATATACTACAAGCCCGTCGCAGATTAAAATCACCTCTCTGCTGATGATTCCATCAAGAAGAAGCCGAGGCGAATTCAGAAGTGAAATGAGGAGGATAATACAGCTTAAACTGAAGGCCAAGAGCAAGCACACAGCAATCAGTGTTTAACAGTGCTTCCATTCTAATTTAAAGCATCACTTCATTAACATCATTCAAAATATTTATCTTGTTATTGTAAAGCACAATGCATTTTAAGCAGGGCACTCTGTGTGTTCAAGGTGACACTCTCAAGTTAAGAAAACATTTGTAACTTCTATCTTTTCAGACATAAATTTGCCCAGAAATATGCATTCAGCTGCCTGAAACTCATCTGAATGGTTACCGAGGTGCAATTTGGATTCCCTGACACCACAAGAGTTTTCTTGAAAGTGTCACCTCCAAGCTGTACCCAAAACTATCACTGCCTGAACTCCTGGCTGCTCTAGTCAGTGGGTAAAAAAGCAATCTCTGTGAAAGAATATGAGCAAATTAGAAAGGGATAGTTTCCGAGTCTTTCCCTTTAAGATACATTTCAAAAGATTTGAATATATTGCATAGTAGAGAAAAGCATAATCGTTATAAAAGGTTGGCACTCAACCAGGAAAAGAAAAATAAAAGCATTTAATAGAGTGTAAAAGGTGACTACATCTGCAGAAAATCCTTTCAGGAGCTACTTTTTGTGGTGACAGCAACTGCCCAGCCTCAGCAAACGTCCAAGCCTCAGGTTCACATGGAGAACTTCTGCATCTATCTGATAGCCCAGGGACAGCATTCACCACATGACATTAGAGGGGAAACTTTGGGAGAGCAGTCCAGACAACTTTTTAAGACTCAAAGCCTTAAGTAGTTGCATGACCGTATCTCAGGGGAAGTATTCATTTTTGATGTTCCTCAAGAGGGACCAGCAAAAAAGAAAAAAAAACACTCCCATAAAACTAGACAACACAGACTGAATCAGTAAACTCTGAATCATGTAAACTATTTTAAGTATACAGTTTTAAAGAAAATTATAAAATTAAAATATAACAGCAATTTTCGAAACGTCCTCAATTATTGTAAATTAGTCTATTTGCACCAAAGTTCCTAGACCCATGTAAAGAGAAGATGAGTTTTTACTCTGTTTTCAGAAACGCATAAAATATTTCCCAAGCCACTGAATAAATGAATATACCTTTTTTCACTTTTTAAACATTTTGATTTTCTTGTACCCTAGAAATTCTTTCACCCCAGAACCATTAGTTGTTATGAAACCTCTGTAAAACAAAACATATGAAAAGTTACTTGTGCGATGACTGATCGTGTCCTTCAGTTACTGCCACCTCCAGCCCTCCTCACCATCGTTCTACCCTCTCACTGCAGAAAAGCAGGAACTAGTACTGACTTCTGTAAATTAAGAACACAGCCAGGTGTGATTCCATCCCACAAGGCAACAGTTCAATACCAGCGCAACATGTCTGACATCAGAGGAGCTGTGCGAGGCTAAAGCTGGTGCGAAGGAGCAGAGTCAGGGCTGGCGGTGCTACTTCTCCTGCCAACTATGATGACTGCTGTGACAGAGTTCACAAGAAGTTGTTTAAGAATTAAAAGACTGTTACAGACAAGTCCCTGGCCAGAAGCAGGCAAGGTCAGAGAGACGGAAATCCAGCGCTGAAGAAGCAGTTATTTAATGTAACCCATCCAAATGCTTCCTTTTTACTTCTACATTCTCCTGTCTTTATTGTCATTCATCATATAAGAAAATGAAAACCACAAGAAATACTACAGGAGAGTCAGAGATGCTAGATGAATTCTAGTATTATCCACACCTAAGTCAGCCCTCATTTTAGCACACTTAAATTGAACACACACAACGATGGCATGCAGACATTTTTCTGTACGTCCTAGCACAGAATAGACCAGAATGTGTTTATTAAAAGCTTAAGGGCGCACCTAATTTAATAGCCACGAGTTCTTTCTGGCCATACTTTCGTTGAGACCGATTTTATACCTGCTGAAGATAACGATGATTTCCCCTGATGAAGGGGATCAGATGAGGCTTAACATCTTTAAAACAAATTCTTCAAGTTTCTTTTTAAATAGATTACCTAATATTCTCACAAAGAAAGCAATGAAATATTCACAAGTAGACTGTTCTTTAGCAGCTTCATCCAAAGCTGACCTGACGGGTGATTCTATTTGTCTAAATAACCTAGAAGGCTTTTTTTCTTCCCCTTTGATTATCCAAAGGCTGACAAGGAGACCTCAAAAATAAACATAAAGCATACATCCCTATAGAAAAATTGTAAACACTAGGCGTCACTTAAGAGCATGTGGTAAGATAAAGAGGTCATGCTGGTTAAAATGGTGGTAGGAGTTTTTTTTCAGCAAGGTGTGAACTGGGTATTATCTTCATTTTTCACACCTCTAACATTATAACATTCGAATAAGAATACTAAAAGATTCCACAGTTAAGAGAAAAAGGGCCTCAAAAACACTCAACAATGCCACTAAATTATGCATTCACCATTAAAATACCTACGCACATAATGCAGACTGCCTGACTTCAGCAAGAAACCTTGACAAATGCTTGCCATTGCAATTCGACAGTTCAGACTCCGATATGCAGATAAACAGAAGATGGCGAAAATGTAACAAATATTTAAGGTATGAGAGAAATTTCTCGAAAAAGTATAGATGTTATCAATATATTGTTAAAAATGTAATCACTCATCCCTAAAAACATACCAGTATAAAACAATATGATTTTCAGAATCCTGTTTGTCACCCTTTTACAATCATATTTTACACGGGCATAGGCAGATGACTCGGATGAACCAGATTCAAATGAGATATGCAGCATTATGTTTGTATGGCGACACGAGCAGGACACCAGCATTGCTCTAACCTTTCCTTTTCTTTGCTGTGCCTGGATAGAATCAATTTAATGCATTCTTGTTTGCGTAAGATCAGCAGTGGGTCTACTTGCCCAGCCTTACTCACTTCAAGAATTAATTATTTTCCCAATCAATATCTCAAATTCTTCTGCAACCCTTCAATGCAAGTTCATCGCACATTATTTTTTTGTACTTTTATCACTCGTTACGTTCACGAAGTAGCAGTGTTTTCTGCCAGTTGGCCACTCTCCAAGTTAATGACTCCAGAGTCTGAGATTTTCACATTGCTGATCTCTTTGCCCACCTCTGCAGCTATTTTGGCACAGAAAGGAAGGTCTCATCTCTAATTTTGAAATTTCAAATATATTTGTTAATCCTGTCAGTAGTCCAACCAATCCACGTTCTTCCTACAAATGCAGAAACGAGCACTGTCAGGGCACAGCTGGCCCTGCAGACCCACTCTCTTGCTTGAGACAGAATAAACTTTTCCATCTGGGATGATTTGCACATATGGTGGCACAGGCTGAGTTCAAAACTCAATAACCACAGCTGCCCAGTTCTGTCCCTTGCACATTGCTCACTCCTGTAGATGAGAAGTAGGTAACAGCTAACAGAGAAGCCCCATGGCTCTTCTACGATCCAACAACAGTAAACATCACCTAGGAGGCATTCAAACACCCCTTGCAACATTTAAAGGTGCTTTTCTAAACCTTGCATAATGGTCCTTGGGAATGTTTTCCCTTTTTTTTTCTTCTTGGGTTTGTTGTGTTTTTTTAAAAGGTGAATTGCAGAAGATGGGGCCTCTGGGAAATAGAATAAAAGTAGAATTGGACCATCTTCCAGCACAAAATAATTGACGCCATGCTTGCTAATGAAAACTTGTACACTCGTGAAAAAGAAACAGATATTTTTCTTTGCCTGAACATCTCTCTTTACATTTTCTTTTTTTTTTTTTTTTTTTTTTTGGGGGGGGGTGAGACTATCAAGAATGAATTACGGGATTGTACAAAGGAAAATAAAAAGGACTGTGAACCTAAAGCAGAGATCATCTGTTGCTTGTGCTAATGACTGCTTAGAAAGTGCACATTTTAAAACTCCTTTTTATTCTGTCACAGAATCGTAGGGCAGTTATCTTTAATAGCCATTATTCAGACAGATTTATATAAAGAATATCTTATTTCTCTAGCGGTCATTATCCTATCAAAGGAATAATCCTTAAATGCTCCATGTCATTCAGTTTAGTTTTGTAAGGCTGACAACATTTTGAGTAAAGCGCTCTGCCATTCATGGGAGACGTAAGCCCATAACTGCAGGATTTTTTTGCTTCCTTTAAACTGCTTGCAGTGTTAAAAATCAACTGGTGAAGAGGTAGATGTACAGGGCCAGGCTTTGTGAATCACTGTAGCTATATTCACGTGACAGTTTTACACCAGCTGAGCATCTGGTCCTTACAGTTACGAATGACAAGGGAGAACTGGCTTTTCATGCCCTTGGTGGCAAGAGACATTTGAAGAGTAACAGCTGTTCCACTCTCCCTTGGCTGATTTGGACTTGTGATTTTTTATGAATCTGCACAATATGCCTACCCAAACACTATAAATATTTGCAAATGACCTGCTACACAACAATTTTGCCCTAATTTCTGTTCAATTTTTGACTGCATAAATACATATACTTTCATTAACTAGCACACAGGTAGCTGTACTTACCTGTGATCTAAATGATGAATAGAGAGAATAACCCCTGAATTCAAATGGGCTTGTTTTAAGGTCGCCAGGATTGTGAATTCATTTTTATTTCTTAGCTTCTGAAAAAATATTTCAGCTGTTTCTGGAGAGGCCTTTACACTTCTTGAAGTATCTAAAAAAAAAAAAAAATCCCATAACAGAAAAACAGTCAGTATAAAATCTTATTTTACTTTACATCGTCAACTCAAAGAGCTTACAAAATCACAAGCTACTTCTGAGGAGCACAACTGAACAGACAGGCAAAAGCAGGGACCAAAGTATTTTAAACACTGGATTTTACATGCAATGGGAACTATCTCAAAGAAAGAGAACATATTTTCTAGGACACCTATTCTATTCTGGGGGGAAGGGGTGTTTTTAACACAGGGTCATAAGTCTTTTACTTTCTCCATGGATGGCCAGATGGTACCTTTAATATCTCATCCAAAATATGGACTCAGTAGCAGCGAAGCACAGAGTGATAACACTGGATACGAGCCTAAACTGTGAAGCATGACCTGAGCGACTTTTTGATTTCTACAAAAATGTTATGCTTAATAGCTATGCAATTAACTTTTTAAAAGTGAAAAAGAAAAAAAAATAACCAAAGAGCAGCATCTCTTCAGGGACAATTTACTCAGCTTTAAGTAATAGTTATAAATTAATTCAAAAACTCACCATCTTTCAAAATACATTGTCGCTAATTAATCACTATATACTCCAGTTGTGCAGTATGTTGCTGCTGCTTCTTGCACAGGATGTCATGAACATTTGTTAGAGTAATTGCACACAAACAATAAAGATTTTGCTTTTAAAAACCCACACACAACCAAGACCGAAGCAATGTTTCTGCTGAATTTGCATGGAACATGCATAGAAAATAAAAAGGAACAACCTTCAGTTCTCTAGAGAGATAATTTACAAAATAAGATGTCAAATGCTAGAAAAACAATTCCCAAGGTTTTCCATAATACATTAAACTAGGAAAAATTAATACATATTTTTAATGCACAAAATCAATTCATTAGCATGTGTAATCAACTGTGTAAGAACCAAATCAATTCACAAGCTTCTTGTCATTGCAATTTGACCATCCTGCTCTAACTCAGAGACACTAATTCAGGGAGAGCTAACGGCAATAGAAACGGTGATTTTCTTTGGGCAGCACTGGAGCTGAGCTCTCAAGTAACCTTATACCTCTATTCGGAAAACAGGTTTATTCGTTAAGCTGTCCTATGAAGATGCAGTTTATCGTGGTTTATGGACGAGGAATATTTTTTAGTATGTGTTTAAGAAATGCAACAACTTGTACAACCCTGAAGTCCTAACCACGCTCCTGCACAGCATCACACCAGGATGAATCTGATTCTCTTTTTTACAAAGGGGAATACAAAAGACAATATACATATATTCTTTAAAGCCTTTTTTGTGAAATGTCATGTCTTTTCTACTGTGGATTGCGTAACTCTCTCTGTAGCAGACACCCATGGTATTTTAATGGAATTGTTAATAAATCATAAAGCAACTCAAATACAATTACATCAAAGCGTTCATTTTTAGCCAAGGGACACTAACAGAGTGGAATGACACAGGTTTGCGTGCTGGAAGATAGTTTAACTGCATTAACGATTTCTAGCAATAAAAACAATCTACTCCCAAGAGACGGAGCAGAGGAAGGACACACAAGGAACATATTCTCTAATCACGATCACAGGATCCTCATGCGCTGCAGCTCTCGCCAGAAGCTTTCCTACCAAGATACAGAAGAACACAGGAAAATACAGACGTCGAACCCACTTAAACGCCTACAGAGTCCAATTCCGAGATGCAAAGCATATCCTCCACCCCTGTTTGCCATGGGGGGAGCTGGGTTTCCCAGCTTGGAAACCCAGCCAACATCCTCTTTTACCGCAGGTTCATTATCGTTAGAGCGTCTACAGAGTCTGCTTTAGGGCCCACAACATATTACATGTTTACACTGAAAGGAGAACAATCGCATTTTGATTAATGACGGAAGATCTGGTGAAGTATAACCAAACTATATTTGCGTACTTGTGCGCGTAGCCAAAAGAGTGTCTGCCCTGAGGGGCCGAGCTCCCCTGCCTGAAGGGCTTGCAGCCTCAGGACGAGCAGCGCAACTAAAACTAAATAAAAGTGGGAGAACAAAACCCAGAGCAAGCTGAGACCACTGGAATGTGGGAAGTCACACATAAATAATTATCTCCCCCTTCCTACATGCACTTTTATTCTAACTGGAGCTATTGGGATGCAAATGCTGTGCTACAGACAGCCTGTGCCTTAGCAAGGACCCAAACCCTGGCTGTCCTGCGGAGCTCCCCAGAGCCCTCCCAGTCTGAGGTCTACTCATGTCATGCCTGTGGATCATTACCCAATCAGTAGGTCAGACAAGAGTTTTCCATCCTTTTATCCATAAAACCTTATAATCATTCATCATGGCCTTAGACTATCTTCTTGAACACAGACAAAAGCAACAAAACCTGATTAGATCATGCTGGAAGCCCATATATTAAGATTATTGTCACATTAACTGTTAGAGTATTAAGTTGCCAAAACTCAGTTTTGGTATTGTAAATAGGCCAGTTCATACTTGCTGTAGCGAAGAGCTATAAGAGCAAAGAGCTATAAGGCCTTTTGAATTATTACTACTCTGCTGAAGCACAGCACCCTTTGCTCAGGGCAGGCACCAGGTGGATTTCCTAAAGACAGACCACTGAAAGGTCCTTGATCCATTAGATCCATTCTTTTTACACTAACACAACAGTGCAAATCCCTCATTCCAATTGCTTTTGAACACTAGCAGTAGGTGCTTGATAGATCACCAGCTGTGTTCAATAAATACTGATTCAGGGTTGTTCTTGACATTTGGCTTCTAGTAATCACTTTAAGACCCGAGGAAAGTACTTTACTGGAACTGGACTTCTTCCGTAACAGCTTGGAAAATCAAACTGGTATATCTCAGATAATAATTTGTGGTTTCTCAACAGTTACATAAAAACCTCATACTGAGAACATTTCTAATACACAAAACCAAAGGCATAAATCTTTTTATATTAGAATGTAAAAATAAGGAGAGAACTATTAATTTCAATTAGAAACTTGTCTCTAGCCAGGATACCTATATATTGGTTATACTTTCCTAGAATATTGCATGTGTTTGTTTTGACCACACCAGAACAACTGACAACCCCATAGAGTTAACAGTCTATCTTTAATTTACAGAAGAACAAAGTTCAAAGTGACAATGAGAGAAGCAAAAATGCAAACTCCAAGCATGTCACACTCCTTGTTCAAGTCAAAGGTTATTAGCATAGAAACGCCTTTAGAAGGGATAATAATGCTAATGTGGTAACACACGTGGCTGGTTTGAGACATACAAGTTAGCAAAAGTACTAAAAACAACCCAACAGACCGGGGTAAGGCGGCTGGAGGAAGAACGAATTGACCCGTACTGTGGTTGGCAATGATAATAACTTAAAAGGACACTGACAAACAGTAGGTGGTGGTCAACCTTCAGCTGCGACATCTAGTTACGAGGTGATCAGCTGGCCACAGGCACAGAAACCCACGTCTTTTAAGATCTAAGATTGCAAAGCAATCTGAAAACCCAGCGAAGAAAATCACTGAGCCTAAGACCTGCAGGAACTCATCCCTTCAGAGGACAAACTTGGTGGCTGCCTCTACCCTGCACTTGCAACAGCCCTCACAACTAGGAGACATCTTCCCCTCTCAGAGACCACCTGCAGTCAGAGCTCTGCAGCAAACACCAAAGCCACGCGAGTGTTTGCTGGAGGTGTCAAGCACAGACATTGTCATTTCAGTCATGCTCATGAGATGGTAATTACTGCACTACAACAAAGACAGTAAGTCTAACTTCCAACAGTGCTCACTCCATAGGTCCAAAGGCACTTCCACAGTCTAAACTGGTGCTGCAGAAAGAGGCAGTTGTACCCTTTGCTCTGCCACCAGCCTTTAACTCTTTCTCCTCACCACTATGGTGCCAACTGCATTCACGCAAACATATGAGGCAACCGATCCAGCTTTAGGGAGCCCAGCTCCCTCCTTCCCCCCAAAAAACCAAAATACATTGGAAGTAGTCATGAACAAGTGACTAGAGGTAAGCAGGAAAACCCATGCACAGCACCAGCAGCATACTAAACCGCACAGCGGAAAGACTACATGCAAATACGATTTAGGGCAAGCCATTCATTACAGATGTTTTCCAGTCCACGACAAAAACAAACAGTTATTAAATGGAATGGATAACTTGTCTTAGCAAAGGGTGTGCTCTTGAGTTTCTGAAGTGCATCTGAAGCTAAACATACAGTATGAACTGAATTACAAAACAAACTCCTGCAGAAGAGTCTTTGAAGGCGGCATCCTAATTAATTGAGCTCCACGGTTTGTTTTGTGTGCACATAATCAGCTTTTAATAGCAGCATCTATAAATCAATTCTGCATCTGACTGTAGGTTTGCTGAACTATCCAAATTAAATTCTAGTGGTTTGTGAGAAAAAGGAGAAGGGCTGCAGGCTGAAAGGAGTTTGAAAAATATAATAAGGCTAGCTCAATTTTGTTTCATTTTCCTACACTAGCTGGGATCAGTGTCACATCGTGTCACTTCCTCATATTAAAATTTTTGGCTAATCTTTTTCTTAACTAGCCTACACACAGCTTACGAAGGGCACAATATCTGAGCCTGTTTACTTCATATTGTTCTACTATTTAAGCAACCACGGCGGGCTAAGCTGCTGCCAGCCAAAGGGGCAGCATGCAAAGCCAATCCAAAAGAAGAATCATTACAAGCTTGAAAGGGCGCAGCAGATTTTTAAGTGGAGCACAGCGCATTCAAATTCAGGAGTTGCATTCCTGTAATGAAAAATGAAGATAGAAAGAAGTAAAACAACCTTTATTAGACCAAAATCCTGCTAGACGTTGTGCTTTAGATACTTCAGTGGGAAGGTGGATTGGTTTGCCTTTTCTTTTTCTTTTTAAATACACCTGACTCTTTATTTGAACTGATAACATAAGGTACTGGTTGATAAAACATTTTGAGCTACTTTTCCTACACATTTGCTCATTCCTGTCTCAAAGATTCCAAATGGTTCCAGAGAGAATGGCAAAAGAGGAGCAGCTACATTTTTCCAAACCCACATGAACCTGACTTGGTTTCTCCAAGGCTGTAGGAAGGAGCTCTGCTGGAGTCTGGGGGAAGGTGTTGCAGTTCCACCTCAAGTTTAAAAGACTACCTGATAAAGAGTAAACACTGACCCTGTAAGACTCCCACTGGAGCCATTCCCAAAGGGTGTGCCTGACCCACAGGGCCCTGGAGCACTGCCCAGTTCCCAAGTCTTGGTGAACACTTGGGACTGCATGTATGTCATGATCCAGCCTAGACCTTTATGCACCCAAGTGCTTTTATAAACTGGGCACAACCTGGTCTCACCAGAACAAAGACTCATAAATGCTGGGAGCAAGGAGTGCAGTAAATCTCCCAAGGTGAATGATCAAGACCTCGGGATACCCCACAGACTGTTTAGGAGGGATACCCCACAAACTGCCTTTGTAGTTGAGACACCACCACAATGACCACCAATTCCGTGTGCCTCCCTTCTTAGTTCCACAGAAATGCCTCAGCAAGGATGCGTGCAGAAAGAACTGCAATGGATGGGAAGGAGAAAAGGAGGAGGGCAAAATGCACTTCAGCTGAAACTAAACAATCGAAACAAAATCTGACTTGAAGCCAAATCATTAAATCAAATAAAAACAAGGGGAGAAATGTCACAGTTTGTTCTTGCAGCACTTGGGGAGGTTCCAATTGCCTTTGCTTTGTAGCTTTCTCTATTCTGAATGTCAACTACAGCTTTGGTGTGTCATCCAGCAAGGGCTTTTCTCCAGCTCAAACCATATGCAAAGTCCCAGAAGTCACAATGGACTGACACAGGAGACTAGAAGAAGGACCTGCCTTTGAACACACACATTTGTCCCGCAATTATATTGACTGTTCATACTTATATCCTCAAAAAATGTTAATCATATCACTTCTGGCAAAAACTCTGGCTCACCGACAAGCTACATACTTGTGTGTTTAGAGTCATTTTGGCACAGCTGAGAACACAAATCCACTGTGGGACAAGACGGGGAGAAAGGTACACAGAGCCTGGACACATACGCTTGAATACAGCTGTAGTGTTTCTGATTTGAAATAACCAAACCATTATTAAGGACCTAACTTGCTTGTGTAATTGGGAGCAGTTTGTGCATTTGCATAACTAATCATGATTTCATTCAAAGTGCTTTGTTTGTAATGTTTCCTTCTCCATGGTCAAAGTCCCCAAGGAATTTTTGCTTGGTTTGTTAAGCTTGTTTGCTTTTTGAACTTTTTTTTTTAAGCTAAAGTAACATTAAAAATCGTCAACTATGCAAATGAAATTAAAACAGAATATATTTAATAGGGAAAAACCTTCCACCCGATATGACAGAATGAGATAATTAAGCGGTAGCAAGCCCTCAACCATTTCTGCCAGCTCCTGGCACTGACTTGGATGACTCTTTAGGAAAGAGTTTGCAAATCCAAGACTGTCTGGGGCAAACCCTGTAATATATTATGCATTCACTGTAAATTGACAATAATACCACTGAAATCTGTCTAGAAGCATTCTGTAAAAGAGATGATACAATGCTAGTTTGAGAGTGATTATACTCGTGGCTGGGTTAAGCCTCTGAGCTTATGTACTGGCTGCTTGTAGAAACCAAGGAAAGCCACATCATGCTGAATCCTTCTATAATGCTAAGCTTCCCTTCCCACAGCCCGACTACTGACTTCCCCTGCTGGAACAGCCTCCTTTGCATCCTTATGAGTCTGCAAAACAATTGTTCGGGTGCTAGCCACTAAAATGCAATCAAGCTCTTCCAAAACACAGAATCATAGAATCACAGAATCATCGAGGCTGGAAGGGACCTTTAAGATCATCAAGTCCAACCATGAGCCTAACACTGACAAAACCATCACTAACCCATGTCCCTCAGCACCACGTTTACCCGTCTTTGAAACACCTCCAGGGATGGCAATTCCACCACTTCCCTGGGCAGCCTGTTCCAATGCTTGACAACCCTTTCGGTGAAGAAATGTATCCTAATATCCAGTCTAACCCTCCCCTGGCGCAACCTGAGGTTGTTTCCTCTTGTCCTATCACTTGTTACTTGGGAGAAGAGACTGACTCCCACCTCATTACAGCCTCCTTTCAGGTAGTTGTAGAGAGCAATAAGGTCTCCCCTAGGTCTCTTTTTCTCCAGACTAAACAACTCGTAAGACTTGTTCTCCAGACCCCTCACCAGCCTCGTTACCCTTCTCTGGACTCACTGCAGAATCTCAATGGCTTTCTAGGAGTGAGAGGCCCAAAACTGACCAAACACCTGAGATGATCTGGAGATGGGGGCTATGAAATCATTCTTTGTGACACACACACGTACTTAACTAGACCATGCTGTGTGGAATGGGGAAGGTGAATCTTTCCTTTCAGCCCAGCCACCTACTACACAAGCTGAATCCAACTGCTTCGGTGAAGCTGTCAAATGAACAGTGCAGGTGCTTGGCATGATTTCCCACCTAGATTACAGATCAGGGTAATGTCCTTTTAATTGTGGCGTGTCTCAGTGTGTCAGGAGCACAATACAAACAGCCATAGACAGCACCTTTGCTTGGTTAGTAGATCCGTAAAACAGAGAGATCAAGCGGCAGGTTCACACCGCTATAAACATCCATTTGAGCGCCAGGACTAGCTATCACAGCTCTCAGCCACAGGCTTAATTTGCCAGAGCTCAATGCTAAGACACTTAGACACCTCTTATCCTCCCTTTGGCTGTGGTGCTTCAGCAAAGAAGGAATTTACAGCAGGATTATAAGAGGCAGCCATGTACTGTAAGGCAACGCAGCCCAGCTGCACCGCTACAAAGCAGGTGCACTCTTCCAAAAATATGTAGGGTCCATGACTGAGGGTTTCATGGCTTTTGGACTCAGTAGACAAAAAGTAAATAAGAGGTAAACAAATACAGTAAAGCTTCTAGTGACTGCACCTACAACAGTTTATTTTTGACAATTTTTCAAATATTTTGCAAATGAAAGGGTAAGAAACCTAACCGTAGGAAAACCTAAACTTTAAATGTGTAAGGCTCCAGATTAGAAGTCTGTATTCTTAGCACAGGAGGCTGCAGCAGCTGATTTGCTTAACAAACAATACCAATCCTACCACGCTAGATCGCTACTAAAAAAACTCCCACCAAACTGCCAAAGAAACTGTGAACAAGCACTCCTGAACATTTCTGAAAGGAATATAAGGAATACGCACATCAGTGCTGGGGGAAGCGCTATACAGAAGTACTATCAAGAATTTTTAAAGGCATACATGATACAGAAAACCTCTGTTCTTTGCCCACAAGAAATACTGTCCCTTTCACTGTAACGATGTCATCATGCTAAATACTATCACCAGGAGAGAGGGTGCTGCTCAGTGGGGACCTATTACATGATAACGAGGTGACAAAAATAAAAGATGACGTCTGCTCTTGTTACAGAAATTCCACTCCTCAGAAATTGTGTGCTGTATGTTATGCTCTGCCCCAGGTATTTATTATTGTAATACTTTCTGGTGATTTACAGGTTCTGGGTTATCAATTATATGATGCAATAGCTTTTTTGATTACTGTATTCCAACACTATTCTCAATTCCTCTTTAAATTCTGAAGACTCTTTGTATTGGCTCCCTCACAGGCAGTATCAAGTGCTGCTACTTCCAAAGATGTTTAGGTTTTTCAGGGCGAATACCACCGTAAAACCTATTATATTTGAACAAGGACACAGAGGTAGCACAGAGTGGGACTTCTGTCTGCTTCTTCAAGACAGGTTCCAGCTACCTTTAAAAGGTTTGCAACCTACCATAGCTTAATATATATGTGCATATATACACGCACATACTCGCAACCCTTTAGCCTCAAAGCAGTTTTCTAGAAGGTGCTTTGAGAACACCTTGAAACCTGTGGAGAAAATCAAGCCTGTCTTGTTTTCCTTGCTGCTGCCATCTGTGGCATATGCACCTAGTTATGCTTGGCTGCATACTGTCATATGAGCACTTTGTGTCAAACTGACCTAACAACAAACAAAAATATCATGCCAAGCAATGCTGTTAACACTGGGGGACGGACTGAAGAGCACAAGAAGAATAATGCATCGCCTTCCAGACCTACTGGTACTGTAATAAGGGCATGACACACACGAGAACTGCTAAAAGACTGAATTTATTTCCTGTCCCTAGTTGTATAGTGTGATCAGGATTTAAAAAGTTATGCAAGTCACGCCGAGGGGGAGGACAGGAGGAAGAGGCAGTGTTCTCGCCTTTTCCAAATGAAAAAGCAGGCTACCAAGGGTAAACAAAGCCTAATCAATTAAAAACCATAAAGTACAAACTTAACAGCAATAGTAATGGCACAAGCAGATTACGCTAGGTGTAGATCAAGCTAGACTACTTGAACTACTGTCCTCCCAAAAATATGAAACAGTTCAGGCTTCTCAAATATATCATATTCCAGTGGTAAATTGGGTCATACGATGATAGACTGTAGAAGACCAGCACCCACCAGGGCACCTCAGGATTAGGATCATGCTGGGTGTAGAAACTACTACAACCTCTGAGCAACACACCATGTCTCTCCCTCACTTGGTTCTCACTGTGCGAGTGCCAGTTAAGGCCCATTCGTGGTCTCTGCTCACTCATTTTCCCTCAAAACCTCCTTTCCCTGCGACCAGTATGCTGCTCCTGAGGACCTGCCACCTGCAGCCTGTGTTTCACAGAATCATTTAGGCTGGAAGGGACTTCTTGAGGTCATCTAGCCCAACCCCAAACACTTGTGGATGCCCTGGAGGCTTTAGCTTTTTTCCCATTAAGAATCTGTTTCTCCCTCTTTGCAATGGTTTGGATCTCTCATCCTGGTTTTCCTTCACCTTGGCTTTCTGGGGTATAATTGTTTTTTACCCACATTAGAACTAATTGCCGTCAGCTCACCAAAATTCTAAATGTTAAAGCTGATTTATTTTCATACAACACAACAGTGAGCATAAGAAACCAATAATATGAGATCCATCCTAATTTCCCTGATGACAACAATGATGTGGTCTGCGTGAAAGATTAACTTCTGACACAAGGGAATGGTTGAGAGTCACCAATTTATAGAGCTCCAGAAAACCCAAACCTTCATCCCAACGGCAAAAACAGCAGAGCAAGGCAAGGGGAGGGAGGCCATCACTGGAAAAAAAATATATCTGAAGCATGCCAGGCACATCCAACAACTCTGTTGCTAGCCATGGGTCTCTGGCAGCGGGCTGAACAAACAGCAGCAGATGGGAGGAGAAGGCAGGAGACTGAACCATAAAGAGAATTCAGGTACCAGCAGAAATGAGGGGGATGTGGGAGAGGGACCACACCTGAGGGGAGAGGGGGGACACCCAAGCCACCAGTCTTACTGGCATTCTCAGAAAATTTTCTGACATTTTGATGTCAGGAAAAGAAAAATGTTAGAAGGATTTTTAATCGGGGACATCAAAGAGAAGGGATACCAAGGAATACCATACACACAGCCCAGCTATAAGCCAGGCAGACAGTCAAAAAGTACCTGGGGGACTCAAGCTACAATTGCCAGAGGTCCCAAGGAAGCTGAGGAGCACCAGAGTTCAGATTCTCCTGCAAGAAAATGTCTTTTAAATCCAGCCTTAATGGAGTCCATGCTTCTATGAACGTGCTCACTAGCCCTGGTGAAGCAGCTACAGGCTTTAAACATGTGCCCAATTTATAAGCTTGGATGAGTTAAAATTAGAAATGCTTCCAAACCCAGATTTCCTCGCTATTGTACACGAGTACCATTACAATATACTTAAGTGCACCAAAGAACAGTTTTAGGGAGAATTCAAAGGCACCAGTTTGATTTTAATGAGCATTAGGTGTTTGATATCCCTTTGTGTCTTTGAAAATTTCTCCCTATACTAGAACAATTTCACTAATATCCCAGATTTCCAGGGTACAGAAAAGAATTACAGGGTCATCCACCCCATCCTCAGCCTGTTGCCTGAATGTCACACAATGACTACTCCATAGCTAATGTCTTCTAGATATTTTTTTTATTTCATGCTATCTTCTACAAAATCAAAAGTCTGGAGATTTCCACCACTTCCTTTCGGTAGCTATTCCACAATCTTAACTAGTTCGCTGTGAAAGTCTCCTTTTATCTTAAATCCTCTCCATTTATAATATCATTACGTTACTCTTACCTCTCGCTCTTTGAATACTAAATAATTCCTTCATTTTAAACCTCTAAGAATCTTCTAATACTAGACACACTTCATACAACACTTTTGTCATTGCTTGGACAAGCTGTACATACTCAAGTTCTTTCAGAAGCTTTCTTAGTAAGCCAGTCCTTTTTACTGGATAATAAGAGAACTGTTGTTCTCTTCACTCCCTGCAATTCATTGATATTTTACTGAAATGGAGAAACCCAGAGTGAATGCAATAACCCAGGCGCAATCTCAGTTTTTTAAAAAAAACTCAAGCTCCCAGATCTCTTACTACAGCATGCTTTCCTTATGCTTCAAACACTAACGGGGTATGCGAGGATTCTTAAAAAGAGCATCACTGAACAGGGTACCCAAGGTTCTCCTCAGGTCTACCCCACTCTTTGAACGGGTGCTTAGCAAATCTGGGGACTGTTTCAAGTTCAAGGGATATTAGCCAATGGTACAGGAAATCTTAAGAGTGCCTTTGGAATAGCCGTGGCCCAATACACAAACACATGTTTAGGGAGTTATTAAAACAGAGTATTGACCTCAAAACCACCAAAGCTCCTTTGGAACCCTTCTGGATCATTACACAGAAGTATTTAGAGACTGGTAGACTTCCAGCCATGGAGTCAAGGCTGGCACATGACTTCTTCTCTTGATAGGATAAACAGTACAGATGTTACACCATCTAATTATACTTAAATAAGCATTTATGCCGGGGAAACTGTATAAATGTTGCTCTGTCTAACGGAGAGAACAACTCTACGACTGGAGATCTTTTTCTTATTATACTCTGCCTATGTTTTCAGGGAGGGAAATTGCCACTCAAATTCCACTAAAAGAGTTCTCAGTTATGGATCGCTAGCAATATTGATTGTAATGGCTCCTTTGGAAACATTACAGTCTAACTTAGCAATGTTGTTGTTGCTGCTGCAAATATGTTAATCTGCTAAAACCCTTTTGAACGCTGTCTTCAGAAGTCTCTTTTAGCCTCCTCGTCCTTTTAGACCATACCCGTCGCTTTAGCACCTGCGGTGTGCAACACCACAGAGCTGCGAGTGGCACCTCCCAAGACAGCTCAACACAAAAGTCACTTTTCTAAGCTTGCATTTCTCTCTGAAGCCATCAGGATCGCACACTCCAAAAAAGGCACGCAACAAAAAAAGACAAGCAAACAAAATGATATTTAACACAACAAATAATGAGAAATTTTTGCTGTAAAACCATTCCATGTTGAAAATGGCTACGGCATTGTTTTCACCCAAACATGGTTTAAAGACATGGTAATGTCTTTAATGGGTAAATTAAATGGGGAAAAAAAAAAAGAAAAAAGGAAAAAAAAAAAGAAAAAAGAGAAAAAAAAGAAATTTACTCCCTAAAGGGGAGCATAACTTAAATAACACATTTGCTAAAAGTTTGGTTTATGTTTTTAAGGTTCAGTAACAGCTATCTCAAGTATCTGAGTGAACATTCATAAATGGTATTTATCATGTCCAAGCTAAAAAAATGAAAAACTAAAGTACTCTTTCTTATGCTATTTCTTCTCAGATTTTCCTGAGAAGAAATCTTTTGGACCACACCAAGATGGAAAACTTAGCATTTCTTAAACATTGAGACAACATATAGACAAATTTAGCCAAAACAGATGGACAGAAAAAATTCAGTGAAAAATCACTTTTCACCCCCTGTTCAGCTGTACCTTAGCAGTGCAGGTAGGAGACTACAGCTCCTCTGTGGATCTGCACCCTGGCACACGACCAAACGGGACAAAATATAGGGAACTGAAGAGTCACTACATAGACGTACAGCTTCCCGTGACAGCTATATATAATCTCCAGCTCTTATCCATGGGTTTTAAATAACTTACGAGCTCTGTTCTGTACCTCCCTTAAGACTCAGTGGAGGCAGTGAAGTTAACCATTCTTGGAGTTATTTTTCCAAGCCTGCACCTATATGCCCTGGAGGACACAGACTAGAAGAATGTAAGCGAAGAGGGGACAGTAGGAAACCTATATCCTACATCTTGTAAGCAAACAGTAGGGGAAAACCAGACATTACGACTGATGTAAATGAAGGGATGTATAGGAAATGCTGCTGTCCTCTGTGAAACCTCGCTGGAGAATGAACGGTGCTGCAGCGGGGGGAGAAACCATGAAAAAACCATTAACCTAGCTAGTCTCAGCCACGCTTCGTGACTAGAGAACTATGTCACAGCAAAAGCAATTACATAAAGGTAGCAAGACCTCGTTTTCCCACGTCACTACCCCTTGCTAATGCAATCCTCCCCCAGCAATATGGAAAGACGTGCTTGATAGCTACCCAGAAGGGTCACTGTCCCCCCTCTCAGGGCACATGTGCTGCAGGTGCTGGGTCCCCTCTGGCGGGCAGGACAGATGCTGTCCTGCTGTCAGCATCACATTTTTAACTTCAGCCGAGACCGCCGCCCCTTGCTACGCTGCCAGGAGAGGCTGCCCGGTGAGCAACCATCCGCACTTGGCTGCTCCTGATGGGGACGTCGACATGGAGAGAGGTCTCCTTGGCCTCCGCTCCTCCGACCATCCCACCCCTTCTCACCACACCAATCAGGGCTCTGCCCCACATCACCACACCGACACCGTCTTCATGTAGTTTCCTTCCATACATGCCCCAGAGATGCACATCATACTCATCTTCAGCTTTCCAAGAAATATGCCAGCTTGAGCCCTGAAATAATACTAGCCTCAACAAGGGCTTTGTATTTGCAATATTTTAGAAGAAGCCTTGTTCTAAAGGTAGGAACAAGCAAATGCAATTCTATCTGTTATTAATGAGTTGTTTTGGGCAATAACGAATGCATAAACAGAACACGGTTATTTGAATTAACCTGACCAATGAAACGCCCATTGGGAAAAAAAAAAAGTTTTAGTGAATCAGCATTCACCCAATAGAAAACAGACCCCCAGGGACTTCAATTTATTGCAGGTATTGGACACAACCTGGCTGCGAAAAGCACCAGGTCAAGCCCACAAGAACACAGTAAAATACGACATTCCTCTAAAACGAGTCACACCCTCGCTGATTAATAAATGAAGGTACTAATTCACTCCAAAGGCTGAAGTAGCAGAGGCTGGAGACATCAGCTGTCCCACCAAGGCCACGCAGAGCCACAGAAGTCATGCTGCTTGGCACCATCTTGATCTGGGTGGCTAAGGTACAGTGTCTACACTAGCAAGCAGGTATCATTTCTCTCCCCATACTGTAGCTTCTTCCAGAATCCATGCTCTTAAGAATTTAACAGACTGAAAGGTGACAAGAGCCCATATCAAGACACATGGCAAGAGATGCGAATACAAAAAAAAAAAAAATCTAAACCCAAAAGCTATGGAGGGAATATTTAATTTCTGTTTACTTCCTTTTCCCTCCTCCAAATAAGCCTACAGTAGAAAAACAAAAAGAAAAACCCACAAGACAAAAAAGAAAATTTTGTGTAAAATACCTTTTCTTGTGATGAACGGTGACATAATCTTTAGAGCTGTACTTAAAACAACTTTATTGCTTTACATTTATACCTTTATGATGCTTTATATGCCTAAGACACACTTTCAGAAACATTATTTATTTGAAAATTTCAGCATTAAGACGGTTGCAATCCCCAAACGCTACAGGCCAAGTTTTCTGTCATTCCTTAACATTATTTTGCATCAACTATGCACAAATGACTACATACAGGGATTACAAGCTTTTCTGCTCTGGAAACCTGAGTTTCTTTGGTATCTACTATGTACTGGTCCCCATTCACTTGACATTTCTCAGTCCTACCCTCTGCTGTACCATTACAAGCATGAGTCACAAGTCCGCAATATTTAAGTGTTTTTTCTTCCCATAACTTTTTCCTCTTCTGTTTTACAGGTAAGCCAGCAGGGCAGTAGTTAGCAAGCAACACAGGTATATATATAAATATGTATACACACACATATATATGCTAGGTGGATTCACGATTATTCAGCAGTGTGTGGTTATGCGGCGGGTAAGTGCACCCCAGTTCTTCCATGCATAGTAACTCAGCACGGTTTGGGATGGGAACTGGATGCAGGATTCTCACGCACTACCTCCTCCTCTTTCAGACAGGCTCTTCACGCAGCAGACGCTTCCCAAACGTCTCTTCTTGCTACAGGAGGAGGATGCTGCTGAATATTCAGCTCTTCTGGAGCGAGGGGATGCCTCAGGGCAGCAGTCCCTGCTCTGAAGTCCCCAGCAGAAGCAGCCCAGCCCTTCAGGGCTCTCATTCAACAGCCAGCCCAGCTCCCCAGCAGCATCTATCATAACCCTGGCAGTGCCATACCACAATGGTTACTGTTTGCAGGGGCGCAGAGGTGACTTTGGAATGTGCCAGAGGTAGAAGGGGATGGGGGCAGCAGGGGGGAAGCATAGGCTTTTTTTTTTTTTTCCTCAGATACACCAAAATCTGGATCTCTCTGGCTACCGCATTGCATAGAGTAATGGCTTACGTGAAGCATTTCTAACATTGGAAAACACTCCAGTACTTACTGAAATTAAACTCAATTATTTCAGTCCTTCTGAAAAATCAAGGGGTGAGGGAGGTTCTTTGTCTCTCTGAAAAATTCTGGGAATTTTTATTGTCTACAGATGATCTCTATGCTGGAGGTCCCACATTTTGAGGAGTCAGTGATTCTGAGAGAAACCAGCTTGATTCCAAGAGCAAAAAAAGCTGCAGATAGGTATTCACACTGCAGTCAGCCATGCCAGTTGGCAACATTAGCATCCTCTGCCCCAGCTGTCTGTTACTGCTCCGCCGGGAGCCCAGTACAGATGGAGAAAGGGGATTTTACGGGACTCTCTAATCCATGTCACTGCAGCCGGCGAGGTTTGCTCCTGAAGCTGGCTTGACTTTGCCATCAGCAGACATGGGAACGCTCATAAGAACTCTTGCTTTGGAAAAGTTGTGGGGACAGTAACCTCTAGCTCCCGGGTGGTGACAAGCAGCTGGGAACAGTAATATTTTCAGCAGGCTCAGCTGGAACCTGGAGAAAGCATCTGTCCATAGTTTCAATGACAGGTGGCAAAGGAAAAAAAAAAAGTATGTGAAGTGCATAGGCAATGTAAATCCTGTTTCTATAAGTGAAGTTTTACTTGCCTCTAGTTTTAAAGCTTTATTTTTAGCTCCCTTATTTAGTAATGTCCAGAGATTATGTCATGGGCCAAAACCAGTAATCTTTCCAAAGGGATAGAAGATATACATTATATATACAGTAATATTGTCTTGCTAGCATCTTAAAATAATGGGCTAATGATCCAGTCACACAGCAATAGGTAACAAATCCTTTCCACCAAGAGGCCTATTTTAGTTTTGGGGGTTTTCTGCCAGCAGTTTGTGCCAGCAACTGCCAATTCAACGAACAGTAGTGCTGAGTCCTTTCAAGCATCCCGCTGACAGATTAAATAATTTCTTTGGTCTTTTATAGCACAGCTTGTTCCCCATCAGATTATCCCACAGCTTGCCTCTAGAACTGTCCCTCCTCACCAAAAATATCTGAATAGTATTTATAACCATATTAAGAGTTACATATCCTAACTGGCAAAGAAAAAGCTTATCCTCTGAAGGAGTTCCAAGTTCTACATTCAGATACACAAGCTCCCACATTTTCATGACTGTCATGTCCTTTTTATCTTTTCCTGACAAGCACATGCTCCTGTGCTTGTAACCATCCGACTACACTCTTCTGTCCACCCTTTAGCCTCCTCTTTGAGGAGGATATACACCTTTTGATGGGCGTATACTTTCCTTACACATCACTCGGCTTTCATTTTGGTGCTCCTCATCACTTGATTTACAGTGTACCTTCCACCACTCTCCACTGCTGCTGGAGACAGTTGGAAGGTGCCTCCATTACTATGTGTACACTCTTTGGACAAACATGGTCTGATGCATAGCATTTAAGGTCTCTCGGGAGACCTTATAGCAGCCTTCCAGTACATAAAGGGGGCTTACCGGAAAGATGGGGAGGGACTCTTTATCAGGGAGTGTAGCGATAGGACGAGGGGCAACCATTTCAAACTGAAAGAGGGTAGATTTAGATTGGATATTAGGAAGGCATTCTTTACTGTGAGGGTGGTGAGGCACTGGAACAGCTTTTCCAGAAAAGCTGTGGATGTCCCATCCCTGGAAATGTTCAAGGCCAGGCTGGATGGGGCTTGGAGCAGCCTGGTCTAGTGGGAGGTGTCCCTGCCCATGGCAGAGGGGCTGGAACTAGACGATCTTTAAGATCCCTTCCAACCCAAGCCATTCTATGATTTGCTCTCAACAGCAAGTAAGATCCACAAAGACCATCAAAATATTGTATCTATAAAATATAGATGTAACACAGAGTCTAAAGGGAGGATGGAGGGAGGGGAACAAAAAGTTACTGCCTAGAGGAGTGCCAGAGGAGACCAAGTTACTCTTGCAGCCCTTACTTAGATTCTCACACCTCAGAACACCATTTCCTATTGCAAGCTGAAATACCTGGCTTCATTGGGACCTTGCACGCGCCTAATGTTAAGTCTCCTGAGCATCGACTTACGTCAGGTATGTCTGACCCATCCAAAACCTTCAGCACCCTCCAGCCTCCACTGCTGTGGTTCTGTCTGCCTTTTCGATTTTCCCTGCAGTTACATATGCAACAAGCGCTCTTGCAGCAACATGATTTTCACATTTGCAAAGGAAAGTGGCTACATTGACTTTTGTCTCCACCGATCTCCTCAAATTGTATTAATGCAGTATATTTACAAAGAAAGAATTACACGAATGACAACTGGTACCTTTCCAAAAGCTGCCTTCAACTACATTGATTACACCTTTATCCACCCACCTGACCTGGGCTTTACCTTTAGTTTCATCCCTGTTTTGCAAAGGGAAAACAAAGGTATTGAAAATTTCACTGACTTACATAAATGGTCACCGACAGAGAGAAGTCTGTGGTGTAGATATTCTGACTTCTGTTCTGCTGCTCTGACCAGAAGAGGAATAATTTTCCTCTCAACATATTTTGACATAATAATATCTGCTGTTGGCTAGGAAGTGCTGGCAGGTGTTCACATACAGCAACGCTAACATTTTGGAAGACTTCCTCCTGTTTTCTATTCATAATTGTATCTTCCCACAAGCTACACTGGAACATTTTACAATTACTTTGCAAATCACATCTCCAGAAAGAAGTCCCTGCAGCTAACTAGAGCCAGATTATAGTGGCGTTCAGGTGATACCATCCACTAAAACCAAGGAGCATCAGGCACCTAAAAAACTTTAGAATTCAAGACCACAGCATCTAATCCTGCTGAAGTCAGTGGGAAGAGTTCCATTTCCCAACTCTGATACTTTCCGTAAGATTTTTGTAGTGACGGAGCAGATCGGTACACAGAAAGAAAGTCCAAGTGACCACAAATTTCAAATGGCTGTAGTTATTTCTAAATCAGGAACTGTATAAGGACCAATCTCAATGCTCTTGAAGAGACTCTAACAGACTAAAACTACGTTCAGAGTGTAACTGCTTACTGTGTTATATGGCCTAGAAATCTGAGTACCTTTGAAAATCACTGACGCAAAAAAGAATTTGTCAGAACAGCCAATTAGATGCTAAAACCCTTGTATTGAAAATTGATGTTATATCTAATTAAGTAGTCAAAACTGACTTTTCACCTAGAAACAGAAGGAAAGAGACTATTCTGCTTTAGCTGTATGTACAATTTTCCCATCATATGTCTTTAATTGTCTGTTACCTGTTGGCAGTTCAACCTGCCACTTTCATAATTTCTTTCTAAAATAAAGAACAGCATTTAGGCTTTCTGTATATCTTAAGCATATGTAAAGTAAGGCTTTACACTAGTTGAGAACATAGTCTATCAAAAAAGGCAACATACTAAAATGTCATAGATATTTATATGGTACAAGAAAAGGTTGAATATCTGAAGAAACCAAAAGGCAAAGGATCACAAGTTAAGGCTTCCAGAGTAAGTTCACAGATCATTTAAAGTAATTCGTGTCCTTTTTACAAAATCATTTGCGTTTAGGACTAAGGCTTTAGGTGTAACAAGGGAAAAACCACATAGGCAAAACCCAAATTTAAAGTCAGCACATACATATATTCGAAATTCACACACTGCAAATACATACATAAAGAGGCATACAATGCAGCAACGTTCCTACGGCGTGAGCTCTAAGAGCAGAACAAAAAATAACTAAGTGGACCCAGTGGTCTGATCAAGGAAAGAAACTTCCCTATTTCTAAATGCAAGCTTGAAAATGAAAATCTGTCTGCTCAGTATGGACCCCATTTACTACAAGAAAAATGGGCAGTCGTCTTATGCAGTAGCAGGAAAAATATCCCCGGTCCTGCAAGGGCGCTGAAGACTTCCCAAGGGATACTTAGTGACTTCAGCCACCATTTAGACCCGAGTGTTTTCATCCTGGTTATTCCCCCGATCGATCTCTCTCAACAAAATAAAAAAGGCTGGTGTGAAAATTTAAAACTCCTGTTTCCTTTTGTTATGAGTAAACTGCCAACCCATTTAGGAACTGTGTACACTCATAAGTACAAAGAAAGAGGGAACAACTTAAAAAATTCTTTAGTAACCCAGATTTTTTTTGTCCCGACTCTGGGAAAATATACCATAGAGAGTCTTATTCTTACAAACCTCTAATCCTGTCACCACTGAAGGCAAAGAGAGTTTTGACTTCTCCCTCACCCCTACCCATTATAGCACAATAGGCCCTCAACTCAGAGCCATACCTTAAAAATCACTGATATTTTAGGACACGAACCCTACCGCCACACAAACATCTTGCCCTTCTAAGCAGTCACCCGCTTCACAGAGGACTCTGCTCTGCAGCCACAAGCCCACCACGGATGTTTAAAACCAGCATGTGTCAGTGTTTCTGAACACATATGCCCATGCGTCTCCACATTAACGTCCATAGTGACACATGCTGGCTGTACAGGGGAAAAACACCGTTAGAGAGATCACCTTAAAAAAAAAAGCCTTTGGCAACTATTAGCTTCTGATAAATTATCTCATTAATGCAAACATGAAAAAGAAATTCCCTTTCCAGATCTTATCTCCCTTGAATTACAACTCTTCTGTATGGGAAGCACAGCCTCTTGCCTGTTGCACCAGAAATGCTTTCAGATCCGAGCTGAAACTCCTGGCATGACACAAGAAGGCAGTAATCAAGCCCCCCTGTTTTAAAAATACCGGCTGATGCGGAGCTTTGCTCTTGCTCCACCAGATGTTAAGCCATATTGCTTGCTCTTGTTTAGTCATGTTTCTAAGGAGCATTTCATCATCTTTCAAATAAGAGACTTGCTTTTAAAGGCCCTTGTTAGGCTTTTCTTTTTTTAAATTAAGATAGAGGTTTTTGCTGAAAACATTCTTGACTCCAGCTTCATTTAAGGTATTAGTACATTATTAAAGCACAATTCAAAAATGCACTGAAAATGAGCAAGTGTAGGCAATGTAACCTATGCCAATAAATTCAGCTGGCCATTGAGAGTTATTTTACAGTCCTTTATGAATTTCAATATAGGGAAGTTCAATTATTTTTTAATAAACCCTCTAAATGTATTTTTGAAAGATGGAACAAGATTACTACTTTATTCCCAATATGAATCAAAAAAAAAAAAGCCACCAATCACAAGCACTAAATGAGACCAAAACTCATTCTTTGTTTCTCACAAGGGGTAGGATACAGAAGCTCACAAGGGCTACTTTCCCCTAGCAAAAAAGGGGTAGTCTTATTTCCAGCCATCTGCTTCGCTCCTCCGGCGCACTTTATTTCAGCATTTTGCTCGATTCACATGAAACTTTCAGCGAACATTTCCTTAGCTGGAACTGGGGGTATGTTTAGCGTTTCCCAAGTAAAGCAGAAGAGTGGGTGGTGCTATTATTCATCACCGCACCCCACGACTCACAAAATAAGCCATCTGCCATCCCCGTTCCTGCTGTACTTTAATTAAGCGTCTACCAGTGAAAGGAAAAGAAAAAAAAAGGGGGGGGGAGAGGAAAAAATAAAGCGGGGGTGGGGTAGGGAGAAGAAGAACGGAAGAAAAGCGTGCGGGAAGGGGAGGGAACGGCCCCCGGGTGCTTCGGAAGCGGGCGAACCCCCGGCCGTAGGGGACCGGCGAGCCCCGGGTGCGCGGCGGCCGGCGTGGAGCGGGGCCGGGCGGGCTGGGGGCGGCCGGGCAGAGGCAAGGGGAAGTACCTGGGAAGAGGAAGGCTTTGCTCCCGTTGTGCAGCCCCGGCACCTGGCGGACGCCCTCGGCCGAGCCTCCCAGCTTGAGCTCGGACAGCACGTCGATCTGCAGCGCGGGGTCCACGCCAAAGCCTGCAACTGACCCACGAAGTGCCGTTATCCCACCCGCCCACACCGCAACTTTCCGAGCATCCCCCCATACACACACACACCGCCGCCGCGCCCCACACCTGCGGCCGCCCCGGGCACCAGGGGGGGCATCGCCGCCGCCTTCTCCCAGCCCCGCCGCTCCCCGGTCTCCTCCCGGCGGGTCCGGCATCCGCCTACCTGGCCCCAGGCAGAGGAGAAGGCAGAGCGTGCTCAAGCCGATGCCCGACTCCATGGTACACCGATGCGCTCAGTCCATAGTCCCCCCTCCTCCGGCTGCTGCGGGTGAAAAACCTCCGGGGGCAGCGAGGCTGGGTCCCTCCCCGCCTCTCACCGGGAGGAGCGGACCCCCCGCCGCCCCGCAGCGCGCATCGCGGCGGCCGGAGCACACAAAGGCGAGGGCGGGCGGGCAGCTCAGCCCTCCGCCCGCGGGCAGACAATGGGGGGAGCCCGCCGGAGCCTGCCGCCGCCGCTGCCGTGAGAGCGAGAGAGGCCGCGGCAACCGGGAGGCGGAGGCGGCGCGCCCCTGCCCCGCAGCTCCCCGCCCCGCCGCTGCCACCGGGCGCAGCTCCTCGGCTCGAGAGGAGAGCAGAGGAGCCGCCGCCGCAAACCTCCGCCCGGCTCCCGCGGGAGCCCCGGTCTCCTCCCCGCCGTCCAGCGGGGCCAGGCGGGAGGGGCCGCCGGTTTATGCCGCGGCCGCAGGAGCCGCCCACCGCCTCCGCCGGGCCGGGCCGGGGGGAGGCACCGCCCCGCCGCCCCGTCCGCCGGGGGGTCGCCGGGCGCGGAGGGGAGAGGGACCCGCCGTCGGGGTTGGGGGGGCTCCGGGATGGGAAGTTTGAGGGGAGCGGCGGGGCGCTCGGCGGCGGCGAGGGCCGGGGGGGGCGGCCGCGGCGGCGGGGAGGGAGGGAGGGCCGGGGGCGGCGGGGAGAGCCGGGCAGCCTCCCCGGGGGGCGGCGCTGGCGGGGAGCCCTCGGGGCGCTCCCCGGCCTGTCCGCCGTGCGGCCGCTGCGCTTTGCTGCCGTCCGCCCGCGGTGAAGTCCCCGCGTGGATCCCCATCCCGAGGTGATGCCGTCCGGGCTCTTGGCGAAGCCTCAGCCTCACCTTTGAGCTCGAATAAAAATAATTCGGGGAGGGGGAAGAAACCAGGACGTTTCCAGTAGTTGAGTAAGATGGGAGGCTGCGTCAGCCGCAGGTTCCCGATTGCCCTGTCGCGAAGGACGATTTTACAGGAGCACAGCGGTCCTGTCCTCGGTTCCTGAACAAACCCTCCTCCCCCCCCCCCCCCCCGCCCCAGCGAGTGACATTTCTGTGCCTTACTTTCTGTGCCTATAAAGGGGGCTAAGAATAGCCTTATTCTTCCCTTTCCTCCCAATGAGCAAGGCAGAAATGTCTTGTTGCCAGTTCGTCAAATTCTGCAGAATAAAGGATTGGGGTTTTAGTTGTGTTTTTTTTCTGGTTTCACATGCATGTCCGTAAGACCCTGATGTCAGCTGGTGTTTCCACTATTGTTTATTGACCTCCCACAAATTCATCCTCTGTGATCTTTACAAATAATAAAATCTTTACAAGTAACCTTTACATATCTTTCCCAATAATAATTCCGAAGACTAACAGGAAGAGGGAGTTTTTCCCTTTCTTTTTTCTTTTTTTTTGTTTTTCAAAGACGACCATGGGAGTCAATGGTAAATGTCCTTTCCAGCACAGATTACCCAACTGAGATCCTAAGCAACATACAAAGCAAACACCTTCTTTCCTATAAGAAAAAAAGGAGAGAGGAGTATCTAAAGATGAAAGTGGGAAAATGCAATGCACCCTTCAACCCAGATCCACAACATGGGCATTAGAATGCAGGTCCAGTGTGCCCTACCACCCCTGTCACCCTCTGAAGAGCTACAGCCTTCTCCTCCAGGTGGTGGAGCAAGTACAGCCCCCTGACAGGTGCTTCTACAGACACTTCCCATTGCAACTTGTCTGAAAAGCAAAAAAGGAGTCCTGCTGCTGGCACCAGCTCTGTAACTGGTCACACAGTGTCCCTGGTGTTATATCTTGCATAGGCAGAGGAGACAGTGACATCCCACCCCCATCCTAATCAGCCAAGCACCTCCTCTGCGCCAAAGCTTTGTCTCCAGCCTGTCGGTGACATAGAACTGTGCTTCTGAACTCATGAAATCTGCTGGCTGCCAGTGGACAGTGTGTTTCCTTGGGGAGTTAATGGACAACAGCCGCACATCGGTGATTGTTTTCATGCTATTTCAATCACATTGGTTACAGATAACTGAACCAGAAGCAATTAATTTGAGAAGAAATAGGTTCAAAGTCTAGAGCGATAATGGGATATAATGAGCCCCACCACCAGTTGCATCAGGCACACAAGTGAGCAAGCCAAAAGAGGCAAACATCTGCCTTGAATTCTTTGCAGCCACTGACAATTTCCAATAGCTGGGGCTGCCAGAGTGGAGTAAGCGTGTAACTCAGATGGAGTCCACCCCTTTGATAATCCATTTCTCTCTCAACAGATCTCCGGGGAGTGGCCACTCAGCTTCATGTCACATACATGAAAAATCACTCAAAATGCCATCCAACCTGCTTTATCTGTTCCCTCTTATCCATGTGGAGCCCAGGGCAGACATTACACATATTACACAGAGCTGTGTTTCTGCTATGTGAGATGTCAATAGTGACATGTTTCAGCTAACCAAGAAATAAGTGAACAGCAAAATGAGAATTTCTACCAGTACAAGGAATACAATATTGATGGTTAGATCTTAGTTGGCTAAACCTAATGTGTGTTTCTACCCATGGGATCACTTTCTGATCACTCTAGAAACACAGTTTTGCACTCTTTCTGGGCATGTCCTCACTCAAGTCTGGATATTATGGAAATACCTAAAAGAAACTTCACTTGGCTGGAATGGCTCTTCCCTTTGGTGGAAACCATGTCTTTTAGCCAAGAGATCTAAATATGCATTGCATTGAGGCCCACCATAATCTGCTCCACACATGGCAAAGGGTGATAGACCTGAGAAAGTGGTACAGCATTTAAGAACCAGGTACTGGTGAAAGCATAATATTCTGGTGCTTTCTATATCGAGCAAGGTCTCTGTCTAAAGCAGTCCATTCCAGATATTAACCGTTAAGGCTTCCAGCGAGTTTCAAGGCTCTCCAGAGTCTAGGTGTCTCAGATACTTTTTTTTTCTGAGCTAAGATAGTTCTGATCCCCATTAAGATAGTTCTGATCTCTACAAACGTTAGAGGTAGGATTGCTGAAGGAAACATCTGTAGGAGACAAGGCTCATCTTTTGTGCTGACTATGGGACTTCTCCTGTCACTTTCTTCAGAATACCACCTTGTCATGGTTTGAGGTAAAACAGAACCAATTTTCTTTTCAGTAATTTTACTTTTCAGTTAAGCTTCTTCTAACTCCCTGAAATTAATGGTGTATTTTTAAGTCAGTAGTCTGGTTCCAGAGTGATAAGACCCGATGTTTATAATTTGTACCAAGAAATGGTATGCAGAGGGGCTCTGACGTATACTTATTTCTGTAACAACCAAGGCCAGCTAACTTTGTTTTGTGCCCCATTGGAGGGTCAGAAGTGAAAGAGTATAGCGGGGTTGCACCTGCAGGGGGGAGCAGACAGGGCAGGTGACCCCAAACTGACCAGTGGGGTATTCCATCCCATCTGTCCCATGCTCAGTATAAAAGCTGAGGGATAAAAGCATCATCTCTTTCTTCAATGGCTGGCGTCTGAGGAGGACTCTGTTCGGCTCCCTTTGATCCAAATCCATGCACTCCTGAATGCAGATCCAGAATCCAGTTCCCATCCGACACTGAGTCCAGTCTGGGACTTTCCCAGTGCCTGTCGGTGATGTGATCCTCATCCTGGCTTGATACCGGTTTTGTATATATTGTGTATATTTCATTATTTTCTTTTTTTGATATTATTATCATTTCTTTTCTATTATTTTATTATTAATATTTCATTAAAGTAGTTTAGTTTCTTTTAAACTCATAAGACTCTTTCTCTCTCTACCTTCTCTCCCTGAAGGGAGATGCTCTCCCTTCTCTGAAGGGAAAAGAGCATCTGTCATTTGTTTTAGTGACCAGTCCGGCCCAAACCACAACACCCCTGGTCATAGATATTATTACCACATCTACGGTGAAACAGCCTTCTCTTTACGAAACCTCTAGGATGAAATGGCATCCTGTAATTCCACAGCGATGGGTACATCAACAGTACCACACGTACAGTTTGTCCAAGTGAAAAGGCTTCCTGAGGAGCTGACCTGAGACTCAGCCACCAAATCTCCTGGAAAGGGGAATGGCCCCAGTGGTGGTGTCCCTGCCAGACAAGCAGGTGAGCCCACCAAGCTTTAGTCACACTAGCAGGACCACACTGCGTAACACAGCTTTGATGCTGTGTAATACGACTGACTTATAAACAGTCTTTTGGTCATCAGTGTTTCAATTTCAATTTTATTTTTGGATTAAACAGATATCATGACACTGACACACACCCCCTCACCAAAATCCCTGCTAGAACCTTAAAATATAAGTAGGTCTTCTGCATAATGACTAACATTCACAACAATTTTCCTGCCAAATGAAGAGTTAAGGGCTGTGTTACAAGCCCCAAAATCATGAATGATTTCGTTGCAAGGGGAATCTAATATTAATTATGCTCGTATTAATTATATGCTAATAAACTGAACAGAGTAAAGCTCTTAAAGCATGCAGATGAGAATCCTGCACTGGGAAGGCATTACCTCTTAGTTCAGCTTATCTGGGTCTATTTATTTTTAAAGAAAAACATGAATATTTTATTTACAGTAGTTTTACCCATGTATTCCTATGCCAGAACCTGGAGAGTCCATGTGAATTTAAGAAATACATAAGGAATTGTCACTGACCTACTTATAAAACACTGATGCAACTTCTTTTCTGAGAGTGTAGAAAACAGGCTTCCTTATATTGCAAAACACACATAGTTGTTTACTCAACATTATAGTGCTTTAATGCAGCATTTATACAGAAAAAATATTTGCAAAACATGATGTTCCATAATTAATACTTTTTGAAGTGGAACAAGGAGGAATAGTCTGTTGTCATAGAGAAGCAGCTTTTTAATTTGAGTAAATTTGATACTGCTGGGGATGAGGGCTTTTATTAGTTACAGTCGGGGAAAATGCAAGCAAATTATGCTGCAGCAGTTCCTGTTAATACCCTTCAGTGTGGACTTCAGTCTGCACCACTATATCATTAGGATCCAGATTTTCCTTCTATGAAAACAGTCGTGTGTAAAGACCACACAGTTGTTGTGTGATGTGTAAAATGCTATCTGGGACACTAAGGTGAGACCACCAAACCCATTTTCACTCGTTTTCTAAATGATGGCTTCAACGGTGAGGAACGAAGCTCAGATACTGCTCTTGAATAAACCTCAGGTGTTTACTAGCTAGTGTTTTCTTGCCAGATTCCTGACCAGAGCTGGGAACTTCTCCTTTGGCACCTTCTCCCACCAACATGTACACACGTCTATTTGTCTCTGTAGAGCAGGCGATTTACTTTTGCTGCTTCCTTAGCCTCCTCACACCTCCTCCCTTGCACAGGCTTCTCTTTCTGATTCCCCCGATGTTTTCTGCCCTTTAACAGCCTTCCCTCACCAGGTGCTCTCTCTCTTTCCCCCTTTCTCACAGGTCTGGCAGCCTCCCCTAGGTGAGAGCTGCTATCTCTATTAGTGTCCTCACGCTGCAGGTTCCCCATCTCAGGAATGCGTTCTGCCTTTCTGGCCAGGAAATCCTCAGAGAACTTGGGATTTGGATGCGGCACTTGGCTAAGACCCAGCAGAGACTGTCAAAATGACTAAGCTACACACCCGACCATGGCAGTACCAGCCCAGTTAAATTGCCTTGGCATCAAAGGCGTTCGTCTCAAGCACGCATCAGCTGAGGAGACATCACCCATTTTAGTTACAGTTATGAATGTTTCATACAGATTTTATATTGCCCCACTTGTAATTGCAAAAATTACTTACCATCAGAAAATAGAGCTGTGAAACAAAGGCTAGAGCTATTTAAGGAACACACTTTATGTCTCTCAAAGTTTCACGTCTTCCTGGTTTTTTATACCATCTTCACTTGAGAATGCTTCACGTCTTGTGCCTGAGGTTGCAGCTTTGGCAGGTGGACTGGTGCAGTCAGCAGTGGAGAAGCAGCACCAGGAGTAGGGAAAATTACAAGGTGGTTGCTACCGCCGCGTTCTTCCGAGCGCAGAAAGAGAAATGGAGGCAATTACATTAATGAGAGGTAGAGATGAAGGTATTTTTCAGAAGTTTTTCCCAAAGATTCTTGTTTGATTCAAGGGCAAGGAAGAAAGGCTGGAAGTGCAGGCTGTGCTCTCTTTTTTCCCAAATTTGAACCTTGAATCTTCGAAGTTGCAAGGTGCTCACGTTAACTGTCCTTGCTAGAGTCTTGTTTTTTGTACTGGCCTTATTTTCTTCCTCCAAGAGGGTGCACATCCCTTTGATGAGGGGGAGAAGTGATAGACTGCCCTGCTGGCAGCCTTCACACATTATGATGCCTAAAAATGTCTTTTCCACAGAAAATGTCAGCTAGGAGTGCTGGCATTGTATTTGGCGGGTGGAACCATGTGAGGTAAGAAGAGTTCATGATCAGGATTTAATTATCTCAGTTCTGTCAGTCCATACCGCAATAACAATTAGGCAAGATTAGAGTTAAATTACCTTGACCTAAGTGTGCTCTGTGTTTTGATCATTTTGCCATTAACTCCTATTAAAAAAATGGGTCAGCATATCCATCACAAATATTTATGATAACAGAGCTGGCATGGAAAGACTTTAATGTGGTATGTTTTACTTTTGTAATAAAGAAAAAAATCTACACAGCCCTCACTGGAGGATACACTGGCTGGAGTATGAGTCCCTGAAAGAAGGTGGATGCAGTTTTTATCTTCTTCCACCGTGTAATGTAATATGGTAATTCCATCTGCAAGTACCACAGTGGAGAGAGGATTTCTCATAGTAGACTTTCTGCTGTAGAAAACAAAGGGAAAACAAAATCTAATAGCTGAGAATCAAATCAGAACAAATCCATTCTTGACAGCAGAATTTGTTAATGACTGCAAACGGCTCGATGAATTCTCCAGGCTTTATTTTCATTAAAAGCAGATGCCATTTTAGGGGACGTGCTGTTTTTACAGGTTTGACACAGACGTTAGGGGATGACATTTACAGCTTGCTGTGATGGTCGGAGTCAGCGGAGAGATTCCAGGCAGCTTTGGACCAGGGACCGGATCCGGATCCCATCCCCAGACCCTGTTGACTCAGGAAGAACAGCAGACACTTGTGGTGCTGGGCTCTGCTTTCCTTCTCCTGGGCACAAACTGCTGTATCAATGAATTCCCCAAATCCAGCACAGATAATTTCAAAGAAATCCAGTCTGCCTGGTGTGTCATGAGTGGGACTGCAGTGGAATAGAATATTAATACCCGTCATACATCCATGTAGTTTTCAGTTGAGCAAAGTCAGATTTTGGCTCTTGCATTGTAGAGAGAGGGAAAAAAATAGTTTAAAATGCTCTTGTGACCTCGAAGGTACAAATTTAACAGTTCCTAGTATAGTCTAATTACTTCTGCAATATCAGGAGAGAAAGTATCACAGGATGTCTTACGCTGCCTGACAAATAATAGGCTATTCAAACTTCATCTGTACAGTTTTCATACCCCAAGGCATATTTATTGGGCAAACTGGAGTAGTTTCAATGATTCTATCAGTCTATCAAGTAATTAAGGCGGCCTTTAAGTAATGTAGCATTGTGCAGTAGCATTAACAGACCATCAAACTCCAGTTCTTAAAGAACCTTGGATTTTTATTGCCTAGAGAGAAAAATGAAGAAAGGGAATAACCTCGTTGGTGAGGGGCCTGGCTACACTTTGGTGCAGACACCTAAGCCCTATCAGCCTCTCCTCCTGGGAGACCTGTGAAGACTTGTTAGCTCAGATGCTGTGATGCCGGGACATGGTGGGTGGCTTCTGAAGCCGAGGAGGCAACTATGAAGGGCGCTGCGCTCTGGCGTGGCAACGTCTGGGCGTTCCTGAACCCACTTCACTGCAGAGACCAGACGTGCCCAGTGCCAGTCTCACCAAATCTTCCTGCAGCTGAAGGGAGACCTGATTTCTGCCGTCAGGAAGAAGAAGCGCACGCTGCATCTCGGCCCACACTTCGTTGGGTTGGTCCTACAGATGTCATAAAAGAAACCCCAATTCCAAAGAGCCAGGACTAACAGTCTGGTAATAAATTTGATCGGCAATTCCAGAGTGCAAAGGTATACCATGCATTTTAAAATTTGTATGACTTTAGCGTTGCTTTTTAAATGAAAAAACTAAAATTCTCTGTTAATTATAGCTAAATCATTACAGGACATGATACTAAATAAATTCCATCATTCTCGTTTTTGAACAAAAAAAAGGAAGATAAATATTTGGGCCCATATTTTCTTAAAAATTAACATCTATGGACAAATTCTAATATGTATTTTAGATCCCTGTCCCCTTAATAGCAAAAATGCACGTAGAGCTAGGAGGACCAAGTTCAAGTACCTTCTTCGTCTGATTACAACATATGCTTCATCCTGGCTTATCTCTATTGCTAGTGAGCCCCCAACTCTTGAGTTATTGCTAGCAGAAAATTATTTCACCATGAAATGCTTGATTAGTCCTAATCTAAGTGGTCTGTTTTTCAAAAGTGTGAGCACTAGATATTTCTCATGAACATCACTTGCAGTTTTACTCCTTACTTGTTCAAGCACATGGAAAACTAGAGATCCTGCATTTTAACATACCTGCTTGGCTGTGGGAGTTGGATTGTTAATGGGGACAGATGGCAGTCAATAGCTTCAGTACCTAACCACTGATGGAAAAACAATTTTAGAAGCTGGGAATTCCTTGTGTTCTTGGCTTTGAATTCTAACAACAGGGTACCTTTGAGAAATAAATTAAACATCTAAAATAACATCAGTGGTTTCTTTCTGGATGGGGAGGAGGATTCAGGAACCAGGCATGCTAAATCACAGGTGTGTGAGTAACAGAAAGGTACAGAGATACAGGAGGAGAGGGTTACTGATGGTTGAGAAACCAGGACCAAGTTGTGAAGAAACGAAGCAGCTGTGAATAAGTAACTTTGATTAAAAGGAAATATCAAAAGATGTTCAACAATGATTTTTTTTTTTTTTTTTTAGAGGAGGGTAAAGGTAGGAGTTAAAGTGTGCCACCTAAACCATTGAGGGGAATTCAGGGTGTGTAGGAGAAACTGACGGTTAGCACACAAATTCTAGATCCAAGAAAATCAAATCTGGTGCTGTAAGCACACCGCATACCGGTAGATCAAAATGATTAAGAATGAAGAAGTACCATGTGTAATGGAGTTCATTAACTTAGTAACAACAGGGTTTGGTTCAGAGAGTATGGTCCCGAGTACAATAATTACGATGAGAATAATTATGATATCCCTGTTTACATGAATATTTCCCTCGAAGCTGATAGAATTGCAAATATGAGTGAATGGAATCATATTCAGGCTAAATAATTTAAGCAAAATATCAGCATTTTCAAAATAAAATATCAGCACTTAAAACAGGGCTTTTTCTTCCAGAGAAATAATTATTTTTAAAAAAATGTGATTCATAACTTTAGAGCGGATGCTATTTATAACCTGTGCTTTAGCAGATCTCCACAGTTCAGAACAAAGAAACAAGGGAAGGCACAGGATAATTAAATGGTAAAATCCAAGGATTAATTTTGATCCCCAAAGCATCTTTCAGGAATGGATACCCAGTTAAAGCAAAACATAAAATGGGAGATTTGGCAGGCAAGATACAACTCGTGCAGTAAGACAAAGCTCTGAAACTCACAAAAACTGTCAAACACATGACGACAAATAAGTGATGTAAGTAAATCACATATGGAAAGCTGACTATTATAGATAGGCTTACTAGACTGCTAAGTGTAAAGGAAGAAAGCACAGGGTGAGAAAAGATTGCAGTGAAGGTAAATGATTTATTTGGGTGTCAGAAAAGAAGGGCTGGGGGTGAATCTTTACCCTGAAGTTGCATGTAATGATGAGAAAGCCCTGTTGGATAAAAGTTATTAAAAATACCAGTGGTGTAACAACTCCAGAAATATATGTTCCAATAATTCATGTTACCAAATGGAATTCATTGGAGATTCTGAGGAAATCCTAAGAATGAAGCACAATTTCAGCCTACCATAATTTATCATTAAAGATATGTAATTCATCATTAAAACAGCCACTCTGCTGGATAACTGGAAAATGGCCAACAGTGTAGCAATCTTTAAAATAGCTCTTAAGGCTGACCCTCAGAACTGAAACCTAGAGAATCTTAATTCATTAATGGGAAAAATAGTTGAGAAAAATCATTTAAAATAGTTATAAAACACCTACAGGTGATATGTAGGAGAGAGAGAAAAAATCAGGATGAATAAATCACAAGTCAGCACAGATCAGCAGAGATAAATTGATATACTTATCAGTGAGGATAAATTGTGCTTTCCTAACCTGTTTAAATGTTATAAAGAGTTAGCAAAATATTGACTAAAAGAGAATCACGGGATGCACACTTACAGAGACATTTGATGATATCATTCACATGAGGTTTTTAAGGAAACTCAGTAACCCTGGAGTAGGAGATAAGGTCTTTGTTATGGGTTAAAGAGAGAGAAAAGGATGGGGATGTATAGCAGATGATTGGGATGAAAAGGTGGTAGGAGTGCGATGCCACAGGGACTGTGCCAGATGATCTCTGCTAGGATAAATTCCACTCTTTCTCTGGCCCCGTCTATTTATTAATGACCAGGAAGAAAGGAAATACAATGAGATGGCAAAACTGCTGACAACACAAAGCTATTAAATTAGATAAAACTAAGGTGTCTGTAAATAACTCTTGGGACTTGTTGCAAAGCTAGCAACAGGAAAGGAAATGGTGTTCAGCATAAGCAACTGCAGAGATATGGCCATAAACCAAACTGCTTAAACTGCTTTTGCTCATTAATGGTGTCTGAACGAATTATGGGAGAGCCTTGCTGATTTGCATTTGGGAGAGGAGAGCCACTACATTTGGTTGCATATTTACGACTAGAGGCATTATTTTAAAATAGCAGATAGTACAAAGTATCTTCTGTTCCTCTATTTAAATTGTTTGAGTTTCATTTTATCTGAACCCTTCCTAATCTCTGAGTAGTGCTCAATACATACGGTGACATGCCACCGCTGAGAAGGGCAGGGTCCGCCTCTTTCCTCGGAGCTGAGAAATCTTGGCAAGCAGATGGCTCTGAACGGTGGGGCCAGCTAAGCAGTCTGTCAGAGCCTCCTTCCTTCACCCCGTCTCAGAGCCAGAGGACTCCTGCTGCGGGAGCTTTTATATCTCCTCATAAAAGAGACCGACGACATGCTAAAGATAGCCTCTGCTTACACGGGGCGAGCCAAACTGTGCACAGAGGAAAATGAACAGCCTGTCCTTATTGCAAGATATTTTTCACACATTACAGTGCTGATGGGAGGGGGTTTGCTGAAAGCGCCTGTTGGCTGATCCACTGAAGAGTTCCCTTCCCCTCTTCTGACCCCAAATGGGTCCAGAAAACATGAAAGGCAGAAGGAAGAGGAGGAAAATGCCAGGGCTGCACTGAAAACCTTATGCTGGGCTCGAGCCTCTTTTTTCCCTTGTGCTGATTTAAATGTGGAGTAGCTCAGCAAAGTCCAGCAAAGAGATGCCTCAGCAGCAGGGCTGTGAGAGAGCGCAGCGGGTGGGTGGACCAGCGCTTGGGCACCGAGCTGACATTGCCTGTAGCCAGCCCCACAACATGGATGCTGCTGGCATCTCCGTCACTCCTGCTCGGTCCTGTGGGTCAGCTCACCTGGAGGAGGTGAGGAGGATACGGCTGACAGGCACGGGCTGATTTCCCAGGACTATGAAACGAATCTACACGCCTTAATAGTGTACTGTAGCCAGCCTCTAATGAATGAAAGGAAGGTAAACGTTTCCACTTCCCCATGATGAAGTTATACACCAGTGGAAAGGGGAATTCACTTCTTCACCTGTTCAGGTGACTGGAATATCCCTTAGAGGATGGGATTAACTCAATAAAGACAACATAAACACAGAGCAGCAAATCTTGTGCAAAATCTTGGGGAGAGGAAACAGAATAAAGGGCACACGACACGGAAATGGTAATCACTGCTACCTCGTCTGACCTTTCCTGCTTGTACATATCTGCCTTTCTCTGCATTTGTTACAGTTTAAAGTATCTTTTGAACACAGATGAGCACAAACACATAAGATCTTCTGAGCCCAATACCTTTTACCCTGCTACTAATTCCTTCCCAACTCTGCTGCAAATTCTTGCCAGATACATTTTGGAGCATCATTAGCTGTCTTCACAGCCATAGAGCACAGAGGGGCTCATGGTCATCCTATGGTCCATCAGTCTGTTCATCTCTCGTTCCTCCGGTTCATGAACCCCTTTCCTACAGCAAAAGTTCTGGTGATTAGTCTTCAAGGGCATGATTTTGCACTTTGGATTATTAAATTTCATGCTGTTTCTATTCTGCTGTTCCACAAGGTCATCTAATTTTTCCTGCATAATAATCAAGTCTTCCTCTGGTCTGTATTAGCCGTACGTACCAGCTTTGTGTCAGCTGCAGATTTTGTAAGCGCATGTCTAGTTCTTACACCAAGGTCACAAAGGGAAACATCAAACTACACTGGGCCCAAGGCTGCCCTCACAAGGAATGTAACGATCGCTCTCTGCTCCTGTAATCCTACAACCTTCTCTGTTCTACAGTGTCAGAACCAATACTCTGTCATCTCTTACTCAAGTATTAGTTCCTTCGAGGCACATCCTGAATCACTGCTTTCCTTAAATCTAGATAGATTCCGTCCACTTTTTATTTGCTCTTTCATCCTTATTTATTCCCTAAAATCTTTTCTGGGGTTCAAATAAGACAAAATCTAACCGAGCTGTGACTATCTATATCTCCCTCCTCTACTCTCTTTTTTTTTTCTTTTGCTCATGCCACAAAGCTGCATGTTTCTCCCTGGAGGTGGCAGGAGGAGAGGTGCCAGCAGAAGACAAGCACTCTGCGAGCATCTCCTGGGGAGAAGGTGAAGTGTCAGGATAGAGAGAAGGAATGGTTGGGACACCATCCAGTCCTGCTTTTGGTTTTGGAGGGTTTTTTTTCACTAAATCTTTAATAGGTTTAACAAACATGCGGGTTCAGTAGTATTAGGGGAATTTCTTTCAAAGAACCTGAAAGACTCTTAATGAAAGGAAAGAGTGTTCAGAAAATCCCTCTGTACTGGCAAGGACTCTAGATAGATCCTGGCTGTCCTTGCAGCTTTTCCAAAACAAATGAGAGGGTTCTTGGGAAAGGCAGGGCTGAAGGCCAGGCCGTGCCAGAAGCAGAGTAAACCTGCAGCCTGAGGATGGACTTAAGAGAGCAGAGAGGGCAGGACTGCCGAGCAATGACAACAGATGTGCGTGTCCACCAAAAAATGAGCAGGAGCAGCCCAAAGGGACCAGCTTCTCCATCCACCAGCTTCTCAGTCACACAAGGGAGTCAACTGGGTTGCCTTTCAGACACACGTGCAGGGCTCTGACAGCCCAGGACTTGTGGAGTTTATAATATATATGCAGCTGCCTTAGTTTCTATAGGGCAGGGAAGCATCAGCTCCTCGGGCCCCTCGCTACCCCATTTTACCTGGCAGCCTGGCAGCCAGGGAGCACTTCTCACCTCACCCAACACTCAGCGCTGGAGGAGAAGATGTGGTCAGGATTATTGCCAGTAAATTATTTGAAGTGTTTGCCCTGCTTGTGGCAGATTGCTCAGGTTTCCCCTCTCAATATGTTTAAACCCTACAATAAAATTTCTGTTTGCTTAAGGCCATCTGCCTAACTCGCAGTTTGGGAATGGGGAAGTGTCACTCGCTGCTTGCCCAGACTGGAACCAAGTTTCCCACATTTCTGAGTGGGCGACGGAGCCAGCCTTGCTTTGGGTTTTTTAACTAAAGGCGGCTCGAAACTGAGTGATGCCTTTCGAGCTGCCAATCAGTGTCGAGGTGGTAGGGCTGCGCGAGAGCTGTGTTTGCTTTTCTGCAGTCATACGCCTTGGCAGCGGGGCACATGAGCTCGCTGCCAGCGCTGCACGGATGCAGCTCGGCTCTGCCTGCTCCGGAGCTGGCTCCTGCCTGGACAGGTCACAGCGGCGGCGGAGCTGCTTCACCCCTGGCTGTGCGAACGTGCCCTCTCCCTTCTGCTTTTGCCTGGGGAAAGGAGGACTTCCGTCACCCCGCCATCATCGTGCACATCCCAGCACTATCCCCTTCCCAGATCCTGAGGACGGGATTCATTTTCTGTTTGGCCATACCTGTATTAACCTTTAATTTTTACCTGTCAGTCAGCACTTCCTCCACTTCTTGCTTTCTTGTTCTCTTTTTATTTCAGAAGATATAGTATCTCCCGCTATTTACTTTAATTTTCTTCATGAGGTGCAGCTCAGCAAGGCTTTTGAACATTTTTAGTTTATCTCTGCTTTTTCTGACCTTTGAGACCTAGCTCTCCTAGCTGTCAGTTCCTTTTCCATTAGAGGCAGGTTTCTTCTTACTCTTAAACACTTTCTGTGGGTGCTTATTTTTGCCAGGCGGGTCAAGTTTCCTTTCCTACCATTTCCCCTTTGCCCCTGCAATACACAAGAAAACTCTTAAATAATACACACTTCTGACTTAAATTAACCCCAAGCCTCCTTGACATTAAAATTCTTGAACTCCTTACTCCACTGAGCCTTATTTCATACACACAAAAAGTTGCCATTCTGAATCCAAAACCTTAGTTACAGACCTGTTTTAACTGCTTTCTAATCACCTGATCAAAGAAGATTTTTGACAGCCAGTTCCTTTGTAACTCTATAAGGATCTGAGTTTAAAGCACAGTCGTCTCTGGTTGATATAGTGACCCTATAGCAGAAAATGCAGACCTTCTCATCCAAGAATACGAGGGATGATTTACAATTACTGGTAGCATAACTTTCCGATCTGTATATAAAAGTTAAAAACTCCTACCAACAGATAATTCTTCCATCATCTTACAGAGATCTCCACCCATATCCACAGCTGAGCCTGGGGAGATCCACAACAGATGGCTCTGACAGAAACATATTTTCTACTCTGTGCCTTCTGTTCATCAGAAAGCTTCTGTTTCTGTACCTCTTATTCCCACCATAAAGACCTGCACAACTTACTAACACCTTTTCTTGCCCTTCATGATTATGCAGTTTCCCCATAAAAAAGCCTAAAAAGCAGAGAAGTTTTGACGGCTATCTCGGCAGCACTCATATTTTACTTTGACTCGTGGGATGTTTGCTGTTTTTCTGAAGGCCACAGCAAGCACCAAGCGATTACATGAGACTATCGGCTTTCATTAAAGAAAAAAAAAAAAAAGAAAAAAGAAAAGTGTTCGTCACTCATGTTCGTAGATAAAAGCTTGAAATTATGACTCAGATGCACCTAAACACTCTGAAGCTAGAAAGGAAACGAGGCGATACCTGAAATGAATTTTTAAAAATCCCAATGTAAGCAGTGTCAAGAATTTCAGAGTCTAAACTGTGGTTTCTGAGCATTGAGCTTGGTGGGAAAACCGTGCTAAATGGAGGGAGAGAGAACTGGAGCCGGCTCGATGCCTGCGTGTGCTGTGGAAAAGAAGGGGGAACCTGTGCACAGAACAGACCTGCAGGCTCACAATTCTTGTGTTAAAATTGCACATATCCTTCCATCATTGCCACCAGGAACCATGAGATGAAGCAGATTTCGTAACCTTAAAGTCTTCTCAAGCAGCCAGGGGAGTGGTACAGAACATAGTTTCACACGTAATGGACTTAAAAATATTTTATTACAGATGCAATGATGTAGAAAATGGTTTAATCAACTCCTATATGCTCCTTATCCAGGGAATGTTTACCATACTGTTAAGATACTTTGACTAAGCAACATGGACCATGTCGTCCTGATAGTGAAAATGCTGGAATAGTCCAATCTAAGAAGCAAACATAGAGTAGAAGGAAAACCTTTCTTCCCTTGATCTCAGAGCTCTCTGTGATACACTGTATTTGGAGCCAGTAGAGGCAATACAAAATTTGCAGTGTTCATTTTTATGTGTATTAAATAACTCTCAATAAAATCCGTTAGAAAAAGACACATTAGCATACAGTATGTGTTACAAGAGAAGCGTGTGAACTTCTGACAATTAAATGAATTACACAAATAGATCTTTAAAACCTTGGCAACTAAGAAAGAGCTCATCCCAACACATAGCAGTAACAGTCTTCCTTTAATTTCTGACCTAATTTTGAAAACATACATTCTCTCCTTTGTTCCTGCTTTTTATTGTTTTTTTCCCATCCTTGGGTGTTAATAATACACTTGTGTCTTGTTTGCGCTGGATGTAGAGACCGTGTGGATGCCATCTCGTCTTACTGTTCACAAGGTTATCGTAAATAAAACAACATAGAACATTAATAAGGAGCAGAATAACATGTAATGCAATTTTGAAGAATTCACACCACAGTTATTCATCTTCTGTGACCATTTAATAGAGGAGGTGTCTGAAAGGACAGATGGGAATTGAAAGCAATGCACTTGGAAGAAAATGGAGATTACAACTATCCCTCCAATAATTTGAAACTGATTCTCAAGCTCCTTCAAAAATAAATGCCGCGCTCAAGGTCAGAGAATACATTACTTAGAATGTACCATTAGAATGCAGAAGAGCCCCATAGCAGATTTTGCTGTCTGCAGATATCCTACATTCGTCTTCATCAGTAGCATAGTATCCAGGTTACTGCAAGTGTCTTGGAGTACTGGGCTCAAGTATTTTATTGATTGTGATGTACAAGTAGCTATGCAATGGTAGCAAAACTGCAGATACCCTGTCCACCACGCACCGGTTCACATGTGCCACTGATGGATTCTCTAGGTCTGCCCCACTCTTTGGTAAGTCACATCCGTGAGTGCTGGCCAGCAATGCAGTGGGGAAATGTTTCCATGACGATAAGCATCACTTCTTCCTCTCCTCTCCACTCCTACTTCTTCCTACCTCCTCCTCGCTTGCATTCATGATAGATTGCTTTGCAACAAATCAGTACCATATTGAAGATGCTTTTGGATACTAGCCTATGAGATACGATAACGCTGCTCTTTGGGTGGCACGCTGTGGGGGAGGTAGGTGACCATGGAGGATCTCTAGTCCTCTTAGAGAATGTAGACAAGAAGAAATTACTGTAATGGTTGAGCTCAGAAACGAGGAGAATGGACTTCTAACTCTCCAACTCAGAATTATGGCATAATTCACCATCATTCAGGATATCGTTTTTAGCAATTTATTACACAGCCTTGCTTTCTCCAGAATCCTTTTTGAATTCTGGTTTTAGGAGAGAAACTTGTCTTCTTTTGGATTGCTCAGCACATTTCTGTCTTGTACTGATCTGTCATCTGTGTTTTTGACCAGCAGTAGTCTCTTTCTTACAGCTCTGTGGAAGCAGATGGCAGATGTAAAGCTTCAGCTGCCCCCAAATTGTATCATCTCCTGTGGGAGAGGGATAGACTGGGAGAGAATTTGCATTCCCACTGCTGTTGCTTGTACCAAGCGAGCAGCAGCTTCCTTGGCAGAGGGTCTCCCCTAGCAGTGAGACAACCTGACACTGAATGTAGAGATGGGGATAGGCAGCAGCAGCAGCTTTTCTAACCCTACTTCTGACTTTTAAGAAGATGCAGCAGTAGGCATTGACCGGATGCATAAGGAAAAAGCAAAAGTCGGGGATGCATTTTGCTTAGTGTCAGTCTCTCCTTGCATACCCTGGACCAGCTGCGCCATCTCCCCCACCTCCTCCCTCCTCTGCTGTGTTTCTGCCTCGCAGCCCGGGTCCAGCTGCTCCACCACTGACTGGGAGGGAGCATCAATGCTGGGAGACGTAGCACAGCAGCTCCAATAGAGTGAGAAGGGGAGGGAGAGAGAGAGAGAGTGCGGAGACTGATTATGCCATGTGTCCCTTTCAGCAAGGAGAAGGCAGCAGACCCCATATGGGCTCTTCAAAGAAACCAGAGAACCACTGCTCTAGAATTAAACAAAGCAGTCAGATGGGATGCAAGGACTCTAATGGGAGGTGTCCCTGCCCACAGCAGGGGGGTTAGAACTAGATGATCTTTAAGGTCCCTTCTAACCCAAACCATTCTATGATTCTATGATTCTGTGACTCTCTGCTATTGCTTGACCCAGAACAACTTTCTGCCCCTTTTCTGCCTTCCCTTATGCCCTGGGCAGTAGCTGCCTTTACTATTTAGTCTTAGGGTCTTCAAAGGTGGACAATGAAAGGTGGACAATGGACAGATGTAATGCCAGCCATGTGACTTCTTTCAATACTGCTGGTCACAATTGCATGTCATGACCACAGCAGCCTGCTAGACCACCTAGGTGCAGGAGTACCTCTGGGTCAACAGAGCATACATACAGTTCAGGGTCCAGAGAAATGTTAATTTCCAATAAAAAGACTCCAAAAGATGACGGTCTTGAGGATCACAACATGTTACAGGGGCATTTAAATTATTTTAAGGCTCTACTCCAGCTTTCTCCTATATAGTTCCAGGACCAGTTTCCTGCACTCAAATGGGATAAGCAGCAAAGGATGCAACTGAGCTCCAGCTGTTTTACAGGTCTCTGACACTAGCCAGTGTGCAGCAGCTTCTCTGAATATGAACGATTCTTGTTCTTGTTCTTGTTCTTCTTCTTCTTCTTCTTCTTCTTCTCCTTCTCCTTCTTCTTCTCCTTCTCCTTCTCCTTCTTCTTCTTCTTCTTCTCTTCCTCCTCGTCCTTTTCCTCCTCCTCCTTCTTCTTCTTCATATGAAGGATCATATTCTTTTACCTTTAGAATAAGCTTTAAAATTTCCACCTTGAACCGCTTGTACTTCATCAGACTAGTTCTATCAATCATGTGTCTTACCAAACATGGCCTGTTGAGATAGCTCTAAAAAGGAGCCAAACCTAGAACAGGCATATAAAAGTCAAAAAAAAAAAGAGAGCCGCAAGAGGTACTGAGCAGAATAGCAGCAAACCATAATGCCAAGGAAAAAAAAATACCTCAAAATTGAGTTGGATTTGGAGGATATGCCTAACCTACCCATTTCTTATAATTTTACCAATTAGCTCACGTTGCAAGAAAACAAAAATTAAGTTGTTCTCCTTGAAACTAGTCGGAGTGAAGAGCAGAACCCTAGTGTAGGAGTTACACTGAAGAAAGCTGTTGCTGAAATAAATAAGGGGCCGTATCCTGCTGGTCTTATTTATTTTGGCAGCCTCGTGGAAGTTGATGGTTCATGAGAAGGATTTAGCTTGAGGTGACAGGAGGTAAGCCCTCAAGCAATGGGAGAATGGAAGTGAGACTGCCCGAGATTAGAAATCTAATGTTCTCCCTAGATTAGTCTAAATAGGGAAGACTGAAACTGTGCAGTGTTCAGCCTACTGTACAGCAATCCATCATTAAAAATAGAAGAGGCGGAGAAGAAAAATAAGATGAGAAAAAAGTAAGATTTCGCTGCAGATAGGTTTCTAAAAGGTACATTTCTCTAAAAAAAAAGGGCTGCAAGGATCGCATTTGCATATTTAATCATTGCTTTTTAAAGATCTTTCCACTTCTTTGAAATTTCAAAGCATAAGGAATTTATTAGTAAAATGACATTTTGTATTGCATTTGAATATATTATAGCTTTGATGATAACCTTTATACAACAAGAAAGATTTTTTTGGATGTACTCTCATTTAAAATTAATAGATATACATTCTGTGCAGCCAAATGTTTAATTTGCTACAAGGACTGCTACCATTTGTATTTCTTGTAAAAAGTCTTTAGAACTATGCAGACACAACACGGTCACCTTTGCTAATCTTTTCATAAATAAGAAGTCTTGTTTCATGTAAATGTTTTAAGGAAATTTGGTCTTGCACTATAAATGTTTGGCGTAAGAGAGGGAATGTCACAAAGACTTCAATTCACTGGTCCACACCAATACTTTTAAAATACGTGTGAAAATATCTAGAGACCTGTGATTTTCCTGTAATCAGTTCACCACATTACAAGTGTAATGTTTAGGGATGTTGTTCTATAAAGGGCAAGGGAACTAGTTTTAGATACTTTATGGTACCTTTACATAGAACAACTGAGCCACCTTGTAGCCTGTCAGGTTCATTTCACGTGTGCATAGTGTAAATTATACTTTTCCCTTTTGCTATCTATTCCCTATAGTCATGGCAGGAACAGCTTGCACCAAAACTGTCAGTTTTATAGCAAAAATCTGTCAACATGCAACGCATATTCTGTGCAAAAATGTCAGGGTGCATTTTCCTGATGTGCATGTCATGCATCATTTTCATCAATCTTTTATTTTTAGGAGAGCAGGAAAAAAACTCTTTTTTCCTTTGCAGAAGAGAAAAAAAAGAAAGCAAGAACAATTTAGTTAACATTCCACATGACTTCTATTTTCTTCAGGAAGGCAGAGCTGTGTTTCATCTTCTAGTATATATTCTACACGCTGTACGCTTGTTTCTAAAAATATTAGAAAACCACATCACAGCATCAACTGAATGTCCGGAGTTTTGCATCTTAGATCTTCTGTCTGACAGCTAAGTGTCTCTACAATTATCCATTGTTTGTGCCAGCTTTCTACCTGCTTAGACTTCTGAGTCATACAAATGCTGCATGTGAGAAAAGGGAATAAGTATGTGCCTTGGAAAATGACACCGAACTGATTGAAAAGCTGGGGGGGGAGGGTGGGGTGGGTGAGTTGGTATTATTGGGTAAGCTTAAAATGTTTCATATCAGATCATAATCACTGCATGCACTAGGGCGGTGGGTAGCAGAGTGCCACAGTGGCACTTCTGGGAAGTCGAAACGGGTAGACCAGCACTTCATTTTGTATGAGCGTGTGGTGACTAGGTATAAAGACAAGTGTGTGACAGATGTTATTCCTTCCCCGAAGGAAGGAGTGTTTCCCCCATTGCAACTGATGAATAGCATGCTGTATTTTGGTATCAGCTCTCTCTCGGATTGACTTTGATGAGAGTAAGGCAGGTGTGGATTTATTGGATGGAGAGAAGGGAAAGGTCGGGGGGCTGTAACCACCCTTCTTCACCCTTCTTGTACTTCACCACCAGCATTACCTACTACAGCCCATATGTCCCTCAACCTGGGGCATACAATATTGTGACATAACACAACCTCCCTGCCTGCACTTGACTGGATTGTGGCTTTATCACCCTGTGGAGGAAAGCATCAATTTTTTCTTCAGTTCTTCTCTCATCACAGAAGACATGGCAAAGTGAATAATTTTTTGTTAATATGGACCACTATTAACAATTTGATGAGGTATTGTTCAAGATAAACTGTATCATGCTGCTTGCAGAAAATCATTCAAGATATCTGAGATTTGATCACTCTAGAGAATTAAGATCTTCTTGCTTTGAAAACCAATGATCTCAAACAGGCAGTCCAGGAAACATGGCCCAATAGAACTAAAGAAATTAGAAGTAAGGTAGGGATTGAATTCTTCTTGAGAAAACTTCTCAGTCTTCTACAGGACAGTCCAGGAAAAAAAGATGGATAGGTAGATTCATTTTACTTCACTTGAGACACTTGCAATACAAGTGATTCCATCTGAGGTTATCCCACTAAATTCCCTTCATCTGAAGGAGACACTTCTAGGTGTTGATTCATCTGATCCATTCTAGATGTCTGCTTCAGGGTGAGATAATAATATCAGAGAAGACCCCGTTTCTCTCTATAAAGGAAATCTAGATGACCAGCTCAGACTTAGATGTGTACCAATTCATCATCAGGCAGAGCAAGTTTTTTACAGCATAAAGCAAGTTAGAAAAATTGATCCAAGTTCTACCATCAGCTTTGCTGTATGCCGTGAGACATCTCTACTTGCCAGAGATGTATGGGTCTGTTCTGAAAGACTTAGTCATTTTGAAGAGCTTAATGGAGCCTTTATGTACGACGCTGAATTGTCTTAAGAAATAGTATTTCCTTAAACTGAGGTGAACAAGCAGTATAGTACTAAGTTTCATTTCCGAGTACCAACTTCCGTTCTCTCTCTGGAGTTTGGGTAACAAGTGATAGCTCAAAAACATCCTGTATGAGAGCTTATAATGTCATGATCTGGACAGTCACTTCTGCAGCCGTTACCTTTGTGAAACCATTCTCTCTGTCTTTCTTAGCATGACATCTCCACTTTTCCAGGCGACCTAAAGGATTAAAGTCCCTGAAGCCCTAGAGAGGTTAAACCGAAACTAGATTTCTCTCACTAGACAGATCTACTTTCTCAAAGAAGTCCTCTTAAAAAGAAATAAGAATCATAGCTGGCAAAGGTTATGTCCATAGTCTGTCAGAGATGAAATGGCAGGACATTTAGTTGAACCCGGCTACACAGAGCATTGGTAGAAGCAAGTCTCAGCAAAGAAGGTGAGAAAGTCGAGTATCCTTAGAAAATTTGAGCACATTCACACAGGTCTTTTGGAGGCCTCACTTTCCTCTAAACAAACCAGCTAAAACCTCAGCCAGTGCCTGCAGCTTCTCTTCGCCCCAGGTGGTGAGTCACTGAGGAGCCTTTTGGGCCACAGACCAACGGGGATGTTGTGCACCACACTGCTGACAGGGAAGATTTGCTAAAGCTTCTTTTAATCTGACTTAAAAACCACCTCCCACAAACTGTTTGCTTTTCTGGGGGCTGAATGGCATATGTTCACCTTGGAAGGAGGTTGCTGCAGCAGAGAGAGGAGCTTCTCTACCAGTCCTCCAGGCTTACACCCACGAGTCCCTGCTTTTTGCCACTCTCCATGATCCCTTCCCCCACACCGGCTATTTTTATTCCCCTCAAAGTATCAGCTGTGAACTAACTGGGCCCATTTTCAGATCTCCTTTCCCATAGAAATGGTAAAACAGATACTGTACCCAAACACTTATAATTCATTCAGTGAAGGACTCTCAGCTGCAATGGTGAAATGCCCCAAATGATAAATCACGTCAGATGAATTCATGTCATAATTTCTAAAAATTTCTAAAAAGCTCTTTGAATTCTTTTCCTTATGGTATATTTACTTTGACTGATTTGTCCTCTTGCAGCTGCCTTTTCTTGTGCTCGTTTCAGTCATTTTGGTTTTTATGCTTTTCCCAGTGTATCTCAAATGGAGACGGGGAAGAGAGCAGTTGAAGAAAAGAAACAGTGAAGTGGTGCAGAAAGTGGTCAGATGTGTTTTCTCCAGCTTTTGGTTTTTGCCTTAAATCATTCTGATGGTTAACCATGAGCCCAGTTTTGGTTTGCTGCCCTGATGCAAGTGGAGGGCTTGTAGATTTGGGTTTTGCGCTTTTTTTTTTAAGCTAACTTCAGCATAAGCAAAGGAGAAGTCAGTATGTGTTTCTCCATTATGCTGGTGAATACACTCTTCTTTACAACTCTCTCCTATTTAAAAAAATGCTGTGCATATAAATTCATGGATTCCTTCATATTGTATAATCAACAAGGATTTTATGGCTGCGTTTTCCAGGCTTTTATTAGCAGGGACAACCACAGCCAGTGCTGCAGCGGTGTAATTACTCTGGTTCGGGGAGGAAAGATGCAATTCCTCACAATTTAATTGGCTAAGCTGAATGACCTTCGGGACCTAATCAGAAACAATGCAAAGAAAAATTAAAGCAAGGAATATCTGTTTCCTGCAAAATCTGTCCAAATGATGCAAACACAGCCATTAATTGCTGAAGCCATTTTGTGACTGGACCCACACTAAAACACTTGCAATTTTAGAACATTTACTGACTGTCTCTGCATGTTGATGTCATAGTACCACAAGCTCCTGGTAAAAAGTTCATCTGCTAGCACAGAAGGCGCTCACAGGTGAGAGAAGAAATAACAACCTGACTCAGGTCACTGAGTGTGAATTTTCGGCCTCCAGCCATAATAACCTTGTTTAATGTAGGTTTAGGGCTATAGGAACTATGGGGTTTTTTTAAGCAGAGATTGCCAAGAAACAGAATGGAACAAGAGCTTTTCAAGCGCCTCTTAATCTGCATGGCTCTGGTGACACAGAGCCATGTGGAAAGATGATGATGTTTGATGGGTGGCATCACAGCTTACAGCCTGGGACGGCCAGTACAGGAGAATACTAAAGCCCAGTGACTAGTAAGGATCATCATATCACGTGCACGGGGGTGGTCTGGGCCCTGGTGAACTTATCCTTATTGCTTGGTTAATATTTGGTAGAAGCATAAGGGAAGAAAAGTCATTAGTGAAAACAAATGCCTGTTATTTAAGTCAAATGGTCTTCTCTGTGGGTGTTTCCATGCACAGTAAACAGATACTTTCAAAGCTCGGTAAGTTTCTGAATATGACAGTTCTTTATACCTGCTTAGGCTCAATCCTTTGCATATAATGTGTATACACAGGGGATTTTTGAGAAAATCACAGAGCAATCCAAGGAGAGGTGTGTTTGGGCTGCCTGGATGTTGATTCAAGCATTTGAGAAGGAACTTCAGGTTGGTTGAGGTGAAGCGCTGCCAAACACCATACGCAGCATGCACTGCTGCATGAATCCAACAAATTCTGTAGAAGGAAATTTCAGAAAGGGGGAATAAGTCTCAGAAAACAGAACACCGTCTTGCAGTGATTTGTAGCAACTAATACTTCAGGAACAGAAAAGTCAGAGTACCTGCAGAGAGTGAGGAAACCACAGAGAGAGCTACAAAGATGAGGGGAGGAAACACCATGAGCAACCTCATATATTTGGGTCAGACTCCAGGAGCTTGGATCCAAATTTTCCCTTTTCTGTCAGGTATGATGATGTGTGGGCTCACCAAAGAGCAAGGTTTCCAGTTCTGGTAGGGCTGTGTTTTATCAAGTGAGCTGGATAAAAATTAGGGTCATTGGGGAACTTATTGGTGCCCCAGACAAAATATAAGGCACATTCTGGCGTGGAAACTGACAGACAGAGTGCTATGAAAAGAACCAGTCTCAGAACGTCTCAGAACCAGTGGGTACTTTTGCCTTTAAGCTTTCAGGCTTAAAGTCTTCACCTGAGGAAGAGGATCCCGATTACCCTACATACACACGTCTCATGGGACTTCTGTGAAGATTGCTTTGCATGTGTGGGATGTTCTGATCTGATAACAAAAGCCAAGATGGAAATGAATAATTGTTGTCCAAGAAGGGTTCAGAGCGTGCAGAAAATCAGACATTAGACCTCATCTGCTTGTATGTATTTCTCCCTCCCTGGTTAATAATTCCTTCCCTAATCTGAGAAATCTCTCCTTTAGAGTATAGTATTTTTGTGCTTGGGAAATTAACATTGTGCAACAAAAGTCTGTACATTATAAAATCGGTAACAAGTTTCAGATTACATTTACACATAGTCTAAAGGTGTTTGCTGTTAATCTTAGGGTTCCCTTTCCAGCACAGAGGGATATGTGACCTTCATTGACCATTTCCTCCAAATTTGCTTCTGAGCAGTTGCTTTCCTACTCTTGTCCTCATCCTGTTTCTTCGCTAGCTCTTCACTAACAAGTGCAAATGCTTTTGCTATTTCTGTAGCTCTTTCTAATTTGCTTTCAAGATGCTTTATCAGTCTCTTTCCTCTCTATTCAGTTATCTTTTATAGAAAATCTGTATTTCCACATCTCAAGTTTTATCTCAGTGCTAATTCTCCTTCCAGAAGAGTCCTTTCCTCCCTTCAGTTTCTCTCCAGTCTCTTCCTGCCAAGTAATACCCAGTCTCAGTCTTCACATTAGAGTCATCCAAATCTTCCACCGTGTCCTTGCTTCCTCCCCAGCCTCTGGCCTCCTTCCCTAGGCCGCTGGGCAAAACCATCTCTTTCTCAATGAATGTCTGGACTGCCTTAGCTGAAACTGTTAAAATAATTTTGCTGAGAGGCTATAATCTCAATATGGAGAATTTCAAACGAAACAGACTTTAGCTTGATTATAAAAATTGGTTAAAATGGTCTTGTATAATCAGGCAGGCTTAAGTGGTACGCAGTGCTACAGGCCCCAGATATACTGAAGAGTCAGTTCTCTAAGATTACTGAAGCAAAGTAATCTATTAAAAGTGATATACTGCACCAGCTACACTTATTCCAATTTATAAAACAGAAAGTTTCATGGCCAATATTAATTTTCTTTTGCTACAATACACAGATTTATTTCATGCTTCATTAACAAGTGTAGGTGTTCCTGACACTAACTCAGCTCTTTCCAACTAGGTCTCGTGCATTCGTGCTCTTCCTCATACAGCGCAAAACTCGAGGGGACAAGGTGACTGTTAAGAAAAAAGGGGCTTCACTTATTACTCGAAGCCTGAGAATTTTTAGTTTCTATTTACAAACCATTCCCAACTTGGCAATTTCCTTAAGGTGGAGGTGGTCAGCCTGCAACCAACCAACCAGCCCAGCCTGTACAGCACCCACATCCCTCCTCCTTCCTCTGAGCCTCCTTGGATGCTCCCCAGCAGCTGTCCCAGAGCAAACACCTTGTTCTGGAGGTGGCACTGGGTGGCTGCATCTCCTGAGGCTTGGCTGCCCTGTGTCCTGTCCACCTCCTGTTGTGGCATGAGGTCCCCAGAAAGGCATGGCTGAAACAACTCATCCAGCCCACAGCCTCTGACCTGCCCAAAAAGGGACCTAGGAATGAACTATATGATTATTCTGCCATGAACAGGTCACTGCTAGCTGCCGCCTTTGCCAAGGTCAGTCTATGACAGCAGCTAGGGTTTACCTGCACATGCCCTCAGTGGATCCAGAAGCAGGGAACGCTGCACCAGGCAGCTGTAGGGTATATGTTGAGGAGATGGAACCATTAAAGGAAGCTTTGTGGCCTGCTTGCCTGGAAAGGTTTAAAGTTGAAAAGATTGTGGCTCTCATGCATCAACACTGCCTTATTTTTACGAACAAAGATAAACTTTATGAAAGCAATTCCCCAAAAGCTGAACTGTTTTATCAATTATAGAGCATGTAGTAGACTGCAATCTTCCACGAACGTGTCACCCTAGCTCCTGTTAACCTCACTTACACCTGTCCTGACTGTTGATAGTAATTCAGCTAAACAAAAAGCCTGTTTGTAACACTTTGTACTGCCAGAGAAATGTGATGTTGTTAGAGAAAAATGGTGAGTGGAAATACTCTGAGGAGAAAAAATAATCTCCATATTAGCAAGCACCTAAATAAGGACAGTGCATAACACTGAACTGGTATAATATATCTGTGAGAAAACGCCTTATCTAACACAAGATTGCCAAGTCACACTGAAGTTATTCTTACAATGATAGTGCATTTAATTACAGAGTTAGCTGTATCACAGTAGTAGCTGGAAGATACAATTTAGTTGAGTACATTTTGCAAATGTAGAGAAACAGAAGCATTTAAAGTGCTTATGTTCAAGCGCAGGTGGGATATCCAGATGAGGAAGCAGCAATGAGTTGTAATTCTGCTTTCAGAGATGAGGAATGAGACATCGAGAGAAAAACTACTCTCCCTGTTCTTCTCTGCATCTCCTTGACTCCAAGGTCACACAGAAGCATGGCAGCGAGCAGAATTGCACTCAGCTGCTTTTGAGTGCCAAGCCCAGACTTTAACCATGTCCTACCTAAAGCAGCTTTTGCAAGTCAATGCAACAACAAAAATGCGACATTTTGGCATATCTTATAAATATTTAATTAGACAAATTTGTGTCTCCTTGATTGCCTTTATTATATGCTGTTTATATACTGATGGCAGGCATTGTGTTTTAAATCCTTAACAACAAAGCAGGTTTTCAAGTTAATCTTTTCAAACTATCTTTGAGTGCCTTTGGCTGTACATAAACAGAATGGAAAACTCCTTCAAGGAACTTTCCAAATCATACAGCTTATCACAGCTCTATGAAGGAAGCATTTGGAGGAGTGAACTGTGGTCTTTGGCTCATCTTATTTTCTTACCTTGCCATCTTTGATTCATTCTCTGAGCTGGGATTCTTCATTTCTTCACAGAATTTATCCCAGCTGGTACCTAGATGGAAACTTCTGGGCGACTGACAAAAGAAAAATAAGACCCAACAACGCTCTTGCAGTTAATTTTACACTGCGGCAGGGAGGCTGGGGAAGCTAAGGAAGTGCCAGACGTCGAGCTAGAAGTGGTCTAGGATCTCGTTTCCGCAAAGCACTTAAGGCACACTCTGACATCCAACTTTCTTCCAGGCAGCAGGAGATTGCATTTAGGTACACGCAAAAGAAATGTACTATAATAAGACATCCATATATTGCAGCCATCTGGGATGCATATAAAGTGTATCACCACAAACTCCCCCATTTGCTGTGCAAATCTATTTAATGGAACTAGTTTTATGTGCCCAATAATTAAACAGCAGTTGTGCATGTTCAGGCATAGGAGTAATTATTTTGGCCATAACTGTAAATGATAACAGCTAAAACAACTATCGTGCCCTTTTTCCTTAAACTCTAAAAGCTGTTGGAAACAGTCTCTTCAAAGTGTTGTTTTGTGTGGATGTTCTGAAAGTTTGTGTCTAGAAAGAGAACTAACAAAGTTTGCCACCGTCCCTCGTTGTTATCTTCAGGATTGCAGTGCCATCGTGTGGCAGAAAATCCATTTAAAATTGACAATAGGGTACCGTTTGTGGCTAAGAGGGAAATGAAATAAAAAGCCTTAAAAATTAAACAGATGAGCTGACTTGAGGAATAACTATCCTATGCTAGAGGTTTTCTAAAAAGAAGTACAAGGTAGTAATTGTCTCCACTCTTCGTCACATTTCCATGAAGGGTTTCCCAAGTGCTTAGAAGTGGCCTCTTGTTGGCAGGAAAGCGCTTCTTCCACTGAGTTGTGGTGTCAAACCCAACAATAAAAGATCTTCTATACTTTAAGCAGTGGAAACACACAAACTTCTTGACATTATCGGTAGCTTGAGGTACTGTCCTCTAAACCAACAGTCCCAACTTCACATCTTCAGGGTGCTTTTGGCATCCACAACGCCCTCAGAAAGCCTGGCTGCTTTCACGGTCCCATAACCCCGTATGTGTCCAATACCCTGTCCCTGACACCAGCCCAGAAACTTCTCAGCATCTATTTCCGTGTGATGGTCCTGACGCCAGCCTGTCTTCAATCCTTAGCTCCAGCATTTCTACATCTTTTTCTCCCACACAGATGACGATATACTGTTTTAGGTAGGTTGTGTTGATGGTATACTTAATTTCCATTATATTGCCATAATATACATCTCAGAGCATTGCTTGCACAGAATATCATGCAAAGAACTACAAAAAATTGACTATTTTATTGTAGTTGCATTGAGAGATTTCCTCCTAGTAAGAGTTTTTAGTTTTGCTGAATACGCTTTTAATCTGTTTCAGAAATACTGCTACAACAGCTACCACTCAAACCTACACTGGCACCAGCAAGAAATCTGGAAACCTTTCTCTGTGAATCTTTAGTTTAGAGGCATTGCCATCCCTCTCATGAACAGCTTCAGGCTTTGGAAACCCCTACTGAGCTCCCTTAGGATGTGTTCCTGTACTTAATCATAATGGGATAGAAAATCTCATATATAGTGGTTTGTCACATCAGTGCTTGGATGAAGTATCATCATTCTGCAGATAGTCTCAACAAGTCAGTCCCAACAAGACAGAAAGAAACCAAAATTCACTCATTTGCTTGCACAGTCTATTAGTTCTGATGCATAAAGTGGAAAAATCATTGAAGTGAGTTGTTGAATCCTTTGTTTTAAAGGATCATAAATTTACTTTACATATTCAGTGGCTGTTATTCAGATAGCTGAAGAAATCCTGCTTTTTTTGAGTGTTCCAACCAGTGACAACTGCCCAGCCCATTACAGTCAATAACAATCAATTTTTTAAGGCAGAGACAAAGTATGCAGAGCAGATCAGGTTCAACTCATACATGTGATAATCTAAGAATATTTAATTGCTGTCAGATCTAATTCCCGCATGCTCACAACCAGATAAAAAGCATTACACAATATGTTAGTTGTTTAGATCAGTCTTAGTTCCTCTCACAGGTATCTAGTGAAAGAGGATGGCATGTGTGATGATGCTGGCTAAACATGTGCTAGAGACAGAGATATTTGCAGTACCTGGTAAAGAAAAGGAAAAAAAGGAAAAAGAAAATAAATAAAACATAGGTAGAAAATGTGGGAAATGTGGAAACTAAGTTTAAGATTCCAGGACTAGACTAACATGGATTGGGCAAGAGGATAAAACTGATGATATTTTGCAGTGTTAATAACCATAGACTTGGAAGATGTAGGGTATATCATCTGGTCATGGAATAGAAGTACATTTGGATTAATGAAAGCCTTGAGTAGGTCAGAATTAAAAGATCATCAATCCAGAAAGCCTGTTAATGACAAAACATGCCCAGAAAAAAAAAACAAACATCAGAGTAAAACTGAAATCTGGGGAAAGAGCAGGTGGATAATCAAGGTCATAAGAAAGCTGAGAGGCTCTACTGGAGAGCTTTGTTTTATTATAAATTTTCTCATAACAAACAATGGCCTAAAGACTCATGCTCTGATATCCGGTTGGTCCAACAGAAATTACAGACAAGGAGTATAGCTCCAGCCCTTCAAATATTTACATGCAACCCTAACGCTGCATAATTCAAGAAGGCAACTACCCAGCCAAAGTAAATAAAACTGAATGTCTTAACGGAAACACTTTGGGGGAAAAAATTTCTGCTCTAAATTTTCTGGAGTTTTCCTCTGCGTGAAAATATAACCTGTCTCCTTTTCTTTTCAATTTATTTTTAGAGGAAGAAGGAGAGAAAGGAGGAATGAAATGCAATACTCTTCAGTGTTCACTTTAGCAAAGAAAAAAGTCTCAACATTAAAGAAAGAAGGGTTTGCTTGTTCAGGAGGTTGGGTTTTTTTTTTTTTCTTTACTCTAGGATATATTGTACTTTTACCAATCCTCTGTTAACTATCTACATATGTCTTTACAGGCAAAAGGCATAAATTTGCAGTGAAGCAACTCCTGAAGCCATGACCCTGTTCCCAGCAGCCACTTTGCTTTACCTGCTATAGCTGGGTCTGAATCTCAATTTCTCCTTTACCTTTCTGTCTTTAAAAATGTATTATCAGTTACATGCTAGACATGTAGGTCACATCTCCAAAGAGCCCTCGCCAGGACCTCTGCGTTCATATCTGAATAAAAAGCAGAGTGCTGACATTTAGCTCCTTGATTGCAAACACAAGTGTTGCTTGTGACCACAATGCAGAGTTAGATATCAAAACGCTGATTCTTTTGCCATTCGGCTGAACTGAAACATGAGCACTGAACTGTTTAAGAAATTTTTCCTCTAGAAACATTTCACACAATTAACAGCTTGTAATACTAACATCCACAAATGTTTTAATGTATTTCAGGCTATTTTCCCCATTACTCACACTGCTAGAAACGCTGCCCCCATAACCTGACATTTTCCAGTGACTGACAGGTTATAGAATTGATAAGGGAAGAAAGTGTGAAGTTTTGGGAAGTTTTAGGAAGCTACAAAATATTTTCTTCAGTAACTGCCTTATGACTGTAAATATAATTTTAAATATTTTTTATAATTGAATAAATGCTAAACTCTTCTAACAATAAAAGTGTTTATTTTTAAGTAATTCTTTGCCTCCATACCTTTTACATTTCTATGGGAAAAAAGGGTATATACATGCACATTAAACTAAAGCATCTACAAATACAATGGAGGCTTGGCACGTTTACATTCAATTGAGGGCCGGTTGTTTGAATGGCTTTTTACTTTGGCCAGATGATTCTTTGGATGATTAGAAATCACACTGAACTGTTCTTTCCATCAGGAAACTGCCACGTTTATTTGGGTTTGATTTATTCCTCCCAGAAGGACTGAAAAATGATTTTGCTTTCAGCTGTTGAATTCCATGTAATTTCAGTTAGCTTTACACTTGTATTAAAATGTCATGCACCTTTCATCAAAGTGGATGGCCTACTGACTTCATCAAGCCAAAACAAACATTATCTATCCATCCCTAGTAATTCTGCCACCCTCAGTGACCCACTCTGCTCGTAAGTGAGCCAGCCCTGCGCTTTTCTTCTCCATTCGCTCTCTCTTAATAGTGCTCTCCTCTCCAACACGGTCCACAAATATCCTCACAAATTGACTGAATGGCCCCATCCTCCCCCCTTGGGTTTCCACTAAATCATGCCCCCTCCATCTGCTTCCCAGAGACCATGCTGGGGAGATCTGCCTGTACTTCTGTCCTGTGTGAGACCATCCTGATTGCTAAGAGTGCCACAGGGCAGTCACACTGGTCCTCAGGGCTGGTTATACTTCATCCTCCCTTCCCATTTCCACTATGGTTTTTTGCATGTCTTTCTTATTGTTCTTCCTGATGCTGCCTTTCATCAGCTTCAGTGTCACTGTATCCATGAAGTTGCTCAGCACTGACACCAGATTCATCAGAAGCACTTTGTCGTCACCTTCAGCCTTGCCATCTTGCTCCTTGATCCTCCTTAAGCTCTTCAAATTGAGTGTAAAATGCTACGCCACCACTTTTTGCCCACAGAGGAAGGGGCTGACTGGGGTGGATAACAGGAAGCTGATATTTATCTGTGCTCTAATACCTTGCCATAGCTCTGTGGAAGTACTGCTTCTGCTGTCCAACACCCACCTCTGCTCAGTTCACTGATCTCCTCCTTGATTTTCTCTATTAGGAAGTGTTATGGAGTATTTATCTGCAGAAGAGAGAAAGAAACTCTAATCTGCAAGGCAAAAGTATCAAACTTTCCTGTTAGGGTTGGAAGATCCATTGCTATAAGCAAACACAGCCCCACGGAGGTCAGTGAAGTTGTGTCAAATAACTATGATAAAAAACTGAGCTAACAGTAAAGGCAACACAAACCATGTGCAATAGATATCTTTGCTTTTGGAAAGAAAATTCTAGTTACAACAAGATAAACCACTAATACTATACCATCTTTGGATTTATTGCTTATAATTGACATGAGTTTGGTGGCCTTTGGTAGCCTTTAATTCAAATCAACTTCACTTTGTCATGTAACTGACAAATACCACAAATTACGACAAAAGCAGTAAGGCCAGCATCCAACGTCAAAGGATGACTAAAAACTAATTAAGTATAAAACTAGAATTCCCTGCTGCCTAACTAGAGGCTACTGCTGCAGGTCAAAATTAAGGTGAATTTACAGAGCAATGGAGAAAAACCCATGTTGTGACCTCCTTGCCTTCAAGACAGAATAAACCCTAGTAAAGGTCATCCTTATTTAACCTCGCGTTATGAAGTGACTCATTCGATGCCTCCTAATCATTGAAAATTTACCGCATGATAAGGACACCAGTCAAAAATTAGTTCCACACATGTTCATGCTTGAAGCACACTTTTAATGATTTGAATTGTATGAGTCAAATATTTGCTAATGGGCAAAGACAAAATATTAACTTGTTAAACAATAGACTGAACTTCTCAGATAATATTTACACGTTACCTAAAAAACAATTACAGAGAACATTTGCAAAGACCCCGACTCCAGCTCCCACTGACTTTCTCATCTCTTTGCTGCTCTGTTTTTCTGTCCCTTTGAAAGATCATCTGATAAATGTCAGGCTACTTAGGCAAAGATGTGACTCCAAAACACAGATCTCTCCCATTAAAGGACATGCAATGCAAACTACAGAGAAAATAGCAAATCAACCTATTCGCTAGCACTGTAGACTTTAATAATACTCATGCAAGTTAATATGATTTGTCACATCTCTGGTATTACAAACAGCCATCATTTCAAATTAAGAACTCCTTTAAAATCTCACCTGGACTTGGTATTATATTGGCTCTGGTTGTGAACAACAATCCCAAATAAAAGGAAAATCACAGCTGTGAGTGTTTGATTTCAGTTGTGTCATTTCCTAAAATGCGGTGTTTCTGCAGAGCTTCCTCGGTGCCATCGGTCCTTCACACCACTGTATTGGGCCTGGATTCTCCAGAGCTGCAGAAGGTCTTATCTGAATCTACCCCTGGAGATTTCAGGCTTCAGTTCAAAAATAGGCTTTCATATTCTGTGGAGCTATCGTCTTTATATTTGTTTTCTTTGATGTTTTTTGCCTTATAAAAACATACTCTACCACTGACAAAGAAACAGACAATCACACCATTTTAATTACATTATTTCAGACTTACTTACATTGCAAATAGTTACTATAACTCAGTACGGCTACTTAATCACACACTTAGTGCCTTGTAAGTTTACACACACTTACATGTTATACTTGACAGTGGGAGATAGAGAGGAAAATATTAATGACACGTTAGGAGAGAAGAACGGTGAAATAGCTATAGTTCAAAATCTATACACATTTAAAAAACCAGAACTGTTCATGCTAAGCTTTGGATTTGTAGTATGATGATTAATGGCCCCATTTAAATAAGAAAGATGGTGTGACAATGTACTTCCCTGTAAAAGTCTCCCAGTGTTTGGTTCAGTAATTCTAAACCAAATACATTCTTGGAAATTAAGTTTCACTGTCAACATATTCTGTCTGTAGTTTAAAGAAATGAGCATTTGCTAATGAGTCTGCCTGTAACGATTCCTTCAGGGTTCACATGTTCCACTACAAAGGCTAGGACAATTTTTCACTGATAGGAATTGTCAGTTCTTAAACACCATTCATAGCTGGTGACACACAATTATAACTTATTTCTTAACACCACATACAGTTTTCCATGTGATCATGTGATGGTTCATTCATTTTTATATAAACATGAACTAAAATACCTGTATACCTAAGAACAACTGAACACTCCCATGACACATCCATTGGACAACACAGAGAAAAGCACAGTCCTGGTTTTTCTTCTCTTTTTTTCTTCCCACAGAAATCTTTTCAGCTGACATTAAAAAAAAAAACCAAACCACTATTAACAGTCTACTTCTCAAGTAAATGGGAAATGTAAATCAGAAGGGATGGGAACACAAAGCTTTCTCTGGCCTACCTCAGAGCTCAGGAAAACTTTGCTCACTCTTCTCACTTGCTGAGTGACAGACCAGTCTGTGCAGTGAACTTGAAATGCCGAACACTTTGGCTCCCCTGGGATCCTCTTCCTTTCACCAGGGTAGCTCGCCCTCAGAATTGCTTCCCTTCCTATTTGTCCCGTTCCTTCCAGGCTTCACATTTTTCTTTGTCATTACAGGGAAAAGTAATTACAGACATTTTTGCAGGAAAGTCCATTAGTTCCTTCCAGCTGGGCTTACGTTTTTTGTAACACTAACTGTTTACATTTTCCTTCCCAGATTTTTCTCTTAGCCCAAGCCGATTCATTCCATACCATTTTTTCCACTTTTTTCCTTCTTTCAACACAGTATTCTTTACCACGTTGGACACCCAATAAGAAGAGAGTTGGGTGTTACTTAGTTATGCCTTAAGGGTACCGAACAGTCAGCCACCTACACTTAGACAGATTTATGAACCCCTCAGAAGGGGATGCAGCTGAACAGGGCGCTCAGACCATATACCACACAACACCACAAGACTGGTGCTATTTGAATAACGGAGTTTAAATCACAAGTGGTGGAAGAGGTCTTACCCAGAAAATGTTTCTGAAAATGCTTGCCGACATCCCTGATTTATATACCACACACCCTATCACCGCTTAGTCCGCATCTGCTGCCTAGGGATGAGTTGTTCCAGCTGCAAGTAGGCAGGGTAGGGACTGTCAGAAAAAAGGGGAATTGAAGCTACAAGCAGTCCACAGCCAAGTGCAACACTGGCACAGAGGAGACTTTTCCTCCTCCTGACTCCTCTCTGATCCTCTATTCCACAAGACAGAAAAGAAGGAAGAACAATGTGAGCAGAGGATGTGACCAAGGCAAGGCCTGCTACGGAGTGTAATGGTTTGCGCTTCTGATTAACTCCATGATGTTACTGTGATTTAAACTCTCTTATTCAAATAGCATTGTCTCCTGACAGGACCAGGCATACTGATGTGCCCAGGGCTGTAACGCCGATGGAGCATGAGGAGCACCGGAAGAGGACAGGAACCAGCAATCCTTGGCCTCCTGCTTCCATTGCATCCTGGGCTTGGCTGGAGTGAGAAAGGCTGCTCCCAAGAGCTGTGGAGATCTTGGCAAGTGACACCTTGGGCCCTGCAGCGCAGTCCAGAAGAGCCCTGCAGTTGCACAGATCCTATGGTTCCAGTATGGAGTGTAGTAAAGATGATTACTCCTTCTCTAAGAAATACGAGAGGATGAGGAGAGCAGACTGGAAGGATCTTGTACTCCTGCCAGATTCTGCTTGGTTCAGGGTAGGAAGATTTTTACTTCTCTGCACTTTTCACACAAAGGTCAGTTACAGCAGATACACAGCAAATTTTACCTTGCATGACTGCTTCTTCCTTTTGGAAGGACATTCTGGCCACCCATTCTGAATAAATCCTGTCCTGGGAATGCAAAAGATTATTAGGAAACACCGAAATGAAACCTTAACTTACATTACAGTAATTTGGTATTTAATGATTTCCTTTGGCATGAGTTAGATGTAAACATATGAGCACAATAATTATATATATACACACAATTACTCATTCCAATTTGTTTTATTACAAGTATGTCATTTTTCATCCTTGTCAACTACAACACACAACAGGACCAGTGAGTTCTTAGCATTTGTTGGTATGTTGATTTTTTCCAAGGAGTTTTGACAGAGACACGTGAAAGACAGACACACATTCCATGTGACAGTAAATGAATTTAGAGACAGCAGCCTCTATAAATAATCTATGCTCATCATCTTACATAAGAAAGTGGAAGGTTAGCCACTTATTCCAATCTATTAAATGGTTTGCAGCAGTTTGGTAAGAAAACCTACAGGCTTTCTCACTATCATTATGCTGTCACGTGGCTAAAGTCAGGGAATGACAGAAGAATAAAGCCCATAAGCATGTGAATATAAAAGGAAGTACAAGTCAGTGATTTGGAAACACACAAAAAACCTCTAGAAAAAACAACATTAAGAGAGCAAGAGGAAGCAGTTTTTGTTTTCTGATTCTGAATAATTTGTCACTTTATACAATATTTATTAAAAAGCTACAAGAGTATAATTTGGAACTTCCTACAGATCCCAGAACATAAATGCCCAAAGCACGTGCACCAGTCCTGCCTCAGCAAGGAGCACCCAGTCTGTTCAGGGCAGGATTCCTGAGGTTAGACCACAGGAACCGAACAGGGGCTTTATTCCTAGACAGGAAAACTCCTTGCACCATCTTGGATAAGTCACTTTTCCACTCAATGTTTCTTCCATCTATAAATAATCAAAAAACACCTCCTAACCCCTAAGTGGGACAGTGCATACTGTTAGCGCTTCCTATGAGAAAGAGATCTGGTTCTCCGCCTCCCCCGACCCCTGAGTACTGCTGCCGTGGTGAGCAGGGACTAGAAAAGCTTTGAGTTAAGGGAACAGCATTTGTTCAGCAGAAGTCACGTACAGGACAGCTATGAGCTATAAGCTGTCCTACACAGGTATCCTGTAAGCTTCAGGGCAGGGAATCTTAGCAGTAGTGCAAATCCAGGAAAAACATTTGTCAAGGAAAATAGGAAAGACTGTTCCTGTCGCATACAGACGTATGAATTCCTGGCATGTTGAGGAAAAGTTTAAAAAAAAAAAAGTCAATTATCTCCTTGGTTTTCATTCTGCAGGTGTAATGGGGCCAGCTGCCTGCTAGCTCGCTCGCATTCCTCCTTGGAATGAAAGAATTGGAGAACTGGAGAGAGGACATAGTTTCCACACCTTGTTTCCACTCCACCCATGCAGCCTGGCCAACATACTGGCATCTTAGTGAGCTAAATAAGAAAATACTGCTCATGGAAATAGCTCAGAAAATCCCCAGTCACCCTCCCTTAAAAAAAGGAAAAGTAGGGAAGGTGTTATGACTGAAGAGCGTCTTGGATACACAGCCTCCACAGATCATTAGGGAATTGCATATTAAAAATGACTTCTCATCTTTTTCTGTTATTTTTTATTGTCATTCAGGCAGGTAACAGTGCCTATCACAAAGGAGGCTGTGTACTTCCCTAGTTCCTGATTCCTTATCATTTCCCAAGCCTTGCTTTTTTCATATTGAAATGACCAAAAATTCAGGATCTAGTGAATATGAATTGATTTTCTGAAAGACTTCAGCCTGAATCATTGGGGATGTTTCCAAACAGAGGGAGGGAGGAAAAAGGTTGTTCTGCTTACGTTCCAAAAAGATCAGGCAACATTTTCTTTATAAAATTCCAATACTCTTCTTTCACCTCCTCTTTCAAAGTAGAGATTGGACACATGATATCAGGAGTTGTTTTCATATCTGGGATAGGTATTTTTTTTATTCTTGTGTAAATCCACCCTCATATGGTCAAATTGTAACCCTTTGGCAAAGAAAAACACTCTGAATACATGCAATATAACCTTCTTGGTATTAGCTGCAAGCTTTCCAAGCGATCCAACTTCCACTCAGCATCCCCCATCACAGAGATGATGAAATGATTAAGGACCTTGGCCATGACACTTGAATTCAGAGTATGCAACATCTCGTCTGCTTTGCCTCTGCTTCCATGCTGTGCTCTGAAACCCTGGAAGAGGAAATTGCCCTATTGAAATACTGAGAGGATATGGATCAGTCCTGTGTACGGCAGTTTGGGAAGTACAGGTGGAGGAAAGCAGGACCTGAATTTGTCCTACCAAGCTTCAGGTATGTCCTATCAAGATTCAGGCCTGACTAGTGAGAAGGTAGATAGAATGGAGCCAAAAGTCTGTTGCAAGGAAGGGAATGAAGATTGGGGATTAATGAAGACAGATTATGGGGCAGATAGGATAACTAGAAGCTTAGTTTGAGGAGAAAGACTGCTAGGAGAGGTAGGAAGAAAGGATGCAATGGGTTGAACAGATATCTCAAAACAAGAAGGCGGGGGAGAACTGGAGAAAATATCCAGATACTAGGCATATTTAGTGAAGGGAATACTTAACCATGTGTCAGTGTCTCAGTATCAAAGAGACAAGACTAAAACAGAGATCACTTGTATCCGACCACAGCACAGCCCGTTTACAACATGAGACGGAGCAAAATGTTCCCAGGTCTCACTTAGCGTTACCTTAGTGTCAGCCAGTATCTTTACCCTTTCCCCAGACATAGATGACAACTTACCACTGCTATCAATTTCTCACTGTAAAAGAAAAAAGTCTGAAAACTGACCTCAGGGTTTGAAGCAGAGCCAGGTGAAACTACATATTTTTTCCCTTATGGTAGGGGCAAAAGAAAATGCCTCTTGAGAACAGCAGAGCTGGGACCTAAACAAAAGATTTTTATATCTGAATTCAGTAAAGGTAGTGCTTACATATGAATTTTTTCATAATCTGATATGAGACCGTTCCTCAAGACTATTCATATCGTTTTCATCTCAAATTGACTGTCCAAATGAGTATGTAACTTCACTTTGCCTCTCCACTTGTTTGTAAAATAGTTATGATAGCATCTCCTCACCTCAGGAATATTCTGGGATAATAAATTAATTAATACTTGTGAACAGACAGAGATATTCAAGAGCAATAGAGAGAATCCAGGAGGAAAACGATTATGTATGTAGAATGGGTTTGAACAGTGTGCAGTAAATAAGGCATGGGAGCCTTAAATGAACAGTGAACAACACAGTGAAAAGCAAGAGAAAACCTAAACTCACCAGCTGCTTACTGAGCCAAAAACAGTATACTAACCAGCGCAGAAAACCTGTGGAAAAAAATACCATTCAGTCATGGCACTAAAAGCTATTATGCCTGTATGCACAAGGAGTGTGAAGGAAGATTCCATGGCATACTTAGTATTTTCAACTGCAGTAAGAAGCATTTTATAATAACAAATTTCTTTATAATATCTGAGAATATGAAAAAAATGTAGCAGAAATTACGAAGTATTTGATAAAATGGAGGACTCGTATATTTATGTTGTTTTGCCCATGAGTCCTGCTATAAAAAAGCAAAGCTTGAGGTCTTGCCAACTACTCTGTGCTGCAAAATATTATCATGCCAGTGGGGAAGACACAGCTTGGCAACACCTGACACTAGCCAGATGTTAAATGAACTGTAGTTAACTTATGTCCATACTACACTCATAAAAAACTTGGACCTTTGGTACCTCTCACATGCTTCTCTTCTGCAATGATGATTTCAATATGGTGGCAGATGGGAAGTCACAATTTAAATGAAGAATAATTTCAAATCTGTGGACAGTCTTGAAAAAACAAAATATGCATAGGATAATGCTATTGTCTCCTTCCCTACTTCGCTAAATGCTCTAAATAATTTGATTTCCTAAACAGAGGACATAGCATGTATTTTTTCCAGATGGGTATTACAGAACTAACCCCGGGCGTTACAGTTCATTTTCTACTGTTCATGCTTATCAATAATACACACTCAGGACATGAACCCCTTCTCTGTGACAACAAAAGTGTGAACCAAAAGTAATTCATCCAAGTTAGTAGAGCTATAACGGCACAATGGTCTAACACAGTGTTTACTATAGTCATAGAATCACAGAACGGTTCAGGTTGGAAGGCACCTCAAAGATCATCTAGTTCCACCCTCCCTGCCATGGGCAGGGACACCTCCCACAAGACCAGGCTGCTCAAAGCCCCATCCAGCCTGGCCTTGAACACTTCCAGGGATGGGGCATCCACCACCTCTCTGAGCAACCTGTTCCAGTGCCTCACCACCCTCATGGTGAAAAATTTCTTCCTGATATCTAATCTAAATCTACCCTCTTCCAGTTTGAAGCCATTACCTTTTGTCCCATCACTACATGCCCTTGTAAAAAGGCCCTCTCCAGCTTTCTGGTAGGCCTCCTTCAGATACTAGAAGGCTGCTACAAGGTCTCCAAAAGTCAGCCAAAGCTGACTAGAGATTTCAATGGGCGCTAGGGTATCACCCTTAGATTGCCTCCAGCGTATGATGGAAAAAGATATTTCCTTAAAAATCTCAGATTTGGAGTAATGATCTTGCCTGAAATTTATCTCCAAAGAATGTTGATCGTGAGCTAAAGAATGCGTTTTTGCTTGAGGCACCTACAAACACTAAATGTGTAATTTTACCTTTATGTTCAAAAAAGGTTTCTTCAAATACAAGTCCATCTCCTTTAAAATTCTACACACCTCTTTATTATGCTACCACTGATCCTGCTGACACAGGGGAAGCATGGCTAACCTTGAAATATTCAGTATTGCTATAGCTCATCAGAGGTACTATACAGACTACCCTATATGGACACTGTAAGGAGTAGAAAGGGTGGTGATGTACCTTTATAGTGAGGGTGCAGCTTCTTTTGACAAGACTGGCATCCTTTATAGCAGTTTAGAGGAAAATGAAGTTCCACTGAACATTTTACAAAATCTGTAGCTGGTAAAATATGACACCTCATCTCTCTCTGTCTTTTTTAGGCAATAAAATCATTTGTAGATATTAAATAGTACTACTCAATCATGCCTTTCTCTTTTTTAAATCTATTTTTGTATTCTTTTCTTCTTATATTTTATAAATATTTTACAAGTAAGTGCATTCTTCAATGGAATTGTACATCCCAGAGTGCAGAGCTTATTTTCTCCTAACGTTTCAATGTCTAAATAATATCAAATATTTTAATTATAGATTCTATGTTTCAAGTTCAAATTCAGTAGTTTGTTTCTCCAGGCCACATTCAGGTGTTGTAAGATTGAAATATACAAAATCTAATACAACATACATAAATTTGAAATAATTAAATTTCACAAACAAAAATTTGTGTAGAAAAGGATCTAAAATTCAAAGTCAAGACCTAATAGGGTATATTACCCTTTCAAGTTTCAGGGAAGATCAGTTTTTATAGAACTGACCTTTCCCTGTGATTGGATCAGTCCCTCCAAATCATTAATATTAAGTAAATAGTCTATCAGGTAGAACTAAATTCACACATACAAGCAATCCAACTGCAGTCACCAGAGATGAGAATGGAAATATCCTCCTCTTAAAGAATAAACTGAAACAATATCCAAAAAACCTATCATTTCATAAATAAAACATTGAGACATTGATTTTCCCACTTGACTTGTGTGATGCTTAGTATGGCGGATATCACTGATTTACAGTAATCTCTTTAACGTGGCAATTTTTTGTTCAGACACTCCACATAGACCCCAATCCATCGTCACATGATTGATTCTACCTCTTTGGCAGGATGTATAATGAAGAGTTCCAAAACTTAAAGTACCTGAATTTGTAACTGGGTTTTTACCTTCAGTTTTACTGAATTTTTATGTGCATACAGTTCTTCTCTAAAATAGCACAGCAGTTCACTCTGATGAGTAGGCAATAGATCAGCTAAGGAATTAATCATAGAATCATAGAATAGTTTGGGTTGGAAGGGACCTTCAAATTCATCTACTCCAACCCCCCTGCAATGAGCAGGCAAAACTTCAACTAGATGAGGTTGCTCAGAGCCCCGTCCAACCTGACCTTGAACGTTTCCAGGGATGGGGCATCTACCGCCTCTCTGGGCAACCTGGTCCAGTGTTTCACCACCCTCATTGTAAAAAGTTTCTTCCTTCTATCTAGTCTAAATCTACCCTCTTTTAGTTTAAAACCATTACCCCTTGTCCTATCGCAACAGCCCTGCTAAAAAGTTTGTCCCCATATTTCTTACAAGCCGCCTTTAAGTACTGAAAGGCTGCAATGAGGTTACCCTGGAGCCTTCCCTTCTCCAGGCTGAACAACGCCAACTCTCTCACCCTGTCCTCATAAGAGAGGTGCTCCAGCCCTCTGATCATTTTCGTGTCCCTCCTCTGGACCCACTCCAACAGGTTCATGTCTTTCCTGTGCTGGGGGCTCCAGAGCTGGATGCAGTACTCCAGGTGGGGTCTCACGAGAGTGGACTAGAGGGGCAGAATCACCTCCTTTGATTTGCTGGACTCACTTCTTCTGATGCAGCCCAGGATACGGTTGGCAATCTTCTCCAGAGAGATATTTCAAAAACACATTTCTCTACTTGTTTTCTACCATCACAGTCACAAATAGTAAGGAGGTGGTTTTCCTGGCTGCTAAGGATAATCTTCGTAGCCCCAGAAGTGGCAAACACGCAACATCTGTAACAGGTTGTCCAGGTGTGAAGTAGCAAGAGAAGCAGCACTCCTGTGCCACTTGATGGGTCAAGCATATGCTCCACCAGTTCCAGGTCTACATTTGCAAACAGAAAATGAGATTCCTCTGCCCTCACTTACTAAGCTCCTCTGGCAATCAACAGGCAAAACCAGGCACCACCAGAGATTAGTAATGAACACCTCTCTCCAGATGAACCTCAGAAAGTGTCCGTTTATAAACTCTAGATGCCTAAAATTGGAGGAGAGAAATCCTATCCTGAATGACTAGAAGAGGATCACACGGCATGCTCTGAACTGATGTTTCTCTTCAGTATTTTACAAATGAAAGAGGACAAGATCCTTCCCTCTAGATTTTTGTCCCATAAAGGCCTGGTGCTCCACGGGAAAAATTCTTATTTCAATGCCTTGTTTTCCGGAGTGCTGAAAGGAGGATATGATCTTTTATGGACATTATTCTTTGGGTCAGAGTAAGGCCATAACCAAGAGAATGCAGAAGAGAACAAGGTGGGTCTGTGGAAGGAGAGCTGAGGGAGGTACACTTTATTCTGTTGAACCATCTTCCCCAAATTTCCTGTGCGAGCTGCTCTAGGTGATGCTGCTCTGGCAGGGGGGGTGGACTAGATGATCTCCAGAGGTCCCTTCCAACCCCTGTGATTCTGTAATTCTGTGATTCTGTGAAATTAACATGACAAATGCAGAAAGCAGATCCAGCAGCTGAGGCCAGTCTTCAACCAAACTACTTTTCTATAATGCCATGGATCGCAGCAAACATACCAAACGCATGCACATCTCCAGTTCAAGCTCTCTGAGGTGCACAGAGAATAAAAATAAAATGCTTTCTATGGAAAAAAAAAAAAAGAGCTGTGAATTTCCTTGTTTCCTTTAGCTCTTACATGTTTGAGCTGAAAGCTAAGCACACAAAAGCACATGTTGAAGAGGCAAGCTGAGATTTCTGTTGGGACATAAGGAGAACAATATGGAGCAGGAAAGGCAGGCTCCAAGTGGCAGTAAGAAGCAGTAGCTGAATTTTTTGCTTTTGCTGATGAGATTGTAAAATGCAAGACAGACTCCTGTAAAGCCTTCACATAAAACTGGAGAAGAAATGGTGAGGGTTCTTTGTGTAAGAAAGTAGAGAAGCAGCAGGAGAAACAGTAAAGGGTATGCTTGTACAAGCCAAGAGAGGACAAGGAAAGCAGGAGGCTTTATAGATGACAATGGAGAGCTTTGATTATAATATATAGATATAAACAAAAGAAGATTCAGTGGAGACCAAAACAGAGAAACGTGACTGAAAAGAGCATAAAAGGGAGAGAAATCTATTTGGTGAATGTAAACAACTTTTCAGTGAGTGAAGAGTTATTAAAAGAGATGGAGGGTGAGGAAGGATTTTGCCCAGAGAGACAAATGGAGGCAAGGACTGTTGTTTTAAGATGAGGGGACTAATGAATAGTTATACTGTGAAGAAAGAGTGAGAGGAAGGAGGAGAAGAAGTATATACAGGCAAGAAATATACAACCGAGAGCAAGACGAGGTTTGCTAACAATTCATTTTTAATGTATAATTGGGCAAACAGACAATTTTTCAGATTCACTCTGAGAAAGGTCATGTTTGCCCAAAAGCTTGTTTCCATTTTTTCCAGCTATATAAATTGATCGAATGAAAAATACTATCTGTTCTTACTTACCTTGTATTGTGTATGTCTTTGGATTTTCAAGGCTGCAACTATCAAGAGCAATCCAAATCAAGACAAAACCAGTAAATTTGGTGATTAGAGTATAGTATATAGGGTGGGAGACAGTGGATTGGACACAGCTTTTTTCAAGAGAGGAGAAACAGAAGATCAGAGAAGTTAGAAGGGAGAAGAGAAAAGCCAAACACTTCTACATGAAGTGATGAAAGCGAAGTATGCCTTTTTCTTTATAGAACTAGGAAAAAACAGCCTTCAGCAAATGACCAGCCCCTTCAAGTGGATAGTCAGCTCTTTTTTCATTTCACTTCTAAGATCCAGGTTACGTAGTTTCCATATTGTTTTATTCAAGAGCTCATATTGTTAACTTTCCGAGCAAAAGCATGTGACTTGCCCCTTCTCATGCCATAAAATGTGCCTGTTGCTATGCTATAAGAAAAGGGCCAATCAATAGTGGGCACTATTTGGTTGAAACAAACTTTTCATTTCAGCTTTTACTCTTTCATGATGTAAATTTAGGAGTGATTTTGAATACATAATGAACTCCGGTTGGTCTTGCACTGTAAAACTTGGAAGGAGGAGAGGTCTGATGCTGCCCACTCACTCTCCTGCCCACGGTAGGATGAAGACCACTGCTGACTGTCTGAAAGCTGTTTGAAAGTTTATAAGAAAGGTTAGGTAATGATGGAGATTTCACGGTGTCCCTGAGCAATCTGTTCCAGTCCTTAACTCTCCTAACCATTAAGAAGTTCTTTCTCATATCTAATTTAAATCTCCCTCATTGCAGTTTAATCCCATTATATCTTGTATCCATAATGAATATGGTGAATAATTGATTCCCTTCCTTTTTCCTGCTACCTTCTGCATGTCTGAAAACTGTATCCCTGCCTCTTCTTTCCCTGCTAGAGAGTAAAGAGCCCCGCTTCCTTCAGTCTTTCCTTGTAGGCCATGGGGTCTTTTACCCATTGATCATTCTTGTTTTTCTCCTCCGGGCTCTTTCCATCTGGCTCATATCTCTCTTGAAATGGGATGTCCAACACTGAATACAGTATTCTAGTGGAGGCCTTACAAACACAAGGGATGGCAGAAGAACTCTTCTTCAAAGTACATACCCCAGATTGCAAAACAAATGAAATAAACAAGGCAAAGCAACAGTAAGATACTACTGACTTGGATTCAGCTTGTTATTTCTTACAAGTCATGATCCGCCTTTAGTGCAACTGCTGCCTTGTTCTCTGTAAGTTCCTGTCCAGTATAGTTCTTTGCGTTTTTCTTTACTGAACCGTACCTTACTTTCTTCAGGCCATTTCTCTAATTTTCAAGATCACGTTAACTTCTAAAATGCAAGTGACTTCTTCCAGTTTGGTGTCATCCACAAACTTAAAACACCAGTGAAGAGCCAGAAAAAACAATTATTTGGACATTGATATGTCACTGGTTAAGAAAACATCATTCATTTTCAAAACTGGAACCTTAAATAAAACTTTATCATTTCTTCTAAGCTGTAATGCATTTTTTTGCTGTGCAAGTCATTTACATTTTACACAGCACAAGTTCACAGCTCCTTCATAACTCACAAATTGTCTTAACATTTTAAGGAACCTTTTCTAGGATAAGATTTTCATATGTCAGTATTTCTCCAAGACATGCGAAAACCAAAAGAGAAAGGCTATTTGCCAATAAAAATAAGTCACTGATCTACGTTCTTCCCATATGCACACTATCAGTGTTTTCCAGATCCTGTCATATGTGTGATTTCTCATTTTCTGCTAGCTATCAGAAATAATACTAATATTCCAAGCCTTTAGTTGGACCACAAGCCAGAAGTATTTTATCAGCTACCAAAGAGCTCAGAGCTATCGCCAAGGCTTCCTGTATGATCCCCCACTGGCTCAGCAGCTCTAACCACTGAAATGAACTGCGTTGTTTTGTTCACTAGAGATAAAGCAGAGGTAAGAGAATGGGAACAACCTCTGCTGAATAGCGTAGATCATTAAACACATTTTAATGAACTGCTTTTAAAACTAATTTTAGAAATTCAAAAAAAATGAGGGATAAAAAGTATCTGAATGGACCCATGGTGCTATCAAACTTTAGAAGTGACTTTGGGGAATTTTGGAGAAGGGAGTTTGGTCTGTTGGGCTCAGAGATGTATTGGTTTGAAGGGCTGGTAGAGACTGAGGAGCGTGTGGACTAGCCCAATAGTGAGATTTCTAGTATTTGCATATATCTATCCAACTCTGTCAAGAAAAAAGTACATTCTTTTCAGATATTGCACGCACTTACCTAAATGAAATCTAGCTAGCTCAGCGCACATCAGGGCAAGACAAGTTCCCTGGAAGGTCACAAGATTTGTGGGTAACTCTCGGTGAGAAATAACCTTCACTGGAAATGTCTGCGTGAATGAAGGCAATGTAGACTGTGTGAGAAAGACATTTGAATAATTCCTTCTCATGTGCTATCTTTTCAATCTTTCTTTGGGCGAAAGGAAATCCAAATCTCTTTTTTTCCCACCTATAAATCAGTCTTGTTAACAAAAAGCCAAATCCTTGAGCAGATGCAAACAAGGAAAACAGAACCCAGGCAAAGAGCACAAGAAGGGAAAGAGGACCCCTACTTAGCAGTGGCTTCTCCTGGCATTTTCTGCACGAAGGTCTTTACCTCTCAACATTTTGAATCTGTGCACATCCCAAAATGCGTCAGCTTTGACAGGCTTTGGCATTCAGTGGATAGCCGTGCAGACACCTACTCAGAGCCTAAAAACTGACATCTAACTCCTTGAAGAAGCTCTTATTTTCAAAATATAATTCCTTTGGAAACGCCACTTTATTTCATGCAGAATGCATTTGCAGGTGACAATTACTTTTAAAATTTGGCTAAAGAAGTAGCTGCCTCTTCTTTTTTTCTACCATTTTTTTAGCATTCACACAGACTATAGAAGACCAAGGTAGTCTCTTCCTTGACCCAGAGCTAGTCAAACTCACATCTTCCACGTCCAGAGGGGGTCCTAATCACCCAGATGGCCTTAAAAAGTGGGGGAGAGGGACATTTTTCAACATTCTGGTGGAGGTATGGACATTACATTTTCCACAAAAGAAATTGGGATTAGGGACTAGGAAACAGATACATGACTGTAGCATAGTGGCTGCGGTAGTCACAGAGGAAAAGATGACAATTCCATAGAATCATAACATCATAGAATGGTTTGGGTTGGAAGGGACCTTAAAGGATCATCCAGTTCACACACACACACACACCCCCCATCATGCGCAGGGACACCTCCCACTAGACCAGGCTGCTCAAAGCCCCATCCAGCCTGGCCTTGAACACTTCCAGGGATGGGGCATCCACAACTTCTCTGGGCAACCTGTTCCAGTGCCTCAGCACCCTCACAGTGAAGAATTTCTTCCTAATGTCTAATCTAAATCTCCCCTCTTTTAGTTTAAAGCCATTACACCTTGTCCTATCGCTACATTCCCTGATAAAAAGTCCCTCCCCATCTTTCCTGTAGGCCCCCTTTAAGTACTAGAAGACTGCTATAAGGTCTCTCCGGAGCCTTCTCTTCTCCAGGCTGAACATCCCCAACCCTCTCAGCCTGTCTTCACAGGAGAGGTTTTCCAGCCCTCTGACCATCTTCATGGCCCTCCTCTGGACTTAGTCCAACAGGTCCATGTGCTTCTTGTGTTGGGGGCCCCGGAGCTGAATGCAGTATTCCAGGTGGGGTCTCAAAAGAGCAGAGTAGAAGGGGAGAATTTCATGTCAGATGTATCCTCATTTCTAAGCAAACTACTCCCTTGGCAGTGAAAAACCTTCAACAAGAAGGGCAGAGCTGACTCATTCACCAAGTCATAAGAGCCACCAGTTACAGCAGTCCTCCAGCTAACCTCAGATTTGAATACCCATGGGCAGAGAATGTGCCTAATTCCAGCTCTACCAGACTCTGAGCTGTTCCCATTGGATTTCAAAGGGGTAGGGTGCCAAAACCCAGAAAACACAGCAGAAATACCCTGTACCCAGGTTCCCCTGTTGGTCAGCTTGAAGCAGCTCCTAGTTTGACCTGTCAGCAGCGCTGAACCTCATAACAAGCATCTCAGCTTTCCTTGTATGTCTTGCCGGGTTGCTCAGGATTTCACACACAGAAATTGAGGAGAGCAACTGAGTCCATACAACTTGCACCGCTTTGGGGATCCTGATCTGAGTGATTTGCTGTATTACTCCCTTAACCTTTTAGCCATATGGGGCATCACGGGGCGTCTTCAGGCACGCTTGCACCACCAAGCATGCAGTCACCAGCTATCACACTTTCAGTGGTCTTACCTCTGACCAGCTGAAAGAGAGCAGGGAAAGCAGATCTGATCTTAACAGTGTCATTAGAAGAGATAGTTAAGAGAAGAATGTCATCAGGCCAGGCTTCTGTCCTACCCCCCACGTTGCTCCATTGCTGTCCTTGTATAAACCCCCGTTATCACTGACAAGAGCAGTTTATTTGCCTGGTCTCAGCTGTCACATCCTTACCCCCTCCGATGGCAGTGGGCGTGCTAGTAGAGACCTGGCCACGCCACTTCTTTGCGGGAGCAGGAGCCGCCCCCCTCTGACCACGGCGGGGGGGGCTGTGACACCGACACCAGGGTAGCCCCCTCCCCACGGCGTCGGGGGGTAGCATCCCCACCACGGAACCTGGAACACCCATTTCTGCTGGGACCCGTGGGCTGCCGGGTGGGGGAGGCAGATGGTCCCGTCCGTGCCAGGGTCGCGCCCGCCCGCCCGCCGAGCCGGTAGCCCCGCGGGCGGCTTGCTCACGGTGGCCGCGGGCTGGGCGCGTCAGGCGGGGACCCGTCATGACCTGGAGATCCCCCCCCGCGCCTCCCCTGCCGCCCACATCCCCACCCGCCATATATAGGGGACGCGGGGGCAGCTCCGGCGCCGTCCGATCCCAGCAGCTCCGCGCCGGGCGGCGGGCTCCGCGGCGACATGGCCATCGCCGGGGCGGCGGGGCGAGCAGGTGAGGGAGGCGGGCAGGGCGGAGGGGAGCGGAGCGGAGGGGGCCGGAGCCGGCCGGGCGACCCCCCCCCGACGCCCCCCGACGCCGCCGGGCTCTCCGCAGGTGCCGCCGCGGCGCTGGCGCTGCTGTGGCTGCTGGTCTGCGCCCCGGGGGAGGCCGGCTGCCGCCTCCTGACCGTGGCCGATCTCTTCGACCGGGTGATCCGGCACTCGGGCAGGATCCACAGTCTCTCCACAGCGCTGTACGCCGAGCTGGTGAGTGCCAGGCCGGCCCCGCCGCCGCGGAGCGGGCTCCCGCCGCCCTGGGACGGGCGGTCGGCGCGGGGAGGGGTGAGCGGGGGGGGTGCTCTCGGTGTTTCTTTAGGTATTCTTCCCCCATAGGAAAAACATTTTCCTCCCCGTGACAACGAGCTGGGGAAGCCCGCTCGGAAGTGCCACACGTCGGGGATGCTGACCCCCAACGGCAAAGAATACGCCCAAAAAATCCCGGTAAGGCTGAGCTGCGGCGGGGAGCGGAGACGGGGCGGGCGGGGGGCACCGCGGACCCCCCGCGGGGCTGGGGGGGCTGAGAGAGGGCTCCGCGGGTCACACCGCCTCCTTCTCCCCCCTGAAGAAAGGGGAAAATATCACCCGTCCCGTCAGAGCCCCGAGATATTTCACCCATCTCGCTGCGGTGGTCCCTCACCCCAGTCGAGCTGGAAGTGGGCAGAGGTTTTTATGCCTCCGGTGCTTCATCATCAGTTTGGATTGAAGAAGCTGGTAAGTTTTGACCCCAAACAGGTGCACATGACAGAGGTATTGCATATGAATCATCATTTCGTTCTATTAAAAAAGCTGTATATGGTTCCATATGCTTAAATTATGAGTTGTAATAGAGGTATTGCAGTAGTACTTTGTGCAAATGACTGACAGACAGACATCCCTTTGATTTTGTTGTGGCAGTCTCTGTAGAAGGGAAACTTAGGGAGCTGTGCAGGTGACAGATAAATTAAATTAATCAGTGTCACTGAAAAGTACAAAAAGCAATCAGGAGAAAGAAATAACAGTCATTATCTCTGAATCGGTAGTTAGATAAGGGGAAAAGAGCAGCAAATTGTTTTAGACAGATGTAATGGCAAAGAGGAAAAAATCGTTATTAGTTTAGAGAAGAGCAGGAGGAGTTTCTTTAGACAGAGAAAAAGCAGATTGTAAAGTTGAGGATACAACAGCGGGAGAAACTTTTGCCTCTAGGAGGAGGCAGATGGAGACAAATGTTAATGCTTTGCTCTTTGGTTGTGATGGAGTGAGGAGCTTCCCCCAAGACATGTAGAAGCTCCCCTGGAGGGGAAATGAGAAATGAAGCCCTGCCTGCTTTAGGAGGCTTTAACCAATCGAACTTCTCTCTGAATTTATTTTGCAAGAGAAGTCTTATGGCCATTGAGCTTCTGTTAGAGAAGCCCTGACCACCAGGCACCTTCTGGGAAGTGTGTCTGCAGCGCACCTCTAACCACACAGCTACAACCACGGCAGGTGTGAGGAAGCACCTGCACTTCCACACCAGCAAACAGAGACGTCTAGAGGAGGCTCCTTGGGCTCTTGAGACATCTAGGAGTTCCAGAAAACTTTTTCAGTACCAAGTAAGCTTGACAGGAGTGCCACCATTTTGCGGATGCTGCAATCCATAGCTTTAGGTATTAACAGAGTTTAGGAATCTAGGAAACCTGAAAACAAGACAAACACAACTTCTGTGAGTTGCTTATATCTAAGCTAATAACCAGAGACAGATCCTTGAGTTCTGAAATTGCAGATGTTAATCTCACTGAGATTTCACCAGGAGACTGTCTAACAGTGTTCATACGACCTGCTGCAAACTAACAGAGAAATTCTTTACTGTTTTAATTTATAAGAGAGAAGAATTAACTCACTTGATACTGAAACTTTTGCAAGCCTGGAAAGAACCACTTTCCCACTTTAACCAGCACCATCAAGAGCTTCCTGATGACAGCCTTAGCAAAGCTAAGCAAATCAGCAATATGGTACACGAGCTGAAGACTGGAGTTGAGAAAGTAACAGAAAAGGCAAGATTTTCAATGTAGCTTTTATTTACACCAGTCAGGTGGTGTGAGTGACTTTGTCGGGGGGAGAGGGGGGCAATGCCTGCTCTCACTTGGTCTATGGCCTTAATGCCAACAGGGGCTCTGATCCAGCAACGCTGGACTTTGTTAGAGATACAGGAATTTTTCAGCCAAAGGATGTGACTTAGTTTATGTGCTGGCAGATACATAGATGACATTATATATGCCCATATGTGTAGAACAATATTTTATTAATTTGAAATATATGAAAGAAAGGCACAAGTACAAAGAGTAGAGCCATTTACAGCTTCATATAAGAGCCAGTAATGACTTGAATTTTCTAGGGCAGCAGGGGAGATGTGGGTAAAGCATGACAAATACTTAATTATTGTTTTCAGTTTTATTTGGATTTACATCCCAAGTAATTCAAGTATCACTGCTGTCAGCTGCAAAGAGCTCCTTCCTAAGGCAAGAATTTTATGCTGGGATAAATTCTTCAAGACAACAGTGGCATTGCTGAAGTCAGATGCCAGTCACAAAACAATTTCAAAACTCCACTCCAAATTCTGGCAGATCATATATAAATTATTGGATGCAATTTTTTGTCATTTCCATTTCTGTCTTCTTATTACTAGCTACGAGTCCTGATCTTTGTATTTCTTGTGCATTCATGCCTAAACTTCTTTGTAGTTTGGGCTAAACAGAAGAGGGCTGCGTGTCCATTCTCTGAAATGGCTACACTGCCAAGGTGTCTGTTGCACTAAAAAGCGAATAATAAATTAATATCTTACACTAGTAGATCACCTTTCAGCTTTATGAACACAGGTGGGGAATAAAAGTTTTAAAATGGTAAGCAGCTCATCACTGGAATAGGAGGAATTGTACCCTGCTCTGGAATGCAGCCCTGATGAAGGTGACACTGAGAGCTACAAATGGAAAGAGTCCATCTTCCCAGTACAGCCAAGGTTCGGGGTTAAAATGGCCTTAAAGTTCAAAGGTGTTCAACCTCAAAGCTTGACCTTTGTTGGCTTCATTCTGTAACTGAAGCAAGCCATCAAACTCTGAGCTAGCTGCACCCTTCTGGTATATTTTCCCGATTTTCTAAAACAACTTTGAAGGAATTACTAAGCAGGAAGGCTTTGAAGTTTTGACCTCTCTGTACTATGGGCATACCACAAGGTAGAAATATAATTTAGAAAAATGAAGCAAACAATGCAAATGCATTCCAATATTTTGCAGCCGTGTCTTTTCTTTAAGACACTTATTCTAAGCTTGGTTCTGTTGTGAAGCTCCTACTCTGAGGGCTGGTAACAGCCTGTAGAGTTCACCAAGATAAACAGCACTGGTGAATGCTCACATTCGAAGCTACCCTTCACAAAAGTCATTAAAATAAATGGCTAAAGAATTTCAAGAATGATTTGCTATATTACTTCAAGAGGAAATAATGATTACCAAACGGGTTCCTCTGTTTACACTCAGATGGAGTTACAGCCCAGTATTCTTGCATTACTAGTATATCAGTCTAAAGGTTGTATAGATACTGTTAAGATTAAAAGACAATGTTATTCTAGGTAAGGAACTTCACATTTATCTTCAATAAGCATGTGAAAGGTCTGGAGTCGAACAGTCCAACATAATAATGCTTCGGTTGACTTCCGCACTAGTATTTTAAAGATTTGTTGTATGTGTAGTTACGAGTTGTACTTTTTTTCCTGTTTTCAATACAGATGCAGTCAATGGGGATCATCAGCAACTCGTTAAATGGAATGACATCATCTGAAGCCGCTGGTTTATCAATTAGTAATGAAGCAAACATGATGAGTGACTCTGACTTTATTCACTGTTTCAGGAGAGACTCCAATAAAGTACAAAGCTACTTAAAAATCCTTAAATGTAGGATTATGCCAGAAAATAGTTGTTGAGTTGTAGTCTCTTGACAAGTAATCTTCAGCATGTTGTTTATAAAGATGAAAAAATAGAATTTATAAATTACCACATTTGCAGTAATTTTAATAGGAAAGTGGTTTTGAAATTCTTTGGCAGCTCCTTGACACAGTTGACCTATGCAGATGAAATATTAAACAAAGCATCGTGTGTGTATGTGAGTTAACGCATCAGATGATAGATAAAAAGGAGTACTCTAGCAGTAGATAAATAAATGTCCTTGCACACTGTGACAGACTGTATTATGTCTGATTCACGCAGTTTAGATATATACATAGCTGAAAGTGAAATTCAGTTTGTTAAACCTCGGTACAAATACATCTATATACTATCAATAAAGTATATTTTTATGTAAGAAAAAAAAAAGTTTCCCCCTATTTCTACGTACATAATTACCTGCAGAATGTTGCTTAACGCTGAAGAGTGGTGTTGCTGTCAATCAGTTCGTGTAACTGCAGGGCCCATGGCAGACTTTTTTGTTCATAACATACTTACTAATTTTTATGGGCATTCACGTGTGCCCCATAAGATCTAGTTCCTAGTACTTTTATTCATTTTGAATGCTCTTTTATACCTGTGATGGCCTCACTGATTTCAGCAGAAACTCCTAAAGAAAAAGTTTCTATCTGAAAGGTAAGTCAGAATTCTGGTCCAAATACCATTTTGGTCCGAGGGCTGAGGATGGCTGACGCAGAAATAAGTCTCTTTCCCATAACACGTGCTGACACAGGGCTTGGGGTTTGCAGTAATGATGACAAACTCCACAGTAAATAAAAATCTGAAAGCTGTCAGATATTTTATAGCAATCACGTTTTCCTAGCAGTGGGGTGGTGCTGACGACTGTTTCTAGAGTAAAACAGCTTTGCATTCAGATCCTGAATGAGGCATTTATAATCAACATGGATTTATCTTTAATATTCTTGACTATTTCATCCCTGAATGCTCTTTTCTGGCCTCCCCTGATCTTGATGGTTGTTGACAGTAGCTGGAGCTTGGGCTGCCAAGAATGGAGAGTAAAATGCTGGTGATTATTTAATAATGATACTGGATTTGGGCTTGAGAAACTCAGCAGGAAAACGTTTCAAAGAAACATTTATGTGGAACGGAGGAAGAACCTTTTCAGTTATATCTCCGTAACTGCAGATATCCTCAGGTATCTACCGTCTAGTAGACAGCTGAGGTACTTTCTCAGCTAGAAGCTGTGAATGTTCACCTTCATATCTTGTCCCTGCCGTGCCAGGTATGGTAGGAATGCAAGGGGTTATATAGTGCCTGCCCTGAAGATGTTACTAGCTGCAATTCCTTAGGCAGGTCGGCACCATGAACACACAATGCAATACAGCACTCGTGCAAATTTTGAAGAAATTCTGGAAATAAAGCACAGTTCCAAAGAGACTGAAGGAAGGTTCCTCCGGGCAAACAGATGGAACCAGAGAGGGATGCTCTCCCTGCCTGTCACCTAGCGCAGCCGCAGACTCAGAGGATGGCAGCACGCTGGCGTGGTGTGTCTCCTGTGCCACCAAGGGATTATCGCTGCCCTTGAAATGCCGAAACCGGGAAAGTGTGCGTTCGCTGAGGAGAAAACCGGTGTCAGGGTGGGGTGTCACCCCCCTCCAGCCCGGCGAAGAGACGCCGTTGTCACAGCAGGCCCGACAATGTGTTCTCCACCAGAAGCGACAGGCGACAGACATGGAAGGGGCTGACGGAAGAAGGCTCCCCCCGGGACTGGCAGTGTCCGGCCCCGTCCCGTCCCGCTTCCCGGGAACCCCCGGCCGGGGGTGACGCGCTGAGCCCTGCGATGCCACACGGGGGCGACGCGGGGACCAGCGGGCGGGAGGTGGCCGTGTCCCCCCCGGGCGGGAGGGGGCCGTGTCCCCACAGGCGGGAGGTGGCCGTGGGCACCGCAGGCGGGAGGTGGCCGTGTCCCCCCCGGGCGGGAGGGGGCCGTGTCCCCACAGGCGGGAGGTGGCCGTGGGCACCGCAGGCGGGAGGTGGCCGTGTCCCTCCGGGCGGGAGGTGGCCGCGTCCCCACAGGCGGGAGGTGGCCGTGGGCACCGCAGGCGGAAGGTGGCCGTGTCCGCACAGGCGGGAGGTGGCCGTGTCCCCCCCGGGCGGGAGGTGGCCGCGGGCACCACGGGCGGGCGGTGGCCGCGTCCCCACAGGCGGGAGGTGGCCATGTCCCTCCGGGCGGGAGGTGGCCGTGGGAGCTGCAGGTGGGAAGTGGCCGTGTCCCCACAGGCGGGAGGTGGCCGTGCCCCTGCGGGCGGGAGGTGGGCCCGCGGGAGCTTGGTGGCTCTCAGAGCATGCTGCAAGGTGACTTGGAAATCAACCGTATTGGCTACTAGGAAGTTCCGCAGCTGGGAAGACACCCCAGGGGCTGCAGCTGAGGGGCAGGTGGAAAAAAATGTTGCAAATGGAGCAGATCATAAAAGTAATTCTCATCTCCTTCACAGGGCAAAACCCTGGGAATGCTTTGCTGTAGTGAAACATGAAAATAGAGAAAATGAGGAAGCGGGTGCCACAGGAGGAACAACAATGCACCAAAGTATTACCCATAGTCATTCATACTCATTTGGCGTCACTAATTAGTGTTACATTTCAAGATTTGCCTTTGGCTGAAGCAAGGCGCGTTGGTAAAACAAGTGCTTTCCTATATTGCCGCCCTGCTTCCTCTTTTGAGTGAGAAAACAACTGAGCAGTTGGTTGAAAAGGGCATATTTTTCCCTCTGGTCACCGATGCCTCCAACAGAAATACCAGTGATGGTTGCCTTTTACACAGGGGAATACTTCATCTCCTGCAGGATTTCTCTCCAAAACAGCAGTGAAACTAGTTAGGAACCTTTGAAAATGTAAAATTGTGCACTACAATCCAATGCTTTGGAGCTTAAGAATGCAGCATTTGCATCTGAGAATATTAAGAGAAACAACTTTGCAAATTAATGGAAAAATCAGAAATTCAGGACTGGCTTTCAGTGAAGTGCTGGGCTCATGTGTATCTATCTGTAACCATGTATCTTATACGTAAATCATCATGTAATTTCAGTTTGCAGAACAACCTGTATCCATTAACTTTCCTTGTCAGCCAAACAAATTTAAGAATTAAAAATATCTCCATTGTTCTTCACACCTTATTCCATGAAATGTTGCAGGGTAGCCCCAGAATATTGACTTTTTTATAGTCCAATTCATTTTTTCCAATCACTTTTGTACGTTAGAGATTCCCTTGTCATAACTTTTCCATTTTTTTCAGGATGATGAAGGATGATAGAGACACTCTCGGTGACTGAAAATGCATTTTGTTTCTTTTATAATGTGCTAAATGGCTTTGATAGTGTATGCTGAATTTAGACTGAATTGGATATGTGCTGATGTTTGCATGATAGATTAAGTGACAGATGTCACAAGAGGGACTTGTCGTTCAACTCTGATCTAAAACCATATGATAGCAAAGCAGAAACAAATGGAAACAGACTTCATTGAACAACAGGCATCAATGTTCAGCTACCCTGTATTACATTCGAATGTTGACGCGCAAAGCAAAAATTACTTGGAAAAAGCTAAGAATTCCTCGAGGGCTGGATGTTTATAGAAGGTGAGATGTCTGTGTGTTTGAGTGCATACTGGAGGATCGCTGTTGAGATGTTGCCTTGCGACATCCCCCTCCACCATGCCCAGCTTCATTGCTTAGAAATACAACCAGTATCCACAGGAAACCAACCTGGCAGCTAATTTAGGTGCGAGCCCACATGGGGAGCATCTCGGCTCCAGGTTTATGTACCTCGGTTTACCTTGTACAGCAGCACTCATCAGGCACAGAACTTACTTAAAAGCACGTTCATCAAAGACTTCTACAGTCAATGGCAATTCTGTCCACTGTGAACCTATCCCTGTGCGGGTCTTTTGGTCTCCCCATGGTCCAAAACTAAGTCTCAAGTTAATTGGGCCCTAATTTCTCTCTGGGCTTTTCTTAAGGCACTGAATTTACAGCTAACTTGCTTGAAATTGGTTTGTCTTCCCTTCTAGTTTGTGAAAATCAGTAACAGTCTTCTTGGAAAGAGCACGCTGAGGCATGTGAATGTACTTAATTTATGTCGATCTTTTGACTGCAGAACATATATTCGTCAGAGGAGCTGTGTGGCTACAGTGATGGCAACCGGTATTTAAAACCCAGTACTACTAAATCCCAGTGGATAAAACAAATCTGATGTATTACTGCAGCTCAGGAGTGACATTTGACCGTTGTACTATTGTTCTGACACTGAAGTTAGCAATGCAGTTTTGTGCCTTAAAGGAGTCCTGTTCTCCTCAGCAGATCGTAACAATTAATTCCTGCTTGGCAAAGAATCAATACAAACAGGAGAACTGTTAGAAAATTATTTTATGCTATAAATCTGTGCAAGCAAAGTGTAAGTGCTGACACAGGTGTGGTCAGCAAAGCCAGCTTTTAGCAATGTTATATGAGGTCCACGGAGGAGCTAGCTGGCCTCTCATGTTCACAGTTGTTTACACGCAATAAAATGTGACTGTGGCGGATGTAGGCTGGCATAATCTGTATTATTTGTAATACCTCTTAATAGACCAAGAGCCAGGCCTAGAAATGAAAATCGGCACCTTTTTGTTAGGTATCAGAGAAGCTCCTTTGAGCGCCTGACTTAAAGAACAGACTTTCAAGATCCACAAGCAGACTTGTCTGGAGGATCTCCAATAGGTGGGGCGAGAAAAGCCTCTCCTGTTCCTCAGGCTGCTTGGTTGTGCAGCCAGACCCCCGTGTCAGCAGCGCAGCCCGAGGGCACGGGAGCCTGCAGCTCCAGTAACAAAGTGAGTACTGAGTCTTGGCCCTTTCTCCCTTTCCCTGTTGTATTCTGTATTACATTAGCATTGATAAGTTGCCAGACTAAACAGAGAGGTGCCCAGCAAGTATAAGTATCTGCATTGTTAATGGCCTCTGAAGACTTGTTTTTTTTTTAATTGCAGTTTGGAATTTGAGGTACCTGAACTCTACCCAGCCCCAGGATCCCAATGTCCTTCATTATATTCTACAGTCTGGAGCTGCAGTCTCAAAATGCCACACGTAGGAAGTACCTGAGATAGATACCCTACAACCATGCTGCAAGGTCATCCACCAGGTCATACATTTGAAGTCAAAGTGATACATTGCTGGTTTTAACCGTGAGATGCCATAGGTATCTACCATGTCACCCCATAATACCAGATGCATTCTACGCCTTACACCTCTGCAATGCGCCCGTCACAGAGCACTTCAAACACCTTCTGGGTATTTTGTGTACAATTTGTGCTTTGTTCTTTTATAACTAGTGTGCACGCATTATTTGAAGACATAAACCTCCTGGAGAAACTGGCTGCCCATGGCTTGGATGGGAGTATTCTTTGCTGGGTTAAAAAATGGCTGGAAGGCCAGGCCCGGAGAGTGGTGGTGAATGGAGTTAAATCCAGTTGGTGGCCAGTCACGAATGGTGTTCCCCAGGGCTCAGCATTGGGGTCGGTTCTCTTTAATATCTTTATCACCTCAGTAAGTTTGCAGATGACACCAAGTTGGGTGGGAGTGTCGACCTGCTTGAGGGTAGGAAGGCTCCACAGAGGGACCAGGACAGGCTGGATCGATGGTCTGAGGTCGATGGTCTGAGGTTCAACAAGGCCAGGTGGTGGGTCCTGCATCTGGGTCACAACAACCCCATGCAGTGCTACAGGCTTGGGGAAGAGTGGCTGGAAAGCTACCTGGCAGAAAAGGACCTGGGGGTGCTGGTCAACAGCTGGCTGAGTACGAGCCAGTAGCGTGCCCAGGTGGCCGAGAAGACCAACAGCAGCCTGGCCTGTATCAGGAACAGTGTGGCCAGCAGGAGTAGGGAAGTGATCATCCTCCTGTACTTGGCACTGGTGATGCCCCACGTCGAGTACTGTGTCCTTTTTTGGGCCCCTCACCACAAAAAAGACATTGAGATTCTGGTGTGGGTCCAGAGAAGGGCAATGAAGCTGGTGAGGGGTCTGGAGCACAAGTCTTACGAGGAGCAGCTGAGGGAGCTGGAGTTGTTTGGCCTGGAGAAAAGGAGGCTGAGGGGAGACCTTATCGCTCTCTACAACTACCTGAAAGGAGGGTGTAGAGAGATGGGGGTCAGTCTCTTCTCCTAACAAGATATAGGACAAGAGGAAACGGCCTCAAGTTGCACCAGGGGAGGTTTAGACTGGATATTAGGAAAAAATTTTACACTGAAAGGGTTACGAAGCATTGGAACAGGCTGCCCAGGGAAGTGGTGGAGGCACCATCCCTGGAGGTATTTAAAAGACGGGTAGACATAGTGCTTAGAGAGATAGTTTAGTGATGATTTTTGTCAGAGTTACGTTGATGGTTGGACTTGATGATCTGAAAGGTCCCTTCCAACCTAGGCAATTTTATGATTCTATGAAAACAAATACTTACTACTTGGTCCTTCATACAGAAAATACTGGCACTGTAAGTATATCATACTTTTGTATTCATGCTGAGTCCTGGTTCTCGTTTACCAAGTTTTCACAGCATGGACTGGAGGGAAACTTCTTTAAATAGCTTAGAATGAGAGGAATCAAGGTTGTATGTGTTATGGGCCTAAATCCATTTTGACTGAATCAGACTACTTTAGGTATAATTCAAAATTCACATGTATACATTTAGGTTTTTTAAGAAAGCTTGATCAGCGTTTTCAAGTGAAGAATGTTTTATCTGGCGTATTGAAACTTTATTCTAGCTGTGGAATAAGAATACTGGTAGGACGTGTTAAGAGGTTTGGAAGGTCGTGAAATGGTGTAAATTTTAATAGGCTACAGTGAAACCAGAACTTGCTCAATTTAAAACACGTATAACATTATAACTGTGAAACCAATTCTGCATGAGCCTTGCTTGATCTTTGCCTCAGTGAGACATCCTTCAGATGTACTCTGTTTAGCACATGGGCTTAGAGTTTTGACAGCGGTTCCCATTTGGTGCTTGCAACACCATCAACTGAAAGAATTTCCCAAGGAACACACTGAATTCCATCTCCCCTCTCCAGAAATGCTGCTTCTAATACTGATGCTCGATGGATTTGCAGTAAAAGACTACGAACAGCTGTCAAGACTCCCTTTCCCTGAAAGGTGAGATGGGAAAATCCCAATCACCCCCACCATACACTGATTTCCTCCAAAATGGGAAGCACTGATGAATACCCACACACACACGTACCTCCACTTGATCATTTGATGGTAATTTGGAAATACCTGCATGCCCTTCACTGTAAGCAGACACAAGCAAATGCCATTTCAGAAGAATCTGGGCCACCAACACTTGCTGGTCCTTCAAGTAGGAGTTAGTCAAGCAGGGCAGGACTACAACTTCAACAGGACAATTGGACAGTAAATTCATCCCCATGTGTTTGCAATCTGTCTGTTTATCCCTAAAGCTTTCAGGCAGAATATGAGTTAGTTCTCAGACTTCAATTGCAGGACAGGACTAAACTTCTCATGTTACCGAATAGCATATACACATGGCATACTAAATGTCTGCAAGTGCCTTCTGAGGGTAGGTATCTAGGCAGCTTACACTAATGAGGGTTTGCAACCACAGGAGGAGATGACCTCTTAATTTTTCTGTAATTTCTTTTTTCTTTAAAACAAGCATAGGAAATCACATGCAAAGAATGACATATAGTGCAGGACTAGGACTGCACAGTTAACCACTTAGAAGGCAAGACATGCACAAGGTGGGATACAAAACTAGCCTAATCACGCATAAAGTTTATGATACAAGCTTCGTCACTGCAATCTCAAGTTATTTAGCTGCAAATGTATCTAAACTTCACCTGCCAGATAATACAACCTAACAAGGGGAATAGTAGATCATCCACCAAAAGGTAAAATGTTAAATAACAATTTTATGGCTTTTTGAAAGATGTACGATACAGTTCAAAAAGCTTTGGAGCTCAAGGCAAGAATAATTAGAAACATTCACAGCATGTGTGATGACAAAAGCCAGACTAGATTATAATAACCATCTCTTTTGGCTACAAAATATATGAATCAGCCAGAAATTAAATAGTCCCTAAAAAACCATAATGTTGTCCTAAAGGTTTTGCCTGTAACATAAAATACCTTCAGTCTTTCTTCTCAACAAATGCATTTATAAATATATGATAAAGAAAAAAAAAGTTCTGCTCCCATTTTGAGCCATAAAGACTTGCAAATAAACAAAAAATTATACTTAAATTCATAGAGTGATTTCCTTAAAGTGGATGAAGCAAGCAAATTATTTTAAGTAAAGCAGTTTTAATAATATTATTTCAGGCTACTTGTATTATACAGAATATACTGTCCTGTCTTTGATACAGATATATGCTAATGCGTACTTATTGGCACCAGTTTAAATGGGAATAAGTCAGGAATAAGGCAATATGGTGTGCCATCTCCTTAAGTACTTCTCCGAGATGGCTGTAGTGGCAGTTTTTCCAATTATAGTTCTGTTGCTTAGAGCATTTGGGCTACAATTCTGCGTAACACCATTACAGTTTTGAAACAGAGAAGAGATTACAAGAGATTGCACTAACAGTCTGACAAATGCCACTGAAATTCATAGTTAAGAATGCCAGAAGGTTCATCCACAGGAGAAAAGATAGGAGCTAGCAAACTGTGCTTCCCAGCACGCATTCAAATCCAAGTGATTTAAAGACGGAATATTTTATAGGATTGGTCAGTTGTCTTTTAGTATTGAATACTTTACTAGGGTTATCATCTGACCTGTGACCATGCTATTTAAAACTAACTGAATAGTGATAGATGAGGACAGATGGAGGAAACACTAAAAATCCTTACATTTGTCTGATATGAACCTATTGTGTCATTCAATGGATCTCAAAAAGAACCCAAAGTAACTTACGGTCTTGAGGGAAATAGGGTTATTCTTACTTTGTGCACAAGAGAAATTAATTGGTCTGACTGCAATGAGAGATAGAAGTGATTCTCTATCAGTATGTTTTTAATGAATATCGTATACAGTGCAGATGTATAAATCAGAGCACAAATTCAGCTTCATGTTCTTCGCTTCATTTTACTTACCCTCAGTTCCTATTTCATTTTAAGGTCAGTACAAGACTGGAAAAGACACAAGACAAGACTGAGTATTGAAGAATACTTCTTAAATCATTAGTTGTTTGTCATTTTAATGGTGTTAGACTTTAGCAAATTTATGAGGCATAAACTAGTTAGCTTTACAACGTCCAAATATTGTTAGTCTTAGAAGACTGCTCATTTGAAGCCTGTGCTCTCCACTCAATTTACAAACTGCCCCTATTTCCTTAGGCTGATGATGTAACTGCCTTATTTGCAGTGTCTTGGTCAGGATACAAATACAGCGGGCTCTGCGATGAATTTGCTCTTGGAGGTGGTTGTGTACTGGTCAGTCTTTCAGAATTTCCTGGAGAATTCTCCCTCCACCTTGGACTTGCCTGCTCCTGAGACACTTCCCACACAGATGGGCACGGGGAGGTAAAATTCATGGTGGATCGTGAGAGGTAGTTCTCCTGAAGACCTTCTTCTTGGAGGCACCTGTTTGAAAGCACTTCTTTTTCTTTGGAGTTTCGCCATTTCATCCTTCGATTCTGAAACCAAATTTTCACCTGTTTGCAAGTTAACGAGAGTTTATTATCATTCTTTTCTTTAAACAACTTTGCCCTAACAAGGTGTTGTTTTTTTTTATTTTCCATCCCCTTAGTTTCATGTTCCTTCTTTATTCAATGTCATAGTAGATCCAGTGAAGCTGACTGACTGACATTCGCTGAGGGTTTTCCCATCACTATTTACTACAGCTGGGTCAAATACTCTCCATGACTTTCACCACCTCAAACAGGTGATTTTTTAGCTTAGACTGTAAAAAAGACAGGCCAGTGGCTAGGGATAGAGCAATTTCCTACAGCAACATGCTTTTAGACAGAAAAGGATTCTCAGAGTAAATTAGCATCGTCATTAACAAAACTAATTCATATTACTGGCAATGTGAAGCCTTTTATTTAAAAGGGGCTCTAAGAACTATGACTGACCCTTTCACAAGCATAGCTAAAAACAGCCTAGCCTTATAGCTTCAAAATGTATGTGATGACATATGACAAAGCAGTGAGGACTTAAAGACATCTTGTCTGCCTGCCGACAGTTTTCCAGGAGTTTCCAGCCTACAATCCATGTGCTTTTGAGACGAAATCCATTTTCAAAAACTTTGAATTGCAAAGCTTGATCACAAGCGTTCAATGGCATTTATGAAATGCTGGGAAAAGTTTGTGGAAATATACATCTAGGAACTGGTTTTACATAAGAAGAAGAAATGCGGGGGGCAGAATCACTCAAATTATTCAGATTATGTTCTGTTTTCCAGTAAATATTTGCATTTTGTTCTGGTATTTAGATATTTGATACGGAGACAAAGGGACTATGCTTTCAAAGGTCTGACAATCGTTGCCTTAGATGGCAGGTACTGTTCCTCCAGTACAACTGGTCAGAAAATTGAAGTAACCTTCACAGGAACTGCTCTCCCTTTCAGGGAAAAAAAAAAAAAAGAGAGAGAGAGAGACATATCATCTGCTTTATCATGACATTATTTTCATGTAGTGGTAGTTGCTATCTGTGTGTCATTTCATTATTTTTTACTCCCCTGGGCTCTCTTGAATAACAAGAACAGAAGAAAAACACAAGGAAACAACTGTAGTATTAGGAATTTGACTACATATTGGGAAATTTTTAGGTAGCACACTGGTGAGTGCAAGTGCACATTTTGATTGAAATAGTTCATCCTGCAGAGATTACAGCTCTGCTCATCACACTGAGCTTCTTTTTGTCTATAGTTGTAGTGCTTGCGATGGAGTCAAGAATCATTCAGGTTGCGAGGAACCACCACAGACCAGAAGATCTAACCTCCTCCACAAAGTGAAGCCAACTGCAAAGTTAGATCAAGTCGTTGAGGGCCTTGTCAAGTTCTGAAAATCTCCAAAATAAAGATGATGAAAGCTCCCATTGCCATTCCCAGGCTTTTCTGCCCCCCAGACAGCTTCTGCCATACACATCTTAAACACTTTCACTCCTGTTGCGTGCAGAAATAAAATTGTACTTCTGCTCTCTTTCAGCTGTACTCTAGAGCTCTGCATCTACTCCAGCACCTTCAGAATCCCACCTGCCAGCAGCTACCATGTTCATTTTCTGTTGTTACATGCCCTCACAAACACCCTTTCCAGTTTCTTTCCGGTTTTCTGCTCTTCAGGCCAGGCACTTTTCCTTTGGTTTTATCTGCAGCTAGGTCAGGCCCCTGAGATTCCAGATTGGGCTACTGACACTCAGCACCACCATTAATGTACTCGTTGAGTGAGAACAGCTCACTGGAGGTATCAGACCCTCAGCTAAACTCTGAAGTCCTGCAGTAAGCCAACTCAGACCCACGTGAAAAATCACACAAAATGTGAATTAGCAAGTAAAGTGGGAGCATTTTAGAAGGTCACCCTGCAAAATTTTTCCTTCTACAGTTTCTCCCAGCTCCGAGGATCTCTTTCCTTGTGCAGCTAAGTTTCTTTCTGTAGGGATGGTTGCCTGTCCCTTGGGACAGAATGGTTTCAGAGCAAGTGCTGTTGATTGCATTGTCACTAGCTGTTCACCTGTGAGTGCAAAGGGTGCTCAGAGGAATGCAGGAGGACTCTATGCTCTGGATCACTGCTTATCAGGCAGTGGGATGGAGCACAGTTCCCCACCCCAAAGCTCCTGAGGGGGCTCTGTCAGACAGCAAAATGGGAGTTGGAAATGAAACGCAGAGGTGAAGTTTGTCCCACTTTGTGCAAAAATAAAGTGATCAAATTTTGAATGTACACCTTCAGAAAATAAACTAGGAACCTGTTTAAGCATTCCTTGGTTAAAACTGCCACTGATTTACTGTGGTCTTTGCTCAGTGAAGGAGCTCAAGGCTGCCCCTGTGCTGTTCGATTTTCCTCCTTCAAAGCCATTTTAAAGATTTTTCCTCAAAAAGACAGAAAGTCACAGATGGTCTGCCACTCCTTACCTGAGACTCCTTTAGACCCAGGCTAATGGCCAGTTTCTTCCTGTCTGTTTTACTGATATACTTCTGCTTCTGAAACATTTTCTCCAAAGCTTTCCTCTGGTCTTCGGAAAAGACAGCTCTTCTTAATATACCTCTCCGGGCTTTGGAGTTAGACTCCTGGGTCAGAAGAGGCAGGACACTTTCCTCTCCTAGTGGAAATGGATGAGAGTTTCACATAATATCTAACACATATCAGAGAAATATTAAGCGCTGTTCATTATATGCTAGCAGACTACTGTCCCACTTTTGATTTGTTGGTGTTATAAGTGTGTCGTAATGCTTCAGTCATGTTCATTAAGGATTAAATCCTCACTTGGATCTAGAGGTGTTGTCAGTGGTCAAAAGTCTCCCCTTGACATGATAATAAGTAAATCAGATGAGTTCATAGAGGAACAGTAACACAGGGCCCATGCTACTGTAAAATTCAAATACAGTCAAGCAGAAACTTCTCCACTTTTCCTTTGCATGTTACCATCACTGAGTAAACTGCAGTAAGTTTTCCTAGGAGTTTATTTTCTCCTTGTGTGAAACGTAGAACCAGATAAAAGTGGTCTGTAATACTGCTTCAAAGAAACTAAATAGGCTTTCTTTAGTTTTGTTTACTAATGAAAGGCTTTCAGAGTGAACTATTTCTCAGAAAATCCCTGGCCATTCACTCACTTATTCTAGAAACCGCAGCAATTTCTTTATTACGGGATTTGGGGAGTACTTGAACTTACTCCTTTCAGCCTGGTTTCTAATCCTTTGACATCTCATAGCAAGTCCTGGGAGGGCAGTTTTCAATGAATCCAATCACATCCCCTTGATCCATGCCTACAGGGAACCCTACCCTGGAAAACAGCCTCAAAGTCAGGGGACAGAGCTGCAGTGGAGAAGTAAAGTGTTCACACTGTCCCTTCATTGGCCTCACAAACAGCACAGAAACCCCAAATCCAGATAAATCTCTCGCTTTCCTCACACCCAATAAAGCCTAAAGCCATAGTGCTTTTCCTTGCTCCCTCTTCCCTAGAAGGATGTGGGGTATGGGGAGCAGTCCCTAGTGAGGCCTGGGGACACCTCCAACACTCCCAGCTTCCCCAGACGCTCTCCCAGGGAGCAGAACCAGAGGCCAGTTGAATAGGGCCTGTCACCAAGGATGGCATGTGACAATTGCAAGGGGCAGTTGCAAGCAGGCCACGAAAGAGCTGCACTTTGACTCAGGAACCTGTGCCATGGCTATATAGCCACCGACACCAATGGTTTTCCTGTAGGAGGGTAGCAAGGAATGTGGCTTTAGTTCATTTCCCACTCAATTCAGACTGTAAAGGTGCAAGCTGTTGTCCTGTTGTCCACCTTCCCACGTACATGGGCCAAGATTGCCGTCCTGGTTTATAGTTACAGCAGGTGCAAAGGTGTGCCGCTGTTCAATTTCTGTCAAGGATCTGATCATTTACATACCAAAGCCAATGGCAAATTCCCCATGTAAAGCAGATTGTCTAAAAGACTGCACTTTTTTGTGAAAAAGTCTATCTATTCTAGTCAGCTGTAATGGGGTAGGGGGGATTAAACACATTTGCTCAGTGGATATAATGGCCTTGAAAATACTAATTACATCCAGGTGCAGCTTTCACAAACTGTTCCTTGGGGCTACATCGCACTTCAACTTCTGTATATTATACATATATACGCATGGGTATGTGTATCTTTAAACAGCCACTGAGAAACAAACACATGTACACTGAGGATATTGTAGAACTGTCTATGTATAATGTTGAGAAATTGAAATGTATATCTGTATGTCTTGCAAAGTTGACTAAAGTTGTCGGGTATGTGTGACTGGTTTCATACTACATCCATTACCCCTGTATCCTGCCTGCAGCTGTGACCAGTAGAGGAAGAACATTAGAAGTTCAGCAAGTATACAATGATCCTTCCCTAAAATACACTGCCACTGTCAAACACAACTGATTTAGGGACGACTGCATTCTGCTAGGCATGACTTTCTTCAATTTTTCTACACCTTTAGAAGCCACCTTTACATTTGTACCCCATGACAGCCTGTGGCAAAAAGTAATTATTATGATTTAAAATGTTGCAATATAAAGCAGTCTAAATTTATATAGATGTATTTCAATTTTCAAAATTATATTTGAGATCAGATACAAAAATCATAACCTACTGGTTACTGTCCTGATATTTATGACACAGTGAGACACAGTCAGACTCCATCCAAACCAAAATAAACTATCTGCAGAACAAAAGTCAAAATGTCACGATGAAGGTTTCTGCAAAGGGCAAGCTAGGTTCATATTTCTCTGAGGAGTGCATCACACCCTCACGACCCCCACCCCAAGCTCCCATCCTGCCCATGAAGCTGGGGGCAAACACTGGCCTTTCTTTCTCAAGCATGTTTTCTCTCCTTCTTGCTCGAATTTGGTGAATTTAGGTACCTTTTTCCAGGTAGCCTCCACGTAGTCTCTGATCTGCCATTCTCAAGTTTACTAGAAGGTACAGTCTGATAGCGGAGGAGCTGGTGCATCCCCTCATCCCCGCCGCGGGACAAGAGACACCAGCGAGGGAAGAGGCGTAACAGGGCTGGTCCTCGCCTGCCCGCCTTCATGCCACAATGGAGTTGTCAGCCAAGGACAGAGAACGCCAGATTATGTGACCCCTTAAAATTTGTCTTGCCTGGCTAGTTGTTAACAGTCAATCAGCAAAGAAACAACCTCCTGCCAGAGCCCCGAGGCGCCAATTAATTCCCGTGCAGGCAGTATGTAGGGTACAGCTTAACACCTGTATTAGACTAATTTAATAGGGAAGAATCTACACACTCTAAGGCACAGTATGTGACTGATTTTAAAGGTCTAACTAAACAAAATTTAATGATGTGCAGAATGCTCACAAGCATCAGCAAACAGCCACTGGGTCAACAAATTTGCAACTCATGTTTGGGATAATGAATAGTCAACCCCAACTGACTAGCCTAGAGAATTTTTTTAAGAATACCCCATACTCCAAAGTGCATTCCGACTGCTCACACAAAAACCAAATTTCAGTTTGTGGATTAAAGGATTTTTCAGTACAGTGGGATAGGCAGTCATTTGTACATTACAACAATTCCATCAAAATGAAATAAGTCAGCTTGCAGCCTGTCGGTCTGAACATGCATGAAAAGGTTTAGTGCTCTGCTGACATAAACGTGAATCTGTTACCAACTATTTCCTCTGTTGCTGGTTTGATTTTTGTTTTGCTTTGGTTTTTTTTTTGTTTTTTTAAGTCTTTCCTTTGTACCCTAATATATAGTGATAAATGTCCTCTTAATCTGTGGAACAATCTTCATTTGCCTTCATGGCAGAGACCACCTTGAAGGAGCAAGTAAAAGCTTTAGTCATGGTTTCCATTTTTTCATTTGAATTCAATACATTCTAGTTAAATGGACAATTAATAGGTCACTTCCAAAATAGTAGTGTATCAGTCCTGGTTAATAAACAATCCCCACAGTTGATAATGGGCCTATGTATTCAGCAAGTCCCTGTATACACTCAGCTCATCCACTAAATCCCTTTTCAGGTAGACAGGGTTATATGGGAAGATGAGCTAGAATGAGTCTATAAAAGTCAGTTTCATTCACTGCTTTATTTTTCAGTCAAGTGCTTTAAATGGTGTCCAGAAAATCTCTTGGAATGTGAGACAGGAGAAAAGACTGGCACATAGAGTATTGCTTTATGGACATACAAAAGGGCAACTGACCCTTGCCCAGGCCTTTTCAATGTGAAATGGTTCCTAAAGTTCATCTGCACAGTGAAAAATTGTGGTGAGGTCGCGTGTGGATGAGTAAAGTGAAAGTGGTGATTGGTCATGGTGCTGTCAGGCATTGTGGGAGAGCCGGGGCCATGTAAAACGCTCTGTGGGAAAGTGTCAGCCCCCTAAAGAGGTGCTCAGAAACTTGCAGCTCATTAAACTGCCAGCATTTGCTGCCTCACTTGTCAAGAATCATTCAACTTAGCAACTGCCCTTCTGAAACATTCATAGAACGCATGCACGTAGTCATGAAGGTTTCAAATGCAACTGTGATAAAAAAAACCCCCGATATGCTAGAGCATACATAAACTCCAATTTTCATTTGGATTTGCAAGGCGATTTGTGCTTTTTCTCCATTTTGAAGGACTACAAAATGCCTCTTCTGTTTGTATTCCTGAGCCATAAACACGTACAATCATGAATACCCATTCTTACACTATGGCACACAAACTTCACAATCGAGGTTAAATTTAGATTTGGAATAAATGGAAGTGTGTTCCAGGTCTTAATCCTGAGTGTATAGTGTATACTGGCCAAAATTCTCTTCAACTTACTTCATTTTTTTGGAATTATAATTAAAAAAGAAAAAAAAATTAAACATGTGCATGCATTTGACTGCCACAAAAAGAGTGACTGTTTTATTTAAATAATGTTGGAGCTTCCTGAATCATAATTTATCCCTAACAGACATTAAAATGCAGCATCCATTTTAAGATCTTTCAGCTCTTTTCTTTTCTTATTTGCAAACGTTTATTGACACAGGTTTTTAAAAGAGTTACTGATTTTAAAGAATCTTTTCTAGCAAACTGAAAACAAGGAGCTTTCCTAGGTTAGTTCTGTCTGGGTGTCTCAATGCCATTAGAAACCTCTCACAATTGCTCAGTGTACTTAAGTTTGATAAATCTTTGGAAAGCCTCTGAATAGGATTGCTGTGATTTTACTAAGGAATTAGCTGCTGCCATTGCATCACCAATTAGTTTTCCAGAACACATTAAATCCTGCTGCTTTGGTTTACAGAATAACTCAAGCATTACTGATGAAGCATAAAAACTTACTTGGAAAAGCAGTGGGGGATGCAGGGTGCTGACAGGACCCACCGCAGCACGCTGAGTAGAATGGCGGGGCTCGGAGAAAAAAGTGTTTGGAAAGAGCTGCAAAGAAAGCATAGATCTAATTGATTATCCATTGAGATTAGGTGATATTCATAACAACAGTCCTCCAAAAAAGTCAGTGTGTAAAGTCCTGCCCCTTGTAAAGTCTTGTTCCTTTTTTCAAGATGGTGATATTTTTAAGGCAAACAATGATAAACCAAGTAATTGCTCTTTAATTTAGCAAGGTTATTTTACATGTGTAACTTAAATACAATATGCAAAACTCTCGATATGCTTATCGTTAAGAATGAAACCCTGCAGATTTGAAATTTACTTCTGTAATTGCTATAATTATGGAGTGTTTTTCCTAAATATTGGGATTGAACATGTTGCTTAAATAACACACTGTTGAAATAATGAGTATAATGCATCTGAAAAAGTTATTTTAAAGAACTCTAGTAAGCATGATAACCTAGAAAAACAGAATCAAAAAGTGAATCCTGTCTGTTCTCCTTGTACTCCAATGCTGTTACTAGTACTCAAACCAATAAGGTCATCAATAAATAAGAAACTTTTATGAATAAATTCTATAAAATGCAACGTGATGATCCAGCTGAGCTCTACAGGCACAAACTACAGGGCCTGATTCTGCCATCCTGATGGTAAACTCGTTCTTGCTGAGAAAGAGCTCTAAATTTAATAAAACAGTTGCTGAAGAAGGCTCTGCTTAATATAACAAAAAAAATGCAAAATCATTTCACAGAATTAGGTAATATTTGGTAAAATTTCTATAGGGTTTTTTGAACCAATGAATCAAAATTCCTGTTATGTCTGAAAAGTGCTTCCAGATCTTGGAAAGATCTTCATTATCTAATAATCCCTTAGTTTTTTTTCTATTAAGCTCATGGGCTTTTCCATTAATCTTAAATACCTATTAATTTCTGCTCGTACTAGTCAGCTGTGAAACCTGGAGTACTTTTTTCTTTTGAAAATAGATACATCATGCTTGCTAGAAGTGTACACTTGTAAAATGGGAACAGCATCAAAACATTTGTCACTTTCCTGTTTTGGTTTAGGCAGAAAATAAACAGCTATAGACTTTGTGCTATAGTTTTTCTAAATTTCTATAATAACCTGATTCATTAAAAAAAAATTAACTGCATACTTAGATAAAAAAAATGAAGAATAATCAGGAAGAAAGATAGCTAAATAGATAAATGTTTCTAAGCCATGTTCTCAATTTTTAAAGATTTTTCTACTGAAATTAAAACCAAAGATCATGCAAAATTAGGTTCCTAGGTACATATTAGGGCATCTTAATAACTTTTTGGATGTTCAAATCTGCTGATCTCCCAAGGCAATAAACTATTGCTGTAGAAGCCTAACTCTAAATATTTTGCAAATATTTGCCTCTATTTTTTGTCTTATTTCATACAAGCTTAGATGAAAATTTCTTCAACTATAATTTCAAATTGATAAGCATTTTATTACTACAGCTTTTCATCAACACTTTACTGTTTCTAATGAAACACAAATATACTCCTAGAGGAACTAGTTGCCTATTTTGAGGTATATGCTTGCAAAACATTTACAAAAAGGAATGATTTACATCAGGCGTTAGTATTCTAATGCTTCTCTTTCACACGAGACCATCCCATGTGGAACTGTGTCCTAAGGAGCTTAAGAGAGTCGAGAGTGTGCAGCCAAATTTTACCTGTCTTATATATCCAAAGGGCTTCAGTGCAACTGGTGGGGTGTGTAAGCTGGAAAGGATTTGACCTTAACTGAAGAAGCACAGGAGATGGGGAAGGAAAATACCTGCGAGGTAACCTCATCCATTCCTCCTGAACATGAGAGCTTGTTCTCTACAATACGTTTTATCTGCTGCTGATGTTTTATCTGCTGCAGTTTCTGAACTCCCAGGTAAAGTGTTTTCCTTCCCTTCCTTGGGAGCCATGTTCCTCATGCCATTATCAACTTTCCCTTACAGTCATCCACTTCTAAAAATACAACTTAGTATACAGAAGGTATTACACTCAATTTCTTTGCTTCCTTTTCACACATCCCATATATTCCTTGACTATCATGATGTCCTATTCACTCTTAATCATTGCTTGAGCACCTTACTCATATGATTTTTGTTAGACGTTGGCCTGTCCTTGATATTCCTTGTTATGATTTCTTAACTCTCTTCAGTTCCTTGCTCTTTTTTGATAATGCTGTGCTCATAATGATATGTGCTGGAGCATGTCCAGAGGAGAGCTGCCAGGCTGCTGAGGGGTCTGGAGACCAGGTCATATGAGGAGAGGCTGAGGGAGCTGGGCATGTTTAGCTTGGAGAAGAGGAAGCTGAGGGGAGACCTCATTGCCCTCTCCAACTACCTGAAAGGAGGTTGGAGAGAGGTGGGTGTTGGCCTCTTCTCCCAGGTGAATAATGACAGGACCAGAGGAAACAGTCTGAAGTTGCGGCAGGGGAAGTTCAGATTAGATATTAGGAAGAATTACTTTACCGAAAGAGTGGTCAGGCCCTGGAACAGCCTGCCCAGGGAGGTGGTTGAGTCACCATCCCTGGAGGTATTTAAGAAACGTGTAGATTTGGCATTTCAGGGCATGCTCTAATGGCAGAGATTGTAGGGGGTTTTTTGTGTGTGTATGGTTGGACTCAATCTCAAAGGTCCCTTCCAACCATGAAGATTCTATGATTTGTTCGGTGAGGTATTCTATGATTCTCTTCTATGATATGTGACACATCCAGGATACATTGGGATAAATCAGAATTGAATAAGCTATTGCTTCAGATAGATAGCATGGTCTTGCAAATAAAGATAGAGGAACAGGAAAGGACAGGTTTTCTCCATTCACCATGCCTCTCAACAAGCAAGCAGCAAGCATAAAGGTCAGGAGATGGATCAGGGTCAAAACTTGAGGCACGTTGCATAAGGAAACTCCAAACAAGCTATGTATTTCCATGGATGTTGCTGGCAATGATTTAGTGCACTAGCACAGCATCATGATGCAAACAGTAGAGATCTTGGCATTAATTCTGCTCAAGTTGATGGAAATCGTGCTTCTGGCTTTCTTGGGCATTTTACTTAATCCCCTCAACCAACCACTGCCTTTTCTGCCTGTGTGGTGCATATCCCTCTAAGGCAGAACATTTGCTTAAGAAATAAGATGCAGGTGATACCTTCATATAACTCTGAACCAAGTGATTTCTGAGACCATTTCTCGAGATTTATTTATTCTAGATCCTGTGGAATAAAAAAAATGGCATTATGTCTCCCTAAACCTATAGCAAATGTGTCTAGTTTACAAACGTCTTTAATGTGTTCCAACTACACCGATGCACAAGTGACTTCTATATTAGGACCTGAGGGTGTAGTTTGTTACACCTATCTACTGCACTCAAACCATTCAAACCAATGTGTAGCAGTTACACAGAGTTACAGCACTAAAAAATCTGGCATAATACAGGGATACTCAACTGTACCTCAGGAGCCCTATGTAAAGAAAAATGTTAATGCTTCAACTTAACACACACAAGTATATTTTTTATCTTTGATAGAAAGAGCAAAGAATATTCATTGCATTAAATGGCTTCCATTGTCTGCGTGAAACTGCATTAACAGAATAAAAATTGCTCAGAGGAAAATGATGTATTTAATGTATATGTATTTCAGAATCATATTCAGAATTATACTGTGATTGTACCTGTAGGAATGACACAATACCATTAGTGCTGAGGACAACATACAGAAAGCACCGCCTATGCTTTTTTTTTTCTGGCAACATAATCATGGCTACTCTACCAATATTTGTTGGTCAAACGATCTGAAGCAAACCCTGTTTGCTGTTCACATAAGGCTGAAAATTGCTGAAACGCCAGAATATTAGTTCTGTGTTTATTGGCCAGAATGAAGGACACTGTAACTAAAAAGCAGCTGTTGCTTCCAGCCGTGCAGAGTACACATTAACCATGGGCCAAATTCTAATAATTTCTATTCAAGATATCTATTTTTCTGCTTAGCATTCCCATTTCATAAAAACAGAGAGTGTGTGGAACTAAGCATTTCACAAGAGTGAGACTTTACAGGTTAGCATCACAGATGCATGAAAATTAAATATCAGAGTAGGGTATAAGTGTCTTTTGGCACCCCAAAAAAACTGTACTATATGCTTTGAAAGAAAAATTATTGGGTTATAAATATAAAAGGATGAAATATCTAAAATGAAATCAATAATTTATTTCTATTTTTTCACAAAAGATAAATTATTTTGACACTATTGCTGCATGCAAAATGTTAGTAATAATGCTCATTTACATTCAGCTTTGTGAATTCATAGCATTTTACAAACAGACAATAAAGTGATACTAAACATGCCAACGGACCTCAAGCTCATCCAGTGCTAAAACTCAGATGTTAGTTCAGATACTGATATTTTAAAATATACTGCCAGCTCTGAAGATATTCAAAATTCAAAAGCCCTCCCATACTAAAGTCATACCAACTGTGTGACTAGAAGTTTTCCCCCTGACTATCCACCATTTTGAGAGTAAGGTTCCTAAGTAAAATTCAATTCAAATGGATATGTAACTTAAAAGTGGTACATTATTCAAGTCACTGTTCGCTGTCCCTAATCCTAGTGTTGTGAAATGACTTGGGAAATAATGTAGGCCATTAGCCAGCAGGAAAGGGGGGAAGGAAAAATGGCTATTGAGAAAAAGAAAAATTACAGTAAACTTTGGGTATTACCCATACAGAGCTCCTTCACTGCACATGCTGTTTGTTGGGGTTTTTAGAGCTAACTGATAAAAATATGGTATAGTCTTGTGAAGAGAGCTGAAACACTCTGAAGAGTGATTGAGAAAGCTGCCTACAGCCAGCTAACAAGAAACTGTAAGCACAGGAACAGACAGACCTCAAGCTGCGTAAACACAGCCCTTGAATTCTCCAAGTATCGCTATGTCCACATGAACTGCTCTCCACAGTGATTCCCAGGCTCCAGCCCTGGCAGGCAAATTAAAAATCTTATCACTAAAATGATCCCATTTCATCTGAGAAACTCGGATGCTTTTGGGCCCATGAAGTGGGCACAAGTAAACTGTAATTTCCTATCAACGTCCGTTCTTGGCAATGACTAAAGCAGGCTTTTGCACAGCTGCAGGAAAGTTTAATGTCACAAAGAGCTTCCTACAAATAGTCCAGCAGCGGCTCTGCCAGGTTAGTGGTCCAGCTGAGCCACATGGCACCATTTCTGCCCCTGAACCACAAGCCCTGGGTCCTGCAATGATCCATGGCTCCGTCCCTGGCAGTTCCTGTGTTTAGGGTGTAATGTTCCAGCAGCAGCTGTGCACCCCCAAAGCATTTCAGCCAGCTGAAGAGGAGCCCCTGGCCATGAGAAGGAAGAAACAGCCCCTGCCACATCCCAGCAAAGGCAGTCACCACCACATGGACCTCGCAAAATTTACTGCAAGAGCTTGTAGGACAGCATGCCTCAGAGCTGGCTCTCCTGCATTCCCAAAGTCACCATCTATTCGCTTCCCATTCCTTCCTGTAAAACACGACTGCATGAAAGCTCAGATGAAGTCAAGCCAAAAAGGCAGACCAGAGCAGCAGACGCGGATCAGTTTTAGAATATTGGCAAACGTTTATAGAAAGAGTTTTGAAGTTCTAAACACGTATTTTGAAATCGTACGCAAAAAGTGGATATGAGAAGTGGGCTTGCATTTTTATGTTGGGTCTCGGTGGGGCCTCCAAAAATTAGCAGAGTAGTCACACCAAAAAGGGCCTGAAAAGTGTCAACAGCACCATCATCGTTTCCTTACATCTACAGCAATGTAGCGGTTCACAGAGTCACGCTGCAGATTAGCTGAGATCACGTGAATCACTCCCAAATTTCAGATGTGTCATTCACATGCCTTATTATTAGGGCATGGTTTGCTGTACAGGTATGATTGGGTTTTCTCCACCTGAGGAACCCTGCCTGCCTCAGGCCGGTAACAACGTGTGGTCAAATCTACCCCTGTGACAACCCAAAGCAACAACCAAACCTCACACCATTTGCCAAAGACTCCATGGGTGTCCTGGTGTAAGCAGTAAAGGTGGCTTCCACCCTCTCCATGACTTGTACACAGCCTCGCTACTGAGAAAAAAGATGAGGATCTGGAAGGCTGTAGATTGACCAACTTTGTCACCAGCTTTGTCATCCTCCTGAGGGAGATGCCCATGTGCTAGTGTGCCCCAGCACTTTCTGCTTACCGGTTCTTGTCAAAAGGGGCATTACTGTCACTTCTCTGTCTAAAAGTTCAGTGCGTTGTCTAACCTCCTTGTCTGTGCCTCCTGTGCAGTCAATGAGAAGCAATAAGTAGCTCTATATCACGATTCATCACCTTAAAACAGACGGCTAAGAAGACAAGTTGTGCCATTCTCCAGAGGCATCTCTCTGTATTGACTATGGATTAGACAAGGTATTTAGACAACTAAATTAGACAAGACACCTATTTTTTAATAAACAGCTGAATTACTATAACATTCTTCTTATCCTTCTTCAGTAACGTCAAAAGAATACAATCCTCTGTACAGCCATAAAGACTCCATAAAAAATTATAAAGTTCGGCCGTAAAGTTATTTTCTTTGATTTTCAACATATTACAATTTATGTAGAAACAATTTTGTCAAGCAAGGCAAAATTCAGGTCGTATGCTACAAGAGGGCAATTCACTGTTTTTCATTGTTGCAGCCCTAATGCAAAATCTTACCATAGGCAAAACCGCACCATTTATTCCAGTGGTATGCACTGATTAGTTAGAATTTCCTACCTGGACCAGTCTTTACTTGTTGCAGTATTGCAGCTCCAACCAGACAAAAGTCTCAACAGCAGCTAACCATTGTTAGAATGAAAAAATAACAAACAGTGGATTTATTTTTTTTAAACAAATGAGGTTTTTAGTATTTTTACATGTGTACAAGGAAATACATTTTCAAGTTGAAATCAGAGATATTCCTAGTCACAAAATCACAGGGGTGGGGACTTTAACAACACCAAATTGTCCAAGATTCATGCAGAAGAGGTAAAATCCTTAACATACATACAAAACACCTCAACAGAATTATGTGGTATAACTTGAGAAAAGGGCAGCCTCTCAAGGGAAACTCTCAAGAGATTTTCACCACAAAGCAAAGGCCACTTATTCTCCAACATGACGAACTCACCTCAAAGAAACACAGCCCCGGTTGCAGAAAATACTTAGGTGCCTAACTTTATAAGGATTGGGCTCTACAGATCTGACATGTGAAGCAGCCTCCTACTGCTCTATATACCCGCAACTTGTTTTCATTTTGAAAAAATTACCTGCTATGGGTCATGACTGACCACAAAAGTACCACTCAGAAAAATTAGAGTAGGAGTTATTTTGCAGAGCTGCATTATATGAGAATGCATAACATCTTTGGTGGGCAATGGAGGCAGAGAACTTGCCTTCTAAAACTCAGGGAAATTTGTTAATGCAAAAAACAAACAAACAAACAAACAAAAACCAGAGTACAATGAACCCTGAAATCTGCACTCAAGTAGAGAACTTGCCTGATGAGATTAATCCTTACCACATTCATGTGTTTTCTAAACACATGAAGAATACAGTACAAGATTTCAGAGGACCAGCTCATCTTGCAATACAAAGTACATTTTACAGAAGTTAATTCGCTAACTGAAGGCACGACCAATTCCACGGTTTCCCCTCAGTGAACTGCTTTTCTACAAACCCCACCACTTGTCTTTCTAGCACAGCTTTGAGATCTTCTGGCAGTGCTTAAATCTTTACTAAGGACCACGATGGAGATCCTCTTCCTTTCTCAGAGACGGCGCAGCAAGAGTCACCAGAGGCAAGAGCACTGCCCAGTCAAGGCTCGTATTCCCCGCTGAGCCCAGGCTGCCAGACTGGTGGCTGGGTCGGAGTTGTAGCTGGCACCAGTCTGGCTCTGGCAGCCTTACAATGAGGACAAAGATTTGTCCTTTAAAAGTCATTTTGCAGCCACTCTTAAGGTATGCAGGGCACCCCAAACCGATTCCATTAAAAGGTTGACAAAGCAGGAAAAGACGCTGCACCAGGGAGAAATCAGATTGTGATTTCTGATACTTAGAAAAACTTCTCTGTCTCCAAAGACAAACTTTTAAATCAATGAAGGAGCCTCAATGCTCCTGGCAACTGGGACATAAGAAGAGATGCCAATAGATCTCCCCACCCTAAAGAAACTTTCCATCCCCAGAAAACACCAACAAAACGGGAAAATCTCGAGACTTCAGTCAACAACTTGTTGCCTGCGTGAGGGTAGCACGTCCCAGAGGCTCCTGCAAGCCTAGAGGGAGATGAGATAAAACACTCAGCTCTTTCCTGCCTTTTATTTTACTGAAAGCTACAGTGTTACATATCACTTGAGGACACACTCTGGCTGACAGTTGGTTTGAAATCAATAATTACATAATAATTAAAAATAAGCACTTATTCACTAAGAGGGGGTCCAAAATGAAGGAAAAACCCCCCACCTAATTACAGTAATTCAAATATCTCCTGGTTGCCATAAACACAAGAGATTCTACTAAAAATGGGAAATAAAATATATAGATTAAAATAAGAGTGTTGCAGAATAGAATCACTGTCATCACCTGAGGGGGAAAAACTGACGCTGGTCCAAAGAGTTAACCTGCAGAGGAAGGCATGGTTTTATTTCCCTGCAATGCTACCAGTTTTCCATATCACCCTTTTGCTTTATTTTTTTCCACTGTGCTTCTCAGTTTCCTTTCTCTGTTAATATACCAAAATGCCAAGATTAAAGCAGAAAGACAGATTCTTGACATCTATGCTCATATTCGTGGTCATACCACCTGCGACCATATTCAGGCTGTAAAGCGCTTACTGTCATCCTCCTCCAGGGCAAATTACTTGAGAAGAGCAGAGATTTTAGGAAGATTGCAGGTAGGAAAGTAACTGCACATTTCTCACAGAGTTCACTCTGACTTGGTGTCAGACAATACTTTTGGAAACCAAGTCATGAGGCAAGATGTGGAATGGACCTCTCAAGCGCCTGTGCCACAACAAACTGCATCTCAGCATCCTCTGGATAATTTTCCTATGTCAGAAAACACTGAGGAAAACTGTCAAGTCTTCTAATTTATCCAGAAGGTAATGATAGCAGGGGAGTCCAAACAGAGGGACCAAATCCCAGATCAGCAAACAGAAATGGAGGACTTCCTCCATGCTTAAGAGTCTATCAGTTTGCTCAGAAATTTTATCTGGATCTTCCCTCCTCCTTCAAGAGGCAGTGCAAGTATAAGCTGCATTTTAAAAAGTTTTTAGCCAGGAAGAACACAGTCTGGGGCATCCAGTGTTTAAAAAGCAGAACCATATTCTGCACTGCTTTACCTAGTCAGGGCCACAAATACACAGCATATATGCAAAGTTCTCACAAAGCAGAAGGCAGCTTTATGCATATATTTGATCACAGCAAAAGGTCTTGAAAGAGAAGAATCAGGCCCTCCAGCACAAGAGGTTAGGAGAAATTCAGTTCAGATGGATAGAAATGTTCACCATGCCCGCTGGGGACGGTGGGCCCAGTTCAGCATGTCGTCACCCGCGCTGGGGCTGCAGAGCAAGATGCCAGAAAGTCTGCGGGAATCCCAGGCTGGTATAAACTGGCATACTGTTGCAGAAGGCAGGCGAGTTTATCCTCTAGCAATAATGCTCTTTCAGCTTCTCCTTCTTAAGTTGTATGTAATGCACCGCTCATTCATGCGGTTGTACTCTCAAGTCAAAATAAACTAAATTAATTTTGAAAACCTATGATTTAATTACGCTTCATTTTTAAAAATCAGTGTAACTGTGGAAAGTGATGATTTTAATCTTTTACAGACAACATAAAGATATTTATTTCAAGCCCACTCATTAGATGATGTATCTTATGGAGTGATACTTTGAGAGTACTTTTTTCTTTTAGGATAATTTTGGAGCAGAACTCAAAATATGTAGCAGACAAGCACTTTAAATGGTCAAACTAAATCCTTTTAAATTTGCAAATTATGGGAATGGAAATTTGCTGATAAACTTCTGCTGATGAGGAGTTACAAAGGGAAAAGCTACCATGACCAGACGTCACAGATGAAGCGTGCCATCCCACTCCGTCTCCTCTGCAGCCATGGATAAGAGTTTTTCAGTTTACAGGAAGAACACAGGATTTTCATTCTTTGGCACTTTTATGGAGTGTTAAAAGGTACCCTAAAACGGAGTGCTTTCTTCATGTCTTTCCTTGATAGGTGCTGCGGATACATGTTGTTTTTGGAACTGTAAAAAGGTTCAGCTCATTCAGTTCAGTCCCTGGTGTGATATTATATTCCCTCCTTTCTGAGAGCTTTTGGTGACCTCACCAGAATTTGGGACTACATAAGCAACATAGATTACTGATTCCAGAAAATCTGATATTTTTCAATTCTCTTTTCTATGTTTTTTTTTTTTTAATTTTAAAAATCCTGTATTATGCCAAGCTAGTCTGTCAGAGCACTTTTAGTCCTTGCGTGATCTATAAAGCACTTGCTAGTTCAGAAAGATTAAAAAAACATATTGCTTTATCATGTTCAATAGTCTTACTAAACACTTAGACCTAGATTTTCCAAAGTGCTATATGATTTGGGGGGTCCAAATAGGAGTTTATTCTTCCAAAAAATCATAAAAATCAGTGAATACTCACAAAAAACCCAGTAAATTAAAAAAACCCTACCTAGTACCAATTCCTTAGTTAAAATACCTTCATTAGTACCTGAAGGCTAAAATTCTTATTCTGAAAAACACTCCTTTGTCCTATCATTGCATAAACAAGACACCCCAGGCTTACTCACAAACGCAAGTGCCCAGTTCGAACAGTTCCCCCAGCATATGCCTGAACTAGAAACTCCTTAGAAACCACAAAATCTGGCTCAGCAGGACAGTTCCAATCTAATTTACATTTATAAAAGTTCAGACACCTAAGATGTCTCATCACTTTAAGACATTAATTCAGACTAGAATCAACAGATCCCTGTTAGAATATATACATCTTTGTTGTACATCTACATTTGCAGGACATGTTTTTTCTGAGTGCATAATGCATGAGGAAACCTAGTATTTCTCACTGCTCAAATGTAAGGGCCTGCTGCTTTTGCCCAAAGCTCCCTCTGAAATCCCTGCAGGATCAGAAGAAATGTAGGATCGGACTCCAAATCACCAGGCAGACCTGCAGCACTTTGCTAAATTCACGAGTACCGCAGTAGGCCAATCAAAGAAAGAACTAATCCTGGAAGCAAGCATTTGAAAAACTCGGCATCCAGGAACTTCTGTAATACTTCAAAAAAGTTTACCTATAGCAGTGAGTGCTGGGGCATCTACTATCTTCCCTTTTACATGTGCTCTGTACACATAAACGTAGCATTTTGTCTGCAGCTTTTTGGGAGCTGGAAGAATATGCACCCAATTCCCGAAAAATTATATTTGTCCCATTTCCTGACCAGGCCTATAGTTAGTTAAAATAAACACGTTTAAATAACTGATATTCTTAAGATAACACTTACTGCAGCTGAGGTCTGGCATATTCAGAAATGTTAATGCACACTTCTTTGACTCTCTCCTGCCTACATCATGCTAAAGGATCAAAAACTGGTTTGGATTTTGCGGAACAGTTTGTAGGATTTAACTGAAGTAAAATTATGCTTGAAAAGAAAACAACTGTTATTCATTCTGGTTCTAAAACGAGCCTTTTGGCTTCATACCTTTAAAGCCTTACTTCAATACATATTATTCAGTTTGTCTAATTTTCATTTTAGGTACATTTAAAAATGCATGATGGTAATCAAAAATTCCGAAGAGAGCAGACAAGGCTGAAATAAATTGATATATCGTGACAGAGAGGCAAAATACAATATACCTGATGAGTCTAGTACCGAATTTTATGAATTAACTTCGAATTCAACTTCAATCGGTTCCACGGCTGAGAGAAGTGCGCACTCCGAAAAATACTTTAAAACGTCACTTTAACGCATAACCTTGCCTGCTTTGCTTGAATTAATGTTCCTTTCGGTAGGAAGAGCCCAGCCCTTCACCCCTCGCCGTCCCTCTGGGCCGGGGGCCGCTGCCGCCCGCGCTGTCGCTGCCCGGGGGGAACGGGGCCGCTCGTCTTCCTCCCAAAACGAGGGATTTCATCCCATCCCGGGCGCCTGTCGGCGGTAACGCTCTTCCACCATCCCTTCGGGCTGCGAAGGGCCGACAGACCCGACGGAACAGCGACCGAGGGCTGTGAAAACCACTCGCTACGCCCACAGGTGCGCCGGCCCGGCCGCCCTCACCCGCGCCGCGGGGTCCCCTCGCCGGCGACAGGACGAGACCCTCCGCCGGAGCCCCCGCCGCACGGCACGGCCTCCCGCCGCCTCCGGGCTAGTCGGGGAAGAGCCGCCCCATCTCCCTGCCGCCCTTCCCCGCCGTGCGGAGGCGCGGAGCCTTCGCGAAAGCCCCTTCTTTGCCCCATCTCCCCGGCGGCGGGACGCGGGACGGGGCCGGCGCTCACCTGTGGCTGCCGGCGGGAAGACGCCGCCTCTCTCTGCCGCCGGAGCCCGCGCTGGCAGGCGGCCGCTGTCCGCCGCGGCGGGGTTAAGCACTTGAAAAGCCCATCTTGTCGGGTAGGGACCCCCTGAGGGGCTGATTTGTTCCGCCGCGGGGCACAGCTTGAGGGGGACGGGGCTGGCGGGGAGGGGACGGAGCTGGGCTGGGCTCGGCGGCGCCCCGGCCCGCAGCAAGTTCTCGATGAGGAAACTTTTGCCCAGGTTGCCGAAGCCCGGCGCCGCCGGCAGGTTGAGGAGAGCCGAGGAGCCCACCAGGTCCCAGTACAGGGCGCTGGGCAGCATAGCGAGGGCTTTTAACCCACCCTCGCCCTGCCCGGCCCGGCCCAGCCCGGCCCGGCCGCCGCGGCCCCTCACTGGGCTGGGACGGGGCGCCGGGCTATGGGGCCGGGCGGGCTTGCGGGGCGCCTCCCCGAGGGCTGAGGGGAAGGGAGCGGAGAGCTCGGCGGGGCTCTCGGCGGAGACGCGGCGCGCTTTTTCGCCGGGGCTGGAAGGTGTGTCCAAGCGCATTCATTATGTCAGCCGGGGGACGGGGAGTGATGGACGCGGCCAACAATGCCGCCTTGCCCGGCAGCCCCCCGGGGGAAGGAGGGGGTAGGGCGGGGAGCTGAGCGGCCGCGGGGGTGGCTGCCCCGCGTTACCCGCCCCCCCTCCGAGCCCGCCGCCATGTCGGGAGGCCGGGGGCGCCCCGATGGGGCGCCCCCGGCCTCCCGACATGGCGGCGGGCCCGGGCCTCCCGCTGCGGGGCTGCACCTGTGTGGAGGGGAAGGGAAAGGCCTCCGTCCCGGCGCGGAGGTGGCTCCGGTGTTGGCCGCGGAGAAATCATGTCGACCTCATGATCCCATGAGGTAATGGGAAGATAGTCATTAGCTCACTCCCTCTGGATATTTTTATCTGGCCTTTTTATTTTTTTTATTATTTTTTTTTTTTTCCTTTAGTTACCCCCCCCTCCCCCCTCCTCCCCCCGCATGCACACACGCACGCTGGATTTTCAACATTTGTCTCAATAAATCTGATTAAGATCAGCGTGGCGCTGTTAATCATGTTTTCCTGGAGATGTGGGACGGTGCTTTCTGTTGGCATAAACATCCTTTGGCAGGGGTGGCTCTGACTGTTTCTGCTTCCTTGCACGTATTCTTATTTATTTTCCTTCAAACCATGTAATGTGGCAAAGATGTCTCATTTTCCTGTTCAAACACACATGCAGAAAGTTAAAATCGGATGCCGTTCCCAAAGACCTGAAAGCATCTCCCTGTTTTGCGGAGAAATCCTTTTATTTCAAAATCACCAGTGTTATCTCAAGGATGTTCCCTGCAAAATCCTCTGGAGCAGGTGTGTCCCTTATTTTTGTATAGCAGGAGGGACATAATCCCTTGGACATCAGGGTAGTTATAGCTAAAGCCAGTTGGCGAAGTGGAAGCATCCATGTCCTCAGACAGCAGACGGGAAAGATGGTTTAACTGCTGCGGTACTAAGTAGTACCTTGGGAGATGTGAATTTAGCACTTAGATGTCCTAAGCTTTCCTTCACGTCCTTTGATAGGTTGGCCCTCCAGAGTTTGGGCACTTACTCTGCTGGCACCAAGATGTTTTTACCTGCAGTGAACGGGAACCTAAGAGTTGGTAAGGATGCTTCACGCCAGGGGCCCATGTAGTCTGACCTTCTGTCTTTAGCAGTGGCTGTGTGAGGAAGAGCAAGACCATGACGAGCGTATCTGATAGTTTTGCCCTGATACACTCCCATCCTCTGACCGTTCTTATCTTAAGCACTTATATTTACAGATCTGAAGGCCTTCATCTTTGTAAAGTCAAGATATTCATGCGAATATTTTACCTGTGAGCATTTTGAGACCGGAGTTGCCTCTTGCCATGGAAAAGGACAGCATCTAGGCTGGCGGATCCCAGAGTACATCTGAAGGTAATATCCATCATTGTAATATTAAGATGCAGAAATGGGATTCTTCCCAGGAGGGCACCTGCTTTTGAGCATTGCTGCCTTTCCAATTACCCTTCATAAATTTATTCACGCTTAAGGATTTATTCTGTCTTTCCTTTCACTGACCAAGTTCTCACAGAGTTCCCAAGGGCCTGAGATACTGAAAACCATAATTCAGTACTTGGGAAAGTATAGTTAGTCCATCCAGCTGTGCTGGATGAATAACAAAGGTATTCACCAAGGAAAAGATGGTTGTCAAAGACAGTAGCCTTCAAAGACAGGCTTGGGGTTTGGTTTCCTCCAAAGCCATTTCTCATGCCAAAGTGTTATTGTGTTAATCTCAGCTGTGTAGTTCAGTAAAGTGTGATTAGCAAGTTGCACATTTCTGTGAAATACAAGCCCAACGCACGTAGCATTTGACAATTCGCTGTGTTCCATGGAAGAGAGTGATCAGTTGCCACAGGATTGGTTAACAACTCATGTCAGGCTTCATCTGTTGCTCTAGAGTGCAACCCATTCATTGCAATGTGGGTTCAAGCAGCTCCCTTCCTCTCTCCCACTTTCATCTGTCAGTGGCCTCTCACTCATATTCTGGCTGCACTCTCGTAGCCGTACCAACAAAGCACCTTGAACCAGATCAGAGAACTCATCCAGGTTTTAAATAAGACAGTCAGGAAATACTATTTTTCAAGAGATTCCCAGTACAGACCTGAAACCAGTTGTGTGAGCTTAAGTAAGGGTGGTAGAGTAGAATAGCTGAATGAACTCATTAGAGCAGGGCAGCCTCTGAGCACTTTGTCTCTGGGACACATGCCCGTAGCCCTGCTGAGCAGTAGCTAGCAACTTCTGTTTATCCTCTGGGCATGTGATAATCAGCTACAGTCAGACCCAAGAGATGTTACCTGTCAAAAGCTGGAAAGCACAGTACAAGAAAGTATAGGTTCTTCATTCAGATCTGGAGTAGGAACTGATTTGAGTATAAAAACTAGTGGCATCCCTAAACCCAGATCCTTTCCGGTGAATGCAGCCTGGCAATGTGTGACAAACAGATCCTTAGCCACGCACCTGGAAAGTCATTGCGTGTGTATTACCTGGATACATACAGTAGGTAGAGATGTTATTCGCATGGTGAATAGCTCTCATTTCATTTGGTTCTGCAAAATTGGAAGGTACTTCCTCTGTGTTTGGATTTTGACAATTTATTAATGTACTTTTACCTTAACCAGACTAAAGAAGGTTTGCCTTAACTGGGTATCTTGGCTTGTATTGGGTGATTGGAAAACATGAAGATACACTTCTTGGGTGGCAGACCTTAAAAAATGGGGTACATGAAACATACCTGAAATGCTCAGCACTCTCTCTTATGCTTTCCCCACTGGGAGTCCTGGGTACGGTCTTACTGCCAAGGCAGACAATTAATTTAACATACCAAGCAACAGATCTGTGCAGCTAAATCAAAGTCTCCCTAATGATCCTAATGATCCCTCTTCTAACATCAGCTCTGTCCTTTTTCAGATGGCATTTCCATCCTTGAGCTGGGGGATCTCTCCCTTGCAGCTCCTTCCCTGTAGCAATTCACGTTAAGCTGAATCCTGCCATTAGTTCAAACTTTTCTTAGAAACGTTCCCATTGCTTAATGGGAAGCATGCATATTAGGCATCAGATGTTCCTCTTAACTTTCTTTACAGCAATTTCTTACTAACTTGTTGACATTTTACTTACTTTCTTCTAAAGCTGCCAAATATATGGCTAGTCATAAGCTGCAGCAGTCAACCACAAAACCCAAATAACAGAAACAATTCTTTATTCATTTCCTTATTTTACGCTCTACCAGATTCAATCAGCATCCGCATTATTTGCCATATTTACATACATGTAATTTTTTTTGCAAGCCCTTTTTGACAAGGAGAACCTCCCTGGCTACGACAGCTGCTTAAGGTTTAAGCAGCTATGGTTTAGGTCTGCACTCCAGTAAATTACTCCAAAGTATCTAAAGCATAATGGGGAGGCTCCTGGAGGCCCCTTTATTTTACTGCATAAGCTATGTTGGAAACTGGTAGCAGAGGTATCTCAGGAAAAGGTGTATTTTCCAGGACCTTGTAACAACAGCAGCTGAAAAGCCTTGTAATTGAAAAGAAGCATGTAAATAGGGGGAAGAGTCCTACCTAGCTCAGGGCAAGTTCACACTGTGCTGTTTCTTACTACGAGTTTTCCCAAAAGCATCTCCAATCAGCATGGATAAAATGCCTAAAATGGATTTAAGATAAATTAGTCATTTAAATGCTTTTTACATTCTATTAAAATCAGGTACACAAAAACTTCAGCACACCTGCCATTTCTGGGTATGAAGACCTCACACGGTGTGAACCGTCTGCCTCTGTGCTTCCAAACAATGTTCCTCTCTGGCAGCCTGGGATGCTCAAACTGTATTACTGCCATTTGATTCCATATAGCCAAGAATGAGGTTCTTTACAGAGAAACAGACGCCCGCTTGCAGTAGACAGAGATGAGGTAATTGAATACAGGTCTTTTCTAATGCTCTCTTTTCTTAAGCATGCTAAAGGCAGCTCTCCCCAGTCGTAATTTTACTGGATTCTGTGTATGACACTTTGGAGACATCTATTTGAACTCACTCATTTATTATTTCCAACTTCGCTTTTCCAGCAAAAGTAATGCCATACTCCCTCTACTTTTCTGCTTGTAAGCTTTGGAGTGATAATCTAGGTAAAGACATGAGTCCTGCCAAAGTGTACATGCACTTCTTGAGATTGATCCTGAAGTTCTCTGGCAAAAAATGCCCAGGACTTACGCATCAAAATGCACTTCTAATAACATCATTATCTGCCATTTTCTAAGTTAGATGCATTTTCCACACTCTTGGAGGTAGGTGTCTCACACTGTTTCGTCTAACCTCAGCAGGGTAGATGACAGTCTGCAAAAGTATGTTCTTCAAAAAAATAACAAGCTTGGCAAGCTCAGGCTGGGCAGTGTCATTATTGCAGAGCTGCTGTAGACTTCTAGGCAGATGTTGCTCTAAATTTCCCCTCTCCACTCAAAAATCACTCCCTTGACATTTTGATGATCATCATATATGGGGAGGCTGAGTGTCCTGGCTGAGAAGGCAACTCACTGTCAGGTTATGCTAACCTGGGTGCAAGCTACTCTTGTTATCTCCAACCCAGAGACACCACAGAACAGCAGTGATAGAAGTACCGCAGGTACTCAGCAAACTAGGAGCAAAGCTCCAGCTCTGCAGGAGGGATTTAAGTTTTGACCATAACTTTATTTCTTTGTTCTTGTACCGTCTCCAAACTATTCTGGCTTACACCTGCTGCTTTGTGTACCAGGAACCTTAGGACACAGTTCAAATAAAAAGTATGACACCTGCAAGATGTGAGGCATGAATGTGTTATAAGCTGACCTCTTAAGGGTAGCTTACACCAAAAAATGTTGCGGTGACTTGCACTTTGCAGACTTTTGCTGGACAAGTGTTTAATGCCAGGAGAGGAAAATTAGATTTGTACTCTGTGGGCAGGCTGGGGTCCTGTGACAGCTCAGTATTTTCTCCATTTGGAGATATTTTCTCTGCATTGGGAGACCTAGGAAATGGAAGTTCAGAAAATGGAGTAGGAAGCTCCACTGCTGTCTTGCTCTGCATGCAGCAGCAAGGGGCAGCCTCAGGGAGAGCCTGGGTGGGCTTGTGTTTGATATGGGCTTCCGCTGTAGCTGCCCACACAAGCCACTTGCAAGCCTCCCAAACCTTGCAAGCCACAGCTGCTTTATGAGAGAGGAGCAAAACTGGCATCCAGCCCACAACATTAGAAGATTTGGGGCACCCTGTTGTTGCCATTTTAATTTCTGAGGAGGCAGTTCGCCTCGACACTTACTTCTCTTCCTACCTCCTGCTGGGCTTTTTTTTTACAGTCCTGACATCCTGAAAGCAATATAAACTTTGCCAGGTTAGTCAGGCTTTTGAGAAGTCTAGATTTAGCTAAAGCGTTTCACAGCACTCCCAGCTGAACTTAACCATTCACCAGGAAACTGTGCTGTGCTTAGGAATCACCATCATTCTGAACAAACACAGATGGAATTAGCATTCTTTCAATCCAGTTCCATAAAAAGCTTCAAGAGCTCAGTTTCAAATGACTGAAGTCATTTCCGCCAAATCTGGCTTGGCATTAGATCTCAGCAAGTTGCAAAAAAATACATAGAAGTGAAATGTTGAAGTGTGAAAAGAAATTGATTCCCTGTCAAGTTATGTTGCAGATGTGCACAAATTCTTACTGCAGCATGCACCCGGACTTTTATGCATGATTTTAACACATGTTGAAAGCTAGCTATATGGATGTGACTCAAACTTTTAAAACTATGCTTCTCCCTGCAGAAACCGCGCATGGAAAACTTCGGTCCTACAGGATTTTACTTGGAAATTGCATTTTCATAGTTTGGATATTTTTTCACCTCTGTGAGGTATCAGGAATAAAGCAGAGTATATGAAAGAGAGCTTATATAACGCAATTTGTAATTCACATTTAATTAGACAGTAGCAGGATCTACTGCTCCCGCTCTGATACAAAGGATTCATAAAGCAGTATATAAAACATACAGTGATTTCTCAGAAGATGACTTATATTCCTAAGAATAAATCATATTTACAACTCTGCTGATGTGAAATACAGAGCTTATCCAATAGTCTGTCCAGCATTGTCTTCTATACCTTGGTATGATTTACAGCGGTGCTGGTACTTCAGGCATCTGGTGATATAAAAAACAGAGCAAGGTGTTCTCTGAATGTCTTGGGTATTGCACATAACTTCTATTGTGTACCTTTGTCCCCTTGGGAAAGTCAGAGTGTTAGAGACTTGTGTAATTGTTTTAAGGAATGTTTTTCAATATTGGATTAACCAGCTGAAATCCATGTAGTAAGTATCGAAAGCACCAGCTATTTCTATGGTCAGAGCACTGTGCTCCTCCCACATGTCATAGTTTCAGGCTGTATTTTTAGCAAAAGACTAAGTTATTAAATGTCCTTCTAACCATGTATAGATTTAAGTAGTTTATTCCCCCTTCCTTTCCAGGAGGCTTCCTCTGCCCATTCTCTCCGATGGTTCATCTTCCCCCTATCCTATTTTATGGCTGCTGCCAGTTTCCAAAGCTTTAACATCTTCAGGTCAGAGGGTACAGCATGCTGCTGCATGGCTCCAGCACAGGTGAGTCTGTCTCAAAATAACTGGGACAGATGGACAGGCTTTTTTCTATTCCCTACGTATGTTTCAATTACTGTAGTAGTTTCTTTACTGTACCTAGAAGGGCCCTACAATAAGACACGTGCAGATAATGCTGTAAAAAATCAGTCACCGTCACGTTATCAGAGGGTGCATACCCTCCTCGTGCTTACTTTGAAAAGAACAAATTCAGTAATTTTTTTGAACATTGTTCCTTAAAAATTGTAAATAATTGTTTCCCAAAAAATAGCAGAGAATCAAGGCGGGGGCGGCGGGGGGAGGAGAGTGTCTATGGAAAAGAGAATATTTGCCCACTTATTGACATAATTGATTTCTTTTAAACTTTGTAATGTAATGCAAGGGAGCACGTGAGGTGGGTTACTGCATTCAGAAGCATTTTACCCTCAGAGGTGAAAGTTCACAATTTAGTTACGTCCCAAATAGCTGACTTGCATGACTCTGGCGTTTCCTAACTAACTGAAGTGTTAGGTAGTATAATGAAATTTCAAGGCAAAGAAAAACACAAATAGCCTCTGCAGTTGTGAAAGAAGTAAAATCTTGACAGCTAGGTTTCAACCCAACATTTACAATACAATTACGTGGTCCATTAGTCAAGCAAAAGTCCCGCTCAGGTAACACTGCATAGAAAGTACTGGACTAGTTTCCTGTGGCAGTTTCTCTTCACTGCACACCATCATAACATTGTGAAGATTGTATTTTTTTCACCAAGAGAAGCAAGGCTGTTACCAGAATAACAAAAAGAAAATCTAAATTTAGATCGGAGGACAATGTGGTCTGAGCTGGACACGCTTTGCAAATAGTGCACAAGAAACGGAGGCTTGGCCACATTTTGCTTAATAACAAACAATTAAATAAACCAGCATTGTTGTTGAATATAGCCATTCCTTTATCCAAGGACACCATCTTTTCTCTTTATGCAGGTGGAATGACTGTAATCTATTTTCAAAGGAAGAATGGCGCAATTGCTGGTTTGATATTAGTAATTGAGCATTTTGCCTGCACAATTCAGGAACCATCTTTTGTGTAGGTCTAGCCAAGGTATTACTGAAGAAAATAGTAGTGTTTCAGTGTGGTATTCTTGAAAGGTTTGAGCCTGCCTGATCCAGCTAGCTGAAAGGTTACATGCCATGCTGATCATGGTAGCTGAGCGCCACTGAAGTCAAGATGACCATTCATATTAGTTAGGCTTTTGGAGAACTGGGCCTTAAATTTTCCCAAAGGAAATCTCACTATTTAGCTATCAGTTTTGCTATGCTGTGGCAATTTTCTGCTCACAAAGGAACCTTTCATTATCACGGTAAACAATAACAGATTGAAGCAAAACCCCCAAATATCCTGCTTCTTAGGAAACAAGCATAAATGCTTCACAAACAATTTAGGAGGCAGGGAGAGAGAAGAAAAGGTCTTCGAAGCTGCAGTAGGGGTTATGGTCCAGCAGGAGAGTAGGTGGGGAATCTTACATGGCTGCTGACTGCCAGACAAAGCTTTTCTTGCTATGAGCAACGTAGGGACTGGGCAGCCTGACCAAGCACGCTGACCCAAAGGGAAACAGCATTTCTGTAAGCAAAGAGAATAGGGCTCAAATATACCCACCCTAATTCCTCCTAGTGGCTTCAGTGGGGCAAACTGACAGACTGAGGCAACGATCCTGCTAAATAATCTCCAAAATGGTATTTCAGTAGTAGTTTCTGGGAAAGTCTGCCCTATGTGGTACACGCCTTTTTTGTTACTGCATTTTACTTTGTTTTTCCCAGACATAACTCTTTGACACGCATAGGGCACCGTGCCATGTGTGTCACATCTTTCCTGCACATGATCTATAGGTCTGTAAAATTCCCCTGTTTTTCCCTGTTTTTCACAGGAAGAGATAGTAATCCAGCAAAATCCAGTAAAAGCAGGATTGGAAAAATCTTTCAAGACTAAATACACTTTATAGTTTAAATAAACTTTATAGTTTGTTTAAAATTAAATAACTTCATTTCTGGAAACTCTTTATTTTTAGTAAACGAGAGCTATCACAGAAAACCATTAGCATTTATTAAAATTCCTCTGGAAATTTTTTGTTTGCCAGACTACAGAAAAAAAATATTTTTTGGCTCGTTCCTCATACGAATAACAGAAAATATAAATTTGCTTCTGTGTACCAATTTCTTACCAACGATTCTCTCCTCTGTTGTTTCCAGAGCTCAAGATACCTGAATGTTTAAGTGCTTATCTATATGACTTCAGCCTTGTCTCATGTGAACGTCTGCCAGGCAGGAACTGGGCTGTCAGCTTCATCCCATCAAAAAGCCTTCCAGTGCCATGAGCTGAAGGCAGGTTCCAATTGTTAAGTCATTCTGGCCCGGGCTGAATTTAAAGGCAGGCTCCTGTAGCTAGCGGAAGTTGCTGGAGGCAATGGCTCAGCAAAAGGCATTAAAATCATATGTCTCATAATTATTCCTTTGACTCAATTACCCATTTACTCTTTATTTTTATATCCAGTGGAACCTGAGGGCAGCAAATACTGCATAAGGGGAACAAATCCTGTATAATAGTTCTTGTTTTGGTACATTCACTTAGTGGTGATTTATTAAGGGCTGCTGAATAAGCCTGATTAAAATGCATAAACAGTTCTGAACAGTAAACAACCATGTCTAAGGATGAAAAAATGGGACCCACATGCTGTGCATGGAAATTGCCCTTAACAACATGGCCTATTGTTGAACAGATAGGAAGCCAAAGGTTGCTTGTAATCAAATTTGAAGTTTCCCATCACTTATAAAAGCAACACTTCCTTGTGTAAACGTTTCAATTTGTTGTTGTTAAAAACTGCTTCCTGACTTAATCCCTACAGGAACCCACAATTTCTTTGATTGTCAGGTAGAAAGACAATTTCAGATAAAGTAACTTTTAGATTTAGACGAAGTGAAATAAGTACGCTTAGCCCAAGTGTTCCCGCAGCAATAAAATCTGCATAGTTTCCTAAGATTAATTAGAAAAAATGACCCATTGCTTAAATTTAATCTCTTCTGAAAATTTCCTCTGTTCCTGTAATTAAAATAATGCAAAATAGCAATGATAGATAGAGCACAGTACAGCAGTACTAACCCCCCTAACTTTGTATGGCAGCTAGAAGCTCCCTGCAGATTTTTTATTTTTCCCTTGATTAAGAAGATTAATTAATTACAGAAATTTCCATATTAAATATCTGATCTAACGTACACTAAAAAAATATTGTCTTTCCATTGTCAGGGAGGGGCTTTGAGTCATGCTTAGAGCAAACAAAAGTACATTTCAAAAAATAAAAGTTGCTTTTGATTACTTTGACAAATACAGCTTCAGACCAAGGAAACCCAAGTCCTAACTGGACTATAAATGCCATTACATTTCCCGTTACATTTTCTGGATGCAACGGGAGCTTTGCCAGAGGCTTCCAGGGAGCCAAGATTTTACCCTTGTGTTTGCAGTCTCTGAAAAAAATAATGTCTCTGTAACAGTGTTAAAGCAATTTTTTTCTTGTATCAAATAGGAGCAAATTGTATTTAACTATGTCCTCATGCATAAAACGTGATTCTTTGTCATCTTTGAAAGGTCATAGAAACTTAGAAGTCCCTAACTGGAGCAAGGCAAATGTTGTACCCATCTGCAAAAAGGACAAGATGGGGACCTACAAGAATGAAGAGGACCTTGTGAGATTCAAGGACAAATGCAAAGTGCTGTCCCCAGGAGGGAAGCACCCCTGCAGCAGCCCAGGCTGAGAGGAACAGCCCCGGGGGCCTGATGGGTAGTTGAGCACAGGCCGGGTCAAGTTGAGCACAGACCTTGTGCCCTGGCAGTAAGGATGGCCAGCAGCCTCCTGGGCTGTACAAACGGGGATGCAGCCTTTGGAATGAGGGAAGAGATTATTTCCTATTTCTCAGCACTTGTTAGACCATATCTGAATAGCGCGGCCAATTTTAGGCCCACCAGCGCAAGAAAGAGATTGACAAACTGGAGTGAGTTCAGCAGAGGCCCTCAAGCTGGAGGGGGACTGGGCACTTGCCCGGTGAGGAGAGACTGAAGGACCTGGGCTTGCTCAGCCTGAAGCAAACACAGCCTATGAGGGGGTACCTATCAGTACCTATCAGTACCTATCAGTACCTATGAGGGGGTTAGCAAGAAGATGGAGTCAGGCTCTTCACAACAGAGCATGGAGAGAGAAGAAAAGGCAACAGACATAAATTGAAACAAGAGTTGTTCAGACTGGATATAAGGAAAAACCTTTTCCCCCATGAGGACAGTTGGGCAGTGGAAGAGGCTGCCCAGAGAGGTTGTGCAGGCTCCATCCTTTCAGGTTTTCAAGACCCAACTGGATAAAGCCCTGAGCAAGCTAGTCTGAGCTCAGAATTGACCCTGCTTTGAGCAGGAGGTTGAACTAGAGATCTCTTGAGGTCCTTTCCAGCCTGAATTATCCTATGAGCCTATTCCTGTGTTCAGGAGCAAAGTTCCTGACGACGGATCTGTGTAAACTATGCTGCAACATCAAACCAATTTTTGATAGTGGTGTAATTGGGAATTTTCCATGTAATAGGCTTTACAATGTCTATTGGGCCTCAAGGGAGAGCTGTCTGAGCTGAGAGAAAGTGGTAAAGAAAGAACATTCCTAGATCTTTTTTGGAGAACCTCTACGGCCCTTACTTAAGGGTCCTTATACTGGGATAAGACTAGGATCCACAAAACCATAAGTCCTTCTGTATGTAGGCATCTTCTGGGTAAAGACTGTAAGCTCCTATTTTTGCAGATACTCTTTTTTTAGATCAAAATACTATTTTTTTTTATTTTGTGTATCACAGGCCATGGCATTTAAGCTGAGCACAGCGAGGACTAGGAGTTCTGCAGGGCATGAGAGAAGGCATTGGGAAAAGCCCCTCTCTGTGACCTGGGGACAAGTTTTTGTGTTCTGCTGTGGGATTGCTCCTAGATTTTGCATCAGCTGGCCTGAGGCTGCCTAGCTGTACGTGTGGCTAAAGCATAAAAAATGAATATTTTCTTTCTCACTGAATGTATTTTTGCTAATAGAGGCCCTAACTACTTAATCTTAAGGTTTTGCATCCGTTATACACATCTGGATTCTGCTGAACAAAACAGGCTCTTTCCAGAGCTGTTGGCAAAACCAAACCTACATGTGGGCTCCAGGGAAGGCTTAGGCTTGGGATGGACACCGGGGTGCTGACCTCCACCATGGATGGAGGTGTGGGGGGGGTGATGACTGACTCCCATGGGCCGTGGGAGAACTCGGTGTCCATGGTGCATTTAACTATCGAAAATACAGATTTTGTAGTTGCCCAAAAGCTGGTGAGAAGTCTGGTAGGGCCAATGCCATAGACACAGGGGCCTGTAATCATACCTAGAAGGTTATATCTGATAAGGATCTGGTTGAAAGCGTATGATTAAAATTTCCAAGGTTTCTGTTGTACCTAATCGTAGCTCAAATGTTTATAGTCAATAGGAGGGTATTCATGTCTTTGGAAATTAACTATTTTATAAGCAGTATGAACCATCATTAGTATTTTTTGTCCTAACCATAGTTAGGACAAAACATAGTAACATAGTTACACAAGTTTTATGAAGTCAAATATAAAAATAAAAGTTCTTTCTCATCTTTGTTTTGGATCTTGCCCAATGTGGGCATTTGACTTAGAAAATTCGTAAGTCAAAATTAGTGAAAAGATTGGTATCTATTTTAGGACTACTTCTTTTCAACTTAGAGTAGTGTTCATTGTCTTGGTGAACTGATGACTTTTCCTAACACGGAACGCCATTTCAAGCATGTGTTAATACTGCTAAGCTTTCACTTAAGATTAAGGTTATACCTTAAGTATTTTAAGAGTGATGGGATTCAGAGTATCATGGGGTACAAGGTTGTATGCATAAAACTGTGCTGTGGACACAGGATTGCATATAAGAAATCATCTTTTTCTTCTTTTCATACCTTACAGGTTGTCATGAAAAGAATTGTTGTTTCTGTAGATTAGAAGCTCCTCAGATGTGAGATACTCTCTGTTATTACCTGCGCTTGGTGTCTTTTGCATTCTTCACTTGTCTGCTTTTAATGTGCTGCCAAATTACCATACCAAGCTGTAGATGTTCATTTACATTTTGCTCTCCAAGCAAACAAATAGCCAAGAAGCTATTTCCTTTCCTTTGTAACAAGTATCAAGCGATGTATTTGAATTTCTGTTATTACTCTAAAAACCCTTTTCTGCTTATTTTCACAGAAATGTGAGAATAAATTTTGGCAATAAATGCGATCTAAGATTCATTACTTTAAAATATTGATATTTTCCAATACTTTCAACAATTCGTTTTCTTTCTCTTCCCTAAAATTCAGCCTTACACTTTTTTTCTGCTTTGCACAAGTGCGCATCTGTTTCAGAGTGTTTCTGTATTACTGGAAGAAATGCTATACCCAATTACAATTCCTATGACATCCCTCAATTTATATCCATTTAATATAGCTCTCATTTCATTTAAGGAACCATTTTTCCCCAGCGTAACATGTCACCATCAATACCACATTTGATGGTGTTACATATCAATCTTTTATGTGATGCTAAATTAAAAAGCCTCTTTGTAGTCAACTTCAGATGTTTCCTACTTCACTCCTGTCAGTTTTCATTCTTTCCCATGAAGAAGTTAATCACGTTAGTTAAACAATTTTCTTTATATATATATCCATGCTGACTACTGTGTAACTCTTCATGTGTTTCCCAGTTATCTTTCCAAATAATTACTGAAACAATTCTTGTATTTTAATATAGCAAATTGTACCTAGGTAGCATGTATTTGCTAAATCACTTAACTGTAACAGTGGGCCAACAGGGAGAAATTATGTAGGAGATATCCTAATGTTACAAAGAGATGTAATTGTCAGGGAATGGCCCTCTGACATGTTTACCATGTGTTATTTAACCTATCACTGTCAGTCAGTCTGTCCTACATACCTAAAGTCTGACTCTGCATTAGCTGTCTATAAGCACATTACTTCACCCAGTAACCCCTATTTAAACCCTCTTCTCAGGTCATTGAAATAGAATTCAAAAGGATGTGATCAATTACTCAATTAAGGTAGATTGTAATCTATCCAGGTGTTTGCATAGCACCTACTCCCTTGTATACAATTACTTCTTCTTTCTTCCCCATGCACTCATGTAATTTAAATGTCTTATTTTTTTACTCTGCAGAAGAATGAGTAATATCTCAATGGTACCATGTAAAAACCATTCGCTTTTCATTATTGAAGTCATTACAGCTAGTCAAACACTTGCTGACAAATTGGTTTTGGTTGCAAAACACTAATTTGGAAATACCACAATCATTTTTTACTAGAAGTTCATCAACAAAACTGAAAACTTACATTTTGTTCCTATTGGCACTCGGTTTTGATGCTAAAATACCGAGTAATCACTCCCATCAAAATGAAACAGTAAAAATATTTACATATTTCAGGGGCAACACTTATCTGAAATTTCACTTTGTAGGAAATGGTAGTGTCCCAAGTTATTATTCCAGTTGGGAATGCAATCCCGAAAGGTCAGAAGCGATCATGAAATAGATTACTTGCAGGGTCTAGGGCTGTCGTCATGCTAGCTTCAATGGGAGGGACAGTTTTTATTCTCTCAAGCTACTTGGAATATAATATTGCCAGTCACCTCTACAGGATCTTCTCTTTGACACTTACAGGCAACACCTCATCAACTGCTGGCAATGTAGGGATTTTCTTACTATTGTGTCTAACTTACAAAAATGTTACTCTGTTTTGGTTCAAAGTCCAGTCACCTCTTTGCTTTTCCCCTAGATACCCGACCCATAGCTCTACTTTAGTATGCTTTCGTGACTCCGCTTGAAGAGGCGTTTGTAATACCCGCGCATCATCTGCCCTTATTAGACCCCTGCCCAACCTTTGCACCTCAGACGATAAATCTCTCTTTCTTTTCAGGTCTCATGCAATCACCCTTTTCTTTGGTCTTAGCTAAACCTGCCTTTATTATATTTTTTTTTTGCCGTTTGATACCACTTGGGAAGGCCTGCCACTCTTATATCACTGTACGGGATCATACCGTTGTAGGGCATTCTGTTCAATTTCACATATGATCCTTTATAGGTGCTGCACATCTGGTTTGTTTTTTATAGAGGTAACAATGGAAAGAATCAATTTATTTTACAGCTCTTCTAGTTGTCCTAATTACTGTTATTATATTATACTTGCTATATTACATTATTTTTACATTATTAGTGGTAATACAATGGGAAAGTCTAGAGATAAGCTATTCATGGTCCATTGCACAAAGAGCTGTAGCTGACTGATAGCACTTAGAAACCTCCATTTCTGTTTCAAGTAAGTCTGAAGAAAACTTTGGAGTTGAGCAGTACTATCAGATAGAGCTTGGACCTTTGAAACACAGCAGTTAAGAGTCCCATGCTATTTGTAAGATTTTAATACATTATTATTTTATTTCTTGCACCTGTGGTGGTGTGCAGCAGACACTTGTTTTCAGCTTCGTCCCTCTCACCAAGAGCTTGTCCCTGGGCACCTGGGAGTGAATTCTGGTGAACAGAACAGAACCTAGAATAAAGATACAGCTTATTCCAAGTATCAATTTCATCTATTATAAAAATATTATCCTGAAAAATGTTGAAAGAATAATGTTACACACAGGCTCTGCCTGTTTAAGAATGCTAATAAATCCATACAGGAAACATTAAAATCGTCAATGACCTACTGGTGATTTTTATGCTACAATTTATCTAACAAGCCTTCAAGACATATAATTTTGCTGTTAAAGAGCAATGACTTTTAGCGGACTCAGTTCAATTAACTGCTGACTTAACTTTTCCTCTGCATTGTAATTAAAAACAACGGCAGCTGGAAGACCAGTTTTTGCATTTGTTTGTTTGCGCTGCTCTTGAGAGAACAAAGTGAAAATCCCAGATTATTGATGTGATAGCTTGAGGAGCCTTCCTGTTTGCAGTGTCTTGACCATGTCTCAGATTAAATATATTTGGAGGCCAAAGGCCAAAATCCTAGGCCACAATCAGACATTCACTGCAGAAATGACAGTGCTTGTTTAAATGCCGCTGCGCCCCCCCATGCCCCCTTTCTCTGCATCCCCAAAGCAGAGATGCCAAAATAGATTGCTTAAGTGGCTCTGCCTCTTCCCGAATCCAAATGTCAGCAATATCAGATAAATTTAATCTGCTGTGGAAAGCTGTTTGGGATAAACTCAGTGACTTTGCAATGAAGAATTGAGTCCTCACGTGAGCCATTTTGCATACGCTGCTGTTTGAAGCTATGTTGAAGTTGCTGTCAACTGGTTTCGTGTTTTGTCCCTCCCACTTGTCGAAGGTACCGTGAAGTTGTAGGTGGCTGCTATCTTCAAAAATTCCCCATTCATACTGCGTGTGACCCAGACACCCAGTGGTTCCTTCCCTTTTCTACCACCTCACCTAAGTGCACCCTTCTCATCATCTCCCTTCACTTTTTCAATTGCCTTGGAATGAAGCACAGAAGTTTCCATTGGCCCTTTCCTCCTCACCATAATTCGTTTCGAAAGTATAGTAACTGTTTCATCTTAGTTAAAGGTAAGCTGAGATGAAACAGTTGGGGCCGGAGCTGAGGAACTCCAGGAGTTGTAATCTTACGAGTTCAGGAAATTACATGGAGATGGCATAGTAACTAAAAAATAACCAAGCTTTCTGTGGAAATCCCGGGATTTTGCTTTGTAACGGCTCTCAAACAAGCCGGGCACAGGCAGTGATCATGAATAAATCACACCTGATTTGCCAGGCAGGGTTCATTGACCAAGAATTGACTATGAACTTATTTGTCAGCAAATGTACAGTATTCCTGCGCTGTGCTAGTGACCCAAATCCATTCTGGTGAGTCTGAAGGGATATGACGTTTCCTTAGCAAATTTTGTTTGTATTTATTTTTCATTGTATCCACTGATGGTGCCAAATTGACTTACAATGGTAGCTCTTTTTAAACTAGAAAAATTCCACGTTGACTAACAAAACTAGGTTTTCTCACAGTGAAGATACACAGGTGTCATGCAGTATTGCTGTTATATTAAAATATATTTTATTATATATTTTATATAATAATATATATGTTATATTTTGTTTTGCTGTTATTTTAAAACAGAGTAACAAATTCCTGCCATACGTTTCTGCACTGATTTCATAGCATAATGTATAGCAATGTAAGGGAATAAGAGGATTACCTCACCTAGATGCCATTTATCTGCAAACAGCAATTTTCTTACTTCAGCTTCCCACAGCTGGCCGAACCCAAAGCTGTAGTTATTTTAATGCCAGTTGCCCTTTCTTAGAGCAGCACCTCCCACAGTGAATGCAGGAAATGGCCAGGAATCTAAATAGGTTCTCCTGATGGAAAGATACCTTATTGTGAAATACTAAAAGGAATCTTTGCCAGGCAAAATTTTCTACACAATTTTCCTATTTTCCTGATAAAATAAAAAGCCCTTAGAGTTTGATGTAAAGTGGATCCCTTTGGTTTGAAATCTGTTGTTACTGTCTTTACAGAAAGTATGGAAATTCTGAAAACGATACTGAAGGCTGTGGCCTGGCTCATTACTGAAGGCAATGAGCACCCGCTTTCAAAGAAAGCAAAATGATTTAAAAAATCAGTACTTCAGGTTTTCATGTCAGAGTCTTAAATATAAAAAAAGAAAATCAAAGCAGTTTAGAATGTGGTCGAGACACTACCTACATCTTTGCGCTCAGAGGCTGAATGCTGCAAAAGCCTTAACAATCCACTGTCTTGTACAAGGAGATGTTTTATACTGAACTCAAAGCCACAGTGAACTGTGTTATCGTCCACTAATGGCACACAGGATATTTGCCGAAGATGCTGTCACTTTATAGAGACAGGTAGACAGATGGACTACAGCCCAAGAAGAGCAAACTTGTTTTGTTAATGGCAGAAAAGCAGTTCTTTGTTCTTATCTTGGTTAGGGTCAGAGTCTGACAGCCTTCTGCTGCGTTTGTAGTGCCTTACTCCTTCAGTAACTGAACTGCAATCCAGGAGAAAAGGAGCATTATTCAAGGCAGGTAAACAGAGCAGAACCTGGCCCTCAGTCAATAAGTGATTTGCAGAAAGGTCTTTTAAAAACGTACTGTGAATGACTGTTTACTTGCCTTGAGGCAGCAAACAAAGACAACCTCCAAATCCCACTATAGCAATTGGCAAGTGTAACCTTAGCCAGCGTATTCCAGTTCATTTCAAATACACTGGCCTAAGTGAAACGGGAATTTCAAGGAAGCAAAGTTAAAAGATGCTGGCAAATGAATCTCTGCTACAAAGGCTGAAATGGGGGATTACAAATGAGCGATCCCTTTAGTTAGCCTGCTAAATTGGTGTGCAGGCCTGGAAAAAGAGAACAATGAACACCTCCTGACACCAGGCTGTTTGTCTGGTGAGTATCCCTCAGTGCAAATGTTGGTACTGTGTGAGTATTTTTTGTGTTTCTATAAAGTCCTAATGAGCTCCTTGGGTGAGAGTGAAACCCTTTGCTTTTTCACACTGTGCTCAAGACCCTTAAACTTCATGGGGTCAGGCCTAAAGAAAGGGTAATGGACCATGAGGTCCAGCTTAATAGACCCGATATTAACACAGCAGCAAGAATGTCACCAAATGCAAAGTTTAGGGCAGGCAATGAATGAAGTATTTGTTACACTTAAATAATATACAAAGATTATAACAGAGTAGTAGCACTATATCAATGTCATCATGCGGGACTTTGAAAATCCCCCATGTATGAAATAACTTCGCAATGTGTCCTTGTCTTATAAACACCAGAATTTACCTACATGCCCTAAATGATTAATTACATTAATGTGTGTTAAATGTCATATCTAGCCAATAATATTCATATGAACTTCTCATTAATCTCAGACCTTGAAAAACCTGCCTTTAAGAAAACCTCTCTAATCTGTCAGATTGCAGTAAGAGAATATTTGCATATGAGAAGCAAAGAGTTTATTCATTCAGTGGCCGAGATTCCAGTGCTGGCAAATCAATGGGTTTATTGGAAAGTGAATGAGATTTCTCACTTTCAGTTTAGCCCTGAAATGTTTATTTGTGCAAATAATGTTTCATCTGACTAATGAAGTTAATTGATAATTCATGCTAAGTTATGAACCGATGTGAGGTCTGAGCCTTCTTGTCTCTTAACATTAATTTTTATATGAAACAATAAAGTAGCATGTGCTAATGAAAGCCCCAATTAAAGCAAAGGAATAAATACAGTTATTTAGGAACACTAGGGATCAGTAATTCAACAGCTTATTTAATAATTATTTAACGTCTTTTCATAGGCATACGTATGTAAGCCCAGAACTGCTTAACACTATATTTGAAATAGCCCTATATTAAACTTTATTTGTGGATAAGGAGCCTTTATTATTGTCTCCACCTTGTGTTGTTAGAAGAATTAAAATGTAGATATAAATAGTGATTCGGTGAGCTTTCTGAAAGTGCCAAAAAGGCATTTCTAAAAAAAAAAAAAAAAAACAACATTTTTCGTTGGGCAGAGTTCACTTTCTCTTTTAATGACTGAGAGCAAAATACTTTCCAATAATATACTTCAAGGAGCAGCTACTCTATGAGGAGTGTGTACTGTCCCTTTGAAATAAGACTAATAAGACTACACACAGATATATGGTGCTTGAAATGGGAAATTAAAAAAAAATTAAGCAAAACAAATATTGATAAAGTTAGTAATTATATTTGACAAAAATAAAAAAAATATTTTGACCTTGAAACAAAGAAGATTTCCAAGGTGTAGATGCCTGACATCACCAATATGTGCTTGCAGGTGATGAGAATGAAGAATGGCCCCGACCTGCTGGGGGCTCCAGAGGAGCTGGAGAGCTGCTCTCTTCTCTTGGTGAGCAAATGAAGATAATGGAGCAGCATTGCCTGCTTTTCTGCCGTAGGACAGTTGCAATCAGGTTGCTAAAATACAGATTCTTTTCTTCCTTCTGGGGTTAATTAAAGGTTAATAGATTGATGGAGAACAGGTCCTCTTCCAAGGGTGCCTTTATTCCCACAAGGACTCGCACGCTGATGAGCGTTCCCTGAGTTGGCCAGGGAGATGGCCGGAGATGCTGAGCTGGGCTGGCTCAACATCCAGAGGTGGCAGCAGAAACTGCACCAAAAAACTGAGCCCACAACAGTTGTGTTTCAAAAGCCAACTGATGAGCCTGTCTGTATTTCCAGACCTCTCAGGCCTGGACAGCAAGCCAGGCTCTACAATGGAGGAGGAAGCCATGAGAAGCAAGGAGAAAAATTGCTTCGCTGACCTCTCTCTCGTGACTGCTAGAGAAAGATGGGGAACCAAGGTAATTGCCAAGGCACCCAAAGAGCGCTAATGTTACTGACTTTTCTATTTGCTGCCTCTCACAGAAGTATTCGGTGCTCATCCTCCGTTTTTGAAAGCCAGTAGTTCAACATTTCATTTAATCATTAAAACATCATAAAGCATAATAATCCTTGAAATAATAATCGTTAGTCTTACATTATTTTGAAATGAAAGGTTGTCTGTGTTTTAAAACTTCGAACTCGGTGTTCATGAATAGGGAAGGAAAGCTTATTGAACTCACATATTCTAATATAATTTCCTGGGCTTTGGTACAGCTCCAAGCTTTGCATGGAGAAGCCCTGAACCTGGCACTTTCCAGTAGCAGCACTGCTGGCAACAAGGCTACCAAAATTGTAGTCAAGAAGATGGGGCTCTGCTAAACCACTATGCTGGATGGACATGCAGCTCTAGTGCAGGAGTATGCATGTCTGCGTGAATTATGAGCTTAAATTTTATCAATACTGAGTGAAATTAAAGTAGCATCTTCTTTGACTTAGGACTCTGTTCTGTTTTGAATTTGACTCGGGCACTTAAAAAAAAAACTTGCTCCATCTGTCAGTGAGGGCCTACGGAGAGATCCAGGACAGTAGGTGCCTTTTTCCACACTGCAATGTGAACGAAGTGACCAGAGACTAGCAGATCAGAAGGAGAACAAAGTGACTTTCAAGTTTATCATCTGAGGTTGCTTCATACCATCCATGGTTGGTGAACATATGTTGCAGCCTTGATAGAAAACAACAACTCTGCAGGATTTTAAGCTTTTTATTGAAAAATTATGAACTCAGCAATTCAAAGTTAATTAAAATCTGAACCAAACTATTCTAACTTTAGGAAAACTAACTACCATGAAACAATCCAGTTATGAATGAAGCTTAATCAGAATCAAATTAATTATTGTATAAATAAAATGTTATGAAGTCACAAATTATTTTGAGCAGTGGGTGAAATCATCAAGGAACCACTGTGTGCATTAAGTCATGAATTTATGTAACACAAACTCAGAGGAAGACTTGAAACCCACTCTCAGTTCTTGAACAAGCGGTCTGTGAAGTATATGAAATATGAGTATATATGAGAGTATAAAATATGCCTTAGCTAAAGAGGCAAGTAGGGGGGTTTAGGCTTTTCTATTATGTGTTTTTCACTGGTGAAGCTTAGACAGCTTCCTGCTCATCATTTAGGTCTTCTAGATCACTTTTCAGGTGTGATTTCAGGTTTGCGATGCACTGATTGAATGGGGACCTATACTCTTATTTTTCACGATCTGGTTCAGACTGCGTGTCTCATGAAGTCTGGCGTAGATGATGCAGTAGTTAAGGAAAAAGTTAACATCTTCAGACTCTACAGTCTTTGGAGCATGAGGGTTAGATCTGCGGTCAGCCAATTTCATTTCTGTTTGATACTTCATACCATGCAGTTTACTTTAATCATGAGGCCCCTCAGGCTAGCATCGTATGTGCCTTCTTGCTGTTCTCATTTGGTCTGAAGACACTGGTGTTTTCCAGAGAAAACCATGTGTGCCAGGTTTTCTAACTCAATAAAGAAGCACAACCCACACTCAGCGGCACATACTCGACTGGACATCAGTCTAGTACGCAGCAGACTTGCACTTAAAATATAAAAATCATGAACTCCAAAAGAGGTGACTCCAGAAATTGCTTTGTCTGTCTCCCAGCTTCAATACGAGGAACAAAAATCCCTCCTAAGGAATAAGAACAATGTGTGCATATATATAAACTTCTATATTAAAAATGTAAAGCGTACTTAGAAAAAATACAAACCTTGCAAAATATGGGAATCTGAAGTTTATATATGTTAAGTTTTATTCCAGTCTATATCTCACTGCCTAGGTATGAGGGCTTGACCTATGTGTCTATGCAAGTTATGAAAAGGAAATAGTTATTTTGAAAATCTGTTATACTATGCAGGGCTCTGAAGAGCAGGAGTATAAACACACTCATAGTCTCTTATGGAACAGAAGTAGAACATCCCACTTGTAGGCAAGGAATAGGCTTTTATAAGGTTTTTTCTCTCTCAGGAGCTGCATAACTTCTGAATTATATTTTAACATTTGTATTACTACTAATAATAATAACAAAACTCACTTAGCCAGATGCCGCTCTATCTTGCTTTACTGTGAATACAAAAAACTATTGTTTACCTGGGTTTATACTGTTACAAATAGCTAAGAGAGATCTAACAAACTCTGCAACTTGAGCAAACTCTCCACAACATGCACTGCTGTATATCTTGGATCTTGAAATCTCTTGTATTTAGTTTGTAAATATTCATTCCAACAATGTATCACTCAGCTTTTAGCTGAATTGTTTCTTGCTCTCAGGAATCCAAGAAGCACTGTAACAGCTCACAGAGTCCAGGACAGATCTTATCAGAGGTGGTATATCTCATTTCTGGTGATGGAGAGAACAGAAACAGGATGCAAAAGCCAGAAGCACACACAATTCTAGCTTTGTAGGAAACCTTCCTCAGGAATGATGTAGTGTCTAATGTATATTCTCATATTAATAGACTTAGATTAATAACATATGCCATTTTGCAATAGTCTGACAGCAAACATGGTACAATCTTCTACCTGACAAAGATGGCAGAAGAAAAATATAGCCATAACCTGTTATCCTCTTACATTCCTTTGCAACGACAGAGCTCGGTAAATGCATTTCCAGTAACAGCCTTCGCACGAGGCTGTGCACTAATGCCAACAGACAGATCAGCTGGCAACCAACCATGCAGGGCTGCGGGCAGGTTTGTCACCGCATCTGGCAGGTGGAGAAGAATGTGTAGGGTAAGGCTAACTCAGCTTACTTCAAACTCAACTCAGAACAGTCAAGAGTACAAGTAGATGCGAGCTCAAACTGAAAGGCTTGCATCTGCTGAAAGTTATAATGTAAACCATTAAATTACCAATATCCTTTCCTGTATTTGATTTGTTACAGGAAGAGGGTGATTTCTTCAAAATGGTATACTGGAATCTGTTTTTTCATTGTGAAAAAACACCATTTTTCAGTATAGTAATGGTAGCAAGAGCTCTGCCCACAAGTGTTTCCAAGAGTACAGGTAACCTGGGGGGAACGCCTGCCTGTTAACAGTCACTGTCCTGGGCTTAGATTGTCTCTGTGCTAATTGTAAGCTAACAGTTATTTGCTTAGACAGAATTAAAACAAAACCAGTGACAAAGTGAAGAATAAGTACTCCAGTCTCAAACCTAGGCAAGTCCTCAAAATTTTACACTTGAATGATTGGAATAATGGATCTGTTCTTCCTAGTGTGAAGGTGCAGAACGTGTAACAACAAATATTTTCCCAGTACAGAAGGGTCTCGTACTTCTACACTTGAAGCATCATCACATCAGTATATCATCTCTGTTTTGTATTGTGCTAGAGGGAAGCTTTGCGGGGATTCTAAGACACTCCATAGGACATGAAGGTGGTGAAACACTGGACCAGGTTGCCCAGAGAGGTGGTAGATGCCCCATCCCTGGAAACATTCAAGGTCGGGTTGGACGGGGCTCTGAGCAACCACATCTACTTGAAGATGTCCCTGCTCATTGCAGGGGGGTGGACTAGATGACCTTTAAAGGTCCCTTCCAACCCAAACCATTCTATGATTGTGTGTTAGCACCACTAACTGTCCTCTATTTGTACAGCCGATGAGACAGCATTTCCCTCGTCGGTGAAATCAAACATCTGAATCGCTCCTGTAAAATAGTTGCATCCTATCTGAATTCCTTTTATTCACATATGGATTTGCAGTCTAGTGAGCCATGTTAAGTACCAGTCTGCCACAGCAAAAATGGAGATAACATGCTTCTTCGCGTGGCTGAGAGTAGAGGAAGAAGACTGTAAAAAGGCAAACAATTTGAATCCAGTTACTTTACTTCAACACACAGAACTTCAGCAGATCGCTTTCATGGCAAAATGTGGTCCCAGAGTGGACCCCATAGGGTCCTGTAGGGACCCCATTTCTTCTGGCAACTGCTTCGACTTAAGTGTAGTACTTCCCTTTTTTTCCTTCTTTCTTTCTTTCTTTCCTTCTTTCCTTCTTTCTTTCTTTCTTTCTTTCCTTCTTTCTTTCTTTCTTTCTTTCTTTCTTTCTTTCTTTCTTTCCTTCTTTCTTTCCTTCTTTCTTTCCTTCTTTCCTTCTTTCTTTCCTTCTTTCTTTCCTTCTTTCCTTCTTTCCTTCTTTCCTTCTTTCTTTCCTTCTTTCCTTCTTTCTTTCCTTCTTTCCTTCTTTCTTTCCTTCTTTCTTTCTTTCTTTCTTTCCTTCTTTCTTTCTTTCTTTCTTTCTTTCTTTCTTTCTTTCTTTCTTTCTTTCTTTCTTTCTTTCTTTCTTTCTTTCTTTCTTTCTTCCTCCCTCTCTTCCTCTCTTCCTCTCTCTCTTTCTCTCTCTCTCTTTCTCTCTCTTCTCTCTTTCTCTCTTTCTCTCTTTCTCTCTTTCTCTCTTTCTCTCTTTCTCTCTCTTTCTTTCTCGCTCATCTTCTTTCCTTTTCTTCATTTCCCTCCCTCCCTCCCTTTCTTTCCTTCTTTCCTTCTTTCCTTCCTTCTTTCCTTCTTTCCTTCTTTCCTTCTTTCCTTCTTTCCTTCTTTCCTTCTTTCTTTCTTTCTTTCTTCCTCCCTCTCTTCCTCCCTCTCTTCCTCCCTCTCTTCCTCCCTCTCTTCCTCTCTTCCTCTCTCTCTTTCTTTCTCTCTTTCTCTCTTCTCTCTTTCTCTCTTTCTCTCTTTCTCTCTTTCTCTCTTTCTCTCTCTTTCTTTCTCGCTCATCTTCTTTCCTTTTCTTCATTTCCCTCCCTCCCTCCCTTTCTTTCTTTCTTTCTTTCTTTCTTTCTTTCTTTCTTTCTTTCTTCCTTCCTTCCTTCCTTCCTTCCTTCCTTCCTTCCTTCCTTCCTTCCTTCCTTCCTTCCTTCCTTCCTTCTCTTCTCTTCTCTTCTCTTCTCTTCTCTTCTCTTCTCTTCCTTTCCCTCCCTTCCTTCCTTCCTTCCTTCCTTCCTTCCTTCCTTCCTTCCTTCCTTCCTTCCTTCCTTCCTTCCTTCCTTCCTTCCTTCCTTCCTTCCTTTCCCTTTCTTCCTTTCTTTCTTCCTTTCCCTTTCTTCCTTTCTTCCCCTTTCTTTCTTTCTTCCATTCTTCCTTTCTTTTCCCCTCGATAAGGGCAGCGAGCGAGCTCGGTATCACTGCGGTAGATGAGAGCTTGCTGCCACCAGCAGGCGGACTGGCTGCTCTGGTTTCACTCCAGCGCCCTGCCTCCTGCTTCCCAGGTAGCCGTACACATTCCCCAGCTCTTCCACCGAGCTCGTGGGTATATAAATAGCAATGAGAGAGAGCTAATGAGCTACCCTAGGGCTGCATATAAATTATGGCTAAAAGTGACTTTAGTTAAGCGGCTATTAGTGCCTACACTGGGCACGCATGACTGAATGTGTGTTTAATTGCACTAACATGACTGCCACATAGTGCTAAATACAGCGGTGGAAACCCCTCCCCACTAGCAGTGACTCTTTCAAACCAGGATGGGGAAACTAAGAAGTGCCCAGGTGAAAAAACTATGTACTCTTTCTTACAAGATCACCATAAATTGATATTATTTAGCTTATTAGTAAAACATTGTATTTGTATTAGCATTTATTATTTTTTTTCAGTTACTTTCAGTAACAGTTTAAGTGCATCTGTAGATTACAGACACATACATACATACTGGGCAGCTGTAAGTCTGTGAACGCAATTGTTGGAGTCACTGGAGCTACCTCAGCATGTATCAGTTGAAGAGCTTTGCCTAAGAATTTCTCCGTAGAAGAACACTGGTACTACAGCTACATGCTGCCCTCACATAATTTATTTAACGTTATTTGTGGAAAAATTTATACATCAAAAAATACTTTATCCAAAGCTAATGAGGAGTTGGTTTGTTCTTGTGTTTTTTTCCTAGAGAATCTAACTATACAATCCTGGACTGTTCAGCTAACCTTTTCCATAAAGATCCATTTTTATAGAACAGGCACAAGTACTCTGTAAATAAAACATACTCATCTTCACTGATCTGTGAGCCTGGATTCTTTCCATTGGCATTCCTTGGTATATCGGTGATCTGTCTTGTGATCTTGAGAGAGCTTCTTAGCCCAGCAGTGTCTTGTAAACCTTAGATCAAGATCAACTAAATAGTGATTGGGAATTATTAATCTTTGTGGGACTGGAAAGGAGTTCCGAAGCATAATGGCCTTTCCCTCCAGCCGAAATGCCTAATGGCATCCCTTTCCCCAGAAAGTGCAATAACATCTGCTGAGGCTTTCTAGTAACAGCTTGCTTCCCACAGTGGTGAGTGACATTACAGGGGTGAAGCAGCTTACAAATGCCATTTTCACCATGGATCCTAATGAACACTAGTTAATAAATTACCTCTGTTTCCCTGAAAAGCCATCCCAGGTATGACTGGGGAAAGGACTCATCTGTAGTTCTGATTAGCAATATAACTCATCTAGACCCCTTAAAACCCCCAAATGTCCATCAATACCAGGTAGACAGTTGGCTCATTCACGGAACTCCGAGGCCATCTGAAGGTGGCCGATGTGACAGCAGGGAATGGGGACAGCTGCATAATGCTCCTACATGCTGACACGCACGGCTGAAGGGCCCCGAGCTCCTGAAAGCAGCCAGAAGACGTGGTTTGCCTGTGCCCATTGCTCTGCCTTCCCGCGCCCTTCACAAAATCCAGACAGGTCCCAGCAGTTTGCCTTACTTGATGGGCACCTCTCCTGAAGAGGCAACTTCTCAATGTCCAGGTACTCAAAGCCCATAACATTTGTATGGCCATACCCATATCGACATGTAAATAGACAAATTTCAAGGGCCATTCTGTTTTCTTTAAAACAATCACCTATTTTCTAATTTTATTAGGAGCTAGTGGGCAGCCTTTTTCTGTTTTGTACTGGCGGTATTTATTCTGGGAATAATTCCTCCACTAAGCTATTCTCCTATTCACAAGAGATAGCGGCTCTCCTTTGAATTTGTGAGTGCATTGTACCACTGGCCAGAACTAAAGCTGCCAGAACCATCTGGTAATTCATTCTTAATGAAAGCATATGTTTAGAAAATTATCATTTTGCTTCGTTTTCTGCCTGTACCCTGTTGGTGTCAACACTCTCTTCCCATACTCTGCACTTCAAAAATGGTAAACACATTCTAAATACTAAGCCTAGCCTGGATTTGCAGGGATGAATGCAACTACAGAAAGTTTCAAAGAGCTCTAGGAAATGGAATTCACTAAAGAACTAACTAGTCCCACAAGGCTCAGGCTAACGAATGCACAAGCAAACTTCACAGGAGCTGCGCTTCCAGGCTTGAGCTTCCTACCTACTTTCACTTTAATACACAGTTTCCCTTGGTGACTCATTTTGTCTGCACAACCCCCTGAAGGCCTTCTGCTATGACTACTCTTTCTTTTTTCACACATCATGGTATATGGAGTTGCTTTGAACTTTGACTGGTTGAGTCAAAAGGATGCTCCACGGGTGCTGGCCCTTTGACCTCACAGGAAAGGAAGATTTTTCTCATCTGAGGAAGCTATGAGGAAGCTTTGCAGATTATGTAGGAAAAGGCTTTCTTCAAGGAAGCCTACGTTACTGTACAGGCAAGAAGCCCACCAAAGAAGGAGAATCTAATGCTCAAACTCAGTTAAACCTAGTGGCTGGCCTTCCATGATGCTTCCATGACCCACTATAGCTTCTTGTGGGACCAGAAAAGGACTCTCTATTCCTGGCTCTCAAGTCTCCAAGTGCTACTTGAAGCAAGTTAGTCTGGAAACGGCGCTACAGTAAGGGGCAGAGGGGGTTCCTCCAGGCTGATGGAGGTTGGGGCGCATGGGCGAGACACCCTGCTCCCGCTGGCTTGGCACAGCACGTCTCCATGGAAAAGTGCTACCACTGCCCCCTTGATCTCTCCTAGCTTGGTGTGAAAGTAGGGGAGGAGAGGTGGGGTCGCTCTAGTTGAGGTAGAAAATGCAGGCAGGCTATAATGATATTTATCTGTTGCTCTTGTTACCGTCCTATTAACTATTCATGGCACGGTACATTGAAGGAAATTCACCTTTTTTTTAATAGATGCAATTTAATTTTTTTACCTTTTTTTTAACAATGCTTTACATTTTTTAAATGGTTACAAATTGAATTCCCCTTTACCTGGCAGGACCCCACCTCCCGCACAGAGCCTGCTGGAACAGTGGCACAATTCTGGGGAGAGATGCTTTTCCTTTTTGGATACAAACTGCTATTCACTGTTTGGAGTCTTACTGGAAGTTTCTTTCAGGAACAAAAACTGATGTTGAAGTCAGGTCTGTTTCTGACTTTTGTCCTTTTTTACCTACAAAGACTAAAACCAAAGTTATCAAAAAAGGGCAAGCACTTTCTTCCCAATTTCAAAATTCTTTCAGCAGAGCCCTCACAGAAAGTCGTCTCTGGCCATAGAATTTTTATGAGGCCACGTGCCTGATGCTTGCTCTGGTTACCTCCTTGCTTTTCTGATGTTTCCGTGTCAGCCTGTGCTAGTTTTGCTGCTTCTCTTCACATCTAGCTCCATCAAACCGTGCCCACACCTCTGCATTTGTATTCAACCCAAAGAAAACCTTCTCTTTTATCTGGGATCCTCACAATGGTGTATATTGCTATGTTCTTGGCAATGCCTCCTTTCGTTTCAGCTATCTAATTCCATGAAGGGGCTTGACTGTTTCTTACATTTTATTCTGAATGAAAAACAGCTTTAGGACTAACTGCTACAAGGAGATTTTGTCCAAGCCCTAGCCTAATGCACCCTAACCCTCACTGAAACCATCTTTCAGAATGAAATTCTGACTTTGAGATTTGACCTTTACAAAGGTCTGAGGTTCCTAGAGAAAACTTCTTGCGCTAATTGGATATATAGAAGTTGAAAGTTCAGACTATAGGGTCAGAAATGTTCTTCTTTGACAAAAAGAAATATAAAACCAAACCAAAATACTGTATTGTGTTACTGCAAGGCAGACATTGCGGCTGGTCTGGGCATTCTGGGTGTATAGCTGGAATTAGCTCAGCCCCTCAGTTTCTTCCCCTCGTGACCACAGGAGACCCTTTTCTGACAATGGGCTCCTTCCACCGTCAGCCTACCCATCAGTGCATCAGTCTCAGCTCACAACCAGGTTTGCCCGGCTGTAATTGTAAAGAGCAGTGCTGTCTGATGTCCCTTAGTGTGGCAGCACACTCAGATGTCTCTCGCATTTGCAGAGCATCACTGTTCCTTATCTCTGGAAGGTCACACCGGGAGGATGATCCCCACAAACATGTGGGAAAAAGCACGTACAGGGCCCTTTGTGGGACCAGGAGAGGGATATCTCCAAAGGCAGAAGCACCACAAACATGTGAAGGATCTCCAGGGCCGTAAGGAGAGAGGCATGCATGGAAGGCATGAAAAGGGACCAGATTTCCCTCATGCCAGCGTAGAGACATGACCTCCCTCTCCTACCCCTGCTAACAGAGAGATGGATAGATTCCTACACTTCCCAGGAATGGCATTGAAGGTTTAAAATCCTCATCTCTTCCCTGAAATATTGGAGTGTTGTTCACAGCCCTCCAGACTAGAGCAATTGGATTTTTTCCTTCTGGCTTGTACAGCCTCCTCTGTGTTTTAAACCAAGCCCAAACAAACCGAATCAAAATCCATTTTACCTGTGCTGAGATGGACTGGAGACTGCGGGGGGCAGGGGGGGCGGTTCAGCAGGAGCTTCTTGCTGCAAATACAAAGGGTAGGTCACTACCAAGGCAGCCCACTGCTGGTCCATCTGCCTGGCTAAAATGCCTTCTTCTCTAGTGATTGACCTTGTGTTAAAAAAAGTCTTACCAACCATCGAAACATAAACATGCATTGGCAAATGTGAGGGAAGTTAATAGCGCTGCATCCGCAGGTAGCTGCAGCACGCGTACTTTGTTCAATGAGACTTCTCAAGAGCTGCCAGTCACATTTGGAAGCAGAAAAATCACCGTGCAGTTGCAACTTAGTCCAATGTGGACCAAGACACTTATATTCAGTGACTGAGAATAAAGCTGGATGCAATATATTCTGTGTCATTTCAGTGGCAGAGATCCATCACTCACAGACACGATCGGGGAAATTACCTTGTAGAAGTTTCCTTCTCTCTTGCAAATGATGTAAATACTGTATGGACAATATAAGCTGGTTTGTATCACACACACACACACACAAAGGCCGCTGTTGAAGAAAAAACTTGGAAATTGTAAGGTCAGGGATGTCCAAGTTAGAAAAGGCTTTTGCAAATTCCCTTCTGACGCTAACTGCAGTTACATTATAAAACACTATTTTCACCATAGAACGCTTGCGTTACACATCAGACAGAAAGTAGGACCCACTCAAAGAAGAAACTATTTGGCATTTTGGGTTAGCCACACTACCCTGCATCTGCCATGGTCCTTGACCAGGTCCTTGGTCCTTGACCAGGGCTGTGTTCAACTACATTTCCCACGGGCTCTGCTCTGACGCTCCCTCTCCAAAGTGACTCCGTCACAAGTGCTTATCCATAAGGCTTCCCATTGCAGGGCTCTAAGATTACCTTATTTCAGCCGGCATTCCTGAGCACTAGTTAGTATGTGGACCTTTTGTGCATGTAATAATTATGTGTAATTATGTTGTTGTTGTTATTATTGCTGTTGTTGATGTTGTTGTTATTATTTTTTCCCATAAGACTTATGGGAAAAAAGTAAATGATGCTGCTTTACAGAATGCAAACTAAAGCACACTGGGTAAACCCACTAAGGATGTGCAGACAGCCAGCATTTTGGCATTTCCTACTTGCTTCTCAATTAATATTGCAGCCATTTCATGTTGTTTAATTATTTTTAATGTCATTTTAGAAAGAGTGACAAATAGAGTAGTGTAACACGCCACTTGCCTACAGCCAAGCCAAGTTGCTCCTGCTTAAATAACTGCACTAGAAAATAATGGATTATTGAAAACAATTCTAGCAGGAATTAACTTTAACAGAATTAATATTAGTCTTGTCCTGTCAAGGGAGGGAGGTTAAAAGAAACTGATGTTTGCAGTTTAGGCACAGATAATTAGAAAGAAGGTAATCTCCTAGAAAAGAAGTAAATAAAGGTTAGTGAGCCAGGCCTAATATTAGACTTTGCTGGAGCAGTTCATGTACAGAGCGATCGGAGTGTACGGCCAACAAAAAAAAAATCACTAAAAGTGAACACAACCTCTTGTGGGGGGCGGGTCTTGAGGCACAGGGAAGGGTCCAGTTCTCATTGCACCCTACCCCTGGTAAGATGAAGGCTGCGCTGCCCTACTTCCACAGAATTTACCGTATCTGTTTAGAAACTGAACGTCATTGCTGCAATAATAAAATATGGTGGTGAAACTGCAAATAAGTCCACAGTGAAGGTGCAAATAGGTGTTTCTGAAGTGAACGTGCAAGTTAATAGAAGCAGAGCTGATTTTCTTCTCGCTTGTTAGCAGTAAGAAGCTGTAACTCTATCCACAGCTCTGCAGGGTACGCGCAGAACTGATCAATGCGGAGGTGAACTCTTGAGCTGCGGTTACTGAAAACCATCAGCTGCTTTCAGGGGAATCAAAGTTGCTGATGGCAATACAAATGCAGTAAAAGCATCCTGGCCGTTCGGAGGGGATATCACATAACGGGGAACCAACCGATCGTTCAACAGTAGCTTCCATGAGTGGCGAGAGTTAGCAGGATTTAATGGGCTATCCAGCATGGATGGAGCGTGCCCCAAACAACAGGAATTTGCTGAACTGATTCTCTTTAAACCGGTTTTGAAAGGGCCACGGCAATCCTATAACTTAGTTTCTGCATACTTCAGTATAATGTGGAAAATAATATGCAGGGCTATTTTGGGTTGCAAGGGCATATTGGCTTAGAGAGAGATAGCAACACATCAGGCATGCTGTCGTGTTTGTGTAGCTTCTGGACTGGCTGGCTGGCATCGAGTCAGCTCAGAGCCTGGGCAAAATGAGCTCAAATCTGTTCACACTCTTCTGTGCATTGGCAGTGATGTGTCTCCACTCACATCCCCACACTGAAACATCGAATTTAACAGAAAATATTCTTGTGGTATTTAGCTTTGGGTTTACTGTTTCCCTAATAATTTTCCTTCAGAACAGACGGGTAGGAAAAATAAGGATGAAGAAGCGGGAGCTGTAGTGATTTGGTGTCTCAGATCCACTCTTGAGAATGGTCACGCCTGTAAATGGGGAGGATTTCTTGCTTTGAAGCGTTCTTTCCCAATTGCGATGAGCAGAGTTACTGTTCACCAAGCAATCGCAATGGCTTCAAATTGCAGATCCAGAAAACTGCTGCAAAGTGTTAAATAGATCTTCTGGTACTCTGGAGGATCGCAACGCGGCCTTGATCACTTTGTGATCTACCAGTTCATCAGCTCCCTGGACTCCCTGGTTAGGCACCTTGTTTCTGTAAGGAACTAGATGTGTATAGCACCGTTCAGAAGGAAACCAGCTTTAAGGTGGAAAGGGAGGAGTGACAACCTTTACCTGGAAAAGTTGAGGCCACAGAGGAGCATGATGCATTTGCTGTATTTCCTCTGACCTGAATAAAATACCTGATGTGAGGATGTTTCTGCTGCAGCCTGTGTGGTCACAACGGGGAGGAGCTTCAGGTCCTCACTCACCAGCTTGAGCAACATCCTTACTTTTTCTTATAGGAAGTCAACAAGTTCCTCATCTGGATGGTTAGCCTTTGATCCTACGGTGCTTGAACCCAACTAGCTGATTTCATGATCCTGGCAGTCAGGTAAATTTCTTACACTTTTTTCCACAACCATCCCCAAGGCATTTCTGAGTGCAGGATACTGGCGCCATCATACCTTCAGCTTGACAAGCTAGGTTTTCACTTCAGCTATCAGGTGAGTGCTTTCAGAGGCTTTTATCTATTTCTTGTTCATGGAATTTTATGTACCTGTGTTTGGGGGGAGAACAAGGTTCCATTTTAATCCGGTTTATCTCACTCTCGAGTTTCTCTGGGCTGGTAATAAGTCAGAGGCAAGTTTTTTGTAAGAGGTCGTTTCACAGCTTGGTGTGAGAACATTCATGTAAAGCCACGTTCTGCCCTTGTTTACACTCTGCAGCTCCGGTGGTTTTGCTGGGGATTTGATGAAGGAAATAAGGTCAGGATGCAGCTCTTTGAGTCCAGTCCCAACAAACTTACTCTGGAAAAAAAAAAAAAAAAAAAAAAAGCTTGTGGGTTTCCTCCGCCGAATACCCAACGCAATGGAAGGAAACGTATGCTCCTCCAAGTGACCATGGAAACCGGTGCCTGGGTTTCCAAGGTGATTTTCTGGCAAGAGGCCAAAGGAGGAAGCAGTAACAAAACAGGATCCTGGGCTGGCGGCAGAAAGCATCCACATTCCTGGCGATGCAGCAGCCCGTGCTGAGGAGGCTGAAGCCACAGAGACAAACAGAGCAAACTCCTCACTTTAAAGTCACCGCAGGTGATTTTTTTCACCACAGCAAAGGACGGGTAACTCAGTCTGTGGTCCCAGCTTCCGCGCGCATCTATCTGTTTCCTTTCCTGTCTGGTGAACATCGGTCTTACCCCACTAACATCTTAAGGCTCATATAAGCTCACTTTTGATAGAAAATAAATGAGAAAAATGATATGGGGAAAGAGAAAAGAGCCTTGAGGTTAGGAAATTCTCACACTCTGTAGACACTTATTTTTAATGCTTCATACTAGTAAATAGGAGTGGTTTTCTATCTTGCATTTTGCAAGGCATGGAAGATATATGAAAAAGGATCGATTTCTCTCTGAAGTGCAATGAGGAGACATTGCAGAGCACATGGGTATTCAAACCAGGCTCCAAACCAGGGTACAGCAGAACACCTCCTTCCACGTCTTTCAGGAGGATCAGGACTCTCCCTATCTGCCTATCAGTGTAATTCTGTCCTGGAGCAAAGGTGAAATACGGTGAGGTGCACACAACGGAGTGGAGAAGGAGGAAGGACCAAACCATTTATTTTTGCAGAAGAGAGGAAGTGGCATAGATGTGCACGTACAGACAGACATATGTGCTCCTCCAACTCTGCGTGAGCGTTAAAGCCTGTCACAGAACGCTCTCACGTCATCAATTGTGGAGTCTACTGATGTACACCACTTACATGACCACAAGCAAGTACAGACACAGCATCTAACAGCGGAACAACCCAGCAGCAGGGATGTCGCTGAAGCTTAGATGAGGAACTGTTGCAAATTAAGACCAGCCGCAGCAGGAGAGCTACCCACCCTGATACAAAAAGTCTGATCCGGAAAGAGCTGAAAGCTGTTTCCTTTCTGCTGGAAGAGAAGGAGCCAAAGGAGTTTGAAGCTTCCCTCTACCTGTCGGGAGGAACTGCTGAGTGTCAAAATCGCAAACATGAATCAAACTGTTGCTAAGTGTTTTCTTGTGTGTTTATATTTGTGCTTTCAGCTATAAGTAAAGCCTTATGAAGCTTGGTTGCCAGGTTTTTCATTAACGTCAGAAGGTCCTATTATATTGCTGCAGGATACGGTTATTGACAAGTTATTTTAAGATTGTTTCATGGCCACAGGATAGAACCAAATTATCCTTAAAAGTGCTGTGAAGCATTTTGACATTAAGTCTTCACTTATCTAATTGTGGGGTTGCTTTCAGAATTCCTCTTCTTCCCCTCTCTTCAACTTTTAATGGAAAATCTGTGCTTGCAATTGGTGGAGATGTACAATAGCAGTTGCTGAAAGCACTTTGCTCACCACAAACACAGAGCCTTTCTGAAAGCATGCGGAGGGAGCACTTGTTTAGCCCAGTGGAAGTACAGTAGAAATGAACACTAACTGCAATGTGGGATGCATCGGCCACCGCAGTAAGGGGAGGTGGTGACGAGGAGGGGAGGGGATGTAACCCGCATGAGTTAGTCAGGCTGTGCCAAGAAAACCCTTCCTGACCTTACCATCGATAAACTCCCATATACATATTTATTACAAGGTAAGTTCAGTTTTTTTGCTCCTCTGAGATTATATATCTCACCGTTAGTGGGATATATATATCCCACTATAGTGGGATATCCCTCCCAGTGTAGTCTGAACACTCAGTTATACAACATGGTTGTGTCTACTCCTCTCCTTTACTTTCCCATCCAGGCTGTACCTGCACTTGGACATGGTAATGCTGCACTACACTCAAATGAGTTTTATGATTTCTGTGGGGTTCAGGTCAGTACTAAATGTAGCTCTTTCTTTGCATCTTCTCTGCATGCTAAGACAAAATCTGTTTGCAGTCTCACAAGCATGGGACATACCTTCTCCATCAGTTCAACTTGATGCCCAGATACTGCAGCCTGGGTCATGGCAATCCCAGGCACAAATACAGGTTGGGCCGAAAATGGCTTGAGAGCAGCCCTGAGGAGAAGGACTTGGGGGTGCTGGTGGACGAGAAGCTCAACATGAGCTGGCAATGCACACTTGCAGCCCAAAAAGCCAACCATATCCTGGGCTGCATCAAAAGAAGTGTGGGCAGCAGGGCAAGGGGGGTGATTCTGCCCCTCTAGTCTGCTCTGGTGAGACCCCACCTGGAGTACTGTGTCCAGCTCTGGAACCCTCAGCACAAGAAGAACATGGAACTGCTGGAACAGGTCCAGCGGAGGGCCACAAAGATGATCCGAGGGCTGGAGCACCTATGCTCTGAGGACAGGCTGAGAGAGTTGGGGTTGTTCAGCCTGGAGAAGAGAAGGCTCTGGGGAGACCTCATAGCAGCCTTCCAGTACCTAAAGGGGGCCTACAAGAAAGATGGGGAGGGACTCTTTATCAGGAAATGTAATGATAGGATGAGGGGTAATGGTTTCAAACTGGAAGAGGGAAGATTGAGATTAGATATGAGGAACAAATTCTTCACTGTGAGGGCAGTGAGGCACTGAAAAAGGTTGTCCAGGGAGGTTGTGGATGCCCCATCCCTGGAAGTGTTCAAGACCAGGCTGGATGATCTTTAAGGTCCCTTCCAACCCGAACCATTCTATGATTCTATGACAATCCGGAGCAGCTTGGTGTATCCCCATGCAAAGGGCAGCAACACGCACAGGTACTAGCGCAGGTAGTCCTTTGAAAGGACTAGTCACGTTACTGATGTACCACACCTGAACTAACTAACCCATGTGGGTGACTTTACCTTCCATACCACCTACCTATAGTAATGTCTGTAGTCTACTGAGCACTTCAGGGTGAGGCAGGATGACTGAGAACAAGCTCTCTCTTGAAGAATGAGTAAGATTCGCCACAGTCATTTCCTGTGACTTGGGGATATCCAGACAGATAAAGGACTAAATTGGTTTTTTGTAAGTACAATTAAAATACCGTAAAACTAGCACAGCTCACTGCAAATGAAATAATTGTACGCGACTGTACATAGTTCACCTGGTGAAATAACCCCATTAACACCCTGAAGTTTAAATATGCTGAACTACTGGAGGTGAGACATTTGTGTTAGAAAAATAAAACTATTTGAACTCTGAGTCTATTATTCTGAGATATCCATTGGCCACATATAGACATTTCCTAAGAATTAAAAGCTTTGTATTAAAGAGGTAGAAATATCAGACAAAAAAATTGCCATATAATTACCATGTCTACACCCCATACTAAGGACAGCTAGTGAAAGAAGGTAAAATGAACACATAGGCAGGAGCCAGCAGAAGACTTGGCAGCACTTACGAGACTTCTACATAAAGTAATTACACACGCCACTGGTCTGAGATCAATTATTTATATCCTCTTTTATATATTGTAGCTCACCTTTTATTGGCGATTGTTATTACCAATTCACTTCAACAGAGGGCAAAAGAGACTGAAGTTGTCATCTCAGGCTGGAGGTTGCATGCAAGAGTGAGAATTAAGAGATCTGGGAGGATTACATAGGATCGGAAACATGACCAAAATAAAAGAAAAATACTAGAGCTGTACAGGGTTTGGGTAATTTTAATTTCCCTTAATGCCTCACTGCTCTCCCTATCTGTGAATCACGCTGAAATAAACACAAGAGCTTGGTAAAACAAAATGAACTCCAAACTCTTCTCAGTCATTTTTCTCTACTCTTGAAGAGGTTGTAAGCACTAATTTAATAGTACCGGGAAAATAGACGGTTTGGTGAACTGGAAGCACATTCTCCTACATTTTCTTTTGCTGACTTTTAATGCAGCAAATTTCCGAATAATTCAGTGCACTTAAGGGAATTTCTTGTGGGGAATGACCACTTTATTTGTTTCTATTTTCTCTCTGATTTTATTTCTCCATTAGAATGGGGGCTTTGCAGGCTCTCTAATAGAGCATTTCAAAGGGTCTCTTTTCTGTTACTGAGCTTCAAACTCTTTCAGTAACACTTTAAAATTCACCTGCTTTCAGACACAAAGGTATAATATCCCAGCGGTTATTAAAAAGTCTAATGTCTTATGAAATGTGAAATAACAGACTTTGTTTGGTCTCTGGGATAATTACTTCTTTCATTCCACCTAAGAATGCAGAACAGAAAGACGGCTGTGTTCTCTGCTCTGCAACGAATCCCACTACTTTGACCTTCGTATCCTTAAAGAATTCCTCACACAGGGATACTTGTCTCCTGCTATTCTTCCCAAATTTTGCCTTCACTGATACAATTTGCTGTAGCAGCCTTAATACAGTATCTTTCAATAATTGATAGCTTTCCCACCAAACTCTTTCCCTCCAAGTTTGTTTTTTTTTAAGTACACTTGACCTACCAGTCGTCCACATTTGCTGACTGTCTGCTTCCTTGATGTTCATGGTTTTTATTTGGCTATGACTATGTTTTAAACAGTATGGATTTTGTCCCCCGGCAGTTTGTAAGTGCTGTGAAAGACAACATTTGAATTCAAAATTATCTTGACAAATGAGAAAGGGTTGATGAAATGAGGAAATATAACAAAAACAAAGGGGGGAAAATGTCCGCTTAGAAGCAGAAAATCAACTACAGAAATACAAAAGGGGAAACAGCCTGACAAAGAACTCAACTGCAGAAATTAATCTAAGACTTTCTGCAGAATGCAACAGAAATATGAGATGACAATGTGATACTGCTGCAAAAAAAGTAATTGTTGCTCTGGGATATGTTAGAAGGAGCATCACATTCAAAACAGTACAGCAATTCTATTCACTGTGGGTGAGTTCTTACCTGGAATACAGTATTTGTTTTTGGGCGCTATACCTTAAAATAAAGGGTTAGGAAATGAAAGAAGGTGTACAGAGGTACTGACTTGTAATGGAAATACTAAGGCGGCAGAAATGAAGTAGGAGCGGATATAGCTGCGTAAACACAAGAAGAAACAGCAGAACAATGTAAAAAATGGGCTATATTCATAAATATGGACGTAGTCCACAAGGGTAGAATTGAGGACTGTTGCCTGTGTTAAGCCCAGGAGGCCTGCACTCCAGTAAAACCACCCACAGCCTATCTGTCAGCAGAAGACCTTACACTCTAACACAATGAAGATGGGAAGAAGGTTACAGCACATCACATATGCCATTCCCTTTCCTTTCAGCCCAGCTGGAATTCAGACTATGGCCTTAAGGAATGTAGAGCAGACCTGCCTAAAATTGATGGAGGTGGAAGTTTAGCAAAATTCTGATGCAAAAGGATCATGCCATAGTAATTTTTGACTCTTGAGTATAAAAGACCTGTCCAAAAAGTAATTTGTTGTTGTTTAAGAGATGTGATGAGGACCTGACACCTAGTGTCCCTTCACAGAATCACAGAAGGGTTGAGGTTGGAAGGCACCTCTGGAGGTCATTTGGTCCAATTTTCCTGCTCAAGCAGAGCCACCTAGAGCTGGTTGCCCGGCACGGTCTCCAGGCTGCTTTTGAATATCTCCAAGGATGGAGAGTCCATGGCCCCTTATCCTTTGTGTCGGACACAAGTGGCCCAGGCCAGACCACCTCAACACTTATGTCTTGTTTCTTGTGAGTATGTGGATGTGAGAGTGTTAAGTGAATACAACATTGAGAAAATGACAGTGAGTAGGTAAAGCCAATTTACTTAGAGATTTTGTAAAACAACATCACCTTCTCCTTCCATAGAGTCTCACACTGAGTTTTTTACACTAACTTCTTAGCAGAGAGGAAAGCACAGGCAGTGGTACGTGCTGGAAGGCTGAAAGGCCTGGGTTTGTGTAGCCTGGATGAGAAAAGCTGTAGAGGAATTAAGGTGATAGTTTTCCATACGTATTACATTATTATTAAGAGGACAACAACCAGCTGTTCTCATGGATGCTGGAAGAAGGACAAAAAGAAAACAGCTTCAGTCGCTGCTGCAAAACGATTTTGGTTGAGTATCAACAGGAGTGAAAACCTGGCAAGAGCTTACCTGGGGAGACCTTACGGCCTCCTCACCAGACACTGTGAAGCATGTGACCAGCTTTTTGTCACCAATGTCTGGATGCGTTCAAACCTGTCTTACAGCTGGGGGCTGGACCAGACCGCGCATCAGCAGCGCGTTTTCGGTGCTCGGTGCCAGATTTATTGCCAAAGGCCCTGTGACTCGGAGACCCTGGTGCCAGCCCAGATCCATGTCAGTTAGAGACGTGGTGCCTGCGCCAAAGTTTTGTCACCACTGGGCTACACAATCTCTTTTAGTCTCTTCCTGACCTATGTTGTTATGGTTGCTATGAAACCCTTACTCATGGAAGCAATTTTTCCACTGGCTCTGTGGACTTCTGCTCTGTTTCTCACTACCAGGAATGTTAAAACATTTTTATTTCTTTTTCAATAAAATTGAAAACAGCTATGCTTGAACTAGGGGGAGGGGGGAGGGAATTTGTTTTAGCCTAACTTTTTCATTTCAGCTGTCTTTTGAAAAACTCTATTTGTTGGCAAGATGTTACACAACTGCAATTCTTTGAGCAGATCTTTTGTTATTATCTGTCTGACAAGGAGATGGCAGCAGGGTGGTGCTGTTGCATTTTTCTCTTCATTTGCTTTTTTGGTTTTTTTAATCTCTATTTTTCAGGAGTAACCAAACCGAGCTTCTGAAGCTTTGGTGGTTTGCCAAAAGTACACATGGAAATATTTGCATCAGGTATAAAGTTAAAAAAAACCCAAATAGCTATGCATTTTCAAAATGTTTTAGGGGAATTTTGAACACAGTACTCCCATGGCCTTTTCAGATAACTGCAAAACTTGGCTCTAAAGCAAGCTATGAGATTGAACATTCAGGTATTGAAGGATGAATGAAGCCTACAAAATCTTTATGCTGTGTAATTGCTGGGAGAAATCTTATAATGAGAGCCGGACTGAAGTGGTAGATCCTCTACCTGTACTTTTAGTGGGCTGAAGTTAAAAAAACATAGCTTGTGTACAGTCTGGTTTTGAAGTGCTCCTCTTTTCTATGTTTTTTTGTTGTTTTTTGTTGGTTTTTTTTTTTCACTTTGCAGCATTTCTATTACATTTTCATTCATGAAATGTGAAAATAGGAGGCAGGTAACTAAGGTAACAATCATGTCCGTGGTGTGTATCCGGGAGTGCACAAGTCTCACGTCACAGTCATAAGCTGTACCTTGTCTGTAACAATCCCCGCTCTCCTCCCATCATTTAGGAAATAAGATGTCACCAGCGGGACCACAGTTTGGGGAGGACCCACAAGGAAGGAGGACACCTGAATATTGCACAATCCAAATATACATAGATGTCACTGCAACTGTTTGCCGGGCACGTGGAAACCATGCGGTGCCTGTGGCTGAGTCAGCCTGGGGTAGATGCTCCTGGCAAGGAGCCGGGTAATTCACTCGGCCCTTGTAGCCTCACTAAGTGTGAAACCTGGCCAGGAGTCGTGACAATGAGTAAGGCACATGCTGAGGTGGTCAGGGCAGACTGGCTGTGTCACAGGGCAGCACGCTGTAAGTCAAACTGGGGACACAAGAAAACATGTCTTACTATGCATCATTACCCTCTAGCAGGTATCCCCATCGTACTGCCTTCCTTCTCCGGTTCAGCTCTGTGCTGCTTTCTTTATCTAACAGGGTGAGAAAAATGCCTGGTGTCAGATGGTACAGATAGTGCTCGTTTGCTAATACCGGTGCTGTCATCAATAAGGTCGAGAGACGTAGTTTCTGTTCTGATGAATTCACTCATGTCCTTGCAGACTATTTCTCTTTTCAAGCCATCAGTGTCAGTGGGTCTTTGCTAAGCATAGTTGCTCCAAAACTTCCCAATTAAATTTCTCAACTTATTTTTGTCTGAAAGTGCCTGCACTTAGACTCGCTGTACTGTCGTGACCCTAAACCGCAGCTGCTTGACAACAGATAACCGTATTAGCAAGTGACAAGCTTATCTGACAAGTGGCTTTTGGTCCAGATTCTTGTCTGTACAGTTTAGACATCATGAGTCCTGTGGGCCATTTTGGTATCAGCAATAGACTAGAGATTGAAAATAGATTGCTTACATGTATTTATTGCTTTACACAGAAAAAATAAAGTTTACCTTGCTCTTTTCTCCTTTCCCCAAACAGGACTCCCCCCTTTCTTCAATCCATCTCTTCAGTCTTATTTTCGTTTCTTCCCACTATTCAAGCTCAGTCCAGTCAAGCTCTGGGCACCCCTCCAGACATCTTTCCATTTCAGGAACTCTCTACTTTTCCCCTGGAACCAGTATATATGTGAGTAGATTGGTAGATTGCTGAGCACTCAAATCCCTTTTTGTCAGCACTTCTGCCCCCTTGGCATTCCTGCGTAGTGACAATTCTGCATTCCCTGTATTGCAAAATTTTGCTGGTTTGTATCTGCAAATGAAGTTAGAGATGACGACAGCCTCTCACCTGTAGAACGGTTAACTGAGTTGAATACATCAATAGAGCTCTAGAGATGGGCTTTTTATTCAGCCTTTGAGCCTTCCCCCTCCAACTTCTGCTGCCTTCTCCAAATAACTCTGCAATACTTACTGGTTTGGGGTTTTTTACGTAAGTGAGCTTTGGATTTTCAGAAGTGTTTAGCAACGGTGAGTCCTTCAATGTTTAGGTGCATAATTTGACATGTTTTAAAAAGACTCAGGAGTTTTACTCCTGACCCAATTTTCAAAAGGTAAACATACGGACGAAACCATGAAAATCTTTGAACAATCTTCATCCTGGCTCCTGTTAAGAAACTGTTCCCTAGTTAGTTTTAAAATGGCGTTTGATCAGCTTATGATAGGACAAGAGGAAGAGGCCCCAGGGAGGGGCCAGGGGAGGTTTAGGTTGGCTACTAGGAAAAATTTCTTCACCTAAAGGTGAAGAACGACATTGTCCATGTCAAACATTGGAACAGGCTGCCCAGGGAAGGGGTGGAATTGCCATCCCTGGAGGTATTTAGAAGATGGGTAGATGTGGTGCTTGGGGACATGGATTAGTGGTGTTTTTGTCAGAGTTAGGTTGATGGCTGGACTCAATGATCTGAAAGGTCCCTTCCAACCTAGACAATTCTATGATTCTATGCTATGATCACATATATGAATTCTGCCATATGGGAAACTGCAAAAACCAGAACAAAATGCACAATGATTACTATAATGTTTTTCCAGCTTCCCCCTTTTAATCATCCAGGATGCTGCCAATGAAGTAAATAAACGTGCCTGCTTACAGCGCACGACTCGGATAACCATCTCTGCCCCTCTCTGCCCGAAGATCGGTAGGTGCCTTCTCCCTTCTCTGACGGCTCCAGCAAACTGCTCGTTACAAGGTGACAACGCTGCAAGGACTAAGGAAACCCAGCGCTGCCTGTCTCGAATCGCACCCGCAGCTCCCCCTTCCCGACGCTCAGCGCTGGCGAGCCCCGGGACGGGCTGTGGGCGACAGCCCGGCGCTCAGCTCGCCCGGGCAAGGGCGGACTGGCCCGCCGGGGAGTGGGGGTGGCCGCCCCGCCCGCCCCCCGCCCCGCCGCCCCCGCCGCCGCCGCCGCTCCGCCTCCGGGGCAGGGAGGGCTCGGGGCGGACCGGGCTCCCCGGCGGCGGGAGAGCGGGCGCGGGGGTCCCAGCCTCGGGAAGATGAACGCGGAGAACCAAGACGTGCTGCTGGATCTGGAGGGGGAGGAGGAGGGAGAGGAGGAAGATGATGATGATGACGGGGAGACCGGTGAGTCGCGGGCTGGCGCGGGGAGGGTGTCCCCGTCCCCCCCTTCCCGGGGCTGCGGCGCGGGGAAGTTCCTCCCGGAGCCGGTGTCGCGGGTGGGGAGGGCACCTGCTGTCGCCGCCCCTCCGGGCGGCGAGCGGGACGGTGGCCGGAGGGGGCTGGCAGGCAGCGGGGCATGCACCACGGCTCGCCTCCTCCTGCTACAACTTCTGGTGGTTTTTCCCCTGGAAAATACGCGCAGCCTTTGCGTGCGCGGGCGGGGCGGGCCGGCCGGGGCTGCCTGACGGAGCGGCCGCGGCTCCGAGAGCGCCAGCGCGGCTGAGTTGGCGGAGGGGCACCGAAAACTTTACCTGATCCTGTCCCTCACCTGGGGAGGGAGACGCCTGAGGTGACACCCAAGCAGCGCTTCGTTTTCTCTCTCTGCTGGAGAGACCTTCGGTGTGGCAGCTCCCATGGCCCAGCACCGGCACAGCCTGCGCCGGGGTGCCTCGCTCCCTTGGAAAATGCGAGGAATGCCATCGCCCCCTCACACCCCCGAGCTTGCAGCATCCCCCTGGGCTGATCCGTGCGGCTGCCATCAGCTTCGAGGGACAGCAGCCAGCTCTCCTCGCACTGCCGGAATTTAATTTGACAGCCAAGGAAAGGAGGGGAAAAATTACACCCCCATCCTACACCCCACCCCCCAGCCCCCAAAAAAGAAAAAAGTAAGGGGAGAAAATTGGCAAAACGTAGATGGTAATTTTGCTGGGGAAAAAAAAAAATGCATATTGTGTCTGCCAGAAATGCAGACAGTAAAATGACCAGAGAGTTTTAAATTCAAAGACAGTGTACGTTCCGTCTTATCCCAAAAGCAGCAGCCCGGGACAATGACATTTGTATTCACTGTGGGAATGAATTCTATTAAAGTATTTCCAGAAAACAGCCCAAAAGGGATTGGTTCTCAGCTGGTTCAAGACTATAAGGGGTCTATTCATTTCACTAAAAAGACACAGATTTACTCCAGTTCAGAAGCTGGTTTCAGCTCCAGTACCCCAGATATTCTGAAGTCCTTTATTCTACTTAGCTTGTTAAAATGGAACTGACAAACAAAGAATGCAGGCAAATGTCAACTCGACAAGCGAGTAGAAGATAGATTTGTATATATAAATTTTATCAAATAAAAAGGGTTCTTGCTCATTAGTGTTCAAAGGTTATGAATAATTTTACTGATAAGTACAGAATTTTTATATTTTTTTAATATTGGGACTGAATTTCTGCATTAGTAAAAAATTCTAATGGCATTAACTGTCTCTCATACTTATGTTGCCTCTAAATACTAATCCTGAATAATGGCCAGTACGGTTTACCCTCATTTATTCAGTTAGCTCACTCCAAAAGTGTGTAAAGTTTAAGCCTCACCCAATGCCTGTGGAAATCAGGGAATGTCTTTCCTCCAACATTACTAGCCTTTGTTTCAGATGCTGTGGGAGTATCCCTTGCTTTACAGTAACAGTCCAAAGACTAATTCAGTTTTCCATATGAAGTGAGGCAGAGGAATTGTTTGACTCCACTCCCCAAATTGAAGGGTGGATCAGCACTGCAATGTATTAATCAACACGTGCCTTTTTCTTTCCATTCTTTCCATACCCAGAGGACAACTAAATTTTTTCCTACTCATGACTCTCTATCAAATTTGGGGTTAGTTCAGCTCCCAGAGGCAGCAAATCACGAGCTACGTGTTCTGCTTGCAGGATCCAGCAGTTTGGAACAACGCATGCTGTGTGGCAAAACTGGGTAAAAATTGAGCAAGGAGGATTTCGTGAGTTGTTGTGCAAAGCCTGTTACGCAGCGACCAGCGCTGTCACATTTTCTATTCTGCCTTGCAAAATGCATGGTTAACAGTCTTGAGGTTTTTATGTTAGGTATAATTACAGGAGAGCTATTTTATTAGTCTAAGAAACTTGTAAATCGTCCATCTACCGCCAGTTTTATTGTGTCACTTCCACCTGCATTTTTCCCAAGAAAGCCATCCCTGCTTTAGCAAGTATGCAGGCTGCCTTCTGAACTCTTTCCGGTTCTATCCAAAGATCAGTCCCAAGTGTTTATAGCTCATCAGGCAGGCATTATCATGGCATATCAGAGTTTGTAGTCATGACACAGAAAGGCAGTGCTCTGGCTGGTATTGGCATACAGTTGGTTATGGTTATCCACGCTGATGACTAGCAAACCACGCACGTCAGAAGCAGACGTAGGCAGGAGTCCAGAGAAGGAGCCAGGCTTGGGAGTCCCAGTCCACGGGAAAGCACCACAATCGCGCTGCTGGCCGTACGCGGCTTCAAAATGGGTTGTTTCGGTCAGACTTGTGCTTCAGGAAGAAAGTCTTGTCCCAAGGTTAGGCTTTTTTGACAAGCAGAAAACCTTTTTCCCCCCAGTGCTTAAATAAGATGGGCAACATTTTCTTTTGGAGTCCGACTGTTTTCAAGAGGATTGTTACATTGGTGACATCAATTTGTTTCTGAGATATCTTGTTACCAGGCAGAAATGGTGGGAAGGACATTGACCTGTGGTTGCCACAACATTTAAAATTCTCCAAACCCATTATTTTCTGCCTAGAAACTGTCAGACAGTTCCATAAACTGTAAAGTTTTTCTTTCCCTGGTGCCAAACCTCATACCATGTCTAAATTAGTTTCCTTGTGTTTGGGGATTTACAGAATATCTGAGTCTGCTCTCCAGAAAAATTAACTTCTGCAGACAATATCCAGAGGCATCCGCTCTGGCTAACCATTCTGCGTGAAATGCTTTTCTCTTCGTTGGGATATGTTGGCATCCGAGTTGTTCCTTGAGCCTTGAGCGTACAAGATCTTCCCATCTTTTGACACTGCTGCAGTAATTATCAAGCCATGCTTTATAGGTGACCAAAGAATGGATGTTCGTTAACCTTTTTCTTGTCACACAATATAGATACTGTGCTGATGAGGATTCCAGCTCTTCTTTCTGAAAAGTATTTAATGCTTTTTTAACCAAGTATTTAATAAGTTTTTACATTTTTACCAAGTACAATAAAAACATACAACAGTACTGGCTTACTCAAGCAACATCATTTGTGGAGTTGCAACCTGAAATAACCAGTTTTGTGCAGCCCACTGCACAACTGGAACTGTGTCCTAAGGGGTGATGTGATAATCTGAATGGTGAAACGCAGGTGTAGCTATTCTTCACCTCCTTAGTTTTGCTCACTGTTCTGTCCTCTGCTTGTTTCATCATGGCATATGCTGAATTTTATCATATTGCCTGCCTAGATCTTCTATTATTTCATATTCACTAGTTTTATTAACTTGACCTGCTTCTCATATGGCCCTACATATATTACTGATATCATATACTGTACTCCAATATGAATGTACAGCATATCAACAGTGTTCTACAAATTACTCCAGTGTTTGCCTTCATGATGCTGTGAAATGGTCAATTTTCTGTAGAAGTCTTCTCAAGGCAATGGGAAGTCTCAACAATTAGATTCCTTGATTGAAAAATGTGGTTTTGTCCTGCTATTTATTAACTGTAATCCCCGCACTGTCGGAAATTTAAAAGTCGTCTACCCGGCAGTAGGTGTAAGGATCAGATCTGATAATTTTATAACATGGAAGGCTTTATAAGCAGATTCTTTAACAAAAATGTAATTCTGCTTCTGAAAGGACAACATCTTGCTTTTCAGTCTGTCTACAGTAGTGAGTAGTTCCACTATTATCCCACCTGGCTTTCTCCTCTCTTTCTTCTCTGTCTTGGAATCGACCTAAAAATTATTGGGGCACATTTCAGTCACCCACTGTCCTGCAGAAGACTGGGATGGGTATGTCCGATGAGCTGAGAATCAAGAATTTCTGCTCCCCGGTTGTGTGCTCTGTTTGTGTCACCGTTCTTGTACGTGTGCATCTAGAAGACGAGGAACAGGAGCAAGCAGGAAGGTAGACGTATGTCTCACTTATTCAGACTTACAGTTGAGGCAGCGAGACACTCTTCATGGAGAACTGGGACTTGTATAGGTCCGGGAAACACCAGCCTGTAATACTGCTCAAAATTTAAACTACCTTTCATGTCCTTCCTCTTATATCTGTTACCCTGATGGTTTACCTACATTTCTTCCTCTCTTCGTGTTTCAGTAATTATTTTTTTTTTTTTGCTTTCTTCCCACTTCACTTTCGCCAAATCCAAGCCAGGCAGGAGTAACAGCCTTGTTACCTGGTATGGTTGCATTTGAAGAGTACACTGCTGGTATCACTCACTTTTTAATGCTGATTTAATGATTTCTCTACAAAACTACTAAAAATCACATAGTGAGAGTATAAATATTTAACTACAATATAATTACTGTTTTGCAGCTATTTGTAATTCATAAAGTCTGGAGGTGATTCCTTAAAGTTTTTCCTCTATTTACACAGCCCACAAGTTCCTTTAAAAGGAAAAACACCCATTTATGCTCAATATCTGGGACTTTTAAAGTGACTTTTCAAGCATTATCATTTGTAAAAAAGAAAACTTATTAAAATTGATACGTAGGAAACAGCCAGGCTTGTGTTACATGGTACAGAACTCCAGCAGTCCCGTAGCGTTACACTTACTGAAAGTAACGCAATCAACAACTCCCCAAAAATGTCCTAGTATCAGCTGATTTGCAATTTAGGCACTCTATCAAATTGCAGATAGAGAGCTTGAATTTCAGAAGACCAGAGGCCTGGAAGGGGTGATCTGTGCACCCCATAACAGGCGTCGCGTCAGTCTGTGGGTCGCACAAATAGAGCCTAGAAAAAGTAATTAGAGAAGGGTTATGAATAAGATCCGTTACTATACGCATGGAAAGTTCAATAAAGTTGTTATCATTTAAATCACCTCATCCTAGTGTTTCTTGGTACCTGCCATTTCCTAGGAAATGATGGGTAGCATGCTGTGGAATTAAGGTCTAGTTTGCCACTAGACGTGTGGCAAACCCCAAGGGGGAACTGATATTAAAACTGGTGTTTTCTTCCGTGGTAAAAAAAAAAAAAAATACAAAACCAGAAGGGTGAGTTCTATGAGTGCAATTGACTGTCATAAATTAAATAGTCTTTGTAATGCCTTCCAGCTTATCCCTTGTAAAGAGCAATGGATTTTTTTTTTCTTTTACTCTCTTAGTTTGAGATAACACATTCCTATACACCCCCCCCAGAAAGTCGGATAAAAAAGCAGTGGCCTAAGTTTGGGATTGACTGGGATAGGTCAGGAAAAAGAGTTGCATATTTTTGTGCATTATAAATAATGCACAAACAATAAATCAAAGTATCGCATGCTTGACATGAGAAGATCTTTGGAAAAGGTGCTGCAGGCCTTAAGCATCTGGAGCTGCTGCAGGCGTGTGTTTAACAGGATAATGCATTTAACAGGGTGTGAATGCCAAGGAGGAGGACACTGAAGAATGGTGCTGTGGGTTTGGATTGTTTATTGTTCTTAGATTCAGAAAACAAAGGTGAGGACAGGAATATTATGCAAGTGCTGAGCTCTGTGTTCTAATGAACAGAAAAAATAAGTTGGCTTTTACTGGATTGTCACTGTCGCTTCAGTGCATGGCGCTGGCATGGTCCTTTTGAACAGTCTGAAGCATTGCTCTGTAGAATATACATGTTATTAAACTGATATTTGGTTTATGTCTTTAATATGACATCAAAAAATAGTTTCACCGAGGCATGGGCCTAGTATCACTTGTCAACTTTTTAGGGGGGTTTGATTCAAATCCAGGCTCAGTGTGAATGTAGGTGGAACAGTTTTCCCACCGAAGAGCGTATGTGTTCATCTGCTGCCCTGGCTGCGATGAGAGCCCGCTGGGACGTTGTTAACATTTCGTGTTAGGGTTCAAGTCTGATGAATCTGGAAGTTGAAATGAAAGCCGTAGGCTGTAATGTCACAAACTTGTCAAGCCAGCGTAAATTGGCTTGGCTACCAAAAGAAGTATTCCCCACAAGCACCTTACAGCAGCAGCTTAAGTCTTCGTGGCATTTGGCCTTATTTTTCATTGGGGTGTGTCAGTGGAATGCAAAGCTACAGAGAAGGACAGTGTACCCTTTACTTTCTTATCGCCAGTGTCTTCTGTGGGAAATGAAAACTGGCAGTCATGCAAATTGCCATCAAACAATGGATTTTGTTTGATAATCAGCCTAAGAAAGCAAATATCTGAGTGCAGAATCCTTCATCTTCTCCACCCTTCATGCTTTACTCAGGTATCCTACATCCATCTGAAGGCTTCGTGACAGGATGAGTGTCTTGATTGCTTCCTGAGGAATTATACAGGCACCCGAAATATATTTTTGTTTAGTGCAATGGAATAATTTCTACCCCTTATTCTGACCTGTCCCAAACTTAGTATATGATAACAATAGTAGACATGTAGGCACAATTCCCTGCATGGGCTTCAGAAGCAAGATCCTGAATCATCACTGAGCTAATTAAAAAAAAAGCCCTCAACCTCAAGATGGCTTGATTTAATCTTTGAGCTGTCCCCACTCCTCTGCAGGGTTCAGAATCACTCCCCAACCTCCTCATGTACCCATGGGGTACCTTCCCTAAGGAAGTCAAGAGGTGTGCTCAGGCCCCACGCTTGTGCACACGTGATTTAGTTCTCTGCCTGTGCAAAGATAACTCGCCTAAAGCAGTTGCTGGTTTGTCAGGGATGGGCTGCGGAGTGCCAAAGGGTAGGGAATGGAGAAGACTTACACTTTAATTAGCATCAGGCAGCCTGGCATATGTTCTTCCATTGCGTGGTCCTATCAAATGGGAGTATAATCCCTTTTCCCCACTCCTATCCTGCATCCGTGTCAGAGCAGCTTCCTCTTCACAAGCCTTCAGTTCCAAACCTCACCAATCTAGATGGCCCATCTCCTGTGCAGCACGTGACCTGTCGAAGGGCATAATATTACTGAATGCAAAATAGGCAGAGCCCAGATAGTTGTGCTAATGGCAATACCCACATTAATAAACCGTGTGTGTTATGGTTGTAAAAGGGTGAGATTCAGACCAGCAGGAAGAACCAGGAAGACCAAACGGTTTTGGAAAGAGACCATATTTAAACATCTTTAATGACTACCAGATTCGTGTTGGAAAATTAACAAAAATGTCTCAAAACACAAACTGACTGAACTTTAAGCAGTGTAGTTACAAGTCTGTTGGAGCATAAACATTCTTTAATTGATTTTATGCCTCATGTGGTAGAAATTGCAGCTTAGTTTCAAAATATTGTATAAAGGCTGAATAAGATTGAACCCTTCAATTTAGTGTTTACATTAAATAATTTCCAGCTATACCACTAATCATCAATATTCTTTATACATAACTGAAAATCGGAGTTTTGTAGGAACCGCCACCAATAACAGATTTTTCTTTGCTTTTATAGTTTCCCTTCCTTCCTTTCTTTTTTTTTTTTTTTTTGTTGATGGATTTCCCCTGACCCCACTAATCTGGTTAGTCAGGTTCTCCAGCATTTTTTAGATATGATTTATCACGGGACATTAAATATTTGCATAGGAGACTGCTTACAGTACAGTCATCGGAATGAGCTGCTGCACCAGTATTCTTCTGTAGGCAGCAGCCACCACCTCTGTTCTGTTCAAGTGCTGTTTGAGAGCAGTTGCTGCAGCAGCTAAATGTCTGATATCTTGAGTGTCCATGGTGGGTTTCTGTCCTGTGGGCTTCTAACTTGGGTGGATCTTTTGCCAAGGCATCTGGCTTTGAGAGCATCTACAGGAAGATCTTGGTTCTTGCTCCACTGCTGGCGCAGAGACCCGTGATGAGTCCCTCAACCATTACTACTTTGGGAAATTGCAGTCAGATGAGGAATTTTAACTGGGTGTGTAAGAAAATTTGGAAGGAAGAGTGGGAGCAAGAAGCACTTGAGCTGAGATGCACTGAATGTCCTGTGCTGTGGCGGTGCCAGAGCTAATGCGTTTTGGTGAGGAGAAGAGATGAGATTAGTGACTTTTCAGTGAGTGAAAGATTTCTTCCTTTGTGGGAGGAATATTTAACTGAGAAAATGTCGCCTGGATTGCAGCTCAGGGTGGAAAGTATGAGAGCTGACTATAAAATGTTGTCGGTGTAGCAACCCTGCTGAAGATGCTGGGAACTGATATTCGTAATCCAAGGACATGCTGCTGTGATCTGGCACAGTGGAGGAGTGGAAGAAGCAGCGCGTCCTGCCTGTGGAGAAGCTGGGGTTTGTCGATGTCAGTGGAGGGAGCTTGAGATAAGCACCAAAGTCTAGAATTTAGACCAGTGGAGAGACCCCTGTAGCACAGACTGGGGTCGTGACTGAAGGGTCTGGTAAAATAAGAAGTGTTGAAGACATGGAAAGAGTGAGGAGATGGAAGTAAAGGCAAAATATCTGTTGAGGCCTGGGTACAGACTACAAAAGTAAGTAAGTAAAGGGCAAAGAGGAAGAACTCATGACAGCATTCGCAAGGGTAAAGCCAACCAGTGCAGCTATTCACCTATTTATCTGGTCAGGAACTCATAAGCAGTGGCATAAAGATTCTTCCAAGTCCGTCAGGAAAATAAGGTACGGTGAGGGACTCAGGTAATATAACTTGTGCAGTGAATTGAAATAATTAATCTCTGGTGCTTGCATGCATATTTTTAATATATAGTAAAAATCACAATGTGTTCATAGGTAATTTATCCAGCAGGAAAAAAAGGGCTATATTTATACCATTAATTATTTGCAAGAAATTTCCACTGGTTTAGGTTTGGCACTGCAGTTAGAGATAATGACGTTTAAAAAAATAAGACAGAGATGATGATCCAGAGGGCTCTAGCATTGCCAGAGAGTTTTATTAGTTTGTGTGCAATATTAGTAAAATTATTAGTGTTCTCTTTCTATGTGATTTTTCCTTAAGTAGTCTAATGGAGTTTTTATAGGCATTAATGAACAAGGATGAGGTCAAACAATGCACACTTCACCCTTGTGAGCAGTCCCATTGACTAGAGTGGGAATAGCATTATTTTTGTAAATGCTATTCATAGTAAAGAATGCAGAACTAGTCCCTAATGGACGAAATATCTTTATTAAATCTTTCATCATCTCTGCATATACTGATTTATTCTAGGAAAAATAATTAAATTCATTTAATTATTCTGCTGTCTATAAAAGACAAGAAGGAATTTGCACAAAAGGACAGTTTAATCTATAAACTAATGGCTGTGCTAAAGACAAACAGCCCAGCAAAAACTCCTACAATAATTGGTAAGACTTAAACATGTAACGTATTATTTAAAAAAAAAAAAAAAAAAAGAAATCAATGTGACTTGAAGAATAAATGAGCCAATGCTGTATTTTTCTTTTTTTTAACTTGTTCCTTGATGATAATAAAGTTAGGAGAGAAAAAGCTTCAAGGGTAATGCAGTCAGGCCAAATAGAACTCCAGAGGTTTTTGTAAGTTTATTGGTGTTTGCAAGAAGACCAAAACTCTCTTTCAGACTTCTTACGCACAGAAGAAGGTGGTTTTAGGTGGAAGCGGGCTATTAATCCGCAGCTTTTAGAAGAAAAATATGAAGAGTCCTTCAATTGCTAAAACTACGAAATATTTTCTAATTGGGAAACAAAAGTATACAGTTTATTTCTAAACTCTGGGTTCGACACTGGGAGTGCTTACAAACATGAGCCTTTCCATCTACACGCATGAAGTAGCTCAAAAATGCCTGTAGGTTTTGACTTTAAACTTAATATTTTCATAGTCGAAGTAATTAAAAGTATCTTTTTGGGACCCTCTTGTAAACACACTGCATAACAGCTGAGCATAGGAAATACTTTAAAGCAAACATTCTGAGAAACTCATTACAGAAATTCAAATATCTCTCCTTGGAGACATGTAAATTTAAGAGCAACGGGTATAATTTTATAAACATATTTCAAACTTAAGTTTTCTAATTAGATAGCTCATTGATCCACAGGCATTGAAGTCTAACCAAACAGCGATCTGCAATTACAATTTGGTTAATCACTTCAGTTCCCAATGAAAAGGCTTCACAGCTGCCCGGAGGCTTGGCATTGGTGAGGAACACCATGGGATCAGCTTGGCTGCTAAAAAAGCTGTGTCTGTAGCTTGGGGCAACCGCTGCGCATGGGCTGCCCCCCTGTAAAACCCACGGAAGGCAGGGTACACTCCTTCCCCGTGCAATTGGGCAGGAATTTCGACAGTGTGCTTGGGGTTGATCTTGGCAAGCCCATCTCATGGCAAAAGCAAAAGTGGCTTGTCTTCTTTATGTTTCTTGCCTAAGGACAACTGATTTGGGTCAGTTGCTCTGGGACAGGAAAAAGAAAACCAACCAAAAAATAAACCTCACGTTATTTTAAGCAAAGAAAATTCCGTCAGGTTCAAGAAGGCTCTGAGGGACTGGCAGAAGTCCGGGTGCATTTGTGTGATGATGTGCTTCAGTGCTGGAGCAGGTGAAAAAACAGCTTATCATACTCTTGACCAGAGGGTTAATTCTCCACTGAAGCTTTAGGTCACAGTCCTTCAGCAAATCAGCCTTCAGAGATATGCATGTTTATTAGGCCAGGTTCTGGGCACGCACGTGATCTAGGCAGGGAAGGCAGAGTGCTTGCACAAAAATGATAAACAGCTTGCACTGCTTCCTCGTTTTGGTCCTTTGAACCTCTCAAAATATCAGCAATATTACAGTTTAGCAGAGCTGAGTTAAATCAAAATCTCACTAACAACTCATCTGAAATTTCTCAGGGAAAGAAAACGCATATAAACAGTGGCATTTTATGATGTTTGGACCCAAGTTGTGTAGTGCTTGTGATAGCTCTTACATTGTCAAAATGTCACGTATTCCTCTCAGCCCATGGCAGGAATCCAGATTTTTACAGGTTTACCTGGAGTTTGATCCTATAGTCCTCACACAACAGCCTAAACTTCTGAGGTAGCAAGCTGCTGCTCATCTCTGCACACCAATCCATGTAGGGATGTTATTAGGAGCCAAACATGACACAAACACGAGAACAATCCTTTTAAGCTACGTGGAACCATCAGCATCCATAGTTATAAGTGTGTAAATGCTGCAGCCTCAGCTCCCAATGACTGTATATTGCTGTTCAGAGTGGGGTTTTCCAGTGGGTTTTTTCAGTGGTTTATCTTCCAAAGCTATTGATGGTGGAAGGATAAATATCTGTCTAAACAGCGGTACTCCATCAATCGGTTGCGGCTGGTGTATCCTCACCTTTCTTTTTTTGTTTGTTTCCTCTGAGTTTAATTAAATGTTTTGGGGATAGATGTTTATCCTGCACTCTAGGATAAGACCAAACGTGTCTATCAGAGGAGTTTCTGCATCTCTCACTGCGTACAGTTCACTGAAAAAACCCAGTGACCCTTCTCCTCAACAGGATGTTCCTCAGGACACCACAAGAACACCTTGCATGCAAAAATAAGCTCCAGAGAAATCCTGTTTGCTTTCAGGAAGTCTTTCAGTTCTTTTTAATCCCCTTCGGTATTTTCTTCACCGTTTTATTTTGCCACCTTTAGGGTCAGTGATTCTCTTGGCCTTCAGAGTGCTGAGTTTCACTCCATATGAGCAGACCTGACCCAGGTAAAAGAGAAATGTCACTCAGAAGTGACATAAGGTGCTCTCAGGGTCCAGACTGCACAGCCAAAGTGCCAACCTCCAGCAAACAGAGAGAGAGGAGTCATTCGGTGATTTCATGTTTAGGGATTGCTCCATTTTGCAGATACCAAACTAAACCAAAGTCTGTGGCTTCAGGAAAGGTGATCATCGAAATCCTAGCTGTGTGAATTCAGCATGAACATATCCCATTAGTGCTATGTACGGCACAGAGAGAACATTTTCTGGATGCATTTACTGGATCCTAATTTGTTGTCCTTTTTAAGAGATCTCCTTGATACCAGTCCATCAGTCTTCAGTTCAGTAAAATCTTTGGAACTGCGAAGTTTATTCACCTTAGCCAGAAGTTGGAGTTGACACAACAGCTAGGATGGTCAGATCCTCAGGCTTGTGTTACAGGGATCAGCCTGGATGACCTTGTTGGTAACTTCTTGCCTTACAGTCTTATGAGCTGGATTCACACATTTCAAAAGGTCATATTTTTTCTCCTTGAAACAAAAAATAGAATCTGCAGTAAAGCCACCGTGGTCTTCTCTTAACAAATAAAACAAAACTCAGCATAGCAAATGTCAAGGGATTATGACCAGCCTTTTAACAGACCATCACACTTGCTTTTCCCTATTGTTATCCTGAGATGCGTAAGCAATCTTACCGAAGCTTAAACGAAAAACAGCTCTGTAGAGGCTGCTCGGTTTTTTTCACCTGAAAACTGATTTTTTACATCCTCTCACTTCCACAGTTTTGGAGATATGGAGTAGAATCTCAGTGGAAATGATTTTGTGGAGAGGGGTATGGCTGGGTCTCTCAAGCACCGGTTGTACTCCCACGAAGATCTGTAATGTTGTACGACAGGAGCAAGCCCTATGGTTGTTCCTGTGTTACTGCCGTCTGGTATGTTTATAACATCGTAAAACAGATCAGCAGGACTTTGTAGATACCAAAGTAAAATGTCTTCCCATGCTTTCCAAAGCAAAGCTTGCATCTCCTCTTTTGTAGCCTTTTTTAAGATTCCATGGAATTACACTGTGGTATAGATGAGATAGGAGGAAGAGAATTTCTGTTTGGCTTTTTCCTCCTTATTATTCTTGCTGCTTGGTTTTGTTATAGCTGAACGGTATCTAAGACTCAAAGCCAGTCATTATTCATCAGCGTCATTAGTGTATAGTCCTGACTTTGCTTCCTTCTGAGATAAGCTATCAAAATACTTATTTTCCACATTTTTATGCTACCTGCCAATCAAAAGGAGACTTGTGCTTTAAAATTCACCTGCATTCTTTCTGACAAGTTCTTAGACTGAATTTACTCCCTCTGGGGTGGCTAATCTTCTAGGAAGGTGCAACAATAGTTAGAGAAGTCTAGAAATGGCACTTTACACTGCACTATCATGTGCTTACTTTGTTGGGTCTAAAGCTGCCTCCACTGTTCCCGCTCTGAAAACCCTGTTCACAACAGTGGTGGGTGACCATGCTGAAATCTGAAGTAGGACATTATCCAGGGAATGATCCTTCTATATGTGTTGCTGACAAGCACATATCTTAGGGTGACGTAATATCTGGATACCCAGTACATTATTAACATCGTTGCACACCAAGCAGTCGAAAAGCTCTCGCTGTCCCATCGGCAGCACTGTTGATACTTTTCCTCAGGTATCTGTGGCATCTGCCTCAGAGTGTGTAGTAATACGTAATATACCTGAGAAGATTTCTGATGTGCCACCTCACGTTGTGGAAGTGAATAAAAACTTACCGCTCCTCACTCTTCCCAGTGCCAAAAAGTGGAAGAAGCAGTTGCAGGTTCAAAAGCTGTAGAGAGAAATTGATGAATTAAAAAGCCATGTGATCTAAACCACAAATATACTGCTTCTGTCTGATCACATACTATAGGAGCTTCACTGCCCCCGTGCCCTCATCTTACACTTCAGAACACTGAATGATGGTTTTGGCCCAGGCCACCATTGGTCACTTGTGGGGACAGGGGGCTAGGTGGACCACTGAGATGATCCATAAGCACAGTCTTGTGTTCTTATGTGCCCTTGTTCTTCTGTGGCTGCACATACACTCTGTTTCTTAAAAGTCACTGACATTGTGCGAATCCTGTGAACAGCCTTGCAGTCAAAAGGCAAGGCAAGAACATGGACAGAAGGCAGACCATAGGCCAAAGACTCCATGATAACATAAAGTTGAGGACTGGGAGCAGGCCGTCTGTCCAAGGACAAAAGCCAGGCGCTAGAGGTAAGGCCTGCAGCTGAATGACTGCAGTCGAGTGGTGCATTTCCTTCATACATTCGATAGAAAGGACAAGCGACCAGTCAGGCTCACAAGCCAGATCACAGATCGCCCATCCCAGCAAGAGGCTGTTTGCAGCCGAAGGTGTGGTCTGACGGCAGCATTACCTTGGGAAGCTGGTCGCATTACCAACCCTGCTTAAGCTCAAGGCTTGGTCTGGTAAGTGTGCAATGTCTGATCTGCATATTCATGTCACTTAAAACTGGGGGCTCTTTACCAGTGGCTGAAATGACCAGGACCTTCAACACAGCATTCTCTCGCCAAAGGAATCCACTGCATTATTCCATCCTTGTCTTATAAGAGGACTGGAATAACTCTTGAGATCTTACCTCCTGCTACTTCCAGGTTCTCAAAGTCCAGGGAAAAATGTTTGTGATCACTCTGGAGTTTGCTTTTATTGCCTTCATATTTTCCAAATGTGTTTGTACATCTAAGTTTCTTGAGCTGGTATTTTCACATGCATCTATTTTTTTTTCCTTTAGTGGCGTAGTCGACTTTTCAATGCCAGGCAGAGAGAGCATATTCTTATTTTCCATCAGTCTGCCCACATTACTGTTTCTAGAAAGCTGTGTGCGCACAGGCATCCTTCTTGTTAATGCCTCTTTTCCCAGAAAGTAATTTAGAAACCTCTGTGTCTTCAAAGCCACAGCTGTTTGGCATGAAGCTGTCAGACCTTGACCAGCTGTAGTTGCTGGGCATCATGAATTGAATTGTCAGCAGAAACCAGAACTTTTTATTCATAGTGATTGTAATAAGCTAAAATACACTGGGGTTTTTTTCCATCATGGTACTGAATTTACACTAATTACATTATTCTGAATTGACTTTTAAAACTTAATAAATTTGATATGCAAGTTGCTAAGGAAAAGTGTCCATAGTTGTTATGATTACTTTTCTTACAGTGCTTTTTGAAATTACTCATCAGCAGCACAGAGTGCTCCTACACATGGATCACTAATCAAATTGTCTGATTAGGTGAAATTCTAGACTTTCAGCAAAGTTTCCTCATGCCAAATTGCAGTAATAATTGTTCCATCACTTCTGCTCAAGGGAATCTCTCAAATGCTTCAGATGTAATTTCATTTCTAAACTGACTGTATAATTAAATAATACACTATAGCCAGCAGTAATCTTTCTCCATATTTAAATGTAAATATTACCGGTTAGCAACAGGAGCCATAGCATCCCTAATTGGCTGCGGCTAATTATGTATTATGTCTAAAAAACGTTAACATTAAGGTTGTGAAGTCAAGCACTTAGAAGTTGGGCAAAGTCAGCATTAACGTTGCCCAGGCAACTCCAATTTCCCTGCCATTTGCTTGCACGCATGTTACAGTTTTTAATTACACAATCATACTGTTCTTTTTTTCCTCTTAAGTTTGCTGCCTCATTCAGTAAACTGGTAGTAATTGCAGAATTCTTTTTATCTTCCTCATTAAGAGCATGGCTCCAAGCCTTGTTTAACTCAAATTATCTGAGCCTTGCGCATTTTCATTCCTTTCCCCCTCTGTGTTTCTATGGTGCTCTTCCCACATCTGACAGTATATCCGACAGGGGATGCGAGTGTCAGGTTGCCTTAACTCCCTTTTTAGGGAGAGCTGGAGTTTCAGGAATCCAGAGCCCTGTGGTAGGAATGCAGGCTGCTGAAGTGATAAGATGTGGGGAATGTAAAACACTTCTGAATGGGCTGTGCAAAGACAAGGCGCTGAACAGAGAGACCCCCATCCCACCCGCCAGCCTCCCCAGCCCACGTCTGCAGCAGGGACACGAGAAAACAATTCATTTTCAACCGCTTTTGTACAATTAGGTTTTAACGCCATTCTGAGTTTATGGCTGATAAACTCTCTGTGTTTCATATGAAGCTGTCAAAAAAATGCTCATCAATCACAAAAGCTTTGGGACTGATATTTCAGAAATAAGAGTGTTTCCCAAGCTTGCTAATTCCAAGTACCGTACCATACTTCTCCAGCTAACTTAGTGACAAATGGCCAGCTCTGCTGTAAAAGCGCTGAGCTTCCCGGCTGTAACACCCTGCGCTTGAAAACTCTGCGATGGGAAGCAAGCTGGGCAAAACTTTGTTGAGGTATCTTGCTCACCATCACATCTACTAGATGCTGAGGCTGTGGCATAAGCCACTTCTCCAAGACCGAAGACAATCTTGGACAGATAATCCGATCAGATAATCTTCGACAATCAGATAATCTTTCTTCCTTTCAATCTTCCTACAGTCTCTGTAGCCTATCCATCTTTTGCAAAAACAAGTTAAAAGTCTAGGTGGACAAGTCTTCCTCCTTGACCAGCCCTGGAGTCATCCTCACTGCAGCCCCATCTTATCTATCTTATAGGAGGTGGGGTCTTGAAGAAAAAAAGGATAACAATTTGGGCTTTATAATAAAAAATTACTTCCTTTGCTTTAAAATCCACCAGCAGCTCCTGTGCTAGATCAAGTGGTATCGCTTTTTACCTTTTATGTAGTAAGAACCACTTCTAAAATGGGAAGACCAAGATCCAGTCCTCTGTCTTCTTTAAAATAAGCATGAGTGCTGACAATCTTGAACCAGGGTCTGCGATTAGGAGTCTTACTGATCTGCTCACTTGCGGCATTTAGCTATAAATTTCTATTTTTTTTTAAGAGCCCTGAAAACCAGATTCTACCATGCAGAGCAGTATTAACCAAAGTAGAATGACTGAAGTTAGTGACTTAATTTACAGGTTGTAATATGTAGTAAACTATATAGAGTTTTTAATGATGTTTTGATTTTTTATTTTAAAGGAAAGAGGTTTTTTTCTTGTTGAATGATAGAGCAGCTGAGACAGTAAACCCCTTGCGTTCTGCTGAATAATGACAGTGCTGAGGGCACCACAGGGCTTTCACCCAGCCTGGTCCCTGGTGACCCCCAGGGAAATGCAGGAGGCTCCTGTTAGCCAGCGGCTGCACAGCCGTGGGTTTGGTTTGTACTTCTGGACCTGAATGTTCGGGTTGCTCACAAATGCTGGTTTAGGTGCCTACATCCCTTCTTTAATTCCATAGACACGTTTTAATTTCAGCAGGTGTATAGCTCAATGCACACTTACTCTGATTTTTAATTTGTTGTGGAATGACTTCTTTCTTATTTGCTAGATAATAACTATTTACCCTGAACTCGAACTTGTATTTAGATGTAACTTGTTGGTAAGTAGAGTTAATTAACCATAGAGAAAAACAGCGTGCAAACATGTTTATTAGTTATCTTAAATACGCTGTATACATAAGAAGAAAGGGTGTTTATAAAACAGTTTACATTTAACATAATTTATTAAGCAAGGGAAATATTAACTCTAGTTAATGAAATTGATGGCTCAATTAATGAAATTGATGGATTGATTCTGGTCACTAAGGGCCATATGCCGTGTTTGATATAATTTGGCGTAAAAACTGTCAATCTGCTTGGACACTTTTGAATACCTCAGCAGGAATTTATCTGTAACCTTATATACCTAACACCTTCTGCAAATCTGTCCTAATGCCCTTCGGGTTTTTTAGAATTAGTGGATCTCATCCTCTGCCACCTGGATTTTCTTCACCGCAAGAGAAAAACAGCAGCCTGTTCTTCTTGATCCCTTTTTCAGACTTAAACAGATTATTCCATGTAAGGAAAATTTTCTCTTAAAACATACTAACAAAACTAAAAATCAGCCTGTAAGCTGGTGCTGACTCAGTGACCCAGCTGATCCCTTATGTCTTACGTTCTTAATGCGACTGAGATAGTTATTTTTCTTAACTCTAGAAACCAAGAACTTGCATTTTTGACAGTAGGGATGACAATGTTTACACTATTGTTAAAAACAAAAGAAATACAGTATGTATGTATGTGTGCTTCAGCGTGTAACAATGTGACATAGTTTGAATCAATAATTTAACAGGCTTATTTGACAGGCAACATTACAGCAGTTTTCTATCTGATTCCATATATAATTAAAACAAAGCAGCCCTTACTTGAAAAACTGAAGAAGGCTCATTTGTTGCATCATTTTAATATATTTAAATTACTTAATAGATTATAAGAAGGTGTACGTGGAGAAGAAAGAACGATTCAAGCCCATACTCCAACCTAAGATTAATGCCTAAAAAGATTATCAGTCTGAAGCCTTCTGACTTAATTAGTTTATTCCATTATTTTATACTCTGACAAAGCTAGCTAGCTGTTTGACATGTATGCATTCAGTGTACAAACAAAAAGCACACCAAATATTGTTTTAAAATTATAGCAGGTAGGTGTGTTATGTTCTAAAACCAAAAATGGTTTCTATATCTATCTATTACCTATTGACAGAAGAGAGACAAAATAGTTCTTTCTGACGGCCGTTTCAGCTGAAGGTGGGTAAATTGTTTATCTTCAGGAAAAGGGTTTAGAATAGTCTAATTAGCAACTGAATTTCTGCAGTGATTTACAGTCAGCTGGTGTCCGATGTGCAGGCTGGATGCAGACGGGTTGGTTGTGGCGTGCATCGCAGCAGCGCCAGCATTTGCATTTCAGGGGATTAGTCTGGATTCACAGATTTGTGACTAAAAAGTCATTAGCCCGGTGTTTGTTTTCGAAACTGAAGTTGGGGCATGTCCAGGTCTCCTTGAAACGATTCAGGGTTTTTGCCATAGGTTTTGGGCAAGTGTCCCACTTCGAGCCCTGGACACATAAGAACTGTTTGACAGGTTGGTTACTGAGCCCCTTAAACCTTCCAGCTCAGTGCCTCTTAAACATTTAGGCACTGCTATCAGCAGAATCATTTCCACAAAGTCCAATTTCTTTTTCTGTGACTGCCTGCTAATTATTTTATTATTTTTGGTGAGCTACCCTGACTCTGAGCTGGCTGTTTCAGGACATGGGGTGCTGAAACTAGCAATACTCCGTATTATATTCCCAACTGAACGTTTTCCTGTTTAGGGTTAGTCATGAAAGAGTATTTGTTTTTGAAAGTCATGCCACATGTTCCCAATCCTTTGTTTGCACAGCTGTAAGACAAGATAACTTAATGGAAAGAATAGTCTTTCAAACAAGAAAGAATCATCTTCCGAGACAGCCATTTCACTTCCTTTGTGATCCAACAGCGTCTGTAGCTTCATAGTGGGTATGCTTGGGCGTCTGAAATTAAAATCGATGTTTTTCTTATTATGGGGCATAGATTAGGTTTGGGGTTGACGATACCTGCAGATCTGCTCTGTTTGAGTGCACAAAGATTGTAATTTATTGACAGCCTGGAAAGCCATTTTGGCATTACTAATTGTCATTGTTTTTCTCATGTACTGTAAGACTGCAGGCAACCATTAGAAGAGAGCAAGACTTTCACACAGAAGGCAGCTGCGTAGATCTCTTATTAACTATAAATAATAGGTTATTAAGTGTAGTTTGTTATAAAAATAATTCAATTTCACTTCAAATGCATAACTTTTCAGAAAATGAAGACTATGGGGTTTAGTAGCATGTATTCTTCAGATAAGGTCTACAGTACGACATAAAACTAATTTACTCCCATTCCAATCATATAACTGAACTTAAAAGACTGAATGCTACTAAATGCAAGCCGATAGTATTTTGGTGGAATGAGGTGAAGACATTGATAGTTTATGATCATAACGGCTGCCCTCCTGTGTGAGTGGAGAAGAGACTGTGTCCCAGAGAAGAGCTGGTCTGGAAAAGTCACTTCAACCCGGGCAGCCCTTTAACCAACAAAAAGATAATGTCTCCACCTAACAAGGAGCAAGGCAAAAAGATCAGACCTACATTTAGGAAGGATAACCTGAGACGTGCTTCTCTTAACTCTTTGTGTTTATTCATTTACTCTGCAAAGTAAAAAAAATTAGGTTAACATATCATCCTAGCTAAGGAGGACTTGATGGGGTTTTTTGTTTAAATTTGTTTAACTAATTAAATGAAACTATTTTATATGTGGCTTGATACATAAGGATTTTATATTTAAAACCATATTTTTTAACAAATAGGAAGCAGCTCAAAGAAGTTGATGACCTTGATTAATTTTGGTTTAGAGCTGTGGATCTCATTGTCTCTTTCTTTCTTTGGTTCATAGATTTAAAAAAGAAAATACATATTCTTGCTTTTTCAGCTCCTAAATAGTTTCTTAGCTCTGAGAGTACTCCTATACAACGAACTGAACATATGAAATAAATTACAATAAAGAAATATTCTGCACCAGCAAAAGACATTGTGGCTGTCAACAAACAGTATATCAGTCCAACAGTTTCTGTTTCCAGAAAAAATCACTTGTGCAAAGGTTTTACTTCACTTCAGTTTTCAGCAAATATTACATCTGGCTTGAATAGGTTACATTTAACTGAAAAAAAACCAACCTTAAAACAGGTTGTGACCTGTTCTGATAGGCTTTTTTTAGTAATAACTATTAGAGTGATTTTTAGATTTTATGTATACATATATAAAATGAATATGTTAATAATCTGATATAAATTAACAGGAAGGAAAGCAGTTGTTTTGTCCAGTCTAAATAGCAGATATTCAAAATGTTCTTTGCTCATAGCCCCAGAACTTGTAGTCATGTTTATAACAAAATCTTCACTTTCTGGGTAAGTGTTAGGCTTTGGAAAAGCAAAATCTTTGCTCAGTAGGGAAACTCCTTTATATTGTCAGTTGATCTGCCTTTTTGATCTTCTGGGGCATCTAAAACAACAAGGCATAAATTTCTCTCCCTTCTCTCCCCAAAAGCCAGGATAGAATCATGTACTTCAGTACCTTAATTTTATTATTTTTGGACCAAGAGACAGAGGGCTGGACATTCTTAAGGAAGCTGACATCTACGTAAAGTCCCTTTCAGGACAGTGGCTTTACCGCAGTCCCCAGCTCATAGTCAGGGATGACTCTGGAACTTTAGACTGATCCACCTGCTAAGGATGCTCTCCCTTCATTATTTCCTCAGTTTCGATACAGTAATTGCCATTTCTTCACATGGTACCCTCTCTTGGATGTGTCAATAATCCTTTTTGAGAAGATTGATCTCTCTGAAACTTTAGTTTTATTCCAGACAGCAGTAGTTTGTTCTTTTTTATGAAATAAGGTGAAAGTAATTTGACTTGATGAGATGATGGGCTTCAGAGTCGTTTTCATTCATTCCAGGATTCAGTTCATATCCAGTACTTTATCTCATGCTTTCTCGTGGCTTCTCAGACAGTGCCTGTGAGGTGGGGCTTTTTGCTTGGTTGCCTCCTGGGTGCTGTGCGTGATGGTATCATGAAACCGATCTTCTGCTAGCATGACTGCAGCCTGCCGAGATGGGGAGATGCTACCACAGTGTTGGTTTGTTTTCTGAGGAGGTGTGTGGCGCAGGATCAGCTCTACTTGGAAAGCAGTATCTGGGCAAACCCCACCGTCTTTGGATCTTCGTGTTTACACCAGTAGTTGGGAACAATCTGACTCCATCCAGTTCCCTGAGCCTCACGGTGGCATGCCGGATATGATCTTCTCATTTGATTTTCATTAGGACAGATAGACTTGACTGATGACTATTTTTTCTGTTCTAATGTGGTGACAGGGCTGTCAAACTAACATTTCAGGGAATGTGTCACTTCAGATAAAAATTGCACGTAAATATTTCATGATATCTTCCAGTCAGTGAAGTATTTTGTTACTGTTTTAATTTTCTTTGCAATCCAATTGAGGCCTAAAAGACTGAACTGTGTCTAATTGTGTACTTATGTTTTTACATTTCTATATGCAGTGAATGTCGTTGTCCGAGGCATGGCTCCACGAGGGCGGTGCTGTGAGCTAAGCTGGGGTGTGGGTTTGAAGCACACCACCTATTCAGTGTTGTCCTGTGGGAAATGCCTGCTACCCTTTCCTCCCCTGCTTTCCACCTGCATTGGCCGTGGGACGGCATCGTGCGTGCATGCAGCCAGGCGATGCAGGGAAGTTGATGTGCCCCAGCACTGCGGTCTAGCTTTGCAGCAACTCATTTTCTGGAACCATCCTGTAAACTTCCCTGCTTATGGAGGAAGCAGCCCATGCAGCAGGCGAATCCCACCGAGGGGCTGAGCAGGTATTCTTGAGCGCATCAGTTTGTACTTAGGAGAGCACAATATTCTACTAATTTATTTTTTCCCTCGCTAAGAACAGGATTTGGGACTTACACGTTTTAAAACTTCCGTGACAGACAGTCAGTACACTTACAAATATGTGATGTGATATGTACAGCAAAGCAGCAATGCCTGGAGACCCTGGAGGATCCCAGACATCGCTTTCTGGCTTTACGTTCATGATTGCTCATGAGGTACCATGTTCAGTGCCAGAGCTGAGATCTTGTCCTTTGCAAAACCTCACAGGTTTGTTGAGGGAAGTGGAGTGCCAGGTGCTATGAGCGTAGTGTTGTAAAACCTTTTTGATTTCTCAGAATAATTCTGTGCCTATTAATTTGGCTTATATAGGTGATTTACAAGCTTAAAGAGCGCTGCTGCCCTTTTCACCTTTGATTACTTCCATTAGAGAGAAAGTAGATGGTAGCCAAGGATTTCTTTGGCAATTTCAGGCATGTTTGGCAATGCCCTTGCTTATAGAGCCAAGCCCAGTGGTCTTTTCAAACATTAGCTTATCCAATATCTTTGTGGTTTTCTTGTCATTAATGTTTTTTGGACAGCATCTTTCTTTTCACTTCTGGATACTGCTTTTTTTCCATTCTCAGGCCTCTTAATTTACAGTCTCAAAAAAACTGTTTCATCCCTACTGCCTGTGCTTTGGGCAGCTTCTATTATTTCACAATTCAGACTCCAAGGAAAGTTTTAATTTTTCTTTCTATTTATTCCAAAGGAAGAGCGGCTTCCGTGCCTATCAGTGTGCCATAGCCTCTCACCTCTGCCATAGCAGTATGTAGAGATTGCTATTAGTAATGTTCATGAAAGCCTTCAAAATTGAATTATTCAATGGGGAGATCACTGAACTTGCAAAACTATTCAAGTCAACTGTCAGTATCAATTAGCTAATCAAAAGACTGGACATTTTACGTTTGCTCTCAAGGAATTTATTCAATCCAGTCAGAAATGCCGGCCAGCCTGTGAGAAAGCAAAGCCATAGAGAAAGTACATAAAACAAATCTCTGGTAGAATTCAGTGGATTCCTTTCAGAAAACAGGAGGATTCATCTCCCGTGGCCTGTCCCAAAGCATGGGATGTACACAGGTTATAAAGAAGCAGTGTGGGATTAACATAGACTTCTTAGTACTTGTGTATAGGCATATTTGAGGCAAGATGTGAAATGCTGACAGTGCAATTCAGTGTCCTGGACTGCAGAATGATCTCCAGACAGCTGGAAATACCACTGGTATATTGGTAGCTCGGGTACCACTGGGGCGTACTTGTAAAGTAGTATGCACAGATTCAACACTTCAAGTTTTTACAACAGCATCTTTTGTAAGGACTAGATCAAAGACCAACTGGTGTCACTCAGGAGGAACTCAAAATCTATGATTACAATTCAAAGAAATGAGATAAAGTGTTCTGAAAAAAGTATATGTTGCCAGGATTGCTTGAAGATAGAATTTGATCTATCAATCAATTAAAATCAGAGTATGCCAGCACAAATCCGAGAGATTTCTTTGTTCCCTTACACCTTCTTTGCTTTGCTTGGCTGAGTGGTAGAACATAAGCATCTACACTTGAAGTTCTCCGACCCAAACATTAACAGGAGTGAGAATGCTTCTGAAGAAGAAATAGGTAAGCAGAACTATTATTTTAATATAAAATCTCAGCACAGTGGTCTTTTTTGGACATAACTATGAGAACACTAGGACCCCACTTACACTCAGAGGAAACTGGGTCTGGAAAGGACCCCAAAAGCTCATCTGCACCATCCTCCTCAAGTTCATGCCAGATTCAGTTTGGCCTGGATTGTTCCAGGGTATTTAATTAATCTGTACTGAAGAATCTCTGAAACTGAAGGCTTCACATGACCTCACCTGCTTTCCCAGGCAATCTCTTCTACTGTTCTCCCTGTTAGAAAGCTTTTCCTAATGTCCAGCCTCAAACTTCTGTGCTGCAATTTTCTTTCCTTTCCTCCATACTTAAAACTGACCTTACCATAATGCTGTAGGGGAGGTGGGAGAAACAGATTAAGTGACTGTGGGGGTAGGGAAAGCACTTTTTGTGGCTGCAGCTTTTTCTGGCAAAGCTGAGTTTTTGCAAGTAGCATTTTTGTATTTCTGAGAGACTAGAGTGCTCTTTTCCAGCTAAAAACCGCACAAATTGGCACAGCTGTCCTTGCAAACCACCGCCAGAACAAGTGTTATCTAGGTACACATTCAGGTAGTGTCAAGGCTTTGTATTTTTGGCTTCACACAAGCATTAATCTGTATTTCATTTGAGAGAAGTTCTGGGCTGATGCCCCATAAGAAGTGAGAGTGGCAGGTCCCTTTTGGATGAGTCCTTTCATTGGACCACTGGCCCAGGGACTGTACTGAGCGGTATTTAAAGTAACAATGTGTTAAGATGCTAAATATTGATAAAATGGTAAAGCGTGCATGACACTTACCATATCATGGGGAAGATACGCGGGCCTGAGACACTGCGGCAGAAGCAAGTTGTACTCATGCATAAATTTTTCCAGAGGGTGTTCCTGGCCAGTCCCAGATCCATCAGGATTTGGGAGAACTGGAGTTGTCCTTCCTGCTGTGAATGCGACATTTCCCCCTTCTCTTCAGTTCTGGCTGAAGGGATTTCTAGACAGCAGTGATGAGGGGTGTGTGGTTACACATCGTGAGAGCAAAAAGGCCATCTTAACTCACGATTCTCGTTACTGCAGTTCAGTGGCTGGCAGAAATCTTCGCGTCTGTGTCCACATCTGCTTGTTTCGCGTAATGGCACCCAGAGTTTCAGAGCAGATGTTTGTATTTCAAAGCAAGATGTTTATGTTTCTCCTTCACCCTCCCCATTATATGCGGGCAGAAACGTTCCCTCTTCTGTGGGTTTTCAGAAGCACTTTGTATCTGGGCGTCTTTTTGTCCAGATAGAGAATAAGGAATGCCCTAAGGAACGCAGGGTGATGCCCCATTACACTGACATCAAGGGTATGTATTTGCCCTTCTCGCACTAGTCTGAGCCGAACGTGTTAAAATATACTGATGTGCACATACAGCAGTCTTGCAGTAGCTGCTGAGATACACTCATGTTTTCTGAGTCCTCACCTTATGGTCTCAGCATGTGATGTTTGTGCGCTACACTAGTCCACATTTTCCTGCTCTCTCTTTAAGTGCTGGCAAACATTTCTTAATGTTTTTGAGACCTCACGGACTTTGATTATTCAACTGGGACAACCTTTGGGTTATGACTCAAAAGTTTCTGAAGGGATGTTGATGGAAAAATTCATGGACTTGCTTTTGTCTCCTCCCGAGAGTATACACTATCACCACAGTAGAGATCTGGAAACTGACAGCTCAACATCTGGAAGGAAGTCCCTACCAAACTCTACAAAAGAGTATTTAAACCAGAGAATTCATCTGCTTAGAGGCCGTGAGAGAATTCTGCTGATTTGTGAGGAGCAGTTTTGTTGTGCTCCATTTCTAAGTGTTTTGACATATCTTCAGCTGGTATAAATGAGCATCATCAGTGAAAAAAAGCTTCTTAAAAATTCTTGAGAATTTGGCCACATATCAATGAAGCTTTTAAGCCAAAAAAAAAAAAAAAACCAAACCCGAAACAAACAAACAGGCGTATCAGTTATGTTTGTCCTGGCATTGTACCTAATGGGTGTTTAGCTTTCCTTCTAAGAGTACTATAGAATATTTTATATTAGATTAAATAGAGAAAATATAGATTATTTTAGAGTTTGGGGATTTTCTTTTATAGTATTATAGTATTTTTTGATAAGTTGAGACTATCCTTTCTAGACAACACTGGCATTTAGTTACCATTGATATCCATGACCCTTTCCGCAGTGCAGGACAGACTTGGCTGAGACACCTCTCTATTTTAAGGATCTAAAAATAACACACGGGGTCCATCTGCCTGCCATGCATAGGCAGAAAGCAGCCTTTTCCCTTCAGCCACGTGATGTTATCTTCAGCCTCGGGATGTTATCTGACTTCTTCTTAAGATCCAAAAATGTTTGTTAAGAAGCTAAACCTTGCAGCGATTGTAGAGCTTCTGTCACTTACTTCCGGCAGCTTTATTAGGGTGAATTTGTGTGTTATCCAGTGCTTGATCTGGTGGTCAGTTTTCCCCAGTGTGCTTGATAATGGCATCATGGAGCAGCATACTGCACAAGATCATTTTTATTTTATGCTGTATTTTCAGCAAAGCAATTAAGTTTGCGGGTTGTTGCTTTTTAATAGATATTGGCAAAATGGGTGAGGAGTCACTGGGACCTCAATACACATTGAACTTGTAGGTGAGTTATTAGGTTATGTGAAAACCATTCCGGTTGTAGAGTGAACGTTACAGCATCACTGCCTTTATCACACGCATTCCAGGATTTCTGAAGAATTCCCTGGCACTCTTATTTGTTATTGCCTGACAAGTACAGTCAACATAAGCTAGAGTTATTTGTGCAGGTGGAGCCAGTTCTGGTACCCGTATTCATTGAAAGATAAACGTAACTACTGCTAGAGTGTGGTCAGAGTTTCTGAAACACTAAATAACACATCCTAGCAAAGGGATGCTTTGCATCACTGTAGCTCGGTCAGAATGCTCTCCTAGCATTAGCTTGTCATCCTGGTAACAAGCTCTCTTGCCACCTGCTGATTATAACTAACTAACTGAGCTGTGAAACACAAACATTCCGTTTCTGAAACACTAAATAAGCGCAATTTGTGGGGAAGTGTAGCTTCTCCACAAACCATTAATAAAATTTTTAAAAAAACACCTACCACACGAAATGCTAAAATGTTTTAATTTTTTTATGTTTTATGTTTATTTTTAGTCTTGGAACTGAACCAGGTGGTTATTCCCACTTATGGAACTGTGCCGGATCAGCAAAACCTTCATACTCCTGAATGGGTGGGTACTTCTTTACTTTAACTCTGACTACCTGTAATTTTTTCTCGTACAGATGTGCAGCCATCAGTAGCTGTTCCAGAAGACTAGCAATCCTTTGCATCTGCAGCACATGCAGTTCATCCGCGTGACTGAATCTGAGCTGCTGTATCCCTGTTTTCTGAAAGGCACCTGAAGTCATTGACTCAGATGTGAAAGTGCAGGTTGACCCGGGCACTGGACTCAATTAAAAGTGACCAGTATATATTTGCTATAAACTGAGACGTGCATATACATCTCCTCTCTATATATAATTTTGTACATGCATGTATAGGATTTCAGTGTGTGTATGCAAGGATAAATAGTTATGAACACACCCTACATATAAACACACATACCCTATAGATTCATACACACCCAGGTGTTAGCTGACTGACATACGAGTTCAGGATTCATGTTTACAGAAAGCTTGGAGACACCAAGAAATTCCTTATTCCAATCAGAGACTTAGGTGTCAAGAAGAAAAAAGACCTGGAGGTATCCATTCCCATTATCCAAAGTTCAGGTTCCCCAGCACACCTAGTGTTTTCTACAGCTAATAGGCTTCTGGCTGTAGCTCAAGATCCCCTTCATCAGATCTCATTTATCTCTAAGGGTTGGCCAGTTGACCCCAACAAGCCCTGCCGTGGCACATGCTTTACCAACCTGATGCCCAACTGGCATGCTGAGAAGTCCAATTTTATTTTTTTTCCCCTGGAAAGGTACAAGTGTGGTCTGCAGTTACACAAGGAGATAGCTATAAGCCTGGATTTAAAAAGGTGTAAAAATCATGTACTTATCCTAAAGCTGATAGAGCAACTCCATATAAATCAAAAAAGCCTGTTCTGTGTTTTCTTACTCTAATGACAGAGGTTAGTGTCACTGGCTTTGGGGGTGTATAGATTGTCTTTTCTACTCAAAGTGCCTCTACATGTGGATCAGTGTTACGGGAGAACAAGGCATAAAGAAACAGTTTCAACAGTATCAAGAATTGCTCATTGGACCAATTACTTGTGAGCACCTAAGAGCTTCGTGACAGTTTTCATATAGAGAAATCATTCGGGAGAGTACTGTAATGGTGCCACCAAGCAATGAGAGCTGGAGCTGGTTCCCAGTCAGCCCAGTCCAAGGGGACATTTAAGCTATTGGCTATTTACACATAGCTGTGTACCTGCCTGTGTGTTTCTTTCATTGCTGTCCACTAGATCCTACTCCAGAAACAACAGCCGGCTACTGCTGCTACCAGTTATCCCTCTAGCTTGTACAGGGGAGGTCTGTGTTACGACTGAGGAGGTCCAGGCCCTGCTGATTTCTCTGTCCGTAAGGAAATACATTGTTTTCTTCATATATCTAAAAGAACATACAATACAATGACAAATGAGCTAAAAAGTTAAGATATGCAAATCAAGCATTCAAATTCACGGGGGTGAATTAAGCCTGTGCTGTCTTACATGTAGATATTATGAGTGGAGATGTTTAGATAATTTATTTTCCAGCCTGGACACCAAACTGGTGGCTATTTTGATTCATATCGGAGTGAAATGGGAAACAGAATCATAAAAGACAGAGGCCAAGGATTGCAGTCGTAGCAGAGCGTTTCGAAAACAGTGTAAACAAAGGGAAGGATTCAGTCTTCATTGCGCCAAGGTGCACCAGCGCCCTGGGGGGAGCTGCTCTAGCAGCTTAGTTGGCAAAGTACTTGTTGTAGTTATGGGTCGGGGGTGTTGTTCCTGCCTCTGCTGTAGAAAACAAGTACCCAAAGTACCAGGAAATTAGTTTTATTCTGGGAGCTGGATGCTATCTCCTCCCCTGCCCCAGCATTTTGTGGCAGGGTGTTCCTGGTTGCAAGCTGATTCGGTGTCTGGAAAAATATTTAATCGTTTTTTGGAGCATGAGGTGGAACCAAGAGCTTCTATTTCCCAACTGAGTGCCCTGACTAGGACATTATAAAAATCCATCTTAGACTCTCCTTGTGGTTCAATGAAAAAAATTTTTATATATTTATATGCAGGGAAATAGCATCAAAACATCTGGAATGTCATATACCTTGTGGTTAGAACAGTCTCCTCCAAGCAGTCTTGGTAGACTTTATTTCTACTGAAAATCAACCATTAAAATAAATTTTTATTTTTTGGCTCCTCATGTTTGCCAGCAGTTGTAATTTCTGTTCAGTTTTAGCAGCATCTTTTCTGCACTGCTCCTTCCATGTCGGGTCCTCCTTGTCAGCCGCTGGGCAGTTTCAGTGGGTTGGAGGGGCCAGAAAGATAAAATTGAGATCTAGTGAGCCTGTCTGTGAAATGGATGAGTACTAACTGTAGCTAGAAATGGAAAGTGAATAGGAAGCCTGACTTTAAACAATTGACGGGAAAGGAAGTACTGAGCCTGTTGTCTAAACTTAAATCGTGCTTTGCAGCTGGAAGTATTCTGGAAATTTGATTTGATTTTGCAAGTCGTCCTGGAGTAGCCAAAACTGAGTAAGTTATTGGCTAATAGAAATGGTCCTGCTCTACTTCTGGTGCTGTGTCTAATTAGAGGATCACATGCTAAGTTTGCTGCAAGATCCCTGCCTCATTCAGCACACAAGTAGGACATTAATCTCCAAAAAGCCCAAATTCTGCAAGGGTGTTGTTTGCAGTACTTCAGCAAGGTGTAAATGTGGCAGGAAATCACAGGGGAAAAAATGAAAGGTTCGTATGCGTAGAGAAACTGAATGCAGTCCTAGATAATTAGATTTTATCCCTGCTTCTGCTACAGGGTTTCTGTGCAAGACTTGCGAAGTCACATCTAGCTTTGGTACCATGTGTCAAAGGGGAACATCTGGGACCCTCTTTGCATTTGTTTAAAATAGTCACATACGGACCTGAAAGTGAGTGTACTGCTCTTTGAACAGAGAGAATTGCTGAGCTCTGTGGGAAGATGTCCTGATGTCTCAAGCTGGAACTCCAAATTTAGGAGACAGTCAACAGGTTTTGGCATTGATCTCTAGGTGCCTTATGTGACCGCAGTTAAAATGAGGGTTAGACTGTTACTTTCTCTCCTGGGGGATCTTGTGAAATTAAATTTCTCAACATCTGTAGAATGTTGAGATTATACGAGGAGAGTACCTTAGGCATAGTGTGAGGGAAATCCCCATTTTAGGTGGGCTATTTACGTGAGGTGTAACAAAAAGACATTGAATAAAGAAGATAAGAAGGACTATTCCCTAACTACTACAAAGGAGGGTAGAAGTATGGCGTGTGATTGTGCAATTAAGTAATGTATCATAAACAATGCATACAAGGAAGACGAAACTGCATAGGCAGCCTTAATTCAAGCATTTTCCAGCTCTGAGATGTTTCATTTTGCAGTCTTACCTGCTTTACAGGCAGATAGTTTGAATTGGATGTAACAGTAGGATTTTTTTTGAGAGTCAGTATCTGCAGAGGAGGGGATGACTTCTTCAAATTGTCTATTACTGCTGCCCCTCAAATACAATTTCTGCCATGACAAGGCTTCAGGGAAGTCTGAAAGAGTGCATTTCCCAGCTCCTGCATCTGGAGAAGGATGGGAGGCGCTGAAAAGCAGGTTTTCAGCAGAGTCCTGCCTTCACCTCTCTTTAAAAGTAGGGACATGTGGTCTCTCTCTAATCAGGAGTGACTGGAATTCCTTCCGCAGCCAGCCGCGCCGTGACACGCGGGCAGGAAGTCAAGTGGGTGTCTGGTCCAAACTTAGCTCAGGGGACGAGGCATCCCGATGCCTGGCCGGTTACCAGCCGCTTTCTGCTGACAGAAATGTATGACCGTAATGACGCCCCGCATTTTTCTACTCTGTGTCTTTAGTCTCAGTTTATTTCGGTTTGTTACATATCAAAAATTTTCTTTGCATGTTGAGGAAATGAAAAAAAAAACAAAACAAACCAAAACCAACCCACCTTCTTCTGATTAAGTGCTTGCTAATAATCTCGTTGTTGCTAAAAACAGAACTAAAACAGTCCTCTGTTGTTGTTAGCAAATATGAGTCACAAGGAAAAATGTTAAAGGTACAACAGTTTTATGGCCCTATGGAAACAGACCAGCATTAGTATGTGGTATGCAAATGAACTTACATCTTCCTGAAGTATCTTATATATTATATATATCTTCCAGAAAGAAATCCTTGTCCTGGTCTTAATGTCAGAAAGTTGTCTTTATTGATCACTTAGAACATAAAAGGATGTTTTATATAACTGTGACAGTAAGAACTTTATACATTTCTGTAACATTTTCTCCAGACGATCTCAAAGCGCTTTACAAATAATCATGTTTCATTATATCCTGGTAATATAATTTGTTTCTTTTTTATTTACTTGATTTGAAGTTTCCTGAGGCCTGTAGCGAGAAATAACTGTGCTCCTAAACAGGGACTCTGAAATTTTCACCTACGTAAAACCCACAACTGAAGCGTAACCTGCGGGTCCCCCTCAAGGCCGTCGCCGTGCTCCAGCCAAGGATTTTTTTTGCTGGTGCCTGTCAGCAGAGGCGATGTTACACAGGCTCTGCTCGGCTCTCTTCTTTCCCAGTACTGATTTATTCCCTGGCATGCTGCAGGAACCTGTTTTGAAGCCTATCTGAAAATTATGTGAGGTCACAGAGAGGTAGTTTGTCCCTCCAATAATGCTATTGGCAGTCACACCAAAGGCTCAAGCAGACAAAATAAAGCACTTCTTTTATCCTTCCAGTTAGATAAGTCATTCCTGCAGGATCTCTTGTTATTTTTAAAAAACAGCTTACAATACTGTGCTTGTTCAGGGTGTAGTAAACAATAAATAACTGCAGTTCCTGTGCACATATTTTTCTTCATGCTTGTCTCCATGCTGCCCTTCCCACCATTATCCCCGCTGTGTGTTTAACGATGGAATGCCTGGAGAAGCCTGGAAAAGTGAAGACAGGTTTCTTTGTCATGCCACTAGTTTTTCTCCCCTGATGTGGAGCATCGCTGTTGCTGAAGGGAGCTTCCCAAAAGCGTGGTCTCCTTTCATCTTCTGCTGCAGGCGTCACATGTAGCCATGGCTACAGGAACGGTCTCAAGAACAAGAGATGGCAACTCCCCTTAGCTACCAGCAAGGCTGGTTATATGTGGGGAGGAGCAGACGGTAGTCTCCCTCCTGAGAAGCAGCTCTGAGTCAAGAAGCTGAGGGTTGGTTCCATGACGTGGTCACTTGGAGCCAAGCCAGTTACCTCAGCTTTTACAGCCCCATGTGGAGGGGCAAGCTTGTCTTTGTGTTCCACTTGTCCCTTCTCCAAGTGCCACTCTGTCCTGAGGTCTGGGAGAGCAGATGCTGTTTACCAATGACTGCTTGTGCTGGATTAACGAAGAGCGCAGGAAGCTCCTTATTCCTTTGCCAAGGTGTCTGCGGGGGGCCGGAGTCAGGGAGGATGAAAGGAAGGTGTGTGAGCAGGGGGATGTGCATGGCAGAGGCTGCTCAGGGCTGGCCGGAGACCTTCAGCGTCATTGCATCAGTGCAGCACTGCCCAGCTCCAACAGGACCCCACCAGCTGTGCCTTCATCACCTGGTGGTGAGGACCCAAGCAGCGGGTCTGTAGAACAAGGCGTTTGGTGCTGAGGAGGTGGTGGCTGCATTATACATATTTCTGGGCTTTTTACTACGGCAGGCTGCCTCCAGCCTCATTCCTTGGAGTGAAGAGCCACGGATGCTCACCTGATCTGACCCTGCTCTGAACTGAAGGGCAGAGGTATACCCGCATGAACGTGGCCGTGCTGCCTCTGGGTGTAAACTAAGTGTTCCAAAAAAAAGCTTTATCCACAGCCAGGCCCTCCCCTCCTTTGGAATCCTTCTGTTAATAAAGCAGCTAATGGTTCCCCGTCTCTCGGTGGTTGGCACGCAGTTGATTGTACAGCACTTGGAGAGTTCAGAGTATGTGCTAAATGTAATGAGTATTTTACAGCTAAATGTATTATATTTTTTTATTTATTTATTAATGGTATTAATCAATATTAACCTGCTGTCCACTAGGGTATTATTATAACATTAGAGTGCACAACCGATTGCCTCCATCAGTACTTAAAATGCGATTACGCTGAGGCTAAGAAAATGAGGAAGTGCAGTAAATAGACCCCGTGTTTGTTTCTTCCAAAACAAAGAGGTATCAATGGGCCTGTTCATTATTTTGGATTATCATTTGCTACCAATACTTAAGAAAAATAATGTATTGGAATTTCAGACCCCTTAACTTATGTGTCTATGCAGACAGGCTGGTGTGCATTTGTATCATAATAACATTTGTAATACTGTCAAATTGTATTTTTTTAAAAAACAAACATTGTCTCAAAGGAATTATTAACTTCAGAGTACAGCACATCTTTTTGGTTTCCAGTCTTGTTTTTCCCCTGGTAATTATGTTGAATAATATATGATTTTTCATTACAAGCTATCCAGTAGGGATTACGAGATACACCACACATCTCAGTTAATGTGGCTGTCAGAACCTTAACTATTACATTCCCATTCACATTTTACTTCTTACTTTTAATTGAGCAACATTTAGTGTTCCATTACAGTTTATTTGTGTGGGTCTTATCTTGATCTCTTAAGTATTCAGGCTTAATGAGTTGATTCTTTATTATTTTATTTATATATAAAGGGTCTATGGATAGGTCAATTGAACAACGCCCTTGTGATTAAAAGCAACAGAGATTACATTTAAGAAGTCAGCTTCGTAAGTATGAACTTCTGTGCATCTAGATTCATGCAGTCCAGTATTGATTAATCTTTCAACTATATTCCATTATATATATGCATAGTTTGGTTTTTATATATATGTATAGAAAGGTGTAGTATATGGTAGCATATATACTCATGTGAATGAAATCATGTATGTAAGTAAATTCATGAGTCAGAATACTGATTAACAGGCAGTCTTTATTGACAATCCAGTCAAGCCAGTCATGGCTAAATTGCATATTAATTTTATAAGCTTAAAGGAAACTACATTTAAAGGAAAATTATTTAAGCAGTGGAGTTATGCAATTACAAATTATGGTCAAAATTTGTTAGATCAAAACTTCATCTGATGTTTGCTGTGTGCCATTTCTTCCTTTTCCGTCCTGTAGATAGGTCATATAGGAAAAAGAGCTAAAGGTTGTAGTGAAAAAAACCTCAAAAGCTGTTACTGCTTTTATGCTTTCAAGTGCTTGCATTTCGCAATGAAACCCTGTCTCTTTAAACGGAAGTTATTATAAAGCTGTTTCTAAGATTCAAAAAATGAAGAAGCCCAATTAAAAAAAATAATCTCCTGGTTTATGCAGTGGCAATACTTCCCCTCCTTATTCACTACCACAAGGTTTGGGCTCTGTGTTTCCAGCGTTGCGACAGGGAGCAATTTTAGCCCTGTCCGGAGCCTGGGGGGGTCCCGGGGGAGAGCGGTGGCCACGGGGCTGGGCTCTGTGCCTGGCCACCTTCACCTCCCCACCTCCTCTCTGCTGCCGCTGCTGCTCCCAAGCCGTCTCCCAAGAGGGGCTGTCAGCTGTTGTTGTTGATGCTTTCCTCCCGATGGGAGTCTGGTCAACATGAAATCATCGTGATTACATCTTAGATAAGGCTGGAAATGGCCACAGCAGGGCTGCATTTTACACCCAGGGCTAGTCTTCAGCAGGAGGAAAAATTGCCAGGGTCAAGCCTGATTGCTTGATGGGACTATGCCACCTCCAGCTCTCAAGAATTTAGAAATTCCTGTGCTTTGGGTGATAGAGATACTCCGTGTCATTGTGGTCTGGTGATGCCATCTGAAAGTTTAAAGCATTTTTTTTCCTAAAACTTTATCCACAGTGTGCAGCTGTATGTGGCTTTGGTGGCTTTTATGAATTGCTTTGGTGGCTTTTGGTGGAGTTTATGAATCCTAGGCCAGGTTGTGAAATTAACATAGAATATATGTGTATATTTGCCATATGTCAGCCTACATACATATAGATATGTGCCTATATGTACGTCGTCAGCTTCTTGCTGTCAGGTTTGTCACAAATCTCTAGGCGCAGGTGGGATTCAAAGAGAACTAAGCTAACAGGGCCTCTTTGCAGCAGAACCTGGCATTTGCACATACAACATAAAAAAATAGAGAGTTTAAACTCCCCTGAGTTTACTTAAAATATGGAAATTTTGTCATAATTATGGGGAGACACATCTTGGTCGACTGTTTTGACTCAGACAATAAACAGTAACAAAATAGTCTACAGGGAGAGGTTTAGAATAAAACTCCTGGGAAATTTTTGTTTTGGAAATACTGACAAATGTTTTTCCTAAAACACTGTATGCTCCCTGGAACTGGGGTGTTCCAGACTGAAGACTGGCATTCTTCTCAGTTTTATCACAGTTGAAGAACCACCATTTCAGTCTGCACTTGAGGGGTCCCTGACCCCATAACCACATTTCCGTGTGGCCGGAGCTCCCAAAAGCTCCCAAAACTGGACCCGGCATCCCTCATGAAGTGTAGTCTGCACTGACAGGGAAATTTCAAGGAAGGATATCTGGGAATCTTTTCCATGTCCTCAAAGGCACAGCGTGTTCAAGAGATTGCTCTGGGTCATTTTGCCTGGCCTGTTCCTGCCCTGGGCCACCCTGCATGCACAGCCATCTGGAAGCCAAGCCTCCTCCGCGGTTCTGTATGGGGGTCTTGCCAGCCTTGGAGATCTTAGCATCTCTAATGCAATGCTGATTCCCATTTTGGACATTTGGTATCTGTCAACTGCGGTGGCACTGCCCTCATTAACAGCATGGATGGATTTGGCCGAGTACCTGCGAGTTTGGTGCTCATTACATGACAATTCTGATAACATTACAGCTGTATATTGCCTGAAAGGAGGGGTTGTTACATGTGATAGTGCCCTCAGAGTACTCTTAAGAAACTACAAAATCATTACTTGAGGATTCAGGTTCCCCTGTCATCAGTGTGTCTGTATTGTTTCACACATGAAATAACACATTAAGGTGCTATTAGTAGATATGACAATCTATCCAGTTTTCCTCCGGGGACTAGATAATGGCTTATGGATATATTAATCCTTTTGATTCGGCCATATATTATGACATGATGGGTATGTGACATACAACAATGTTCTTTGCTTGCTGACATGTTGTGGATAAAAAGAGAAATAAATCCACATAGGATGTGTCCATTTTGAGAGTTCATCTGCAGCCTGGTCATGTTCTTTGTTCTCTGGGCAATGGTGGGTTTGGGTACTAGGGTGCATGAAGCTATCGGGCTTTTTATTTTGGGTGTTTTTTAATTGTAGAGATGCTTAAATTTCTGGGAGGTAAGGGGACAGATGGGAACGCACTAATTCTGAGACCCCCATCAGACAACAACATATCTTTTAGACAGACAGACTATCTAACACTGTATCCATGATGGCATGCAAGTTGCTTGACAGATGCACTATTTGGGGATGGTGCTGCATCCCAACGCTCCTCCCATGGCCAAAAGCTAATATGCTATTTTGAAAGAACAAAATTAGGTCAAAGTTCTGCTGTTCTTATGTCATGCAGAGACCTCCCAAACTTTTTTTTCCCCCTCCATTCTACTCCGTGCTACTTTTGTTGTCACTTTGGTCTTTGTTTTATATGAGTCTGATATGTTGAATTTCTCTGTTCACTGAAATATTGTGTAACAGGAACTGAGTAAGGAACCAGCAAGTCGAGCTCTTCATATTAACCTATCCTACTTGCCTTCCAGGCTGATTTTGAAGATAAGCCTGACTCCTTGTTCTTCAGCGATGGGCAGCGAAGAATTGACTTTGTTTTGGTGTATGAAGATGAAAGCAAAAAAATGACTCATAAGAGGAGTGGTCGTAAACAGCAAAAGGTAAGTTATTTTCAATATAAATCTGAATTACCTGTTGGGTGTTAAGAGCAATGGACAGAAAGGACCGTGCCCTCACCCAGAATGGCAATTGCATTGCCCTGTCCTTGGAGTACTCTTGGGAGCTGGGAGACTGAAGTCCATCAAACCAAGCAGGGAACAGGGGTGAGCTCAAGCCAGTAGGTTGCTGTGTAAATGGGCAGAGCACTGCACGTCGTGTCTGTCATTGTGTTCTAGGTGACCTCAGAGCATCCTTCTGGGAGGGAACCCTTCAGGAGATGTGAGCAGAAACATCTGGTATCAGGTTCCCGGTTAGAATTAGACATCAAGATCTTCGGACTAGCGCTCCTTCCCTCGAGACTCCAACAGCTTGGGCCTCCCTAGTACCTTGCAAAAAATTTCTGACTCAAGCCAGTGACTGCTTGATGCTCCTTAGCAGCTATGAGTGACAATCACAGATTATTTTTAACTGTTAGTTTTTAATTATTCCAGTAAGTTTATCAGTGGACTACATTCATTATGACACCCAGGGCCACAAAAACAAGCTCAGCCATGCCAATGAGCTATTTTAATTGTGAACTGCCTGAGAAATATCCATCCATGGGACTGTAGTTCCCTTGGCATCGGCGGTCTCCCACCCACCCACTTCCTTCTTTGATTTAGCAACTCTCCACATTCCAGCAGCACCCTCTGGTAGAGCCAGGCAAGGACAAAGATATTGCTGAAAGCAGCTCATATACCAATAATGATTTGCAGTTAGGAAAGAGAAGAGTAGGAGTAAAAAGGCCTGCAGCTAAATTGGTTGATATTCATTACACAGTGTTGTCGTTGGCATTAACAGGGCAGCCATAAGGAGTGTCGTTAGTAGGGTTTGAGGAAGTCCTGCAGTGGGTGGATATTGCATTACACATGATCACAGGATCAGCAATAAAAATTAATTGAAAGAGGTAATTAGAAAGAAAAAGCTGCCCCTTTGGAAACAATTGTTTTTATCAATTAACATTTATGTTTGTAATATTTGGACATTGCCCAAAAGTACTTAAAAATATAATGAGTGTCTTTTCCAAACAGTGATGGAAATTAAGTGTGAGCAATGGATTAGTATTTTTAGTGCAGCATTAATGTTAGGACATTAGCCAGAATGAAACCATGAATAATTAGACCAGGAAATCGTGGGTAATGCGCTAGGTGCTTGCAAAAAAAAAAAAAAGTTTACTTTCAAAGGTCTCGGTCCTACAAAGATCTGCAGCCACACTGAGTCTGCGGTGTGCTGAGGAAGAGGAAGCAGTCTACTGTCTACCTACACGCAACAAATGTGAGAACAAGAGCGTATTAAACTAATGATCAGATAAGGTGAAGACTGAGTGGCTGGGGAGCAGCTCTGTGGAAGAGACCCTCGTGGTCTTGGTGGACACCAAGCTGAACAAGAGCCGTCTGTGTGGCCTGGCAGCCAACAAAGGCTGTATGGACAGAAGTACGGCCAGGAGACTGAGAGATGTGATTAGGGTGACGTGGATGTGTCAGAAGGAAGCTGAAAATAGCAGCGATAGCAGTTTTCAGAGCCAGGTTTTCCATGGACAGGGAGAATCTGAAGCCGTAAGGGTACTGTGGAAGACGTAGGCAAGAATTTTGATACTGGGAATGCATACGGTACTGAAAGGGCAGTAGAAAGCATAGAAAGAGATAAGGATGAAGAAATGGCAGTTACAGAGGTCTTCCAAGGACAAGAACAAAGGATACAAGTGTGATGACACTGAGATGGAGAACAAATGAAAAAATCCAAAGCCAACCATGAAACAGACAAAATGTTACACATTGGGTAAAGTACCAGAGGGCACTGAAAGGTGGAGGAAGGAGAAGAGGGAGTGAGGAGAGGGTTTTGTTCAATGAGTCTGTCACATAAGCTGAAATGAGTCACCTGGTCTTAACCAAATTCCTGTGAGACGACTCAGAAGTACTGACTCCCTCTCTCTAATGCCTCACATACAGGTGCCATCAGCTTAGGAATGCATTCCCTTTAGCTGTTGTTGCAGGAACAGACTTCTAAAAATGAGAATAGATGTAAGCTTTCTAACTTTCTAGGATGGGATAGGTGCAGGTCAGCTCCAAGCACACAAACACTTTAGTCATCTCAAAGACAGAGGTCTTTCATATCACTTGAGATCATTTGCTGTGCAAGTGGAAGAAGTTGTATGTATGTGCTGCAAATCTTCATTCCCCAAGCAAATGCTGCACAGACATTGGCAGCGCTGATAACTTTTTTCTTCCTGTATCTCCTCCCAAGCAGGATGCGGGACGCTGCCTTGGGATCTACCTCACACTCATGCTAGGAGCAAAAGGAGAGAAACTGAGAAGTAACAAAAGAAAAAAAATGTGAATAGAACGTTGGAAAAGAAGAAACAAATCACATATACCTTATGTCTGAGGTGGAAAGGAAGATGGCATGAGGAGGAACTTCTTTACTTTGAGGGTGGCAGAGCACTGGCACAGGCTGCCCAGAGAGGTGGTGGAGTCTCCATCTCTGCAGACATTCAAAACTCACCTGGACGCGTTCCTGTGCAACCTGCTGTAGGTGACCCTGCTCTGGCAGGGGGGTTGGACTAGATGATCTCCAGAGGTCCCTTCCAACCCTATGATTCTATGACATTTATGGTACAGTTTTGCATCCTTGGAATTCCAGGGAGAGAATTAACATTTTGACCTATCACCATTCCCAGAATGGCGTGGGGATGATGCTGCCCAAGATACATACAGGTTTTGTCAGTACTGACATAAAACCTAGTTGATAGCTTGTCTTTACTGACACCGTTTTTTATTTGGTTATAGCTTTTTTCTGTGGCAAAAGACTTCTACCCTTATGATGATATACAAGATACCAAAATGAGGAGTATTGCCATTTATTGTCAGCTTTAAATATTGCATACGTCACTGTCTGTCTCTGATCAATGATTAACTGAAAATGCCAAATTTTATAAGCAGCATCTTGTGTAAGGTGCTTTAAGCCTGAATAGGTTCCTCGCTCATGCTACTCTTTCTTTGACTCTCTTGACAGTTTTATAGAGCTGTTACCCAGTGGTTTATTGTTCACAGAATTTGGAAATTCCAGATTATTAAAGAACAGCAGATCCAGTGAAGTCTGTTCTCCTAAGGTGAAACCCTCACCTCACTGAGGTCAGAAGGGTCTGAAAATCAGACCTCAACGTAGATAGCCAATTGACTGGATTCAGAGAAACGGGGCACAGATCCATCTATTCTTCTCCAGCAAGAGAAAAATCAGGTCCTGGGTCCACCATATTTGATTTGAATGGCTTTCTGTCCTTTTTCAAGAGAATTGCGTGACTGTAACTGAGAAAATGTCCCAGCATTAATTTATATTAATTAGCGGCATTCTTGGGGAAACATCTCAGAGAAGAGAAGGAAATAACTAAAAGCATGGGGGGTGATTTGGATAGAAGAAACAAAAATATGGGATTCTGAAGCACTTGCAGATGTGCAGCTGTGCTGTGCTTCCCTCATTTTCATGTTTTCGTGTGTTTCTGAAATCTGGTTTAAAGGAGGTAAAGTCAAACTCCTGAAATAATATCCTTGTGGAAGTTTCTAATATAATTTACAGATTCAAAAGTTAGCAGATAAGGTTCATATATGCAACTCAATTCAAACTCCAAACCTTTTTAAGTTGGTATACAATTAATTTTACAAGCACTAGCAAAAATCAAACTGTCAGGAGCAGATTCCAGAAACTGTACCTTGCAAGCAATTAAAATCCCTGCCCAAAGCATGTTTTTTAAATCTACAACTTATGTACCCTAGTTGTCAGGATAGGTTACCATCAGAATAGAAATTAAATATCACCAGTCTTTCCAGGAATGCTCCAAAATGCCAGTTTTATCTACTGGGGTCCTCCAGGAGCTCATTGTTGAAAGTTAAAGGGTCAGCACCGGAAAGACGAATTAAAAATAGATCGATGCAGAATGTCATTCTAGTCCACCTGCTTCCCCCAACAGAAATAAACAGAAAGACTGTCAGTAACTTAAGTAGGAATGTGGGCAAAACCTTCATTTCCAACCATGAAGTAATCTGTGCTTCACATAAATAGCTGGGTTTTTTTTGTGGGTTGGTTTTTTTTTTTTCAAATTAGATGAAAACTGTAATTCATACATCATACTTTTGGTTTTTTTTTTTACATACGGTCTTATGGAGAACTTCAGCAGGGCTAGAGAAGTTTGTCTTCATAAGCAAACAATGAACAGTTCCTGCCTCTGGACTTGTTTAGTTTAGATAGCCGGCAAACAAAAAGCTTGGATAACTTAAAAAACTAATTGTACTTCTCCCGCTGTTTAGCATGCGTCACACCCGCGGCAACAGAACAATACTTGGGTTTACAGAAAGAGGGGTACCTCGGTGCCATTTTATGTGGTGATTTGAGGCAGTAGAGGATGGCAAGCTCCACATGGCCACCGTGTGCCCAGCCGACCTATCCAGGAAGTCTGATAACAAGGATGAAAGGGACCTTTGAAACTGGGAGGAGGGCAACGACACCTGCCCTGGTCTCTGATGGATGGGTTGGTTTTTGAAGCAGGAACTCACTGAAATAAAATCTCTGTTTCTGAGGCAACCCCAAACCCAAATTCTACTTCTTTGCCTAATGGATGGAAGGAGAGAGGACAGAAGGATGGGAAGATAAATGGAAGGAGGGAGTTACTCTGAAGGTACTGCACACATTCATAGGACCAGAAACGGGTCTTTCCTAACAGGGTGAAGAGAAGCCACTGTTGAGAGCAGGGCTAGACTGCAGTATTTCCAGTTCTCTGTGGTCATGAATCAGGTTTCAGAAAATCACCAGGCTGGCTTAAAATCAGAGGGTATCTCAGAAAATACATATTTGGAGTTCTTTGGGTTTACTTTCTTTCTGTCAGCCTTTATAGCATATTCTGCTTCACATTTTTATGATTATCTTCAAAGATAAGGGAAAGAAGCTTACACAAGCAGAGCTTCTCAATCAATTAATTTCCTGATGCTGACAGCTGGGACTTTCAGAAAAGCTTTCAAATACCTTCAAAGAAACGGTGAGAGTTGGCAGATAATATTGATACAGTGATCCTCTCCACTCCCTTTAGCCGATTTCCATGGGGGAGGCTTTGGGCCCCATGCTCTTTCTCTTATTGACTGTGATTTATCTGTTGCCTGTCAGGTAAGGCAGAGGTGGTTATTCAAGCACTCCGACCTTGTTAGGATTTTTCGCCTGAAGCCACACGGATATTGTTGTGGGGAACTTTTAACTTTGCACAAAAGAAAACTAAACAAAGATACGAGTTGGCATTCTTCTGTCACTGTAATCAAAGCAAGTGCGCCCTAGCGTTTACAAAACACAGAGGAAAAAACTGCTAGTGGTCTGCTACCAATTTCCAGACCCACAATCTTATTAGTCTCCTCAGCTGGGCAAGACAATCACCAGACATTGAAAGCATCATGGTGAAAAAGCAGCTCCCATGAGCTAACCCTTCTACATGCCTGTAATACTTGGCATTTACTTACACTATGCTTTCACTTTCTGAAGATTTTATATGATTATGCATCCCGTAGTGTCTTAGTCTATTGGCTAGCCATTCAATCATCAAAATCTATGTCAGGTTTAGATCAGCAGCATTACCATGATTACATTATTATTACAACTTGGCCTTGCGGGTAGCTGAGCAAAATGCCGGATACCAAAATAAACTTTGGACAGTCTCCACCTTCCAGCCTAATAAGCTATCATAACGTTATGCTGTATTCCCCAGTCAACACAAAACCACTATAGACTCCTCTGGGTAAAAGTCTAGCTCCTCCACAGATCATCATGCGCGTAATTCAATCATTTATATAAAATAGCAAAGCCCCTAATTAGCAAAGCCTCCCTGGGGCTTCGTTTCTCACTACTTGCATTAATGCGTTATTAGAAACCTTAATATTGTCAACATTCCTTTAAGATTTTGAGGGCAAAATTAATTTGGGGAACTCCTTGCCATAATAAATTATTAAAGCAATCTGAATGGTAAGATTAAAAAAAAAAAGTATTAGACTTCTGCAAATCACAGTTGCCCTGCATTCATTTTTGTGCTACTTAGGAAAAAATAAAGCAGGTATTTAACCCTCTGCCTTTTTTATTTGCTTAAACAAGGCAAAACTCATGTTGAAATATTTTCATGGTTTAGTATTATTCACCATACATAGAACTACGTGAATATGGAAGAAGCAAAGAGGTAGGATGAAATGGCAGAAGAGTTAATAGTGGAGTAACAAACACCTCCTGTGTTGTGTACTACCTCTATTAATGATCTGTTTAAGGGGATTGAGTTACGATATAAGAAAAATTGCAGAGGAAATCATTATGTAGTTTGCTCAGAAGCTAAGATAACTCTGAACCTTTAGCTTTGAAGGAGAATGGAGAGCACTATTACCTATGAAATGTTGAAAAATGCAAGGAAATATATTACTGCAAGGAAAAAACTCATTCACATTTGGAATTCTAAGTTAGCATTGTTAGTACAAGGAAGAGACTTAGATGTCACAGGAAATGGCTGTATTAAGTGTCTTCTTGAAGGTTCAGCTACCATCAAAATCCTAGATAATAGAAAGTATTACATATATACAATATATTATAAATGTGCATATTACATATATATACACAATGTTATATACACAGTGAAAAAATACAAAGAGCATTATACTACCACCAATAAACAAGTGGGTTAATGGAACATGGAGAGATACCTCCATGAAGAGTGCTATCAAAGTTTGGGATTGTGGTTTTATCCGGAGAAAAGGGAGGAATAAGGAGAAATGTGATAAGTATTGATGAAAGTAGAAAACAGATTTGGCTCTTCCTGTCCCTAACCTGAGAAGAAGGTGGTATTCACTGGAATAAAAAGGCAGAAAACCCAAAACAGATAAAAGAAACACCTTTTAACAAAATATGAAATTCATCCATCATGACCATTGCCCCATGCAGGTACTGCAGCTGAGAACTAACAAAGAATAAATGGGGTAGGCTGTTTATGTTATTATTCAATTTTATAATTATTAATCCCAAGACTTGCTAGAGTTTTGGAAAATTTGGTTTTTTCTGCTTTGGGGATTTACAACAGTCTTTAAACAGTAAAGAACTGGATGAAACCTATGTGGAGATACAACTGACCTGTTCCTGTGGAACTCCTGAAGATTTTTGCCCTTCTTGCTGAAGCATCTGTTTTTTGCCTCCCACGAGTGAGTGGATTTGGGGTCTAGTCCTGAAGACCAGTTTCCATGTACCTATCAAAGTGCCTAAGACTTTATCTAAAGGGTCATTCATTGACTCTAGTACCTCACAGTAGCAACAGGCCTGGATCTTAAGCACAGATCTTAAGGCAGTTAGTCTAGCTATAGAGAACCAGGTCACAGAAACCATTGGACCATTCTTCTTTTAAGTTCCTGTAGTGGTAGGTGCAGAATCCTTTAAGCACAGTGCATATGAACAACCAAAACATTGGCCAGTGGCATGAAAGCAATCTGGGAGTAAGAAAGTAGTATCACCAAGTCACTCTGAGAACCTCACTGCATGCGCAGTCTAGCCTGGTTCAGAATAAATCCATCAGTCCCCAGTGCATTAATGTCATCTCCTCCTGGCAAACTGCTCCCAGAAGCCCTCCCCCGGCCCCAACTGCCTACAGCTGCTCACCCATGCTGATATGTTGACACGCAGTCTGTAGGCCAGGGAGAGCTGGCCACCCTCGACTTACATAAACAAATAGCTCATTGGAGAGCTAGGCAGTTGATACAAATAGCTTTTAAATTGGATTACTTCACATGAAGTTTCAAAATTTCGTATAAATCCCTTATGGAGTTGTATGTTTAGTATTTTGAGGGGAGAGGGGCTGCTTGTCTCAGTGTGTTTTTTGGGGAGAGGTTGTGTGTGTGGAGAAGCAAATTGAAGATTGCAAAGACATTTCAGATTTTTTTGTAACTTGCTACCTGCCAAGTGCTGGTAACTGTGAAGTGAAATTAAAACGATCCATTAATTTAATCTTTACTGAGGAAAACTTGTCGTGTTCTTCTGGGGGAATAGGATGCTGCTAGAATAGCACCTCTGACTTGCCAAGTGCTACAGCTCTTGCTTCTTCCTTTGAGGATGCTTATCCATGGACTAAAATGTAGAGGGCTACTACAGTTTAAAGCACTGTGTGAACTCATATGATGACTGTGAAAGAAGAATACAGTTACAGGTTGCTGGAAGGAAAGCCCTTGAGGTGAAGACTTTCTAAAGGGCAGATTAATGGGGGGAGGGAGGCTGCCATCAGTAGTTCAATTTGTGACCAAAGGTGAAGGAGATCACAAGTTTCAGAGACAGTTGCTCTCAAAATTCAAAATTTGGGGCACATTTTTACCTCTGTAATGTACCAGAAACTAACAGGATGAACTCTCCACAATTGCATTTGAGGGCAATATTGCATATCAGACCAAAAACAACCGATCAGGATTAGTAAGTAACACTGTAGCTATCAGCACAGTAGCTGTCAAGTGGACTATAGAGATAACGACCCAACGATTCTTCATTTTGGGAGGCAATTCCATTCTTCTATGCATACATATTTTTGAAATTTGGAACAGATGTTTTACAGTGTTCAATGTCTTTTTAACAGAGGAAGAGACAAGTATATGAATCAAACCTGATAAACAACGGCTTGCAACTTGAAGCGACGAGATCGGTGAGTGCTCTTCTCTGTGTGAACGTCTGTGTCTGAGAACAAAGCCCCCCCTGTGGGAATAAGGAAACTGGACATATGAATTTACTGTAACATTTCTCTCCTCTCAGGAGAAAAAGGCCCACCTTTCTTCTGTTAGTACTGTCTCTGTGATCTGATGCGAAATCTTTTAAACTTTGTGTCTGTTCCTTCCGCTGCAAAATAAAAGATGGAAAGTTGTGAGATTACATAGGTCATGTTTGCTCAGCTCTTGGAAGATAAAAATTACTGGCTACGCTCTGCAGAGAGCTTCTCCCCCTACTCTGGCATGGGAAGCCTGTGGTTTGTCCAGGGCAGAATGCCCCTGCCAGAAGAGCAGCACAAGGCTTCAGCACGTGGCCCTGCTCCTCCCAAGGCCTGGCACTGTACAAGTGGTTGTAACTGTTGTTCTTTGTGCATTTTGGGCTGCGATGTGGCCTGTGGGCAGCTCAAGAGCGCTGTGATAAGGTACACCACCTGCCAGAGCTGCCGTCTCTTTCAGGGAGGGTTGGAGCCCTCAGAGCCCCTTTCCTTCCTGCCCTGCAGGGCTGCAGTGCTCCGGCCGGGTCTCCCGGGGAGGTATAGCACAGTCACTGCCATTTTAAATTTGTCCTTGCTTGGCTGTCTATAGTGAGCTCCAGAAAAGGTCACATTGCCCCTTCCTCCCAAATTAGGCTCAGAATCCATGGCATCGTGGTATTTATTTGATTTCTGCAGCGAGGGCTCCTGCTGCATGTCCAAGGATGCAGCCTGGCTCTTCACATTCAAAAGAAAGTAAACCCCTTGCTGGAAGCCTGACGTGGCCCTCTTGCTATACTTACATGTTGCAGTTTTCAATCGCTCTGCCACGGTCATGACTGAAAAACTTTTGAAACTGGAAGCTTCCCCGGGCTCGGTCAGATATCTGACCCATGTTCCTGAGCCAACGAGCTACACAATGTAATTTCATGTGGCTGACACTCACTAATCCAAGGTGTCAATGGAAGGTCTACAGACGATGTGTAGACAGGAGACCAGAGTGGCTGTCGGGGTTCCCACTGCATACTGGTGCTGGTTTGGGCATGCAACTGGGAGCGAATGTGCCCCGTGCTGTCGTTCTCAGCAGTCTCAGCTGATTTTCCTTTCCCTCTCCCCATTCTACCTGTGAAGCTGGGAATTCATGTTACCCAGGAGCACCCATGGGCGCCTAGCCTCCTTCCGTCAAGCCATGTCACCCTGGGGTTGTACTTGAGCTGCTGGGGAGTCACTGACAGCTCCAAAGCCACAGCTGCCCTGCCAGGCTGCAAGTGCTAACGCTCCTAATGAACCCGTATGGGGGAAGCATTGTTAGGCTTAACTTGCTCTGTAAACTACTGTGCAGAGATGTAAACATCAAGCATTAAGGGAACAGTTAGCTGCCTTTTTCTATATGCCTTTATTTGCCTACATGTTTCCACCTCATGTCCATGCTTTTACAGAAGCTAATGATATATCTGCTAAGATGGACAACGAATGTCACTTTGAGAAGTCATCTAGGAGCTGTAAAGAGAAAGAAAATTCTGGGTAGTTTAAGAAGTGTTATGAAAAGTCTTTTACTTTCATATTCTCACACACATATTTTTATTATTCTTTCATTTCAGGTTTTGGATGAAAAACTTATTTTTGTGAAAGTGCATGCACCTTGGGAAGTGCTGTGCACATACGCCGAGGTTATGCACATCAAATTGCCTCTGCAACCCAATGACCTGAAAACTCGAGACTCGGCTTTCAACTGGTTTAGCAGATTCTTCAGAGTGGATGAAAATATCATCAAACCTGAGCAAGAGTTTTTCACTGCCCCTTTCCAAAAGGAACATTTGTCCAATTTTTATATTCAAGACAAAGACACATTTTTTAATCCTGCAACTAGAAGCCGAATTGTAAGTCCATGGAGTATTTTTAACATTTCACCTTAAAAAGAAAAGATTCCTTTAATCAAATCAGTGCAATTACCTTCATGAAAGCATCCTGAAACATTAGCAGTATTTGGGACACAACAGTTTTGTGTCATTTATGTACCAGCCTGTACAAAACAGAAGGAAAATGTTCCTTACTTTTGTCCCATTTCTCTTCCTTCTGAATTTAAAGGAGGGATTTGAATGTTTCATATACACTGTGCAATTAATTTTGTCTGCACTTGTCACCCTTTCCTAACTCAATTATGTGCTGAAACAGGTATAGTTGTGTGTGATTATTTTCAGATTGCAAGAAACAAATAAATATTTTATATATTTCAGGTTCATTTTATCCTGTCCCGTGTGGAATATGCAACCAAAAACAATGTGAAAAAGTTTGGCATTAACAAATTACTGGACACTGGCATCTACAAAGCGGCATTTCCCCTTCATGACGTAAGTCCAGTGCTTGTAACTAAAATATATTTTGAGATAGAGGTCTGAACTACATCTGTGGGGTTTATATCAAAAGATACAAGCGCTATTGATTGCCTTACTCCTTGACTGGTTATTATATCCACATAGTAGAATAGGAGATAGTTTGGCTAAACAGATTTTCTTCCGAAGCACTGTTGGCTAAAAATGTAGCTCCATAACTGAAAAACACTGTATTTCATTTAGTAGGTGTTCACCTTGTATTCTTTGGGAGATGTAGTTCAGTAAAGAGCCTGGCCTGAGTGATAGTTCCCGTGAGGCTCTGTATCATCAGTTCTAAACTGATTTTAACGTTGTCCCTTTCTTTAGGATTCAATTTTTCAGTATTAAAATTCCTATCAAATATCAACACTGCTAATAAAGACGTACACTACAGACCTCATCTCAGGAAGCGTGACAGTCTCACACAGTGAGAAACATTCCCGCTGTTCCCAAACATTGTGACACACATGCAGGGAAACCCAGGTTTCTGCAGGGAGGCTCTGTCTGGCCAGTCCAACACGTCAGAGTCATGTGGAGAAAAGCTCAACTGGGTCGAATTTCACATTGCAATAATAATAAATCCAGCTTTTTTAACTACGCTTCCGAAGCTTTTTATTTTTAAAGCATATCATTTAAAGAAGCAAGTTATCTGAAAATTGTTTTGCATACAAAGGCTAGGAATAGCACAGAAAAAGAAAATGAAGGAGAAAGAAAATCAGATTTCAGAGTATTTGTCTAAGGAAAAGCTCTGTATGAGGCCACAAATGGGATAGAGTAATCAAAGACTGAGGGCTGATTTTCTGCATCATATCTATTATATACCCACACCCCCACACCTCCTTCCCCATCAGAGCCACGGCTCTGTGTCCGAGGTGTGTTCTGTTGAGAAGACATTGAGAATGTGGGAGGTCAGGAATGGTAACTGCTTCAGCTGTTTGGACTCCGCTTAAAATATTCAGGAGGCCTCCAAGGGTTTCAAGGAAATATTTAAGGCAGAATCAAGACAAATCATGTTTCTCGTAAGTAACCTAAAGCTTTACAGGATAGAATTACTATCATTTGTGACTATCCATTTTTAAGGTTTCCTTTTAAAGATTTAAAACCGGCCTTGCAGGCTATTTCTATCGTGGCATGGAGAATTTGGATTCAGTATGCCTAGTAATTAATGACTGTCTTTTTAGACAATTAAAATTATATATCACAGCTACTCTGAAAATCAAAAGTAGCCTATAGATTTCTACAAATGTCACTTGCCTTGTTGCATCACAGTTACAGAATGGAAAATTCTCTCAAATAAAATAAGCTTTATTGAAGTAGGTTTTCCAGTAACCTAGAAAAACCACAGGATTATCTCCATGTGAGCTCTTTTTTAAATTTAAAACAGAGACTAGAAGCCCTGTATTTATCCCTCAGACTTTCCAGCCTTCATTCCAGCACAATGTTATTTTGAAGCAAAGCATGTTAGTGTGTTAGAGGTACTTAAAATCCATTTTAATTCAGTCCCGTTCTCTAATTAGAATGGATCCTTTTCTATTTTCTATTCCTAAGTGCCAAGATGCTGACATGCACTTAGATTTTTTCAGCTCGCACATGTAAAGCGTTTGCTTTGGCATTCAGTGCTTTTCTGATAAACTTCTATCCTGCATCCCAGAGCTGCCTTCCCGCTTCTTTTCCTGGCTTGCGGTGAGACTGGGCCAAAAGGCTATTCCAGGCTCTGGCTTCACGGCATAGAGTCTGCAGAGATTAGAGCTGACCTGTGCTGCTTGATTAACAGTGTCTTCTTCTCAATTTCATTCCGCTTTGCAGTCTAGTTTTAGGCACCCATCAACCGATCCTGACTGCCCAAGCGAGCGCTATCTTCTCTACAGGGAATGGGCTCATCCTAAAAACATTTTCAAGCTGCAACCCCTGGATTTCATCAGGTTGGTGTGACTGGGGCTGGACCAATGCAGAGGAGACTAGGAATTTACTTAACAGGTCTGGTTTTGGGGATGTCAGAGAGATACAGCTCAGTTCTAAAGGCAGATACATACACACATATCAGCTCATGCGTGGGAGCATCCCTTGAGCGTGGTTTCATGCTAAGCCAATTCAAGAAAAGGCAACCACTTAAATTTTTTCTTTGCAAGGTATGATCTTTCTCTTTTTCCTTTTTTTCCCCTTCTTATTCTCTTATGAAAGCATTAAAGTGGTGATAGAAATACCCAGCTGCAGTACTTCTACAATCCCAAAGTTCAAACCAGAGGAATATGACAATATGAGTTGGCAGAAAATGTATTACATAAAGAGCCATTTGAAAAAGAAATGTGAATTTACACGCATTTCAGAAAAAAAAACCCAAAACTTTCCCCTCCACAGGAAATACTACGGAGAGAAAATTGGCATCTACTTTGCTTGGCTGGGCTTTTACACTAATATGCTGATCGTGGCTGCGGTTGTAGGAGTTGGCTGTTTTCTGTACGGATGCCTGACAAAGGACAACTGCACATGGAGGTACCTGATCAGGCCTATTTTAATATCACCTGCAATTTTGATCAGCCCCCTACAGAGGGGTACTGTGCAGGGTTTGCAAGACACTGCATAAGAAAACAGGCAAAATGAAAAGGGGCTGAGAACAACAATAGTTGTGGATTTGAAGGTAAAAGCACAAAATATGAGATAAGAAGAGTAATGGATGTCCATGGACCATTATGGTGGTAGACGTCTGAGAGTTTGTTATTTCATCTTTTTATTTATATTTTGCACTAAGTTCACCATGCCTAGTGTAGGAACAGGACGAAAAGAGTGACAAAGAGAAGTCAATACAAATTGCCATAATGCATCATTTTCACGGTGATAATCCTTAAAGGAGGTATCCAATGACCTTGATGAAACCCCCAAAATTTCTTTCCTCTATTTTGAGAGAAGAATAGAGGAAGAGCAACAGCACAGGGGGCTTTAGCTGCCCAGGATATGTTGGGAGGAAAGGTATAGCCATGACACAGATTCCCTCATCAGAACATGAAGAAATTCAACCATGGCACAACGACCCAAGGAAAAACACCTGGGTCATTGTGCCAAATCATCTACTGGCCATCACATTGCATAACCCTTTCTGGAAGGGTGTTTATCATTATAAAACACGCTGAAGGGCTGTGCCAGAGCTTTATACCCACTTAGCTTTATGACAGTATTATCATTTAGTTGAATAGTTCATCTCCCTCCCTGGTGTTGACCCCACTGATGTATTTATAGACAGCAATTACATCACCTTGCAGCCTCCACCACATTAGGTTAGTGGGTACCAGTTAGGTGGCAATTCTTTTGCCATTTCTTAGGAGGCAGATTTGCCAGTCCTTGAATCACCCTAGCAGCCCCCCTCTGCACGTTTTCCAACCTGACCCTATTTAGAAGACCACAGGGACTAGATAGCCGTTTCGGTTCTGCAGATATTCCTTGCTCAGGTAGGCAGTGTTCCTCTTCCTTCTCCCCTCAGACTTGCTGTGATAGCACATATGAGCATGCGAGTGTGCGTTTCCTATTGAAAAGTGTGAAATCTTTCAAGTTGTTTTGTTTTTCATGAGCTGTTTTAAGCAGTTTTGAGAATTACCACCACATACAAGGGATGGAAATTATTTTCCTCCTATGTGATCCATTTTTGAGATGAGGACTAAGAACAGAAATGGGGATATGTTGCCAGGGCGGGGAGGGAGTCCTTGAGAGCAGGTCACTGGTAAATTATTTCTCAGTTCCCTGAGATTATTGCACTGTACTCATGTGCGAAAAAGGACTAAAGAATTTAGTGTTGGTGAGTGACTGACTAGTTTTGTTTTTAGCCAAGAAGTATGTGATCCCAACATAGGAGGTAATATCATAATGTGCCCTCAGTGTGATAAAGTATGTACCTACTGGAACCTCACCATCACTTGTGAATCGTCCAAGGTAACTACATTTACAGCTTATAGACACGCTATTGAACTTTACTTGCACTTTCTCTAGTATTACACCTAAAACAATGTTGTTCCTCCTCTAATGTCCTGCAGAATTGCTACAACTGTGCAAATAGTTGTTCCTTTTGACATAGTGACTGAACTTTGAAAAGTAAAAACAACAACATTAACTGCTCCAATTTGACCTAAGATGAAAAAAATTGGGTTTTTTTTTATTTCACATAGCTGCCGAATATTTGATACAGGGCTAAAGTGGTGTTTTAATTGAAATGAAACACTTTAGTTTCATTTTGGGATGCTTCTTCCTTTTTTGGGGGAAACAAAAAAAAGAGATTCAATTGCTAAGTCTTGATTCAGTAGCTCTGAGTCAATTTTGCTAAGGAAATGTTTAAAGCATGTTTTGACTTTTCTAAATCCTGCCCCCTCCCTCCACAAAGAAGTTACCTGGATCCGGGCCTTGAATTTGACCCGTGTTGTCAAGGAGGAGGGGGGTACAAGGAGGGGCTGGTGCTGGCCATGGCAGAAGCTGTGACACAGCCGTGTCCCGTTAGCCATGACACAGCCAGACTCTTGCTCTGAGTTCCTGTCTAGAGGAACCTCGCTTTCTTTTTCCATTGCCTTGTCTCACTAGGCTAATGTTAGCCTTCTGTCATTCCTTCCCATAGATTCAGTCAGTCCCAAAACTTGATTTTTCAGCTATTCATCAAAAATACTTTGCCCAGCTTTCATGTGTTGCTTCAGCGCACTTAAAGGGTAAAAGAAATAAGAATACAGGGAAAAGATGGAAAGAAAAGGCAAATTGTGACTACAGAGGTATCTCATCAGAATGTGTTTTTACTAACCAGCTTGATTTGTTGTTATCCTGCTCATGAGAACCAGATGTGTCCATTGCCTTTTTGCGGCTGTATTAAAAATACATAGCTCTATACTGAGTTCCCAGACCAGAAGCACTGTTTTTCTTCTTCCTATGCAACAGATGGAAGGAAGTTTGATAGCACACCATTTTACTATCCTCTTGCTGCGTATTTGGCTTATATTTTTAATTATGGGCTTTGCATTTAATTTCCTTAATTTACTGGAGGGTGGTGTACATTGACAGAAATTGAGCAAACACTATCAATAAAGATTGTTTATTAAACTACATAAAAGCTAAAAATCAACACATTCAGTAAGCAGCTTCTGTTCTGGGTCAGTGTAGAAGAAAAAAAAATGGTCAATTATATTGTAAGCCTTTTTTTTTCTTTTCCATTTTTCCAGAAACTCTGCATATTTGATAGCTTTGGAACACTGGTGTTTGCAGTATTTATGGGAATATGGGGTAAGTTGATTTCAACAACTGTGGTTTGTCATCTAATTTTGGCCAAGCATCCAGCATCAGCCACAAAACATGGATAAATTTGCAATGACGTCATTTTCCAGCACTCAGGAATTCACTAGTAGGTAGTTCCGTAGAAGATAGGTACATTCACAGGAACTCTTTTTTAGCATCATAACAAAACAAAAAGTTGTAGAACTTAAAGTTGGTCTTCAGGGTCTGTTTTGTTTCATTTAACGTGGAGAAAAGTCTGAGAGAAGTGATTAGAGCTGCCTCCTTCATCCAGCAGGAGCCAGCCACATGCTTAAGTATATCTGGCCGAGGAGCTGGGGGTTTTTTCCAAAGGGTTTTGGAGGTGCCTGTGCCTATTAACAGCTGTGTGACTGCACAAAGCAATTGAAAAATAGCTTTTTATTATATTTCCCAGGAATTTTTTCCTCCTGTCTTTATTTAAGAAACGGATTGTAAAAAGCGTAGTAGTTACAAGCACTAGATTTATCTTTTAGAAGAGAAAATGTATGAAACCGGGATGTTTCCCGTGGGTGAAACCGCTTGGTGTTATATTTAAGGGATTAGGCAAGGTTTATTTTCCCAGAAACAGTTTCGTTTGCTGGTATTAGCAACTTTGTTAACCAGCTTTTATTGCACGTTCTTTTCCAGAAATTACCAAAATAAGTTATATGTTAGGTCTATACACAGGGTACTATAGACAAAATAATAACTCATGTAGCACTTTGAATTCATTACAAGAATACAGAATTTGCTTTCGTTGTAAAACATATTGTATTTTTATTTTCCTGTGATGACCTAAAGTGCTTCAAAACAGCTACTGCTTTAGAGAATTATAAGATAAAACATATCATTTCAAAAAGAAGATTCCTTTCAAAAGATATGCTAAAATCAAAATACCATCAGGAAATTCTCTAAACGATTTTTTTGTTTAAATTAGAAGTTTGATACTAATGTGCTCATCTTCTGTCATCTGAACAGTTAATTTATTTGCAATTTGCTTCCTAATTAAAAATTGTGTTTCCTATTTTGAAGAATGGTTCCAAGAGTAATAATTACAAAGTTAAGCTGCATAGTTATAGCGGTGCCTACAAGGTCTATTAGTATTCTTATCAAAAGTCCACTATATGAAGAGGTGAGTTGTATTACAGAAATTCAGTCAAAATTGTACTGAATCCAAATGACCCATGGTTCTGGTACAATTCCAGCTGTAATTTTCATCTTGCTCTAATACAGACCTCCTGGTCCAAACATCTAAAAGAATATTAGATTTTTAGGTATATTATTGCATCACTATTAGCACTACACTTTTCAATAATTGCATTTTTAATTTTTTTAGTATATTCCCTTCAAAAATCTCAAAACACTATAAAACACGAGGGAATTTGTCCTCAGGAATTAAGTCTCTATACGTTAATGCTCTGGACAAGCGCTTCTACCCCTTCTCTCGTGATGGCACGACCAGATTGGCAAAGCTCCTCTAGCAGCAGCTTCCACTTCCCTCGCGGCCGTCACAGGATCCCCTGCCTGAACAAGGTCAATTAAACAAACAGATGTCCTCCAATGGAGGCATTGCTTTTCAGTCCGTGCTGCCATAGTTTCAGAAGCAGGATACCTGGGTCATACTGAATGGCAGTGTTGAGGGACACGTGAAAGGGGACACCACAGATTATCAATGTGAGGTGGGATGAGCCCTCGGATCTGCAAGCTTCATTTGTTTTCACTGTTAAAAAAACGCTGGTTCAAAATAAAAGGAAAATGTCGAATCCAGCAGCAGCTCCTTCCCTACTCTGAAAGACGCAACTTGGCTGCTGCCTTATTTTAGCGAGTAGAACTTCTCTTTGCGTTGGGGCTGAGAGAGCTGTCCCAGTGTTACGTGCCCTGCTTTTGCTGTTAGCGCAGAGGCTATCACAGAAGGAGGCCCTGCACCTCTCGACTCTCCAGCAGCAGTTGGATTTGCATCTGGAGCAAATCAGTGTTGCCTGTAGCTTCCTGTGGTTTGGGCTGGGGCCCCCACCAGCAGTTAGCAGTTCACGGAAGACTAATCTCCTTGCTCTGCAGGAGAAGGCAGATGTGATCCTCAGGCCCACTGCTTAGAACAGCCTTTGTGCTTCTAAGCATGAAGTAGCGGAGAAGACCTTGTGGAAGAGGCCCCTGAACAATCAGGGGAGGAGGGTTTCCTGGGGTTTTGCCTGTGTGCGGATGGCAAGGTCATCTCACAGCCCAGCCCGTGGAGTTTTCTGTTTTTTAAATGCTTCAGTTTGGGGTCTATCGACCACACCTGATTTTGGAAATAACCTTTAAAGTGTGAACTTGTAACTGCATGTCATTGATGTTTCATCATTCAGGATGAGGGGCCAAACTAATAAAAACAAACCCAAAACTTTTAGGGTTAATTACTCCCAGACAAGGGGAGTAATGAGGAGTGCAGTGATGGGATACTAACTCCTGGAGGCAGTGCTCGCAGAGCCACACCACTCATTTAAATCTGAGGATGCACTGCCTTCAGTAATAAAGCACCAGGGCGCACTGGGGAGCGTGGTACTGACAGCATCATCCTGAGCTCCTGGGTCTGTCATTGCCTCTGCTGCCAGATCTACCTGCATCACGTCTCAGGCCAAGGTAATGAGTTTGGCTGGATCCATGTCTAGTCAGCACTGCTTCTGTGTACCTGGTCCTCCAGTGCTTTCAGTTGTAGGAGCACAGTCCAGGGAACCGGTTGACCCAGCCCAGGGAGTTTCTAAGCTCTGGGCCATGCATAAAGAGCTGCTACCCCTTCAGATTCATGCCAGCAGAGGAGGAAAGATGGCCATGTTTCAGCCACTTTACCTGAACCATCATTGGTTCTTGTAGTCTGCAAACTGGTAACTTGTCCACACAAAAATAGCAGACAATGAACATGAGCTTTTCCCCATGGCAATTTTTGAAATACTGAGTTTTTCTTTCCTAGAAGTCCTGCACTCTCCAGCATTTTGCCTTCGCCTGTCCAACCAACTTGCTTTCTTATGCATCCCATGATAAACTTTTTCAAAAGTAGTCTATAGTATGAAAATCAAAGTGCTAATATTCTAGCCTTAGGCAGAAAGCAAATAAATTTGTTTGTATTCTTTAGCATGTGCTTACACCACCATTTACCTCAGGTTTCTCCTATTAAAGTACCTATGTATCCAAAGCAATAGCTGCATAAAGAAGTAGATAACAGTTATTTTCACCATCACAGTAGCCGATAAGGGGTTTATTCCATGTCTGTGGAAGTCTGTATGGAAAACATGAGCCACATGTTATAGCCCAGGGGGTGAGGCAGTGTCCAACACTCACCTGGTATTGCTCGCTTTGTTTATCTTCTGGATAGTTACTTTGTTTTTGGAGTTTTGGAAGCGAAGGCAAGCTGAACTGGAGTATGAATGGGACACAGTTGAGTACTTAGAGCAAGAAGAACAAGTTCGCCCGGAATATGAAGCGCGATGCACTCACGTAGTAATGAATGAAATCATACAGGTAAGGAATATTCTGATAACTGGTGATGGCTACTGCCACAGACATGTTGTGGGAGGATGCTATGAAAATGGTGAATCTGCACTGGAGCTGTATAAATCAGCAGTGCTTCAAGGAGAGCTGATAAGCTGGCCTGGAAATAGTAAACTTATAAAATACAGATGCGTGGGAGGGATTTTATACCTAACTGTAGACACCTTAAAGTAACTGCCTGTTTGAGGAGCTTGCGCTGCTGAGGTTCCTGTGTCGTAAATAAACAGAAGTAGGCATCGTCCCCAGTTTAGGAGACTAAGTCTACTTTATTAAATCCCCCAAGAAATTATTCAGTGTTGCTGCCAGAGGCCAAGATCACGGAGCATTTGCTATCTTTGCCTAAGAATGCATCAGGAAAAAAGGGTGAAATAGCGGGAAAGGTGTTACATTATATATCCTGCCAAGACTGTTTTTTTAACCAAAGGTGTTTCTGTTTGAAACATGTATAAACAGGTATTGTTGCTAAGTGCACATGAATACAATTACAATCAATAACGGCAAACTCAACATGGACAAGGATAATCCTCATTTCAATGAAATAGGATTCATATTTATGGGGACCTTAGTTTAGATCTCTATTTATTATACACTTTGAGTAGCTTTAGCTTCTGTAGCTCACTCCAGCTTAGCTTCGCTTTTTATTATTCTCTGTCTATATCTCTCTGGCATGTATCTGATCATTTGCATTGCCTTCACATTTCATCCACATTATACTAATGTTTATTAGAGGGCAGTTGAAAAGTTTCAAAATTAATGGCCATAGTTGAAACTATCCTATATAGATCTTCTTTTTATACCTTGTACCACAAAAAAAATGGTTCTGTTTAAAAGCTTATAAACCTACGCTACCCTTAATGTATAAAGTCATAGCTAGAAAGTTCCTTTCAGACAGTTCAAAGAGTGAAGAACATACTAAAACATAATGATTTTGATCCTCAGAGATCCTGTAAAGACTCAGTGAATTTTCACACCACCATGTTGAGGTAGGCATTTTCCTTGGGAATGCCATCCCATTGTTCCTATGGGACAAATTGAGAAATACAGACATCAGGGACCAGAATTTTAGTGCCTGCTGATTGTAGCCAATGAGGTTGAAAGCTAATGACCTTGGATGCCATGATCAGCCAAGAAGGATGGGTCCATTGAAAAGGACTATGCACCCTGTCACGGCTGAAGTCAGTAAGAGCTGAGGACACTCAGCCTCTGGGGAAGTAATTTTTATCTTATAATGGGCAGCAAAAAAATAGACACATATAATCAGGCAAGACTTTTGAAATCATGAAGAAATGTGAGTTTCCAGGACAACAAAGCAGGAAAGGAAACAAAACTAGAGACTTCTTTCCTTTTTTCTGCCCTCAATATCATAACGGGTTTAATTGCAGCACCCAAAAAATATGAAGAAAAGATTGGGTGTGTCCTTGATCTGTTTCTAAATCTTTTACAGCAAGAAGAATATGTGCCATACACTGCCTGTGGGAAGTGCATACGGATGACTTTCTGTGCAAGTGCAATCTTCTTCTGGGTAAGTTCTCCTCTTATTCTTTCACCTCATGGATTCACTTCTCCAGTAAGCGTCTCAAAAAAAGATCATCCTGAACTGAACAAGAGGTAGCAAAGGAGCAGGTTCAGTTGGATTTCCATCTTATGCATAAACCAAGCCCATAAGGTATGGACCCACATGGAGATGGTAGTGTACAGTCAATAGAAAATATGCCAAAATATCCTGCAGCTGTAGCTTGCAAGTTACGCTGGTGAATGCGGTCCATTGGTTTTTCCCTCATTATTTTAAGATAAATGTCTTTGCTTTTGGAGGGGGGAGCAGGGGAAAGACTTTGGTTTATATGCTCTCCTCCCTGCCAGTTTCTATCCTACTTGTTCCAGCCATTTGCTTCAATATCGTGTCTCACAGTCCTGGGCCTCTTTCAGGTTTTTCGTTTCACTTAACAGAGCAAAGCTGGGCACTCTCTAATCTTCCAGAGCTGCTGCTTTAATTACAACTAAAACTTGAAAGCAGCCCAGTCACCCATGAAACAATATCTAACATGGTGAGCATGCCCAGAGAGGTCTCCTTGAAAAGCTCGGTGTTTTAGCGTGCTGTGTGTCCTCCTCGCCTGTAGCACAAACTGCAGCTGGAAAAGACCTCGTTCTAGGTGATAGGAGACAGATAGGAGATAGAGTGGTGGCTGTCAGCCCAGGAGAGCCTCAACGTTAACGCCTGACACACAAAGGAAAGAACACTGGCTTGCTGTTGGGTTTAAATAGGCAGGACTTCAGGTTGAAGGGAAGAGATTTGGTCTGGGTTTGTCATTTGTGTTGCTGCACTCTTTTATTATGTGCAGGGAGCGGGGAGGTAGGTGGGTTCATGGCAGTTTGCAGAGACAGTGAAAAAAAAAGATTCGCAGCTGTGTGGACGTCAATCTGCACAATAGCTAGAGAACTAGCAAGAAATAAAAGCAGGAGGAGAAGCAGAAAGAGACGAGATGGCAAGCAAGGTGGGGTGCACGGATCATTTTACAACCCTTGCAGATTATATGACTTGTCTTAAAACGTGTCTATTCCTTTGAGGGGTCTGTACCCTGTAATATTATCATGTGAAAGAGAGGGTACAGCCCCTTCCATAATCAATGCAGACTTGCTGGTACATTTGCCATCCTGCCAATTGCCCAATGTCAAAAGATTTCTTCCATCACATGCCTCGAGGCATAAGATTTGATTACACATCTCATTATCTTTGCTTGCATCAGTACAAACCTTGTTATTAGTCATAAACCAGACCATCTCTTTTCTCTCCTGCAGATTGACTATGCTGCATGAAAAAAAAGGCTCCTTTCATGGATTCTAAATTTATTGCCTTCTATATTATTTGAGCATCCCCTTGCACTCATCTTAGGTGGTGCAAGGCACGTAATGACAGGCACACAATCAGTTTCCTTTTGCCTATTGTAAAAAGTATTTCAAACTCACTTTTTCCCAAAGCCAGCAGTTCAATATTAACATCTTTCTTGCGTTCCCTTGGCAGATTCTTTTGATTATTGCTTCAGTTATTGGAATCATTGTCTACAGGCTCTCAGTTTTCCTGGTGTTTTCTGCAACGTTGTCACAGCACATTAACGGAACGGAGGCAATCCGCAAGTACCTGACGCCGCAGACAGCCACTTCAGTAACTGCTTCGCTCATCAGCTTTATAGTCATTATGGTTCTCAACATCATCTATGAAAAGGTGGCAATCCTGATTACCGACTTCGGTATGCCGCTGCCGTACCTCACATAGAAACTTGGGGTAAAATAGCAAGAAAAAAATGTCATTTATATGTATAATAAGCATTCCACTAAATGAACACCTGTACCACGTATTTCAGAATTTTCCCACCACATCACACAATACCACCTGGAAACTTTCAAATACAGATTTTCTTGATATCAAAGGAATATGGTATTCAGCTCTTTGCCTGAAAACTCCTTGTATAGCCAGCATGAAAGATCAATTGTTTACAGTTTTGTGCTTGTGAAACAGACAAAGCAAAGAAAATTACTATAATAACCAAGGTTTATGAAAACAGATCAGTAACGCATAACACATTCAATTACATTAGCTGTTGTTTATGGGGAAAATAGCTATTTTCTTGTAAATAAATGAAATAAGGTCACTTTTCCAAAGCTAGATAGCATTCCTATGTTATTAAATAGATAAACAGTCGCAAATATTATTATTCTTTATATCCAGGCCATCACCATTAAAGTAGCTATTTTACTTTAGATGTGTGAAGTAGTGCGGTGTTTTAATATAGTTTCATTTAATACCGTTCCATCGGTTCAAAGTGTTACATTTGCATCTTCCCTGAGTGTGCTGGATTTGGGTGCCTTTTTTTTCCCTGAGTTATCAGAATTTTTGCTTGTTCTTTTTCTTTATTGTCAGGGGAAAAGTTTTTTTCCTTTTTTACAACCCATATAGTTTTAGAATTAGCATAATGGTTACAGTATACATTGGGATTATGTACAATCTAATTTATAATGCTCTCAGTCATATTAAGGAATACAAGGCATAAACGTACTTTTCCAGCTGAGACTCTAAAGCAGCTTGTAGGTTACTTGTAGGTTGGTGCTTTTTTTAATTTTTTTTTTTTTTTTATTGCAGAGCTTCCAAGGACACAGACCGATTATGAAAACAGTCTGACCACAAAGATGTTCTTGTTCCAATTTGTCAACTACTATTCTTCATGCTTCTACATAGCCTTCTTTAAGGGTAAATTTGTAGGTCACCCTGGAAATCCAGTTTATTGGCTAGGAAAGTATCGCAATGAAGAGGTAAGAATGTATGATAGTGTTTGTTTTTAAACAGCAGGAGCCATTAGTCCAGGTATTCTGCTGCAATTAGGAGTGTATAACATAGTTGTGCTTATTTAAGTTGAGGGTTCAAAAAGCGACTGCTTCGCAAGCCAATTGCCTCCTTAGTAAGCCCTACCATAAAAGAATATGACACGAGACCAGTTGGGCTTAGAAATGTATTACACGTACCCAGAACCGTACTTATTTTCCCATGGTCCCATGTGTCAATTGGCACACGGGAAGGGGAGAACATCACTAGCAGCGTTTCTGTTCTGCTGGGTGACCCTTGCCTGGTGACAGCACAGCACAGAGCTGCATGACTTCGCCTGGTATTTCACTCTTTCACTGGTGTCCTGTCAGCCTCTCATATGTGACCATACGTGGCCTGCAATTGGTTTTTGCATACCTCACTGGAAAGGTTTGCTTAAATAGTCTTCTTTAAAGAAAGTTATCATCATAAACCAGGAATGCATTATTTCCAATGCTTCATTCATGCCTGAAAAGTTACCCGACTTCAAAAGTTTTTCATGATGTGTCTCCCTCACAACCTTCAGTGTGACCCAGGTGGATGTCTCCTCGAACTCACAACTCAGCTTGCCATCATAGTGGGAGGTAAAGCAATCTGGAACAACATACAAGAAGTGCTTCTTCCGTAAGTTCAAACCATTAACTAATCTGCTCTTTCATATTTGAAAGATACTGCTTTTGCTTGATGTGTTCAGGCATTTGGTCACTAAACTTGATAGGCGCATATTATATTCTAAAAGAATAGTCTTTTGGGGCCTTTTTAGACAGTTTGGATATTTTCGGTCTGGTAGCTCTGAGCTCATGTCTCTGTCGTTCTGACTGATTTTAGTTCTAATCAGAAATGCTTCCTTCCACTGCAAATCAGACTTGCTTTATATTGAGTGGAATGATTCGTTGTTACACATTGGGCTTTTAAAAGTCTTGCATAAGTTACTAATTTAACTAATTTAGTTTTACAGTCATATTTGACATTCATAGTGCCTATATGTTCTCTTTCAGTGGGGCAGATCTCTAGAAGGTCATGTTTTAATGTAAACAATAAGCAAAGTGCTAACCGTGAATGCTCTCCCTTTCGTTTATGTTAAGATACTATCCAGGACTCTGTTCCTTCCCCCAGGACTTGTTCTGTATTTTATGCTGATCAGTGCCTGTCATGTTGCTTGGAGTAAGGAACTCCCAGTTAGCTCATGCCCTCCTGAATGCCATAAGCACCAGCCCACAGCACTGTGTTCCCTCTGGCTGTGGTTCTTCCAAGCCCATGAATTGTGCTCCTTTGTTGCACAGTGACCCCACTACAAAGCGTGCCATAAATCCTGTGTAGGGTGGAGGCTAGGGTGCTCTGCTGAGATCCCGTTCCTCCACATCCCAATGCTCTGTTTGTGCTGCTGGTTGCGGTATGGACCCATAGACCCAATCTTCTTTTCAACCTCTTCTTTTACCTGCGGAAGGGTCCCTAGACTGAACATGCCACCAGCTGTCAGCTCCAGCCATAGACAACTGATTCCTCTTTCTGTGTACAGGAAATATGTTCATCTGACCAGAATTTTGAATTCACTTCCCAGGATGATAAGTAACATTTAGGTGTTGAAATGCTGAGTACCACTTTTGGAACTGCTCTCTCATTCTGCATCTCTGCAAGTATAAAAAGAACCATTTCGATTTTTTCTCTGTTGATAGACATTCACCCCTATCCCCCTTTTTTTTAATATGGTTCTTTGACTGCTGAAAATGGCTACAGCCAATTCATCAGTTTTCTTAAGTTCTCATGCAAGCCTTTCAGATGAGAAGATCAGCCTCACCTTGATCCCTGGGAAGGTGAAGGAGCAGCTAATCCTGGAAACTATTTCCAGGCCCATGAAGGACAAGAAAGTCCAGGAGCCCATGGATTCACCATGGGGAAGTCATGGTTGACTGACCTGCTAACCTTCTATGATTGACTGGCTTAGTAGATGAGGGGAGAGCATTGGGTATTGTCTACCTGGGCTTCAGTAAGGCTGTTGACATTGTCTTCCATAAAAGCCTCATACAGAAGCTATTGAAATATGGGCTGGATGAGCAGACAGTGAGGTGGACTGAAAACGGGCTGAATGGCCAGGCCCAGAGGGTGGTGATCAGTGGCATGAAGTCTAGTTGGAGGCTAGTCACTAGTGGCATACCCCAGGGACCACTACTGGGTCCCACCCTGTTTCACATCTTCCTTAGTGATCTGGATGAGGGGACAGGGTGCACCCTCAGCAAGTTTGCTGATGACACCAAACTGATAAGTCAGAGGGTTGTGCTACCCCCCAGAGGGACCTTGACAGGCTGGAGAAATGGGCTGACAAGAGCCTCATAGAATTCAACAAGGGGAAGGGCAATGTCCTGCACCTGGGGAAGAACAACCCCATACACCAGTATATTCTGGGGGCCACACAGCTGGAAAGCAGCTTTGTATAAAAGGGACTTGGGATCCTGGTGGGCACCCAAGTTGAACTTGAGCCAGCAATGTGCCCTTATGGCAAAGAAGGCCAATGGTACCTTCAGCTGCATTAAGAGGAGTGTTGCTAGCAGGTTGAGGGAGGTGTTCCTTCCCCTCTACTCAGCACTGGGAAGGCCACAGTGATGGGTCCAGTCCAGTTCTGGGCCCACTAGTACAAGAGAGGCATGGACATACTGAAGAAAGTCCAGCAAAGGGCCATAAGGATGATGAAGGGACTGGAGCACCTCACATATGAGGAAAGGCTGAGAGAGCTGGGTCTGTTCAGCCTGGAGAAAAAAGATTCAGGGGGATCTCATCAATGTTTACAAATACCTGAAGGGCAAGAGTAAAGAAGAGGGAGATAGACTAATCTCAGTGACTAATGCCCAGTGCCAGGACCAGAGGCAACGGGCACAAACTGAAACACAGAAGGTTCCCTCTGAACATACGAAAACAACTTTTTATTGTAAGAGTGACCAAACACTGGCACAAGTTGCCCAGGAAGGTTGTGGAATCTCCATCATTGGAGATATTGGAAAGCCGTCTGGACATGGTCATGGGCAACTGGCTCTAGGTGACCCTGCCTGTGCAAGGAGGGGTTGGACCAGATGACCTCCAGAGGTGCCTTCCAACCTCAACCATTCTATGATTCTGTGAATTTTGTGATCAGAAGGTATTAATCTATCTAACCACAGGCCTGCATTTAACTTGATTTTTTGTTTCCTTGAATTTTATGTGGTCATTCACCTGTACAACATAAGTATAAATCACTATGATTCTGATATATTGCCCTTTTACTCCCTTATTTATGGTTGTAAATAACTGGGTTTGGGATAAAGCAACAGAAGATTATACTCAGGTTTGAAGGAAGTTTTCAGTAATTCAAGAATAGCTAAATCCACTGTTCAAAGCCATAACAGCACAAACGTCATTTTTTTTTCTACTTACTGAACTTTTTAGGTTATTTTATCAATGTTAGTGGTCTTTTTCTCCCTGGCTGACAGTTGGGTTAAGAATCTAATTGGAAGATACGGTGCAGCTGCTAGATCAGAAAAAGTTGTTCCACGCTGGGAACAGGACTACCACCTCCAGCCCATTGGAAAACTTGGGCTGTTTTATGAATATCTTGAAATGGGTAAGTAGCCGTTTAGTTCGGATTCGCTATCACTGCTGGGAACAAACATGCTCTAAAGAAAATCTTTGTACAATCAATGCTTAATAACTATATAGACAGAGGACATGAATATTTTTCCAAGATGAGTTTTGATGAGCCATTATAGAATGCTTTCCAAGATTTTATTAAGCAGCTAAGCCTCAATCCAATTTATAACTAGGAAGCAGCACATGATTATACAAGAAGAAGAACTGCTGCTTCTTTGCCCCATCCTCTGAGAAATGCATCCAGAAGGCAGACCATGTTCTGGTGTTGTGCAGCAGAGCCCTGTGTCAGACTGCTCTGATGGGGATCTGGAGTCACCAGGACTTGTCGCTGGTCTCTTGGGAGCTGGCAAATCTCTGGTTTGTTGCCACCATCCATTCTGTCACAGCATTGCCAGCATAATTGTTGCAGCACCCAGACACCAATAAGATGGTTGTTAGTTCAGGCTTTCCAGCACAGCGCTGAGACAGATAGTCATTAGATTTCCACGTCTTCATGATGAAGACATGAGAAAGAAATGGACGTTTAAATACCTAGAGTAGCTCCTCTTGGTGTGTTGTGACTTGTAATATTTTCCTGTCCTCTCCACCTGGCAGGTTTTTTTGGTGCTGTTGCGCTCCTATCTTCTTATACAGAAGATTCACTAGGAACTCAGCTACCCTTTCTTGTCGAGAAAGGGTATATACTCAAACTCCCACAGTTTGAGTATATAAAGTATATGTGCTCATATATGCTTATCTCCAGTAAGCGAAAGCCTCATCAATGTATGTGACCTCTCCCTTTGACAGTTATACAGTTTGGCTTTGTCACTCTCTTTGTGGCGTCGTTCCCCCTGGCTCCTCTTCTGGCTCTTATTAACAACATGTTGGAAATCCGGTTGGACGCATGGAAGCTGACAACCCAGTTCAGGCGCATGGTTCCGCAGAAGGCACAAGACATCGGCGCCTGGCAGCCCATCATGCAAGGCATCGCCATTCTGGCGGTGGTCACCAATGTAAGTACTGAGCCAACAACTGCAGAAGGTAAAATGCCTTCACTGCAGGTGTTACGTCCAAATGTGGGAACACCGCATGTGGCAATGTCGCACTTCAATGATCCTAAATGAATTACAAGCATCAGTCCCTTAAGACTTCACCCCCTGCGAAACAGGCTCTGTTACTTTCCAGGTGTTTCGGAAACAGAATATGGCTACTGTCTAAAATATTTTACCTATGAGTTGCTAGAATCTTCAGAAAAATCTATTACATATGAAGACTATAGCGCATCTTTCCTAAAATTATAGCGCATAGTACAGAGATCTTTTCAGATAGTCTACAGCTAAATGCATTAATTTTGAAAAAATTAGGTTGCAGCTTAGCTAATTTATAATTGATTGTTGTCTCTAATTGTTACAATTGTTACGTCAATGCCTTCATATTTGAATTTGGCTTTAAGCAATTTTGCCCTTAAAACAGAAATTCAGCTTCTTTCTCCTGTACTTAAAAATACAACATGTGTTCAAAATTGCAGCACTTACCTTTTGAGATCAGAATGAATTATATGAAAATTTTCAAATTAATATGATTTTCAGTTGGATTTAAAATTCATTTTAAAAGAGTTCCTTTAAAATATTTAGGAAAAAAGAATTTATTTTCTGAATTTATTTCTAAATTCAGACCTTTCAAATTTCCCATATCATTAATTCACCAAGATCTTATACACAGGCTGCATTGTGGGGAGGAAAATAGTCCATTGGACTTTACCACTGTGAATTATTTGATTGCTTATTCTTAAACAGAAGTTAACATGTATTGTCTTTCAAAAAATTCCCACTGCTGGCCTCTCTCAAAACAGCAGTGACCACTGGTTTCCTCTGCAGGGACAGCAACACCTCAGACTGTCCATGGTTAATAGCCTTTTTCAACAAGGTCACCATTTTCTACTGTTATCGGTGAGATCAGGGATCCATTCTGACACAGTTAAAGATGGTCACTTTCTCTAGGACCTCGTCCTTGCGGTAACAGTACCTTATTGTGCTCAGTGGGAGTTTCTGGAGAAAGCAGTTGAGTCTGAAGACAAGAGTTCATCTTAGCCCAAGCTTTCACAGGAGACTCTGCCTGTTTGGAGAATGCCAGACTTTGAATAAGAGGAGGGAGATGGAGCTGAGCACTTTACCATAGATACTAACCAGATAGTTCGGGGACTTATTTCAAGTAAAAGAACAATTCAAATTTAAATAAGGGCATGAACTTATTTTCCTGTATCTCAGATACCTTCTATAGTCATTGGGTGCTTGGATGTTCTAGGGTCTCAGCCTCAGGGGTTCTACTTCTTAGAAATAATGGAACAGCTTCGTGCACTTTCTCTTCCCACACCCAGATGAGAGTCCCTACATATTCCTCTCTTTTTTTCACCCACTTGAAAAAGTCTTTTTTTTGCTCCTGAAAGGAGGGGGCCCTTGTTTCCAATCAAATATAAGAAAAAACTTCTTTACGGTGAGGGTGACAGAGCACTGGAACAGGCTGCCCAGGGAGGTTGTGGAGTCCCCTTCTCTGGAGATTTTCAAGACCCGCCTGGATGCAGTCCTGAGTGATGTGCTCTAGGCAATCCTGCTCTAGCAGGGGAGTTGGACTAGATGATCTCTAGAGGTCCCTTCCAACTCTGAAAAATTCCGTGATTCCATGAAAGGGAGGATGAGTTTCCATGACCTGACTGCCTATTGGGTTATCATCTTCTCAGAAGCTTGTTTTCATTATTTTGGCATTTAGGGATGGTACCATATAGAAACAGGAGTCCAAGGTGGATTTCAGTAATTAGGAAAATTTTGTATGTCAACCTCCGCTATTAGACATATTTTCAGTTATTTGAAGGTCTCCCAAAATCGCCATTACTCTTGTTCAGAACTTTTATTTCATACTATAGAAATTCAACAGGTATGGTAAACATAGTTAGGATGTAGAGTGGTGACTCAGGAGAACATAAAGGCAGAGAATTGAGCACAGAGAAATGACGGAAGAAAAAAGGGAACTTGAGGGTGGAAAATTTACAAAAGAATCTGGAAGACAGACAACAAGCTTGAGCATATGCTCCAGCTGTTTTGCACTGCTCTGCTGCGGCAAACCAAACATAAATCCAGCTGTTCCATAGGCATATGAAACATTCAAGGCCTTACTAGTAAATCTGTGTTAAAATTTAAAACAAAAGCCATGCAACTTTGGTAACACGTGTTCAGATTTTTAGAAATGTCAGGTGGCACCGGAGATACCTTTGGGCTCTCCTGGTTTTGTGCTTGTGCAAAACATTGTTAATTATAACTCTCCCAGCAAATGATGCAAATTCCCAGGTGAAGCATAGCTAGAAGTAGAGGCAACATTATTGGTGCATCCATATTCTCTTTTGAACTATGCTGCTAGAAAACTTAAAAGGCAAAAAAGTTTCTGGTGGCCTGGAAGAAAAACAAATATGTTGTATTGTTGGATAAGCTAACTGTCTTTCCTGGGCAATCCAGCTGGATCTTGTAATCACGGAATCACGGAATCACGGAATCTTCAGAGTTGGAAGGGACCTCTAGAGATGATCTAGTCCAACTCCCCTGCTAGAGCAGGATTGCCTAAAGCACATCCCTCAGGGCTGCATCCAGGCGGGTCTTGAAAATCTCCAGAGAAGGGGACTCCACCACCTGCCTGGGCAGCCTGTTCCAGTGCTCTGTCACCCTCACTGTAAAGAAGTTTTTCCGTGTATTTGAACGGAACTTCCTATGTTCTAGCTTGTGCCCATTGCCCCTTGTCCTGTCGCTGGGAACCATTGAAAAGAGCCTGGCTCCGTCCTCCTTAAACCCACCCTTTAGATACTTGTAAACATTAATCAGGTCCCCCCTCAACCTTCTCTTCTCCAGGCTAAAGAGTCCCAGCTCTTTCAGCCTTTCCTCATAAGGGAGGTGCTCCAGTCCCATAATCATCTTGGTTGCCCTTCGCTGGACTCGCTCCAGTAGTTCCCTGTCCCTCTTGAACTGGGGAGCCCAAAACTGGACACAGTACTCCAGTTGTGGCCTCACCAGTGCAGAGTAGAGGGGGAGAATGACCTCCCTCGACCTACTGGCCACAGTCTTCCCTGTGCAGCCCAGGATGCCATTGGCCTTCTTGGCGACAAGGGCACACTGCTGGCTCATGGATAATTTGCTGTCTACCAGGACCCCCAGGTCCTTCTCCTCAGAGCTGCTTCCCAGCATGTCCGCCCCTAACATATACTGGTGTTTGGCATTCTTCCTTCCCAGGTGCAGGACCCTACACTTGCTTTTGTTGAACCTCATTAGGTTCTTCTCTGCCCAGCTCTCCAGCCTGTCCAGGTCACGCTGGATGGCAGCATGGCCCTCTGGAGTGTCGGCCACCCCTCCCAGCTTGGTATCATCAGCAAACTTGCTGAGGATACACTCTGTCCCCTCATCTAGGTCATTAATGAATATATTGAACAAAATTGGTCCAAGTATTGACCCCTGAGGGACACCACTCGTTACAGGCCTCCAACTGGACTCTGTGCCGCTGATCACAACCCTCTGGGTTCTGTCACTCAGCCAGCTCTCGATCCACCTCACTGTCACCTCGTCTAGCCCATACTTCCTCAGCTTCCTAATGAGGATGTTATGGGAGACAGTGTCAAAAGCCTTGCTAAGGTCAAGGTAGATGACATCTACGGCTCTCCCCTCATCCAGCCAACCCGTTATAACATCATAGAAAGCTATCAGATTGGTCAGGCATGATTTGCCCTTGGTAAATCCATGCTGACCACTTCCAATAACTGCCTGTTCCTCTATGTGTTTGGAGCCGACATCCAGAATGAGTCGCTCCATTACCTTCCCAGGGACAGAGGTGAGACTAACCGGTCTGTAGTTCCCTGGGTCCTCCTTCTTGCCTTTTTTGAAGACTGGAGTGATGTTAGCCTTCCTCCAGTCCTCAGGCACCTCTCCTGTTCCCCATGACTTTTCAAAGACGATGGAGAGTGGTCTAGCGATAACATCTGCCAGCTCTCTCAGCACTCGCGGGTGCATCCCGTCAGGGCCCATGGATTTATGAATGTCCAGCTTGGCCAAGTGGTCTCTGACCCTGTCCTCCTCAACTAAGGGAAAATCTTCCTCTCTCCAGACCTTCCCCCTTGCCTCCAGGGTATGGGATGTGTGAGGGACGGCTTTATCAGTGAAGACCGAAGAAAAGAAGGCATTCAGTAACTCTGCCTTCTCTGTGTCTTCCACCACTAGGGCACCCGTCTCATTCATCAGTGGACCTATATTTTCCCTAGTTTTCCTTTTTCTGTTGATATACTGGAAAAATCTCTTCTTGTTATCTTTAACTGCAGTGGCCAAGCTGAGTTCTGATTGAGCTTTGGCCCTTCTAATCTTCCCCCTGCATAGCTTTGTTATATCTTGATAATCCTCATGAGTTGCTAAGCCCCTTTTCCAGAGAATGTAAGCCTTCCTTTTTTTCCTGAGGTCCAGCCAAAGCTCTCTATTTAGCCAGGCTGGCCTTCTTCCCTGTCGGCTCGTCTTTCGGGACATGGGGATGGCCTTCACCTGTGCTTCTAAGAGCACCTGCTTGAAGTATGACCAGCTTTCCTGGGCACCTTTGCTCTTCAAAACTGCCTCCCAAGGGACACTCTCAACCATGCTCCTAAACAGGCTAAAGTCTGCCCTTCGGAAATCCAAGGTGGCAGTTTTGCTGGCTCCCCGCCTCCCTTCACCAAGAATTGAAAACTCTATCATTTCATGGTCACTCTGCCCAAGACGACCTCCAACCTTTACATCCCCCACAAGACCTTCTCTGTTAACAAACAGTAGGTCCAGTAGGGCACTTCCCCTAGTAGGTTCCTTCACCAGCTGTGTTAGGAAGTTGTCTTCCACACACTCCAGGAACCTCCGGGACTGTTCCCTCTCTGCTGTGTAGTATTCCCAGCGGACATCTGGGAAGTTGAAATCCCCCACAAGAACAAGGGCAGATGATCGCGAGACCTCTGCCAGCCGCTTATAGAATACTTCATCGGTTTCTACATCCTGATTAGGGGGTCTATAACAAACTCCCATCATGATATCTGCCTTGTTGGCCTTCCCCTTGATTTTTATCCATACACACTCAACACTGTCATTCACACTGTTGAGTTCTAGACATTCAAAACCGCCCCTAACATAGAGGGCCACCCCACCACCTCTCTTCCCTTGCCTATCTCTTCTGAAAAGCTGGTAGCCATCAATTACAGCACTCCACTTGTGTGTGTCTTCCCACCACGTTTCTGTGATGGCAACCACATCATAGTTTCCCTGCTGCACGATGGCCTCCAGCTCGTCCTGCTTATTCCCCATGCTGCGTGCATTAGTGTAGATGCACTTCAGTTGGGTTAATTGTCCTACCACTTTCTTGGGGGGACAGGCCCTGATTTGCACCTGATCATTCTCGGACACTACTGTAGTTACTAAATTATCACTACTCCTTGTGTCTATGCTGCCACACAATTCACTATCCCCCACCATCGCTGGGACAGGCTGCAAGACCTTGCTATCACTTTTACCCATGAGCACTGCTATGTTGCTCCCAGGCACCACTTTTGTGACGCTGGTTTCGTCCCCATCCCCCATCAAACCTAGTTTAAAGCCTTATGGATAAGCCCTGCTAATTCTTGTCCCAGTCTCTTTCTTCCCCTTCGTGTTAGGCTTCCCCTGCCTGATGCCAGCATGCCTGGTTTCCTGTAGATCAGCCCATGTTCAAAAAAGCCAAAGTCCTGCCGGACGCACCAGTCGCGGAGCCAGGAGTTAATTTGCTGGCTCCTCCTATTTATCCCCTCGTCTACCCCTGCAAATGGTGGGATAGAGGAGAACACTATTTGTGCTCCCAATCCCTTAACCAGCCGTCCCAGGGCCCTAAAGTCATTCTTCATTGCCCTCAGACTTCTGGTACCTACTTCGTCACTGCCTACCTGAAATATCAGTAGCGGATAGTAATCTGATGACTGGACCAGGGAAGGGAGTTTCCTCCGTATGTCCTTAATTCTGGCCCCAGGGAGGCAGCTGACTTCCCTGTGGGATGGGTCCGGTCTACAGACAGGACCCTCTGTTCCTCTCAGAAGGGAGTCACCTACTACAATAACCCTTCTTTCTTTCTTTGTTGAGGACGTCCTGAGGCGTGGGGGTGAGTGATGAGCACTGTGCATTTCACTGGATGGATCAGCTTCTCCATCCTCAATCGCCTGGTCCTCAATTTCCAGAGCCTCATACCTATTACGTAAGGGCAGTTGGGATGGTGAGGGGGGCCGTGAGAGGTTTCGCTTACCTCTCCGAGGAGGGATCTGACTCCACTCTGAAATGCCACTATGAAATAAAAAGTTGGATATACATCTTAAGATTACTTCAAAATATTGTTACGTGTACCTTAGTCATAGTCTTTATGATATTCAGGGCAGAGTTAAAGTGCCTTTGGTGACCTTGAGGTGACTCAGGCATGTGTAGGCTGCTGTTGGGTATGTATTTGTGCCCTGCTTTCTGCAGAAAAATGACCCAGCAGTAAGTGTCTGCCGCTACCCAGTCACAGCCCACCTGAGGCTAATCTGAGCTTTGCGACTTTTTTCACTCCAAATTCCTCCTTATGTGCTGTACCCCTTGAAGCATCGCTGAAACCGTGGGAAGTCCTCAAAGTATATATGACAGCTTGGTTTTACTCTCTGTCCTCCTTGACAGCCACTACACCCCAATGTTCCTGTGGCTGTTAGCTGCAGGCATGTTTCTTTCAGAGTCGCCCTGTTCGGAGGTCTCACGCGTTAGGTACGGTTAATGTCGGCATGAATGTAGTGCATTTGCCACTGACAGCGGTGGGGTTATGAGCGTGCGAGGGGCACAGCACCAGAGACTGCCATGTTCAAAAGGCCCTGCTGCAGGTGTTGTAAGGACCTCAAAGAGACCAGTGTTTCTTGCTAATGAAGTGTGGGCTATAAGGCCATATACTAGATCAAATGCTAGAAGCGGTTTTCTTCCCTTTAAGTATGTTTTTTTTCTTGTTTGACATACAGGATCTAGCATAGGTCATCAGGCTTTCCTTTGCCATCCTTGCCTTGATTTTTCCTCAGCACACGGAAAGTGTTTCTTCTCTTCTGTGTGACTTGTGATTTGACTTGGGTAATATATCATCTTCTCCTTCATGCATTGCCTCTGTGACACCTGCTAGTAGCTTGCAAGCAACTTTTGCACAAAACTATGGGTTTTGTGACTTGCCACTCAGGCGCTGGACTTGCCGTTGCATGATACCAAAGCATCTGTTGTTGATTTGGAGACTGATTTTAATTAGTTATGGTATAAGTGGAAAATTGTGCGCAGCAAAGCTTGGGAAGAAGAGAATGTGCTATTTGTTTGTAGTTCTCCAGTGCAATACCCTAAAATGAAGACCATAATTCAGGAGGAAAAAAAGTTTTTCCTTTGAGAGGATGCTGTAGGATTAGCTTTCATATTTCTGTCCTTGCAGCTCTCTGGAGCACATCTGGAGATCATTCCGAGAGAGGGAGGAGAGTGGGATGGGGTTCAGATTTAAGATGATGAGAGACCTGGGGCCTTGCAAAAAAATTCACTAAGAGCAAATATTAAGTTGTGTAAATACCGTATTCCAGCATCTTTCTAAGTGATACACAGAAGCAGCATCAAACTCGTTTGGTCCAAAGGGAGAAGGGATTTTTTTGCCTTACTGTTCGGTTGCTATTGGTTCACTTATGGTCTGACTGGATGAGCTAATGAACAGAACGAAATTATATGTAACTAAAACTTTCTGTGCTTGTACTTCAGTTAAAAACAGGGTAATTTAGGTGTGAGGTCTTCTCCCTGCAACTGAAAGACACAGTAATATATATTTCTTTTCCGCCAAGAAACACCCACTCCTCTGCGTGTAAATATAAACAACACATAATTTTCACTTCATTGCACACTGGCATGTAATGCTTAAAAACAGTTTTTAAAAGTGCATGCCAACTATACTTGATTTAAGCCAAAGTACAGTACCAAAAAAAAAAACCCCTTATCCTTGAAACTTTTAAATGAGTTTATTTTAGTCTTAGGGCACCTCCCTTTTCTTTCTCATCAGCCAAATTAACTTTCTTTTAACTGAATTCAATTGTAACAATATTCTGGAAAAACAAATATAGATTTTGGACCACAGCGTCAATCTTAAGTCTTGTTTTAGTGTTTAACATTTGGCAGCGGTGCTACTGGAGATGGGGTTGGTCTCGCACCCTTTTCAACTCTTTGCCCTTTCCCTTCCCCGTCTTTTCCCCTTGCTGCTGTCTCTGGTCTTGTGCTGGCACCAGCGCTTTGACAAACACACAATGAACCAGATCAGGGAGCGGATCCGGCCAGGATTCCCCGCCAGATCAGTGCCGTGATCTGATCTGCTGCACAGCTGCATGGATGCATGAGTGAACTGCCAGGGGCACAGGCAGGAGGGGGGTGGTAGTTTTAGCTACTAGCACTGCCACCAGAGTGGTGTTTGAGGAACTGTGGAAGAGATGTCTGTATTTTTTTTACGCCTTTCTCCTCTCTCCCCTTCCCTTTTTTTCAGGTGTTACAAATAGCTCCTCAGGTTGGGTCTGTCTTGTTGGCAATGCTGCACCAGCGTGGACCATTTTTTCCCCATCTCATGAAAATAAGGAAATACAGAGGGCATGAATCACAGACTGGCATGAAGGAGAATAAAATGCAGATATTAACCAGCTCTTATTCTCCTCTGTTACCCGTTACTGCTTAACTTTGCCACTTCCTCTGTCCCACACCCTTCCTATGGCTTTTTTCTGCCCCTTTTACGCATCTCTGTCAAAACCTCCCTCCCCGTGATCCCATTAGATCCCTACTTCACGCCTTTCTCCTCCATGTCTCTGCCCTGGTTCTTTCCATCCATGTTCTCAAGTGTTTTTTTTCCCCCTGCCGTGGGACAAAAGACTTCTCCTTCATCCCTGGAGCGGAGCTCGTCACTCCTTCCTAGGTGCTGGGCGCCAGAGACGCCTGTCGGCATGAGCTGGCCGGACAGCCTCCCGCTAGGCACTCAGCTGCAGATCTTGCCAGTGGAAAGTCTTCTTCACAGGCAAACCTTTTGAATTTGCAATAGCAGAGGAGGAGATCGGATTAAACATAGTTAACCTGTCCTCCACAATAGGATGTTTTGGGAAGTTTATGAGTTTAGAAAAGACTTCCCACAACAAACCCACGGATCCAATTTCCTACCCAGTTTGTGACCAGCAGACTGAGTAGGACAGGGACTCTCTTGGGAGCAAGATAAAAACAAGTGGTCACGTCATATGTAAAACAGCACTAGGCAGCTGCTACTAAAAAAATTATCTTGGCATCAAGAGCGGTTTCCACATGTACTGACATTGAAACTTATGAGGCAACAACTGCCAAGATGAATTTGGGCTGGCTACCACCTCAGAAAGAGTGGGATGGTTCTGGGGTCAGAGATGGATCAGCTATATATATAATTTATTTAATGCCTTTACTCAAACCTCAGGGTTCCTGGTGAAATTTAATTTTCTGTTACTGAAGGACTCGTCTGTTGTTTCCATGAGTTTGATCAGGCAGGATTTCTTTAAGCATCTCGTAAGTACATCTGATAGCAAGCACGTTTGCTGAAGGTTACCTTTGAGTACTTCGAGGTGAGTTTGGCTGCTGACCTCCACTGCGTGCTCCTGTGGAAAGAAGTGTACTATAGTATAACTTTTTTAAGGGATCCAGCAGAGCTAGCGTAATTTACAAACCATACGGAGTGCACATTCCAGAAAGGGATTGTTTTATGCCTGTGAGTGGCTACGTGCTCATTTACAGAGGGAACCACTGGCTGGAAAAGTACATATTTTCTATTTTTAGCTCATACTGTAATTTTTGAGATACTAAGTATATGGCAAAGCTGTGCATATTAAGGCTTATTTCTTAAACACTGCTCTGCTTTTTTGTCTTCTTTTTCTGAAATGCAGGCTATGATCATTGCTTTTACGTCTGACATGATTCCTCGTCTGGTTTATTACTGGTCCTTTTCGGTCCCTCCTTATGGGGGTCACAGCAGTCACACTATGAAAGGGTATATAAACAGTACACTTTCTGTCTTCAACATCTCAGACTTCAAGAACGCAAGCAAGCCCTTTTCCCCTTGGTTTGGGAACCAAACGACGTGCAGGCAAGTGTCAAATAACCATTCTTTTCCAATGACAAAAATAAATATGATTTTTTTTTAATACCCAAATCATCCAATTCAGTTAACAATATCCAGTAAGAAATGTTAAAGCACAGTTAAAGCCAGCATATTTTGAAAGGCAGAACTGAGCGGCAGTATTCACCCATAAGTTTGGGATAGGCAGAAAATCCCTACTTTCATTTGTTTTTCTCGTAATAGATAATCTTCAAAAAAAAAAGCACTGTAAAAGTTTTGTAAGTAATTCTTAATACAGTGGCAAAAAAAAAAAAAGGGGCATTTCAGCCAAATATAGCTTACTTTGGAGGTATGATTTTACCCACTACTGTAGTTTTGTGCAGCTAACTGGATGCATTAAGCGGGGACATGTCTTGCTCCATCCTCTGGCCACAGTGCCGTACTGCAGAGATGCCCGAGACTTGCTCCTGACTTTCCTACCTTGCTTTCAGATACCGGGATCTCCGCTACCCTGCTGGTCACCAGCACCAATATGAGCACAACATATACTACTGGCATGTCATTGCAGCCAAGCTGGCTTTCATCATTGTCATGGAGGTAAGATTACAGGGGTTTGAGCGTTACTTATTTAAATTTCTCACCTCTCCACGCAGAAAATCCTTCAAAGACATTCTGTCCCGACACTGCTAACAGAGAGCTGGTGATGTGTGCTAGCATGGGCAAGAGCTTGGGAGACATAAATTAGGTGTAGCACCATTAGAAAAAGACTCTGAAGTCATGACATCAGCTGAGGATTGTCCCATGTGTTTGCAGTTTCTTTTCTCAAGAACTGTAAAATTATTTTTGGTATCAGAAATAGAAGGGAAAGTGAGACCAAAAACATTTTTACATATACTTAGAGAAAGTTTGCGCAGAGCCTCATGAATACGTGTACATAATACATGTGCACCAGCAGAGTTAAGTCTATAAAGATGGTCACTGCAAGCGGTGAGTCTCTAGATGCTGAAAAAGCAATTGCTGCTTGCTCTGCAGCTACGGTCTAGGCTTATGAAAGATGGGTGTCAGTCCAAGATTAAAGTAGAGGAATATTAGGTATTATTTCATTATAAAATGAAATTTTATAGGGCCTGATCCGGGCACTACTGAAGTCATCAGAAACATGCAACTGGTTAGATCAGAGTTCCCATAGCAGAGCAAAGCCCATTGCCCCAGAGTCATTTGAACAAACCTAAAACAATTTTAAAAGAAACTGCAACTGTTATTTACATGCAGGGGGGAAGCACTGGGTACTGGGGTTTCCCCAAAGCAGGTAGAGAAGTCCTTGTTAAAATCAGGATTAGAAATTCTTGTTTATCAATTCTGATAAACAAGAAGTTCTTGTTTATCAGACAATTATTCTACTCATTAGTCATGTCCACTTTTTAAAATACTGTTCCACTGTGATAGATGCCGGTACAGAACCAGCTGAGAGTCTTAAGAGATAATGTGACATTTCATTTATAATAATAATAATGTCCTGTTCAGCCTAACTGACATTTTTTCATTTTCACCTTCCCCAGCATGTCATATACTTTGTGAATTTTATTATTTCATACGTAATTCCGGATGTATCGCAAAAGACCAAGAGCAAGGTCAAACGAGAGAAGTACCTAACACAGAAACTCTTGCATGAGAACGATCTCAAAGTTGTGAAAAAAACCATGGGGAACATAGCCGACAAAATTATCAAAACAGTTGACAGCACTTTCCGACCTAAAGCTGAATAAGTACTTTTTTATATGGAATAACAGTATTTAGCCAACTCATAGCTGTCCGGATATTGCCAATAGCTAATCAAACACTTTGGATTAATTCCCTTTACTAAACATTGTGTCTTGCAACTGTTGCCTGCTCATTTACCTGTTTCCCTTGGAGAAATGCAACCACTGTGACTCAGATAAGAGTTATCAACTTTTTAAACAGCTTTAGTAGGACATATTTTTTTAACATGTGAAGATAAAAATTATTTATCATCTTAAAACGATGCAGATTAATTCTCAAATACATAGAGTGCTTTCCACTTTATTTAGGCACCAGCTATTAGATCTCTTGTTTGACTTGAATAAAAACTCAAGAACAAGAACGATGCCATCATGTCTTCTGAAGGAGTTTTGATTACTTGCTAACGCAAACTCTAACTCTAAAATGAAGAGGAAAAGCCAAAACATGAAGGAAAGAGAAGACAATTACAACTCAAAATCGTGTTGTTAAGCCATTGGTATTGACGTACTAAACGCTGTTGTGTGCTACACTGAATTAGCTATGCATACTGAAACTTAAATGGATAACAAGATATTTCAATTAATCATGGACTTGGATCAGAAGAAGCAGCAGGACTGTAAGCCCATCCTGTTCATCAATCTCTGTGTAAACAGGAGAATTGCCTTTGAAATCAATGCATACAAACTGACTTACAGCACTCCAAGTGAGTAGAAAACTCAGGCATTTTATCTTTCCTCAGTCAATGTACTTCCATTAGTTCACTTGCCCATTCTGCTCTGAATGACCATAGCCTTGAAGGCCTCCTACCTGTAGCAGTAATGAGTGTTAAAAGTCTTTTCACGTACAAAATCAATATTTGTGGAGGGCTGTCTTTTGCATTTCTCCCACACCAGAAGCACCATGCTCTTCCCTGAAATATTTCGACATAGGAAGAACGTGCAGCTGGACCTGTTGTGATACAACATTGTGTGATAAAGTGAATTCTGATGAGACCATGAATCTACTGAAACTGAAGATTGGAATAAACCATTTAATATGCCTTAACCATGTTATGAAGCTTTAAATAAGTAGGAAAGATGTTAGAGGTGTGGATGCCTGTGCTAGAGCCATCAGTCATCTTCAAATTAGGCTGCAGATCTGCTTGGCTATTTTGGCTCCGGTTGCAAACTGGGAGTTGGGGAATTACAGATTAAGCATGTATGTAGAGCTCCGCTTTGTGTCTGCAGCAGTGATATACCAGATTGTTACTTGCTTTGTCTTTTAACAGTTTTAGTGGACCAATTTCTACAAATTCTGAAAACAAAAATTGTGTTAAAAAAAAAAAAAATGCCTGTACTTTGTAAACCAGGAGATTACTGTTGCATTTCTAATTTTGTACTATTCATAAATGTAATAGATATGCAGAATTTTTAGGCAGATTATTCATATACTTGTTTATATATTAAGAAATTCATTTGTAGCATTTATAAGATGTACTTTATCCCACTAATAATCAGAAGGAACCAAAAGTCTGAATTTTGTAGCAAAACTTCCAAATACTGACTGCTGTGTACCTCAAGCCTATCCTTTGAAACAGCAACATTTAAACCAGAAGAGGTAGCACAGGAGGGGAGTCCTTTCGGCAGTCATGATACACGAGCTTTCACTCAGCGAGACTTTGCACGATTGCATGGAAGAACGTGAGGGGAAAGCTTGGTTCAAAAATCAAGGAAAGATGCAAGAAAGAAACACAGGTTCCAGAGAACCACTTGCATTTCTGACACTGAAGGACTGAAGCTTACTTATTATAATGCCCAGAAAACTTTGAGCAGATATCACCTGAGGCAAGAAAAGACGGAGGACAGAAAAAGAAGATAAACCGTAACTGTAAACAACAAGTCAACCAGAGCAGTGATTGAAACAGTGCTTCTTTTCACAGGGAATTCTACCCTTTGCCATTTGTTTTGGTTGCATCAGAATCGTGACAAGTCTTTAGTTTACCAGTAAGCAAATATAAATTGGGTGGATGGACAAACGCTCAGAAGTTTCTAAGCAAAGACAGAATTTCATATCAAAATATATCCCCTCAATACCTTTGACCTTTTCCCCAGATCACAGGATGGCTGGGGTTGGAAAGGACCTCTGGAGGTCATGTGGCCCAACCCCGCCTTGCTCAAGCAGGGCCACCGAGAGCCGGCTGCCCAGGACTGTGTCCAGATGGCTTTTTAATATCTCCAAGGATGGAGCCTCCACAACCTCCCTGGGCAACCTGTGCCAGCGCTCGGTCACCCTCACAGTGTTTCTTGTTGTTCAGAGGGAACCTCCTGTATTTCAGTTTGTACACATTGGCTCTGGTCCGGTCACTGCATAATATACCAAACTTCTTTTTAAAGCAAGATTTGTCCAAAAAATCTGTTTCATGGAAAACTTTTAGTGAAGTACTCAGGACTTCCCTGTGCAAAATGAGTTTGGTTAGAAAGGCCAGTCAGCTCCTTTCAGACTTGGAGCTTTTGATATTAGCTTTGAACTGGCCCTTCCTGGTCTGCAGTTGTGTTCAGCTAAGAGATGCCGTTTTCATACCCCCATCAGTGATCACAGCACCAGTGTGCCTTAAATACCTTATCAGGTGCGGTGTTGGAGGGCTGGGGCAGGCAAGGAAGCATCCTGTGATAAAGGGGAAAAAAAAAGTGCAGCACAAAATGGACCATTTCAGGTAATTATTTGGTCTTAAGAAAGCATTTATTGCCCTCTTTGAGAGGTAAAGAGACTAGGAAACAAAGGAATTGAGTGCCTTGCCTGGGGCCATGAAGTGGCAGAGCTTGAGGCTGATTTTCAGGAGTGCCTTCTGTTCCTTGTTTGGTCCCTGTGGCCTCTCTCAGTTGCCCCATTTTACATCATTTGGCAGCATTTCCTAAAGGAGGATTTGGCCCTGAGTGTCATCAAGAGTTTACATTCCTGACTTTAAAATAATGATTTAAAAAACTTGCTACATCAGCAAAGTGTATGTATCTATGACTTGGGCTCCTCCCATAATAAAATCCTAATCAGCTTTGGGCATGTTTCTACATTACCGTTTTTGTTCAGATCAGGAGTGTGCTTTTGAAACTAGTCTTCCACTTGTCCCCACTTTCCGGGCAGTGCTTCCCATCACAGACCGGTCTCAGGGCACATGGACTGGATTCCTCTTGGTTCAAACTGAACCAGAAGGCAGGTTTTAGATATGCACTTAATGGTCTCTGGCAGGCACTTGGTCCAGAGAGCTAAAACCAGAGCTAGGCTGAAGAGAGCGGTGAGTACTGCATGGGCATCACCTAGTCAACCTCTACTTTTTGCTCTGGCGATTTGCTTCTGAAGTGCCACACTCCGTGCTAATGTAGCTGTAACATTTCATTTCGGAAGCCATCATATCAGGAATTCAGTTCAGCTTACCATGTGCACAGTGTTATTCACAGCCCAGTTCTGATTGAGAGAGAAAGAACGGGAAAACCAACAGTGTGCCTAATAATTGCATCTTAATAGTTTGATTTAAGCTGTGCAATTTCTGTAGCCTCTACCTCCAACTGCTGAAATGTGCTCTGCTTGTTCACAGGGAGCTCTGCACAGACATCAGAACAAAATGCTGGGGGGGCAGTTGCCAACATGAGTATTTGTAACTTCTTTTTTATTTTTTTTTAGTCTAGGTGACTTTAATAATACTTAGACATCTGCTTGAAGGGAAAATTAACATTTGTTTTAAACTATGAATCAATTTTACTCTTATTTACACTTGATATGTAGGCCAGACTCTCACTTTATACAGATCTGTTGAAGTCAAGATGAATTTGGACCAATGGCTATTTCATTGCCTTAACAAGCACCATAAATTACAGACCGTCGCCACTGTTTTAGACTCTGTGTATGTTGATAAAATTCAGAATGTGAGAATGTATTTTTTTGTATTTTTTCTAAGAATGTTTGCTATTGGTTTCTGACTATTAAGATTGTATATTTATTGTCAATAAATAAAGTCTATTTTAAAATAACAATACATCTGATGTTGATTAGCATTGTTTGTTTTTCCACGAATGATACTGCTGCTGCCAAATGTCACATTTAAATTCTTACAATGTCATCCCTGTCTAATTTCCATATTCCTCCTCTCTTTCAATCTTTTTCCATTAAACTGTTACTCGTACTGAAATTTATCTCCTGGTTTTTCTGCATCCTCTAGATGGAAGTCATTCCTTTCAACACCAAGTCGATGACAAGGACCATTATGTTCTCATACAAATAAATAGTTTAGGTCTTTATACCCTTTCACTTCTGTCATGATAAACCCTGTGTTATGTTTCAAAGTCATCATTTATTTCTTCATCTGGATCGAGTCTGTGATGCTCCCACCTCCGGGCAGTCCACTCTCTCTGTGTCTCCCTGACATCCAGCCATCAGTTTGGATGAGTTCTCCCAGCTCATCCAGCCATGAGCTTCTGCTCTGACCCTTTGTCTCTACTTCGAGGAAATTTGTTTCTAAGACTTAGAGAACAGGAAGGTTAGAGAATAATTTTAAACTGAGGTCTTCTTTGCATTGAGGTGCATTGGGTTTATTTCCCTTAGGGATTCCCAAGATCTGCTTTCAGGAGCTTTAGGATAGTTGTGGAAGCGGGGGTACTACCACTTCCAACCTGCTTTCTGCTGACTAAGGGCTATGTGTCATACAGATGCCCGTACCCAAGCTGTTCTGACGCTCTTTCATCGATTTGGCTTTCTCAGAGCAAGAACAAAAGAAACTTCGTGGTGAAGCATAATAAGGGTTATTGTCCTAGAAGCAGAAGGATACAGTACTATCATAGGCCAAATCTATATGAGGACGGTGTGTTTTTAAACTGACTAATATATTTTTTTTTAACACCCTTCAAAGAACAGGCTTTAGCATTTTTCAACTTAATACACAAATAGCCAAAGTAGCATATTACTTCTGGTGATGCCTGCTTAGTTTTAGTTCTTTCTGTCACAGAGCAGATGAATTGTGCTTATTTTGGATAGCCAGTACATGCCTGGTGCAAGCAAGCTGTGCTCTGCCCCACCTGGTACACCCCTCCTCGCCTCCACCTGCACATCACCAGAGATGTCGGCAAAGGTATCAGCAATTCACACCAAGGCTAGATTTTTCTCTGGTATACCCACCTGTCATTTCGAGTCTAATAAATAAGGCTGCATTTCCTATACAGGGGAGCAGCGCTGGTGGCTGCGAGCTTCATTTTTATTTGCATTTATATGGACCTCAACCATGGATCAGTAACACAAAACTCTGAGAAGATACTGTGGTTTAACCCCAGCTGGCAGCTGAGCCCCACGCAGCCGCTCGCTCACACCCCCCGTGGCGGGACGGGGGAGAGAATTGGAAGAGTAAAAGTGGGAGAACTCATGAGTTGAGACAAAGACAGTTTAATAAGTAAAGCAAAAGCTGCGCATGCAAGCAAAGAAAAAAAAAGGAATTCATTCACTGCTTCCCACCAGCAGGCAGGTGTTCAGCCATCTCCAGAAAAGCATGTAATGGTTACTTGGGAAGACAAACACCATCACCCCGAACATCTCCCCCCTTCCTTCTTCTTCCCCCAGCTTTATATACTGAGCATGACCTCACATGGTGTGAAATATCCCTTTGGTCAGTTGGCATCAGCTGTCCCAGCTATGTCCCCTCCCAACTTCTTGTCCACCCCCAGCCTATTGGGTGGCGTGAGCAGCAGAAAAGGCCTTGACTCTGTGTAAGCACTGCTCAGCAGTAACTAAAACATCTCTATATTATCAACACTGTTTTCAGCACAAATCCAAAACATAGCCCCATACTAGTTACTATGAAGAAAATTAACTCTATCCCAGTCAAAACCAGCACAGATATGCTTGTAGTTAATCATAAATAATCTCCATGTGGCTTGGGGCAATACTTTCCTCATAAGAAAATAATGTATCTTAATAGCCTGATAATAGTGACAAATTCTTTCCAGGAAAGTTGAAGAAAGTGGTTTTTATTTGCAAGCTGGAAGTGCATCAAAACAAGAGCCTTTTAAGGTTCCTTTCTACAATTTTTATCGCATTTTCCGATACAACTATCCTGTAAAAGCAATGCCAATCGCTGTGATTAAAGTTACAGTTTATCCATCAGCAATGATGCAAAGAAATTTAATCAATTGTCTCTCTTTTAGAATGAATTCTTCAATTCTCCGGTTATTCCAGGCAGTCCTAGCACAGGGTATGGAAGTGCACATGTGAACACGTATCCCCTACCCTCTTTCAAGCACACACAGATGGGTGTTCTGCCAGCTGTAAAGAACGTAACTCCCAGCCTGCCTCACGCTGCAGGATGCTCTTTTCCAGTAAAGAAAAAAGTCTTCCATCCAATTGTATCAGAATATATTATTGTCTATAAATAGATAGGCTATGGTAATCTCCTAAATGCTGAAGAGAAAGAAAAAGAAGATAAAGCATACGACACAGACCACGGGGAAAATCCCACTGTGTTTCATGGTGCAGGGAGCACAGGCCAGGGAACCAAAAAGCCACCTCTAGCATATGAAGAGAGAGATTGTAGGAAAGAAAAAAAAAAAAGCCAAACCACAGCACAACTCAAATTCTTAAATTGTACAACATGAGGGAAATTACAGCCAACTCTGATAGCATTAATACAATATTGATTATTTTTTTTAGCTATTCATGTGATATCCACGTAAGCCTCTCGCATCATTTCTCAGCTTCTGGGTGGATGTCATGCAACAAGTGGCTAAATAAGTGGTGCTGGGAGCCACAGCCAGCTGCAGCTATCACCTTACCGCCCCATTCTCTGGGATCCCATTTGGTCTCCAGTTACAGCCGTATTGTGCTCATTCATGCAGTCATTTTCTAAACCGGTCTGGCTGCTCAGCCTGAGCAGTGCCACACGTAAGCCTCTGTGGCAAGGGCACTGCGGGGTCTTCGCTTGCCGGAGCCTGGCAAGACAGTGGAAATAGTGACCAATACCCCCAGCCTGGCATTCACCCCTGAACATCCGTCCCCTACGCCAAGGGTCGATGAATTTTTCACGTTCTTGTGTTTTACAGATCTGAGATCAGCCTGGCTCCCAAGAGGTGAGCCAGGGGTTAAGGTGACTTGTCCCGTAAAACTATTTTGGCGGTTGTGCCAACATCAGCAGGCAGGGCTCTGCCTCCTCCTGCCAACCCCTCTCTTTGTGCAGCAGTGGGACAGGGCAGTGGGAGAGGCAGCCCGGCAGCAAGGCAGTCTCCAGCCCCAGAAATCTACTGAAACACAATCAGATACACTCTGATTATTTTAATGAGTTGAAAAAAAGAAGGGACTTGCCTGCCTGCCTGGGCTGGTTATCCATCTGACCCGGCTGTGCCTTTAAGAGTCCCCTGCACAACTGCAAATGCCTGGGCTGGTCTTGGCACCTGGTCTGGGTCCTCTGAATATCCCTATTCAGGGGTAGCTATTGTGCCTTGAGCTCAAGCTTCACCTGAAGCCAAGAGAATTTTCAAGTTGAGACAGGCCCTCTGGGTGCTCATAACTTTAACTACATAGATTATACAGGATAACGACAAGATTATACAGGCAGCTAAAAATGGGCAGGATTGGGCCCTTAACCGTTGTCTTAAATGCAGCTTTGCAAAGAACGTGGCATCGTTATTTCCGAATATTGCCAAAATGTCACCTTGTCTCTGCAAACCCCACGATGACCAGGGATTTTTGTGACGGGCAGCCTGCAGAAGCCTGCTCTGCTGCCGGGGGCACAGGTGACACCAGACAGGGCTATTTACAGGAGGTTTTGGCCAGGGGCAGAGGTCACTGGGCGAGGGCGAGAGCAGCTCCATCCCCAGCCGCACAGCCCCTGGGTTACGGCACTGACAGCTATGCCAAAGCAAAAATTTTTGCCGTACCTGCTGTTAATTAGTAACTGCTTAGTTAGATCTGGGAAAGGCAAAAACTGATCTGCCTCTTGAGGAGTACAGTACTTCAGTTAATGTTAGGTTATAGACCTGTTACAGCTCACAGCAGATTGCTTTTAAAGACATGCTAAAGTATCTTTTTTTTTCTCTTAAAAAGGTATGTGCAATATGCACATTGCTTGTTATATCACTGTTTTCACACATGACTACAAATAAAAGAAAAAGGCTGCATTTGTGCCCTCCATAACTTAAAGCTTTAACTGGGAGGCATAAATACAAAAAATAAGGTGAACTGATTTTCTTTCCTTGCCAGCTTGCTCCCATATTTTTTCCCCAGTGATCTATAAGGGGAAAAAAATGTCACCATCCCCCAAGAGGAGCCATTAACAAATCCTTTCTTATCTTGCAGCTAAAGCAATGACATCTTATTGACAGCCAGCCGCAGCAGAGCAAACAATGTCTTATTGAAAGCACCAGTGCTGGAGGATTTGGGCTGTTCTCAGGACTTGAGACCAAGTAATGAAAACAGGTTTTGCTACTAAATCAAAGACAATGACTGCTCTAGTTCTCCAACGGCCTTTAGCGGTCCCGGGCACACAGAAGGTGTGCATAGCTCACGGAGGTATCACCCGCACTACAAACTCAATCAAGTACGGGGGACCTTACTAGAAGAAGGATGCCCAAAGTAGCAAGCAGTTAAAATATGATCTACGGTACATATGGGAACGGTGCTGGGACTTTTTCTCACCGCTGTACTTGACATATGGAGGGGCTTGGAAACACAGGTTCATCCATTTCTTACAATCCAGTTTAGCCTTATCAGAGTCTAAGGTAAGTTATTTGCTAATTATTTTACCTCATCAGCTGTGGACGTTTTTGATGAGTGAACATGAGTTGGTGATTCGGGTTTTGTTTTTCCTGTCTCTGTATGATCTTATTAAAATTATTAATGTCCCTTTGCTCTTTAGATAGATTCTCCTTGTAGGCTACTTTCAGCATCCTGTGGGCAAGCAGAGATTTTTGCAAGCCAGGTATCAGAGTTAGGTCCATTGTATACATATGGGTTTGTACAGCTGAAAAATCAGTCAGAAAATGTAATTGTGCTTCCAAAATTCATCCAAGCAAAGGGGAAACAGAAATGCAGAAAACAAATATGTTGTGGAACTGCAGCTCACAGTTTCAACTAATCTAAGCCACCTTTGTTGTGGTTCAACCGCCTCCTGTGTCCCCAAGAAAACTTTCCCACACATTTCTCTGCTATCACTTGTGCTCATTTGACAGCCTGGAGAACCAGCTCAGGATGCAAAACTGGGAGAGACCTAACTAAAACAATACAACTACTAAATATTTGTCTACCCTTCTAGCACAGTGAACCAGCTCATCACGGGGACAGATGGACACCACTGCTGGTGCAAGGAAAGAGCAGAGCACCACGTCACGGCACAGCAGGACAGGACAGCAGCACCCATTCGGATTGCTTTAAACTCTCACGGACCCACATCCTGGGTTGGGATGGAAGAGGCAGCTGAGTGGGTCTAACAGATTTCTGCTACCAAAAGGGTCCTTGCGCCCCCTCTCCATCAGCCTTCACCGTGCACTTCTGCACAGCATTCCTCAGGCCCTTTTTGAAGATGACCCAACTCACCAACCCAGCAGAAAATTGACTCCATTTTTACCTATTCAGTTCTATTCTGGATTAACAAGTGAAACCGGCTCGTTACAGATCCAGCCAGCTCCAGAACCAGCACAAGGGGCGAGGGAGAACACAGCCAGAAGCTGGGAGATCGGACCTGCCCTTTCAGGGGTAATGATGAATTAGTTCAGCAGAGTCATCCTCAGCCTCGCACAGGAAGAACTGCAGCTCTCACAGCTCCATTACTTCACAGAAAAGTAACTTGGTTTGCAAAGGCTTTTTTTTTTTTTCCCTTGTCTTTCTGTGTTTACAAAGCCAATGCATCATATTTGTACAGCACATATGTAACAAAGACAGAATGTGAACATACATTAAGAAAGTGCTCAATTTATCAGTATTAAATTTAAAAGATCTTAGACTGAATGCAGCTTCTATGGTCGAGTAAACCAAGATTAATATTAAATCTGGTCTTTGTTAGAGCAGGAGTGAGCAATATGTGATGTCTTAACTTGTGAGTACAAATCCTCAAAATGCAGAGCCGAGGCCAGAGGGAAAGTGAAAGGGGGCTGAATTCAAGCCCCCTGAGGAAGCTGAACATCCACCAAGGCTTGGCCAGGAAGACGCTGGCGGACCTGCGAAGGAGCAAGGCTTGTTCTCAGAAGTGGCTTCTCAAAGAGACACTAACAACGCTGGCAGAGAGCCAGCTCGGGAAGATCACTTCCGTTTTCCAGATAGCTCTCTTCAATTAAAAGTGAATTCTCAGGAAAATAAAAACTTATTAAATATTTAAATAGACCTTATTTTGTAGAGAAAGAAATTCTTAACAATAACCAGTCAAGATATTCCCAGTGGTTCTCCTGCCATATTTGCTACTGTAGCTCCTACATGGGTGTTAGTAGCTCTGTTCAACACCCTCCCAGGAGGGTGATTTAACAGGCAGAGACAAGCTGTGGATTCAGACAGTCAGGCCCAAAGAGACAATCTTCAGCGTGGTGGACAATAGACTCCAACTTCGCTCTTCTTCACCCAGGAATAAGATGCTTCAACCTTGACTCTGAGATGGGTTGCTTTTCCCTCCTCCAGATGCAGGATTGCCTGATTTGTGCACACGTGACCTTATAAACAAACTCTGATTTGTCTTGCTTTTACAAAAATTAGAAATACTCGACTCACCCACTTTGAAATCCCAGAATGAGTCACATTTGTGCAAAAATTCCCAAATCTTTGCTTTCTCTTGTTACTTCTGGCTTTCACTTCATCTCGCAAAGAAAAAGGACTGACTATACTTATACTTTGTAGTTTATGGTCAGAATGGCATCAGGGCAGTTCTTCTCTGCCCCACACTGGTGGGCTTTCTCAGCAGCAGCATCCTCATAAGAATCCTCCACCACCTCATCTAAGTCCAACATCTGGCCCTGACCAGCCTCAGACATAAGCCTAAACACTTACCACTCTTTATCTCGTTGTCTTTTTTTGTTTTATCTTTCCACTGTGACAGGAATTTCATCTTTTTAAATATAAACATCCTCTGTCTTCAAATACCAACAGCCTCATCTGGCCTATCTATAATTAAGCTGTTATTATAGTAGCTTGCTTTCATTTCACAAATGAGTATCATAGCTCAACAAATACAAAAAAATCCCACAAATTAATATGTTGCTTTTTGAATTGATTTCGTTTATTCCTGTTGTCTGACCTTAAATGGGATTATGACTTGAAAGGTCAGGGTATCCTGTAGATAAAATTTTTGATTATCCAATACTGGAAGGGTTAGAAAATTGTAACCACATAGTCTGAAAAAGTAATTTACTGCTATACTTCAAGAATCTCCATCATTCAGTTCATAGACTCCTTAAATCCATGTTACCTAATGATTAATCCTCAATTATACTTCTAATATGTGAATGGAAATGATACATTTGGTCACAGTTTGTAAAACTGTTACAGATAAATCTAATCAAATATTTTTAACAATACTGACTGCAGGAACATAAGGTACATCACAGCTATTCTCGATGCAGACAAAACAGCTTTCCAAAAAGGAAATCTCATGTGCAGTACAGCCAAGTATGATGAATTTCCCTCTCTCCTTTTTCTCTAGCAAAACCACTGGAGTTGTTTGCACTCTACATTTACAAAGCGTCTTCCCAGTCGATAGTGTGTTTCCATGGAGAATGAGGTTCTCCAAAAGCCTCTGGAAATGTGCTTTGCAGAAAGATCAGAAAAGCCATCTTTGGCCCATTTTCCTCTTTGGATTTGACTGACACAAAGGAACCTGGGCTGTACAGCCTTCCAGGTCAAGAAGGTACATTTCCATTCAGTCATGGTGAAACAGGATGTTGACATGGATTTTTATTTTAACGAAATAAAAACCGCAGAGAAGATAATCACAACTATTAATGAGCTTCCGATATATTAAAGAAACATGAAGTATCAAATACATTAATTTCTAAAATGATCGTACTTAAAGAAACAAAAAAGAACACCAGTGATCTGGTGAACAGTCCCAATCCTTGCCCTTCTCTAGAAGATCCCATCTCTAAGGTGATACACAAATACGTAGTCCAAGATATTTTTTTCCCCTTTTTATTGCAAAAATCATATTATTGAATGTCTTAAAGTAATGGCTGAGAAGACGGTCTGTACTTCCAGGCTGATATTCATCTTGGTGCATGTGCAAACCCAGCTGCCCCCAGGCTTGCTCCCCGAGCAAGGGACAAGGCTGGGGTCTATGCATTCCTCCAGCCTGGCTGATGGCACCACCACTTAAAAGCACAATAAGAAAAATGGGCAGTGAGGGCAGAGGGAGAGGCAAGCCACAGGGCCAAGTTTCACCTAAATCAGCATGATAATCACATTTCTTCGCAGAACATTGTCCTTAACAGAGGTTGTTCTTAGCTTGATCCTTAATAAAGGGGATAATAGCTCATGAGAACAACAGTCACAGGAGATATTTCTAGTCTGCCTTTGTTCTTGTACTTGGCCAGTTTATGTGCAGCCTAAGGGTATAAATAGAGAGACTATAGAGGGGATTAACAGACTTTCTTTCCAGCAGGGCTCATGTGCCAAAGCGATGACTCTATTAGCATTGTTTCCCCTGAAAGGTTTGTTTCACTCAGAAACCAGCACAAAGGCACCAAACTCTTTCCTGAAGCCTCCCTCCTGAAGACGAAGGAGGCGTCAGTTGTGGATCTAAATACTTCCACCTGGGACAACCCAATCAGACATTCCACCTCCCATTTGCACACGTTCATCACGGACAAGTTTTCTGTGGGAATTTTACACCCCTACAAGCTCCACATCAGCAGAGTAACTCCTTAATTACAGCATTTTAACACTGACTATTATTTGATGAACAGGATGTTAGTGATGACTGTGGCCTTTCACTCACCTGTGCTGAAGAGAGAGCATATAGAACAACTCCTGTGTACTGTCACCCCAACAGAATGTGATAGAGGATGGGGAAAACAGGGATTTAAAGGCTAAGCTTCTCATCCCCAAGTTTTAGGGCTCTGGAGCATAGACAACTTTATCTAAGTAAGCCACCTTAGGATCCCTTTGTATTTAACAGAGAAAAACTGGCACTTTTCAGGTGTGATCCGTCTGATCCATTTTGATTGACATTGGGATGTGGTGAATCACCTGGAGGTAAACAGGAACTGTCTCAGTTGTCTGCAGGTGATCAGGCAAGGTCGTATTTCTGCTTCTGTTCTCTATCACACATAGACAATTTAATTTAATAAGCCCCAACTTCTCAGTTTTCTTTTTCTCTTCTCTTCTTTAAAACCCAATCTCATCTTTGCAAAGATTTTTAAAAATGAAGTATTCCTTTTTTAGGGATAGATCTCACACAGACACAAACATCGCAGAGACAACAGAGGGGCACAGCAGAAAGTGCAGTGACTTCCCGTGGAGCGAACGGCTGGAAAAAAACAACATGACCTCATCCATCACTGGAGGAGCAGCAAGACGTCAGTCTGCACTAAGCACTTCATAGGACCCACCAAAATCTCTGCACATGTGATGAAAGATGATCACAAGTTTAAGTACTTCTTTGGACCAGCTCTAGATCCCCAGCATGAGGAAGGACAGAGCGTTGCAGTCTATGGCTAACAACGTTACCAGAGATGCATCATTGAGCAATTTGAAAAATTGATCATTTTGATTTTGACCATCCGTGTGGTGGATGAAGTCTCTCTGGCGTGCCATAATCAGAGGTATGATCCCATCCGATATGCGCAGTGCTCAATTTAAGCAACTGGAAACAACAGCCCACGTGACAGGGTAATCATTCATCCCGAGTGCCTTGTGCAACGCCAGGATGAAGGCTGAGAGCCACCTAAACAGCTAAGCGTGAATTACTACACCATAACTCAAAGTCAGTGGTATCTTTTATTAATCATTTATAGCACTGCGTATTATTAATATATGCAAAAGTAGCCGTCTTTCTCTCTGGTGGAATTTGCTTTACTGAGTGATTCAGGGGAGACCAAGGAGACGAAGAAGCAGAAGCCCAGTGGAGCCTTGCTGAACAACGAGGAGGAGAGCTGCCCGAGTAGGTCATGAAACCTCTCAGTAGGCAGATGGGTCCTTCCCTCATTAGGCTCTTTTTACGCGCACAGGACCAGATCCTTAGCTGGTATAAAGGAGTTTGGTCCCATTGACTCCATTGCAGCCAGACATATTGACACTCCTTGAAAATCTGGCTCATGATTATTTAAGTATAAAGAAATACCCCCCAACACATCCCAATTACAAGCCCAAAAGATATATTGAGCATGCAGTAACACCAAGCAAGACATGCAACACACTGCAATCACAGTAAAACTTGAATGCTCCTCAAGACATGGGGCCAAAGTGCTTTTACTGCTGCATGATGAATACATTACAGAGATGAAGCTGTCTTTATGTATTTATAAAAGACATATTGTCTTCTTATTCACTGGTCCGTGTCCTTTGCTTACCAACACATTAGGGCTGGTCTCTAGGACTTCTTCCACTTGAGGACTGAATCTCTGAACCACTCTGGAAGATTAAAAAGCATTCTTGGTTTTACAGAAATCAGCTCCTCCTTCTTAAACACATAATTAATTTCATGGCAAGCATTTCCCAGCATTTTTTTCTTTTCAATCTATTTACAGGCCTGCTCTCTGCAGCACTTGCCAATACAGAGAGACCAGCTTGTTTAATCTGCTAACATTTGTACATCAATTGCTCCATGAAAAGACGACTTTCAGAAATGAATTATCAATCTCTTAGCTACATTTAAAATGAGTAAAAAAGAAAATAAACTTTTTTCTTTTTTTTTTTTACTAGAGTTGAAAGGGAAATATTTTCCCTCCCCAGGGAGTTTCTAAGAATCCAAACTTTTTTATATTCCATAATTCAAGGCAAACCCAAGACCTTGGGAAGTTTTCCACAAACAGATTTAAAAGCCTGGAAAAGGCTGGAGTAAAGCATTTTCACTTGGGATTCGGGAAAAGTAGATTGAGTCCCTGTGCCAATGAGTAATTATCTAAAATGACAGTATAAAATTACTTCATTAGAAGAAACTCAGAGTCCTTCCCAACTAACTCTTATCCCAGATACCATCCTGCCAAGTTTGAAGCCAGGGAGGTCTGATTTGGATCAAGGTCTTCAGTATTCCAGGGAGGGCCCCGGACACTCACCCACCGTGGGAGGAAAAGGAGAAATGTTCCTCCCTGCTCCTCTTTTCCCTCCTCCTCCTCCTCTTTCCTCCCAGCTTGGACCAGAAACATCATACTTTAGCCAGGAACCTTTCTGCAAGGATTTGTATGTGTTAATAGAAAAAATAACGTATTTTGCATTAACAAATTCAATTCAGATTAATCAGCTTAGTGATGACAAAAAACAGAGTGAAAGATATTCACTCCATAGAAAGTGTGTGAATGAGCGAATATATATTTATATGTTCATATTGATCTATAGATCTCACAGTATGACAATTATCATAATTCTACAAAGCCCTAAGATTGGAGTATCACTGCTAAAATACATCTAACTCCGTAACTCCATCTAACTCCATAAGAGTGGGTAGCACCAGAACCGTCACTTTTCATAGCTTTGTCATGCAATTTGACTGAAATTAAAAAATCCAGATTTTATGTGATCCTTTCCTATCAGTGACATTAACATATGCTTTGAGACAATCTATAACCTGAAAGCTGATACTAGCTAGGATTGAAAATTTTAGTTGTCAAACAGAGTCAATTTTAAAATTGTTTTCATTTTGCTTTTTGGCTGATTTTCACTGTATCTGTCAAGTGTGTTTGGTTTTTATCTTTGCTGGGAGGCTTGATGAAAACCTGATCAGTGCTTTATATGTTTTTTTATAACTTGCAGAGGGTGGAAAAAGCTCCATCACTTTTGTATCAATCGGTAATAAAGCTACACAGATACTAAGTGGTTTTTAAGATTCAAACTTGTAAACTTGTAAATTTAAGTGTTAGAGGAATTTTTAGGTAAGACATCCGAGTGCTTTTCAGAGCTGGATCTCAGGTATGTACCAAATGTGACCGAACAAATTTTCAGGATTGTAAATTAGGAAAAAACACAATTCACAAAGAATGTTGCAATTAAAGTAAGCAAACAAACAAACAAAAAAACCCAAACAACTTGGATATTTACTTCAGTTCTAAAGGTATGCAATATTTTCTGATATATAGTTTACATTTGTTACTGAAATTTTAGCTTAGATATAAAATGAGAAGTACGGTACTGCATGATGTGAGGTACTGATTTGCATTGCTTTCTAAAGACTGGATTTATTTTAAAATCTGGCTCCTTCATTGTAAAACCAGACAAGTTTTCCTAATACTAGAACAAGTGTTCTCACTGTTTTGGGAAGCCTCAGGGTGAAGCGTGGTCCCACCACGGGGGCTAGCAGCATGGGGGCCTGCAGACGGAGTGGGATGCCAGCTCCCACTCCAACTTGCATTTTTAAATGAGGAAAAGTGGAAGGGGGCTGTTCCAGTGGCTGGATTTTCTCTCCATAAGATACGGCCATCCAAAGTCAAGTGTTCAATTTTATACATTTTTTTTTCTTTCTTTTTTTTTTTTTTTTTTTACTAACTGACATCCAGCCCTTGGGTTTCCCTCCCCTCTGCTTGTGGCATCGGATCTGCAGCACCCCTGAGCTGTTTCTGAAGGACCTGTTCAGGTCCCGAGGGACGTGTTTGTGAGCTGTTTGCTACCAGGACTGGCTCTCCGGGAAGTTTTTCAATCATCCTGGATATAGCTGACTGGGAATTTTTCAACAAAACCTATTTCTCTTCAAGAAAAGAATGCCAGTTCATCAAAAGGGAAACCTTGAGCAGAATTCTGTTGGTGGGAGCAGAGTGGAAGAAATGGGACAAAGAAAAAAAAACAAACAACTTTTTTGCTCTTGAGAAGGTGGGATTTCTGCTGAAGTCCTGAGAGACAGGACTTCACACACAACACCCTCTCCTCCAACAGCCATCAGCTCCACAGCGTGAAACTTCATCTGGAAGAGGCAGCCTGAGTCCCCAGACTAGAATCCAAACTTAGGGTTTGGGTTTTTTCTTCCTACAGCTGGAAAAGTAGTCAATGCTGCAGCTTGATTAGTCTTCTGCTGTGCTAATGAGCTAAGTGGTTCCCGAAGGGGCCGGGGAGAGGAAGAGTGGGCCGGAGGACTGGAACGTTCCCCAGGACCGAAACAACTTGGGTGTGAGGGCAGCCCCCCGCCGCCAGCCTGCCTCTGACCTCCCCACAAGTCCAGCCAGACAATGGCCCCACCACCTCACCCAGCCTTTGCTAGGGTTTGAAACGCCAGCAAAACCCAAAATAGGAGTAATAACCCCACTTTACCTCCAGGGCTGTTGAGGGGGTGGCTGAGAGCACATGCACTTGTGTGTCCTGGGGTGGAGGCAGCCCCTCCTCTGCCCTTGGGTCTAACCCAACTTATCAGTAGGCATTTTGGAAAGGTCCCCTACAGCACCCAAGATACCACTTGCATGTAACGCATGACACGTGTAGCACACCTGTCTCTCACCTGTGCAGTAATGAATAAGAAGATCTTAAAGGGACTTACTCTAAGCTGTTGTGACTCATCCAGAGCCAGGCACCGCTGTCTTTCTTCCAAACTGAAAACCAGGAGTTGACGAGAGACTTGGTTGCTCTCTCACACCTTTGTGATCTATTTCTTCAGAAACATCTCTCTAGGACTAGTAAATGGTAATTTAATGGGCTGTTTCCTCCAATATCCACCTTTTACTGGCTAAATGCAATGCAATTTACCTGTCTGATGGATTAGGAGAGCAATTCCTCCTCACGTAAGGTAAGGCCCGTAAGTCACATCCCACTCTGCTCTTCATCTAAAGGCACAGAAATGGAGTTTCACTGCGCTTTCAAAAGACAGGGCAAACAGCAGCAAGGCGGCAAGTGAATTATTTTTTCTGCACTCATTTATCTACTGTGTTTCTGATTTTAGGTGCTTCCTTTTTAGTGAATTTAGCCCCCCCTCAGCTCTCAATCCTTCCTCCCTTTAGCTTAAGTGAAAGGCAGCTTTAATAAAGTTCAGAATTACCTATATGTCAGAGGCCAACCTGCCGTCAGCCATCAGCGTGTTCCCAAACAACGCAGCGCTAATGACACCGGGGCAGGTCCTGCTGGTGGCTGCAGGGGGGGGCATGTGAAGAAACCCCCCTACACTGGTGTCCCCACTGCTGCTGTTAATAGCGGGTAAGCGGCTTCAGCAATCCAGCCCCATCGTCCAACAAGCTACAAGCCTCGGGATGGCCCATATAAGCATTCACAAAGGCAATAATGAAGTTATTTAAGCAGCTTATTCCTGCCCTCTGGGATAGAGGCTCTTATGATGTGATCTAATACAGGGTCTATTTCTAAAATGCAGCGTGTGTTGAAAATGGGCTGCAAAATAATGCTGTTAGTGAAGGTACTAAAGATAAACAGTTATTAGCAACAGTCTTTCAGCTGGCTACTAAACTATGGAGTGGAATAAAGATGAGGGCATTTCACAACTGAGGCAGCACAAGTTACATTATAAATTTCAATATGCTGCCGTGCTACATGAGTTACGTTGAATTATTTTTCCTGTATTTGAACTTATCAGCTGTTCCCTCTTTCTTTAAACAGGACATTTTCCCATGCAAAATCATTAAAAGCCTATTAACATGAAAAGGCAACCCACTTTGAACGTTAATAAAATACAAATACAGATTGTTACACTTGTCTTTCACCTTTTGTTTTGGTCAGATGCATTTCTAGAGGTTGGCTGGTGTGGCAGGAGTGGTAAATAGCCGTCCCTCCTCACTTGCAGCAATGCAGGGCAGTTTTCTGTCATTAGAAATTAATCTTTGCATCCATATGCTGAAGAGTGGCTTAGGAATTTTTCAAGTTGGGAAAATCTCACAAGATATGCAGAGGATTATGCCATGTTTTCTATCATTTTCCTACTGAAGACCCATTGAAAAAATTTTGCTCAGTCTAAGAGCAAGTGACTTTTATTCTAAAAAAGAACAAATATGCAAGACATCAGCTTAATAAATGTAAGCCAGAAGTTAGGATGGAAAAGATTATGTATTCTTAATTATAGCTTTAAAAGAAGATAAAATACACTAATACTAAATTTCAGAATTTCACCTGAAAAAATATTGCCATTTTGCATGACACTGTTACTTTTACACTTGACTTTGCAAATGATTGTTCACTTCTTCCCATACATTAAAATCAAAAAAGCTTGGCAACCTGATATTTGGGGCCTAAATAAGCATTCCTACACTCAGTCATCAGAAAGCTCATCCTTTGTGTTTTAGGTTACACAACCTGTTATTTTTGCCTGGGTGTTAGAAAGGCAATTCCTTTACATAGTCTTCTATTTCACTAGATTTTTTTGGTCACATATATACTCAATTTTCACATCAGCATCTCAAATACACCCAACCCTCCCATAAACTGAGATATGTGGCTGCCTGAATTCCTTAGATAAACTCACCTAAGTCAGGTTAGCAGGTACAAAGGCCCCCAGAACACAAAGAGGGGCAGTCACAGAGGGCTATCAGATAAAGCATCCCAGCATCTACTTTACAGCTGCTATCTCTCCCCAAATCCCCTCTAACGACTGTACAAACCATTTCAGGTGAAACGACATTAATTGGGTCAGAAAAAAAATGAGAAGAAAAATGGAACAGAAATATAGGAAAATCCTATGGTAAAGGGAATTTGAAAAATAATGACAGGAAATGTGTCTGCAGAGTGCAACCCATCCAGCTCCAGCTGCTTTGCTCTGAACTTGGGGGGTGCCCCAGTTTTTTGCAGGGAGCTCACCTGCGGCCTCAGCCATCGCTGGAGTCTGGCTGGAGCAGCTGGGGGAATCGCTGCAGCCAAACCTTTTGATATTAAAAGTAAAGACTCTCTGCAGGAGGAAAAAAAGGAGTCTCTTACACACCTACAATCTGTTCTTTTGCGGGGTCGGGTTGGGGGGGAATGTTGTTGATATCGTGTTTGAAGTGATAAGCACCATAAAGCTCTGTGTCTAGGGCCCTACACCACGTACTTAAGCTAAAAATAATTTCTAAGAGCTAATCAGAGAAGACTTTATAACATCAGCTAGGCAATGCAGAGGCTACTCTGGTAGGTTTTTTCTTCCCACAAATGCTTACAAATTTGAGTTTGCTTTGAAAACTAAATGGTACTTCAAAACACAGGAGATTTAAGAATAAAATTCCCATTAGCGGCTATTAACAAGAATGATCAGTGTAAATCCCTTTGTATTAAGACAAGAATAAACTCCTGGAATTCAAAGAGTCTCTAAGGAAGCAAGAGAAGTTAGAAAGAAAAGCCCCAGAGACTTGGATCTCCCAGCAGGCTGGGAGCGGGGATCCACCACCATCCCAGGGCTCAGTCCCTGCAAGCACGTCCCGATGCCCCAGCACTTGCCTTGGCCCTTCCCTTTTCCCAAATCACAGAATCATAGAATCTTCATGGTTGGAAAGGACCCTTATGATCATCGAGTCCAACCAACCAACCTACAATCTCTGCCCTTCAGAGCATGCCCTGAAGTGCCACATCCAGATGCTTCTTAAATACCTCCAGGGATGGTGACTCAACCACCTCCCTGGGCAGGTTGTTCCAGTGCCTGACCACTCTTTCAGTAAAGCAATTTGTCCTAATATCTAATCTAAACCTCCCCTGCCACAACTTCAGACCATTTCCTCTGGTCCTGTCATTATTCACTTGGGAGAAGAGGCCAACACCCACCTCTCTCCAACCTCCTTTCAGGTAGTTGTAGAGGGCAATGAGGTCTCCCCTCAGCCTCCTCTTCTCCAAACTAAACATGCCCAGCTCCCTCAGCCTCTCCTCACATGACCTGGTCTCCAGACCCCTCACCAGCCTGGTAGCTCTCCTCTGGACACGCTCCAGCACTTCCATGTCCCTCTTGTACAGAGGGGCCCAGAACTGAACACAGCACTCGAGGTGAGGCCTCACCAGTGCCGAGTACAGAGGCACGATCACTTCCCTGCTCCTGCTGGCCACGCTATTCCTGACACAAGCCAGAATGCTGTTGGCCTTCTTGGCCACCTGGGCACACTGCTGGCTCATATTTTAATCAGGGAAACTGGACTAGTTGCAGCTGGGAAAGCTGCATCGCACGAGGCCTTATCACCTACCTGCTTATCAAAGTGGTTGTAGAAGACAGATATGTAAAAGGTTTTAAACTATCTCAAGCAGAAAAAAACCACATCCCCGAACCCTAAGCTGGGTGTCTTGCAACTAAAAGCAGCACCCAGTCATCACTGTCTTCAGCTGCAATCAGCCAGTTTTCTGGGTTACGAAGCCAACGTGTGCTGTGAGCAAGCCACCGAGCGAAAGGCGAGGAAATGGCACTCTGCATCCCCGCTGCTGCTGAAGCTGTGCAGCAAAAAATGAAAAATTCATAGAATGAAGTACACTGACACGAAATTGAATTTACTGAGAAAGGCCAGTGTTATCATTGCCTGCTTAGGGAACTTGTTTGAGTGAGTCCTCAGAGATTGTCACGATGGTTGTTTCCTATGAAATACAGAGGCACGAGGTGGCGTGTTTTTAGGATGTAGCCTTGTGATACCTCGCCGTCACTCAGAGTTACCAGACACCAACTGAACCGTGGTAACTGATTACCCATTTCTGCTGCCAGCCTGCTGCGAATGTGTGAGAATCCGCGTTCGCTCTGACCCACTTCCATCCCTCTGTGAGATATACAGTGCTTTCCTCACTGACCACGGGGTACGCACACACGCTCGGTCGACTCTCACGGCTCAGATGATGCCAGATAACGGCTTGGCTCAGGCAGCAAACTCCCCGGTGTGGCCGAAGCCTCAGCCGCCTCAGCCTTGCCTTTCCCTGGGAAGCATGTTCGCTGCCTGTCTTTGTGCATCCCCTCTCCCGCCCAGGCAACCGCGCATCCCACGGGAGCAGCTGGGCGTCTTCCCACGTGCTGGCGCAGGATCTCGGAAAGCGAGAGGCCATTGAGGGAAATGAACTTTTCCTTCAGCAGTGAAAGCAGCAGAGGGTAGGTCTCCTGTTTCCCGGCTGCGTGTTATAACCCTGCAAGTGTGAAACAGGGTGCTTCTAGCTACAAAAGAGCGAGCGGGTCCGAACTTCGTTCTTGGAAAGCAAGCGGTGCCAACAGTGCAAGAGATTCATGATCACTTCATCAATTATCAAATTGCTCATCCAAATAAAAGCGGCTTACTGTATAATATTGAAACACTGACACAGAAACAGCAGCCTAGACCTCTGTCAGCCTGGGTGTGTGCCCCAGCCAGCAGGTCCAGCCAGTCTGCTCTGGACGGTGCGTGCTCCTTTGGGACCAATGCATATTTTAGACAGGGAAACTGGACTAGTTGCAGCTGGGAAAGATGCATCGCACAAGGCCTTATCACCTACCTGCTTGTCAAAGTGGTTGTAGAAGACAGATATATAAAAGGTTTTAAACTATCTCAAGCGGATAAAAAAACCACAACCCTGAACCCTAAGCTGGGTGCCTTGCAAATAAAAAGAGCACCCAGTCATCACTGTCTTCAGCTGCAATCAGCCAGTTCAGCTCGCCATCACAAGAGATGGCTGTTCCTGGGGTTTGTCATGTTAGGTTTTTGCCCGCATGGCGAGTCATGTCAGCCCAACAGAGCCCAAGGCAAAGACCAGGGGTAGGCACAAGGTGGAGGTGGGAACAGCAGGGTGTGGAGTACTCCTTCATTTAGTGAAAGCCACGAGCTGCTAGAAAAGTTCAATACATGACATGTAATTTTAGCCTATTTCCATTTATGACTTTCAAACTTTGATGTCTTTGGTGTTGTGGTAGTCTCCAACTGGTCCAAAAAGGTACTAGGTGGTCTTCTCACCCATAGGAAGGGATTGGCCAGACATGTAACTATGAAAGAATCATAGAATCCCAGAATGGTTCGGGTTGGAAGGGACAAGAAAGATGATCTAGTTCCAACCCCCCTGCCATGGGCAGGGACATCTCCCACTAGACCAGGCTGCTCAAAGCCCCATCCAGCCTGGCCTTGAACACCTCCAGGGATGGGGCATCCACAGCTTCCCTGGGCAACCTGTTCCAGTGCCTCACCACCCTCACAGTAAAGAATTTCTTCCTAATAAATCTAATTCCTTCCCAATCTAAATCTACCCTCTTCCAGTTTGAAACCGTTAGCCTTCATCCTATCATTAGGATGATGATAATCCTATCAAAGGATGGAGTTTGAAACAGCACAGGAGGACCCCTTTTAAAAACGCTGACCCCTCTCTAAAATGAAATTATTTGCAAAAGCTTCTCTTCTGGACAACAACTGGTTCTGGAGTCAAGGTAGGAGCTATTTCCCTATTGGGGAAGAAATTACTAGTTAAGAATTCAGGATGGCCACATGGCCCTGGTGCTGGCAGACGCAGACCCAGGAGCACAGGAGCTGCAGGCACAGTCCGTCCCACCCTGTCCATCCCACCTCGACAGCAGACAGATGATGGGCACCAGACATTATGAGATCCCCCACGTTAAGCAGAGGTGGCATAACGAATGTGCCACGTTAGGATTCCCCCCTAAACGCCAGCTGCTGTAAGCTGTTGAAAACATGCTAGCATACCTGTTAGCAGTAACCAGGGGCAGATTTACAGCCACAGGCTGGGAGGGCGGTAGCCTTCTAATTACCGATACCCACTGAGGCACCCAGCCTGGCTCACAGGATGGAGAAACCAGCATGCACAGCTGCACCCAGCTTTACCAGCAACTCTTATAACCCAGGAAAGTCCTGTTACAAAGCACAATCTCTTCAAACATTATTTATTGTCTGGCTCTGTAGATGTTTGTGTATTACGTGGAAAAGTATTTCCCTTTCCTCTGGCTTGGAATATTCTGTGACTTTCTATGTCTATCCCTGTTTTCAGGAGTGGGAAACAGGGACAACAGCTGCCCCAGGCCTGCCTTCCTTATATTAATGGTTTTCAGCCTTTTTACCCCAAAAGGCAAAAGAAGCACAGGGCAGAGAGCCAAACTGTGCAGCCAGCCAGTGGGGAGAGGCAGGTAGCAACATCTTAATTTGATTACGTTGTCATGGACCTCTAAAGGTCCTTTAGAAGATCACAAGGGGTGTGTGGATGAGTCCTTCTAGACTATTTATTATTTTGTCTCCTTTTTTATGTCTCCTTTTTATTTGTCTCATCTCTAAGGGAAACAACTCCAACCTTATCAATCTCCCTTGATATGAGAGTTTTCCTCCACTCCAATCGTGTTTGTCACCCTTCCCTGAACCCTTTTTAATTCTCTCGTTATTACTTTGAACAAAGATGGATGGAACAGGAGAAGCAGCAGCAGTTCTCCCGCCGCATGTCTCGTGAACCGCAGAAAAACAGGTCAAGGCCAGACTGAACTCCGGAGCAGTTCTAGCGAGGTCAGTGGAGTTACCTCAGGAATGAGCGTACTCCTCTTCAGTTACGTTTCTTGCCAAATTCTTTTTCCTCAGTATTGCTTAGGCTGTGAAAAGCAATTGTTTCTGACAACAGGTTGTCCATAGTGCATGCAACTGAAGTCACGTCAAACGTGCTTCAGCTGGAAATATGGATACACACAAGCCGTACCGAGCATTTTAGTAAAATCATGCCTAAACCTGTCTGCACAGAATTGCAACACCTGACCAGAGAAATGATCTGGCCATCTCAGATTCCTGTTGAGATCACTGCCAAAAATTAAGGGACAAGAAACACACTACCAATTAATTAGAGGCCTGCCTTTTGTTCCCATGGTTTACGTCATCCTGTGTTGTCTAACAGGGCTTAGATCTTCTCATTCTCCATACAGAGATGTTTCCTTGTTTTTATTTTCACTAAATCCTTCATTTTGATGCATCAATCAATACCATAAATTAATAATGCACCATTCAGGTTATGCTGCTTTTCACTTCCATTTCAAATTGCCTTGTTTTGGCATTATGCTCAAGAATAAATAGGAGACCTTGATTTTCTATAACATTTATTATTTTGCGCATTTCCCACTCCATATTGACTCTATTCATACATTTACTGTTTTATCTGCTTTCTGAATCAAGCAGCTGAGGTCCCTCCATCTCTCTTTATACAGAAGTATTTCCAGGTTTTTAGATGATGCCTGTCGGTATGGCAAGACTCTGCTTTGTCCAACTATTCTGTAACATAAAGGAAACTTGATGCAATACAACCAACCTACCATTAAGTATAATAATGACCTATCTTTGTGTATATTCTTGGGCTTCAGTGACTTTCAATCCGGCATATAAATTTGGACCAGTATCTTGAGTGATGCCATCCTTCCTACCACCCTATAACCCTGGCAGTGCTTGATGGAATCCCATGGCAGCTGACAGCAGTTCTTCCAGCCCTTCTCAGCTCCTGGGGCCCTTTTCATCTATCAGTTTAAGGGCACTTAGGAAAAAAAGTAAGATGGAGGCACGATCAGATGAAGTGAACTGAGCTGAGACATATAACAGGGCAATGCTAGAATAATCCGTCACTGGTCTATCTCACAGCAACACCTTCATGCCCCAGGCCTGCAAGATCTTCCCTCAGGCAGAAGTTTTTGACTTGGCAGTGGCTATAATTGCTTTCTGTATTAAGGATTTGTGGTGCAATATGGTGACTTGTATTCTGAAGGCATCTGTAGAGTCAGTATTAATAGAGAAGTAACCAGCAAAAGCCAAAACAGATGTCTAGTGATATGTGTGTTAGTGCTGAGCTCAGAGAGGTTTCCACAATCTTGAATCTCTTCATCAAGAACCAAACCAAAAGGCTGACATTCACCCAGTTTCATGAAAGTGATCCCGGTTTTATGAACCCCGGCAGACAGCCTGCTCTCCAGCTGCAACCACAGCCACCATGCAAGACCCAGCCCCCTCTCCTACCTGCACCAGAGCACCAACATCCTTCCCCACCACCGGGCTGGGCTGAGCTGGGCTCCAGAGCTGACCTCCTTCTCTAGCAGGGCAGAAAGAAAAGGAATGCACAGACACAACCTGCCGGCTCCCGGCTGGACTCTGCTGGATAAAAGCATGTCACAGATCTCTGTAAGATTTGCGGTCGTACCCAGCCAAAGGGTATTCATGATTTCTCACTTTAAATCCCATTCCGTTTCAAAAATGCTGTCCCCTTGAGATTTTTTTTCAGTACTTGCAAACCTGCCAGGTTTTTTAACATATAAATAGGAGCATTTAGTAAGAAAACAGGGACATGATTCTAACTCTATCGAAATACATCTGATAGAAAGAGCTTTTAGGAGAAAAAGAATTGAAAAGATTCACTGCTTTTAAAGAACGGTTAAAACCCATCTTTCATTACAGCAAGACCTAGGAGGAATGGCTTTGATCCCTCAATATTATCGGAGCAAAGGCAGTTAATACCTACTTCTAGAGTAGCAGCATTAGCTTTTGTACAGAATTCTTTAAATGACTTCTAGGGCCATTAAAGTCAATTGTAAAACACCACTGCGTTTACCTAACCAGAATTTCCCCAGCAGATCAGTCCACAAAAGGCTTTAGATGTTGCAATATCGAGTGTTGCAATTATGAACTTTTGGTACTTTCGACTGGCTTCATCGCACTAACTTTGGGAACCTTAGCTGGGAACAAAAATCTTGCTAGGCTCCTCTGAAGTCAATGGAGAACTCCAGACAATAATTTAGGCTGACTGTTACATAGGATGAATCACCCCCCTCAGAAATAACCAGCCCCATGTTATGTACCTAGGCTCCCTGCTGAATATGTGGAGACATCCACACACCTCTGAATGGGATCTAGGACAGCCACCAGGAGAATGGGGAACCCTCTCTCCTAGCCAGCACAAGGGGGCTGGAGGTGAAAACCTCTTCACTCTCAGCCCCAGGAAGCTGCTGATACAACCTTCCCGCTTTCTAGGAGCGGTGAGGACATTCATTCAGGTCTGCGGGAGCCTTGGCTCCACTCTCTGCTCTGCCCAAGGCAATTTTAACCCGTATCTTGTTGTGGCCACCAGCATGTAACTGGATGGCGCTCTTCCAGTTTCTCCTGGTAAATTGTTCCAAATTTTATGAAACAATTACATGTCTGTTGGGCTAGCAGGCCAGAAAATTACTTTCTAATCTAGTCATTTGGAGTAGGAATGGAAGAGGACTGCATTCTGGTTTCTGTTCTCATGATTATTCAGTTATTTGATATGAAACATTAATTGGAGAAGAAATCAAAACCTTGATCTGATTGAAGGTAGGATGAGGTTTAGCGGATGTCGGAGAATGCCTAGTTACTCTTAGCAATGAAACAGTGTTGGTCATGTTCCTAACCTATCATTCAAGAAATTAAGAATGTTAGTGGCAGAAATGTAGGTGCCTAGAGACTTAAGATCATGCCAGGGTCATCTAGCAGCGGAGACAGGATTTTAAGTCTTTAAATTGTGGTCTCACATCCCCATATGCATGTAGGATGTGCTAGAGATACCACTGCTTCCAGCTTTCTCTACAACATGAACCTTATGATGAGTCCAAGAACTGCAAAGGAGGAGGACACCCTGGACTCATGTAGTCTTGCTCCCTCTCCCACATGTAGATGGAGGCATACATGTAGCATACTGCCATTAATAACTCAACAATATATAAATAACTTGTCATTTTTGAATGACATCAAGAATGAGTTGCTATCTCCATATCACTCACCATGGAATATTGGCATAGCATGTTTGCCAAATAAGATAAATAAATAGGATTTTACCTAGTGGTCTGAGAAATAAAGCTCACAATTAGCAGATATGTTTTACAAACATAAATACACTACTAGAAGACAAATGTGTGCCACACATGAGATTACTAACTAAGGTTGTGTGACTGGGAAGAGACTAGACAAAATAATATGAAAGCCACCACTGATGAGAATGGCAAATCATGTATTTTAAGCAAGGAAGCAGCCCAAGGAAAATGAAACATCAACATAAAACAATGAAGAAAAATCGGGCAGGATAAAAAAAAAACAACCTCAAGAACACAGAAGATAGAAAAATTGTAGAAAAGAAAAAGAGCCAACAAGGTCATCAGCTGACAAAAGAAGTCTCTGAAAAGCATTTTCATGCATTTGTGCACTGGAAAAGAACAGTCTTCTGTTCATTTACATGTACTGTTTTTTTTTTCTGATTGTAGGGCACTACAAAATGCTTTTGCGCAATATATTCCTTATTTTATAAAGCTCTCATAGAAACTGCACACACACTTAACATGTATATAAATATATTTTGTAATAAGATAACTCATTCCTTAACTTCACAGTGAAAATGAAAATGATCTGACCTCAATAATGAAGAGGAGAATCAGATTCAGGTTAATGAGAATATTTGTCTGATTAACCTTCTCTACAGTCAATGACTTGTAATGGTCCATCAGTCATCCATGTCTAAGTAGTGCTGCCAAATGAATTCAATCCATGCCCAAACATGTATTTATAGAAATAACCATAGGCCGCTACATAAAATCTGGAATCACATGTTAGTCAGTGACCATCAGGAAAACCGTGCTCAGAGCATTCAAACACCTAAAGATGCGCTCTGCATGACCAAATGATTCGAGTTTACAGTCTCACTGATATTATGTACACAGGTGAGAATTGAATCATGTGAGGAAAAAGGGTCAGAAGCAAAAGAAAATACCAGAAGATTTTGACTTGTTAATGAAAATGGTTCTGCATAGTAGCAACTGAAAAATAACAGTGCTTAGCAATTGGCAAATGACATTCCTGCATGTAAGATTAGTTGTTGGTCTTAATCCAGTTAGCAGCAGTGAGAAGGTGTCTGTATTATTAAATCCAATTGTGCTCTGATGGAACACAGGCTGGAGTTTGAGAAGCCAAAATGAGGAGGTAAGGTAGACTTCATTCCCTCTGTTAATGCTGTGGTTAAATTGTCCCCATAGCACAGGATGGGGAAATTCCCTTTTCCACTACCTTTCCAGTGTCTGTTACAGAGGTAAACATAAGTGTCTTTTTCTGAAGATACCAAGTAAACACCACTTGAAATGCCATTAACTCTTCTTGAAAAAATAAAAACAAAACTGAAAACACAATGTGCAGGTGGAACCAAGGTGTTGCTCTATAGTATTTCAGGTACTCAAAGGGGTCATTTTGGGAAAAGATCTGTGAAACAATTTAGGATTTTTGATGCCATACTTGAGGCCACAAATCAGGCACTACCTGCCAGAAGTTGAGAACTGTTCCTGTGGGTGGGTTACTACATAATATTTTCATAGGATTTGTTGAAGCTTTTTTTGAAAGATATGGCATTGGCCACTGTGCAAAAAATGGTAATGGACTCATCAGACCAGTGGTCTGTTAAAATACAGCAATTCTTCTGCTGCTGTGATAATTAATAAAGGAAAGACAACAATTCATTGCCAGTAATTTACTGGATAACTTGATTTTTCTCGGTATGAACCGTCACAGACAAAGGTCCAAACTTTCAAATATGGCTATTATTCCAAATTAGTTGTGATTCCCTCTATAGAAACCTCCCAGAGATTAGAGAGTTCATTAAGATCAAAAATTTGAGGGTGTGGACTGCATTAGTAGGCTTTCAGTTGTTTCAGGCTTCAGTCAGGCTCATCTCTGCAAATAAATATCAAAGTACAAATTGAAAACATTGAATATTACAAACGAATATGTAATGGAAATCTAACATTTAAAACAAAGAACATAAATGATGCATTTCATGCACACTTGTGATGCAAAGTTGCAAAAGATCAAGAGCTTATAAAACCAAATCATAGTATGTGTTGAATTTCAAGTGCCAGATATCCAGCCCCGAGAACTTTTTTGGCCAAATTCTATCTTTTCCACAAGCCTAGCCAAAGGATAGAACTTGCCTCTCTCCCTGCATCACTCTGCTCTCTAAGGGCAGATTTTGGCCTCTGGTATCAGGGATACCCCCACCTCACCCATAGCCCCATGGGTCTACCAGCTGTACTGAGGGAAGCATCTGGCCAGCAACTTGGTTGTTCAGCACCGCTTTCTTAATTATGTTTTGCTAATTATGTTATTGACCTTCCTCTGAGGAAGTTCCTCTCGTGTGAGAATAGTATTGACTCCATTAATTTAAACAAGGGAAGGTGTTTCTTCTTTTTTTAATGGAGCAGAGAACCTTCTAAAAAAGGCCTGGAAAGGAAGGGTACCAGAGCACAAATACCTCTGCTGCCTACGTTCGGCCATCTCAGACTAATGGGAATTATTCTCTTTCTCATTATCAGAAGTATAGATTGTGAGCAGAAATGGGCAAACTGCCTCTTCACCATAATAATCAGGAAATAATATCTGCCTAATGTAGGTCATTGCTTCACTTAATCTAATCTGCTATAAACAGAATATTGTTCTTCTTTTACAACACAAAAAGAAAGAAACATATTTGATCGATACGAACAGCACACAGGACAAATCACTAAGAGGCGGATAAAGAATATGTTCTGGTAAGAAAAAGGTAAAATCATACGGAGGCAGGTCAGAAAAACGTTTTGAGACAATTGGCTAAAGGGATCAAAAGAAGCAGTCAAACCTTTCTCAAACATGCTGAAAGCTGGCAACCTCCCAGGTAATCAATAAGGCCCACAGGGCTTCCAGAAGGAGAAGAGCTAAGTGGACTCGGTAACCACAAAAGAGGATCTCAGGGAGATTCCCATTGCATGGGCTTTCCTGGTGAGAACAAATAAGAGCAGCTCAAATGTAGTCGGGGAAGATTTAGGACAGATCAATAAAATAGGTAGTAATGAATCAGCAGGACCGTATCGTATTTCCCTGGGATTGTAAAAGAACTGCTAACTGCAGCGCACAGCCCAGCACTTAAGAGGTGCTAAGGGAATAAAAAAGCAGATGTGATCCCAGTTTTGGAAAAGAAAATTAGAAAAGATCCACAATTCTGACTTGGGAACACTGACCTGGGAAACTTATGGCCAAGCGTAGAACTAAGATACCCTGGGCAAACATGATACAATTGGAAAAAAATACTACGACTGCCGCAGGGAGAAAATCTTGCCTCATAAACCCACTGAGCTCTTGGAAAGAGTCAGTGAGAGCACAGATTGCGCTGGGGCTGTCGATGCAGCTACTTGTGTTTCTAAAAAGGTTTTGACAAAGTCCATCCCGAAAGGTTTTCAAATAAATAAAGCTCTTGTAGTCAAAAAGAAAGGGTAGGAACAAAAGGCCATTTCTTCAAAAAAGAGGGAGTTTTTCAGAGGAGTCCCGCCAGCATCTCTGAAGCTGTGTGCTCCATTTACCCATAAATCATCTGAGAAAGTGAATAGCAGCGTGGCAGAGTTTGTTGATGATACAAAATAGTTTAGGGCAATATAAACAGAAGCTGGCTGCAATGTGACAGAGACAGCTCGCAATAGGACACACGTGGGATTCATCGTACCTAACCATGGACATCTACAACATAGCTGTTAGAGAAACCAAGAGTCACCTGAGGCTGCTTTCCTACTCAGTGGAGAGAAACAGTCACTTTAAAGGCTTGATTCCTCTGATCTGTTTGAGATATATACATTAGAATTGGAGGAATCACAGCCCCAGAAATGCCTCTTTCGCTCGCTGCCTATAATAGGAGCACACGGTGGCTGGCTCAGATGCCGTTCATCTACATTTAGTCAGATGAACACGCTCTGAGTATGCAGGCAGTAAAATAACAGACAAAATTCAATGTCAATAAATGTAAAGTAATGAATATGGAGGGAAATAACCTTAACTAGACATATATAATTTAATGGATTTTAAATTGGCTATTACTCTTCAGAAAAGAGAACTAGGAGTCACTGCTGGTAAGGTCTGTGGGAAGCTCTCAGCTCACTGTTAACGGCGGTCAGAAAGACACATGGCTTTGTCAAGTGTTGGAGATCTGGGGACTCCAAGTGCATAATAACACAAGTACAATTTAGGACAGGTCAGACAGGAGCTTTGTTAACCATGATCACAGGGAGAGAACATTTGGACACCATCACCGCCTCTGCTGCCCTGTGCTCTGCCAAGTGATTGCAGAGACCCAGCCTATAGACTGTGTCAGTATAGAGGAACAGCATAAAAAACAATCCAGGAATTAAATTATGGCATTGTGTAGATGGTGTGAATTTACCCTGTCTTACTGGTGACAGTTCAGGTCCCATCGTTTGAAAAATCACTGTAGAAATAGCATAGGTGTAGGAGAAAGACAAAGGGGATGCTCCAAAGGTTGGAACACCTTCTGAAAGGGGAAAAATTAAATCGGCAGGACTCGTTATATGGAAAAGAGACACGAAAAGTCAATAAAATCATGAGTGTTACAGAGAAGGCGAACAGGGCTTTCTTATTCACTCTTTGTTGTAATTCTACCAACACAAATGGCAGGAAGAAAAATTTAGTCTCAGGACTGGCTTGTCATCACAGGTATGTTGACAACAGCATCAGCCTGAACCTAAACCAGTGGAAGCCCTGAAACACCACACTGTGCTGCAGCCAGCGCCCAGGAGGTGGTGTGCGGGTGGCAACAGCAGAAGGAAGATGTTCAAGGGCAACATTTAGGGGAAAGTATAGATGAGAGAACAAACCAAAAGCAAAAAGAAGGGCCATCACACACACAGCTGGGGAGGCAGGGGACTGCCGAGAGAGGCCGGGCGCAGTGAAGGATTCAGAGAGCTGAGAGAAGCTTAAAGCTTGGAGAAAACCTATGTGTAATGGAAGATAAGTCAAATAAACCTGTGATTCCTTAAACCTTTCTTAATGCTCTAACAGCACAGTGTCTAAGTAGAAGGACAGCATACTCGCTGGGTTGGCGACTGTGAATCCCAGGGAAGCGTGTTCCCTTGCTGCAGGTAGATTATCCAGAGCTGCCTTTAGCACAAGGCCAGTGAGTAATCGCCTGGGGTGTCATTTAGGGGACAAAGTTCATAATGCACAATGAAAGAGAAAACAGAGGGTGACAGTGGGTAGGAAACACTGAAAGACCCATAGATCTAACAGATCGATCAGAACTGTGATCCTTCCACAGCAAGCGACCTCAGAAAAACTCTGTGAAACTGAATTATGTTTGATATATAGCATATGTTATACACATATATAATTTTTTTAACAGTCTGAATACAGGCATTTCAGAAAAAGTCTAAGCTGCTGATCAAAGATCAATTCTTAAGAACTGCCAAAACTGCAAATCCAGTAATGTACAACAGAAAATTGTGAATTAGCAGTTTCCATGTCGGAGACCTTCCAAACACAGATAAGACTATGAAAAATGACAGAAGAAAAACTAAAAATAAGTAGAAAGCTTCTTCCATGTCCTTCACAATGGGTATACAACAGCTCCATGCAGGAAAGAAAGCAGATGTGTTTCCAGCTGTTGCAACCTCTTATAAATACATCAGTTATATTCTGTCCTGCTTGAAAGAAAATAAAAGAGCCGACTCAATATTCAACAGACCTATGCTAATGTGGGGTTAAACAGAGCATTTAAACCACAGCCTTCGGAGAAATGCAGAGGTAATCCTTCTTGCTGGAAAGAGACATAAGCTCAATTTTCTTTACGGACCCTCTAGTACTTGTTCCCAGAGCAGGAGCGACAGCAGAGGCTGGGCAGGGGGACAGTGGCGGTGGGACAGCAGCGGCGGTGGCGCTGGTTGTGGTGGCTCCTTTTACCCCCGGATCCCACCACGCCACGGCTGGCATTGGAAGGTTCAGCACACCAGCAGGAATTTGCCCAGCCCCTCCATGGGGACGCAGAGCACAAATCTGCTGCTTTTTTTTTTTTTTTGTCTCTTCCTTCTTGAAAAACTCATGCTGGATGATCTAAACCTTTGTGGTTAACAGGTTATTTAATAAAATATTGATTTTTTTTTTCCTCATGCTTTAGGAAATAGAATCTTCAAGCACTTTTATGAAGTACTGTAGTTTCCTCAAACTCTTTTCAAGGTCTAACCGAAAGCCTAAATCCTAAACTGAACGTTTCCTATTAAATTATATCCACATTTCCTACAAGTCGTATAAAAATAAAGTATGCCCGCCAAGATCACCGATGAAGGAGAACACCACAACTTTTCCAATTTCTCCAGGAGTAGAGGTCCATCTACAGCTGCACGTGGAAAAATGGATGAGTGTGGTTTTGAGAGGAAAATACCCTCACCAAAAAACAGAGGAGCGAAGCAATAAAATCTGTAATAGTTACTTGCTAACTAAAACTAAACAAAGTGGAAACTAAATGGTATGTGTGTCTTGAAGGAAAAAAAAAGGTAGCATGTGTAACTTGGATAGTACAAAGTAATTGCAATTAGATAATATATAAAAGAAATTTGTACATTATTTACTTCTAATTAATGTTTTATAAACATAGTATTAGAGGTGAAGATGTATGATGAACTAAGATTATAAATTTGATGTATCTCTTAAAAAAAAAAATTGAAAACAGAAACCATCAATATTTTTAATCATAAATGAAGAGTATCTGTAGATTTCTGAAATCAGATTTAACTGAATTTAACCTGATGTTGTAATACAAATACGGAATACAGAAATCTATAGAGGAAATTTTGGAAAATACCCATGGTATTCCTATTAGTATTCACCATAATGTAGTTAGAATAGGATCATACTAAAGAGTAACAGTACATTTCGTTGATGATAGGTAGGAATTGTAACTCCGAAATGATAAATTCTAAAATAAAGTAACATCCTCTGAAATACCACCAATGGAAAGCACATTTTAAATATTTGTCAGTTTCTTTTACTGGTAAGTTTGTAATTTAATGGTTCTCATGAAAATTTATTTTAAATCTAATTCTACTTTTTTTTTCCCCATATGAGCTCCCCAGAATAAGTAGGGATTTTTTTTTTTTCCTGAAAACTGCTGTAACTTTTCTGTAACATATTAATTCTTTCTACAGAGTATCAAAGAGACTGAATATATGCTGGAAGCCTTTCTGAACCAGGATTTTCAGTGTCCCCGGTGAAAAACATCTGGCTGCATGGCAGTTTTAACCAGCTTTAAAATTCCTACCACTCGAGTAGGAATAAATGGGCCCTTGGTTAGAAGAGTTTGTGATCTTCGGCCATCTTTAAACTTTGTTTAAATTTGAGATAAACATGAGTTCAGTGCACATAACTGAAATAATTTAAAAGTATAGTCTACACCCTAATGCCAACTTAAATCAGCTGAGGATCTAGTCAGAAATATTGTCCAGAGCACTCACAGAAACCTTACGCAGATTGCCTGTCTGCATATTTTCAGCATACTCCATAAGAGATTACGCTGGAGAAAGTCATAGGTAAATGCTGTTATCTCCTGTATGTTATCTGCACTGGCAAAACTAATGCTTTATGGTTTTTCTCTTTTTAACTTTACACAATTAAGGCTTGCAGCCGTTGGCAGAGAAGTCTGGATAGATAAGAGGAAAAGGTCTAGCACATTACAGTACTAAAGAAAACTAAACCAATGTGCTAAATGGTTAAACCAAAAGAAAGTGAAAAAGTCTTCAAAATATTGACACTACTGCCAAAGGAAATGCCTATTAACTTCTTTAAATACCTTCAGGTTACTCCTTTCATCGTGATGTGAAAATAGTTAGAAAAAGAACTATCCATCTGTGTGGTGTGCTACAGCAACGGAGCTGCTAGAAAACAAGCGGCTTTATTTGTGGAAGAGAAAACATGAGTGTTGATTTACTTTACTACACTACTTGGAAAAAAAGGTTAAACAGTGTATGACTCTTTAAACTGAAAATTCAGAGGCTGTATCTGAGGAAATTCCCCATTGGTTCTCTCCATCCACAAACTACAAACATGTGTCTGACAGCCAAGACTTCTGCTCAAACTCAAAACTAAGTTAGACAGATATAACATATGATAGACTTGAGGAAACTTCTTTAGGTCTTCCAAAGCCTTTACTAAAACCAAACATCACTAAGGAAAGAATCAATAGCCTTCCCTGGTTTTTCTTTCCTCTTTTAATCTCGATCACCACTATTGGCCATCGTAAGGAAAACACAAGACATTGTCCTGTCCCAGTTATATTTAGAATAATATCTTTGGTTGGTAGGTTTTGTGTTTACGGGAGAGAGGATGAGAGGCAGGGAAGGAGCTTGTTTTGTAAGGACAACACATGTGGCTTTGAACTGGATGACCAGAACTGTTAGCCTCAGAGCAAGTCCTCCCCGGAGAATTAAAATTATTAGTGGATCTGGCTTGCTAATAAAAGGGTAAAATGCACCTTGACCAGTTCCATAAGGAAAAAAAAAATGGAAAGAAGGTGCTTGCCACATATTGAATCGTAAAGCCTCACACATCGGTGCAGGGGGTTGTGGGGGGAGTTGGTCCATGCTGCTTCGTCACCCCCATCATCTGCTGTGTGCTGAAACTACCTTCATGGCAAGAAATAACTTTCTGGCACTGATTTACACAACTATTGCTCCTAGGGTCATTAAAGCCAAGGAAAAAATGCCCAAAAAACCCCACTGACTGCACCAGGAGTAATATTTCAAGACCACCCTACGCTCTGCAGGAGCCCTGGCGCAGAGGAAGAGCTGTGTCCTGACGCTGGCACAGCAAAGGTGCTGCTCCCTCCCCCTCTTCACATGTGGAGGCAAGGGGTGGTGGCACAAACGGCACAAACCCAGGTCCTGAGGGCATGAGGCAGCCAGGATGGTGAGCAGGGCACTGTGCTAGTAGGATGCCCACAGCCCAGGGGCCTAAACACCCCAGCGTGCCTGTCCTGCCTCTCCCTGACAACCTCCAATTCCTCCTCCAAAGCCTCCCACCTGAATTCCTGAGTGGCAGGGATGACCTCCACGGGGCAGTCGCCTTGACACGGGATGCGGGGAGCCCTCTGCCATAAAACTTAAAAGACCTTGGTGAAGGCCATTCCTGACATCTTTCTCCTACTCCCTTTTCCAAATGCAGCATTGGAGTCCCTCCTGTCTTTCCAGCTGATGAAATATAGCTGTTGTAAAATGCTAGCTAACCACATTTAGCAAATGGAGATAATCAAATAAAAATGAAACTATACTTACTAAAGAAACACAGTTTCCAAAACACAGACTTTGGCTAGAGACTGTGTTTTGCTTAAGAGTCTGCCAGGAGATCTGTGGACTGTTTTGTAAACAGTTCTCAAACTGGTGTTTGTGGGAGAGACACATGGAAAGGGGGTAAGAGACAGATGGACATATGAAATGTATCCCAAGGGAAGTTCATCAGGAAAGAAAACGCTGAAGAGCTGCTTTGATGGGGATCTATGGGAACTGTGAACAGTGAAAAGAAGGTGAACGGGGGAATTGTTGTTCATTGTTTCCCATTGTTTCCTGTTACACAGGAGCTAGGGGACAGCCTCGACTGTATGTTTAAGACAAACAAAAGCAAGCATTTTTCCAACATAACACACAATTTAATTGTGTAATTTATTGTTATCAAAGTTATAAATGAGCTGTAAAGGAAATTAGATGAGTTTGTAAAGGATGGGATTACCAGGACTGTTTAGCATCATGGTTTAGGTGCAATCTGCAGCCCCAACAGTCCAAACCCAATGGCTGCTGAAGACGAGACAGTGTCCTGGGGTACCAGATGGTGTTCCACACAAGAGCATCCTTCTTATTATTCTTTCTAATACTCAAACCCTAGGCATCCTATATTGATCACTATTAGATTCAGCATTATGTGGCAGAGATGTAATTTGACCTAATTGGTTGTTCTCACATTCCAGAAGACAATCCATGGATCTTTCAGGGTTCTTTCTGACCTTTCAATAGCTGAAAATCTCATGCAGTAAGCCAGAATTTAAAATGGTCCATTCTTCTACTCTATTCCATCCACTCTGTTCCTTTGACATAAAATAAAAAGGTTGGTTTTTTTCCTTTTTCCCCTAATACATAGAATAGGCCTGTAATCAAACTCAGAGATGGCTTGAAATACAGAGGGTGCTAAATTGTAAAACTTGCTCATATTTTTATCATTTCAATCCCTGTTTTTAATGTTTTGCTTCTCGATAGAGGTACTGAGTGGACCAAGCAGGGTGATGCTCCCCAGCATCTGCTATTCACTGATAAGGAAGAGCTGGCTGTGGACATGATAGCTGGGGGTCCAAGATCCTGTGGGGAAAGAGGAAGAAGTGCAGCAAAGCACAGGCCCTGAACTCCACGTGAGCAGACTGCTTCTTGTTCAGGGAACTGGTAGGTGGGATCCCATGGGGCAGCTCTGAAAGATGCTCAGAAGAGCTAGCAAGCTTTTAAGAACAGCAACCTCCAAGCACAGGTGAGGTCCACCTTGATATTCAGGAAGACGGGTGGTGTAACAGGAGCTGGCTTGGCTCATGGCAGAGCTCCAGTGCAGAAAAGCCGTCTACAGGAGGTGGAAGTACAGGCTACAAAGGAGAAGTTCAGAAATATTGCCCAGGCAATGATATCAGGAAACCCAAAGCCCAGCTGGAATTGAGGCTTGCAAAGGATGTCAAGGGCAATAAGAAGAGCTTCAGGCACGTCATTCATGATAAAATGCTGAACAAAGAAAACAAGGGCCCATTGCTGTCTGGATGAGTCAATTGAGACAGCACACACAGGTAAGGGTGAGGTTCTTGGTGTCATCTTTGCTGTAGTCTTCAGTTACAAGGTCTCCCAGGGTTCAAAGGGAAGAACTGCCAGCAGTGGATGAGAGTTGAGTCAGGGATTGCTTATGAGAACTTCACTCATACAAGTCCATGGGACCAGATGGGCTACATCCAAGGTTGTTAAGAGAACTGGCTGAAGCCCTTGCAAGGCTACTCTTGATCATCTTTGGAAGATCATGGAGATCATTGTGGGGTCCTCAACAACTGGAGAAAGGCATGTGTATCATCCATCTTCAAAAAGGCACAAAGGTCCACCCAGGCATCTGCAGGCTGGTCAGCCTCACTTTGTTCCATTAGAAAATCATTTGATGAGTCCTCTTGGAGTATATACTTCCGGGCATGTGAAGGAGAAGAAGGTGACTGGGAACACTCCTGGGCTGCATTAGCCACTAGATTGAGGGAAGGGATTATCCCCTATTTCTCAGTGCTTGCTAGACTACATCTAGATACTGAGACAAGAACAACATGGACAAACTAGGGTGAGTTCAGCAGAGGCTTCCAGGCTGGTTGGGGGCTGGACCACTTGCTCTGTGAGGAGAGACTGAAGGAATGGACCTGGTCAGCCTGGAAGAGAGGAAGCTTTCGGGGGACCCAACCGCAGCCCTCCAGTACCTATGGGGAAGTTAGCAAGGAGGCGGAGCTGGGCTCTTCACAGTGGTGCATGGCAGGAGAACAAGAGACAATGGGCATAAATTGAAATAAGAGGCATTCAGATTGGTTGAAAAGAAGCACTTTTTTCCCATCAGGCAGTGGAAGAGGCTGCCCACAGTGGCTCTGCAGTCTCCATCCCTGGAGTTTTTCAGGACCAACTGAATAAATCCCTGAGCAACCTGGTCTGGGCTCAGAGGTGACCCTGCTTTGAGAAGGGGGTTGGACTAGTGACCTCCTGAGGTCCTTTTCAGCCTGAATTATTCTATCAGTCTATGATAGTAGTGACAATACTTCCTTTCACTCAGTGCTATAGATTTAATTATTTTTTCTATCCTGGTGATTTTAGATTAATTGCTTCAGTTTTTCAAAGAAATACGTTTTGATGTGTGCTTTTGTGTGAATGATGATTACTGTTGCCGTCCTAACTTTTGAGCTATTAAACTTGAAGTCCTGCTATGTAGCGCTGCCAGTATCAAGTTTAATTGCTACTTCCAGTTACAGCAGTGCTCCCTGTTACTGGAGTCTGCGGCTAAGGCAGGAGATGCTGTCCTCTGCTTTTGCAAGACAAGGCAGAGATCCAGCAATTCAGGCTGATGGACTGGGGCTGAGTGCAGCTCTGGCACCATGAACCTTTGGCTTCTCAGCCACCCCATGTCCCCCCACTGTGGGTACACGGTTACAACATACAGTCAGGCACTATGAACCACAAAGACGCTCTCCAGGAGGCTTCTGGGGACAGCAGGAGTTCTTGCTGGTACAAAAAGTGGGTGTGTGCTGACTTTCAAGCTGTGGTGAGGGACCTGAGCCCCGTGCAGGTGCAGGGTGCTTCTCTGGATGAGACCTGTCCCTGCTCAGGCTCGCGAGCTACGTACCGTCTTTAAAGGGCAAACCTCACCCTGGAAAGAAATGCATACATGAGCTCACTGTTTCAACTTTCCTACACAAGTTTTTCTCGAACAGGGAAACATATAAGCCTTACGTTATTCACAGGCTGTGAGTAAATTACTTCTGTCATAGTGCTCAGGCAATTTTATCTTGTTGAATTATATGGAAATAAGAGCAATTAGCTTTTAGACTATTGTTCCTTTCATGTATTTCAGCTGCCCATTTCCCATTCTTCTTTATAGGGCAGCTAACAGTAGATATTTTGCTCAGACGTCTTTTAAGAACTGGAATTCACAGAATACAAAATTATATTTTCTCTCTACATTTTCCCCACTTCTCAGAAGGCTGTGCAGCACACATTTCATACTGTACCTGTCTTGTTTCTTCCCTTTCATACTCTTAGAGCTGTGTGCATGAGATTAGTTTCTAAAACATATAATTATTTAGCAAGCACCACAGATGCAGGTTGTTCGCACTGTTCTTTGCATTCTTGAAGTTTGTGACTAGGGACACTTTCAATGATGTTTCCTGTTGCACCAAGCAACCTGTTAAAGGCGGACATCAGATACATGCAAGTTTCCATCTTCTTGCATAAGAAATGAGTTGCAAGAATCTACAAATTTCCTGGGACCTGCTAGCAAAAGAGAAAACCTCGGAAGCACAAACTACCTGTAAAAAGCTGAGATGTTTTCTCCCTATGGACGCCCCGAGCTGGGACCGCAGGGTGGTGCCAGGCAGTGTGTGAGCCCCGGGCTCAGCGCTACGGGGAAATGCAGCCTACAGCTTCCAGGTCCCAGGTAGTAACTCTGCCCAGCCACCCTCTGCAAGGACCTCTTGTCTTGGTAAGACGAAAGGTCAAGGATCCCTGTCCCACTCTTTCATGCGCAGCACAAACATGCATTTTGACTCCAGACATCTTGGAGATGTCGTCTATAGAGCTACAGCCCTGTGCTCCTCTCCATTGCAGACCTACAATGCCACAGTTCTGCCCTCCTCCACTGTGCCAGGTGGTATTTGACATAAATACCTACTTTTGTGCAGTGCGTCTTTTGTGCAGGATTAGGAATTGAAGCCAGGCAGTACAGAAGTCTTAAGAAAAAAACATCTTCAAAGTGAAGGATAGTGGAAAAATCATTAACAAATGTTGTGTCAACATGTCAACAAATACATTTAACTGCAAACTTTGGTTGCATGGGATTCTTCTTGGGCCAGGAGGAGGATGGGAAGGAATATTATTGCAAGATGTTCTAGTAAATTAATGTTGTCTTGAAATTAAAAGATCACTGCTGTGGAATTTGATCCCATTGTCTTGGAATCCATGGGGGTCTCGTACATAAGGAAAAGCTACTGTACATTTTTCCATAGTAAATCTGAATTTATTTAGACTGGCATGTAAAGAATATTTCAACTCTGCTCAGTTCAAAATTTTAGAAGAGAGAGACTAAGAATGATTATTGGTATCTGTATTCTAGAGTACCTTCTTCACACCAAACTGCTTTATGACATGAGGTCCAGGCTTGGAAGAGGATCATTTTGCAAACATTAATTTACCTGCTGTGCTCCCTTCGTCTTTTCCCTACCTGTCCCCTGAGGTCCTGTGTTACAACCAAATAGTGTTTTCCCGTTTCTTTGTCTGCTGTGGCTTCCAACTTGTCAGACGGTTAGCCGTGACTTCTCGTACTATGCCTACTGCACCTTGTGGGATTCCCAGGTGGTCTCTCCTGCAAGTAGTAGGCAAGATCCATGCTGCTTACCTCTTACGGAGAAGCCTACAAAATATAGCATCATTTGTGCTAGAAAGCACAGCATAATTTTAATTATGTTATTTGATTTGGACATCCTTTGCAGTAACAGCAGAGAAAGTAACTTTCACAGGGAGAAATTCTAGTTCCACTGAAGCCATTAAGCATTATTAGTACCAGTGAATTTTTGGGAAGTTCTGTGGCACAGGGTAGATCTTTTGTGTACTGCCAAGTCAAGACCAGAGTTGTTATCTGGGTTCTATGAGATTTTGGAATGCATAAAACTCATTATTATATTTTCTCTTTTGCTTTTAATGCAACAGAATGGGGCTGTGGTATTTTGTGCACCAATGAAATTATATTTGGTATTTAATAAATCTCATCACTGCTTAGCTTTTTTAAATGATAGAGGAAGTTTATTGGTGGCTCATTTTGTGGTCCTGGTATTAAAGCACTTGTAGCCTCTCATTTCAAACAGTTTTTCATAGTAATATGAAAACAGCTGTAGATGTGTTTTAGGCATCAGCCAAGATGTACCCAAGGGGTGCAATTATCACTTACTATATTACAGCAACAAGAGGAGGTGTTGTGCTGAAAATATCCTGAGATAAACAAGGATTCTAGAAAAAGCTTTATTTTAATTTTATTTTTTCCAGAAATACTCACAATGTGAGGTATTTTTCTGCACAGGTTTTATTCTTTTATTTTTTGGAGGCATGACTAACGGATGTGAGGTGTCTCAGACCAAGAGGGATTTAAAATGTTGGATAATTCGACATATCTGCCTTAACGAATAACTTCCAATAAAACGTGATTGCACAGGGCTTCGGCAGTCATTGCCATGAGGCTCTTGCAACCTGCAGTTGTAGCCCTCCATGAGCTCCAGGTATGTGGAGCCTGCGTGGCACTGATTAAACCATCAGGGTCTAAAAATAAATAGCACAGACAAGATGATGGAGGAAAACCAGCTGAGGCATTAGTGCTTGCTGACAGTACCTTTGTACATCAGAAACCACTGTAAAATTTCTGATCACCGTACTTCCATAGCTTCTTCACTTAAGTCATTCTGTAAATTATTACACAGTCCCTTGCTGAGAAAGATCCAGGACATGAGGGAGCCCTCGGCACTTCTGGTTGTTACCTTCTGTAATGTATCCTCACTGCAGCTAATCACAAGACTTTCCATCTACCTTACATCTGGAAAAACAGATTTACGTATGAAAGACAAAGGCTTTAAACCAGTCAATGTAAGCCATGAATAACTTCATTAGAATCACTGTATTCAGCCAGTGCAGTTTAGATAAGGCTCAGCCAAAAGGACTCTTCTCAGTACTGCCTTGCATGGTGAATCATAGCTTTACGGGTTTTCGATTGGGCACAGATTTTAAATCAACGAATTGTTGAAAGGTTAATGGATATCTCGTTTCCTTGACACTGTCCTTCACGTTAAGAGTTAGAGCAAAAGTTCAGGAGGGATGAGTGATTATACACTGCTATTTTGTAAAGGTAATAGGGGCTACAGTGTGCTTTGAATGGGCAAGCGCACTGGGGCCTTGTTTGGGTTCCGCTCTGCTCCCCACAGCTTGGAAGTGCCGTGAAACTACAGAAAACAGACACAGAGAAAACAACATCGAAAGGTATCTAGTGAGTTAGGTTAGACAGAAGAAACTCAATTTCTACAGTCTGCCAAAAAGAAAGCTCAGGGGAGACAAGATCACGGAACATAAATACCTTCAAAGGAAGGGGATTATTCGCATTACCAGAATATGACAAAACAAAAAACTAGGGAACACAAAGTGCTGTGGAATAATTAAGCCCTGAATGGAGCATAGTGTAAATGAAGAAGGGGCCAAGAGGGAGGAACGGGGTCAGAAGAGAAGACTTAAACTGATAGAGGAAGAGAGGATTACAAACATAATTAATTCAGTTTTTGGGAAGCTGTGGAATTAGAAGGAGGCAAAAGCAATATCCTTCCTCTCTCCATAGAAAAGTTCTGGGGCCTGCTGCACACTGACCACCAAGGCAAGATGTCCTTGTCTTCAGTGGTCTTCTCTGCACCTGCAAGTCTGCACCCGCTGACCTGCCCCAAAGGTGGAGAAGATTTCTTGGTTTGATACAGCCCGAACCCCTCATTCTTTAACTTTATGCCTCTGCTGTGACGATTAGCAAAAAAAAAAAAAAAAAGACAGAAGAATCATCTGAAACATCACCATGTGGAAAATGTAATTCAAGTTCACTGATCTGTAGAGCAGAGGTGTACAGGAAATTGATATTGGAGCTGTTTTGAAACTTTGACTGGTACACACAGTGATGTGCCTAGAGCAATAGTGGGAGAGGGCTGGGATGCCGGCCGGCCGGGAGAGCTCCTCAAGAAAAGGAGGGGTTGACCCGGCTGGCCCAGCTGCCAGGGGCAGAAACACAAGGGTGAAGCAGGGGTGGCCTCACAACCCAGGATGGAGAACTTCCAGGCCAGTACAGCAGCAGGAGTTGGGAGGAAACCCTGGACTGTGGATACATGGTATGCTCATCCACTGCATGGACAACTTGCTCTCTCTCTAATTAATCTACAAATATATCTTGTTGCCTAAGGTCAGAAAAAAGGGAAGTAATGAAAAGCCACGTCCTGTCCCCAGGTCCCCCTGAGGCTGAGCAGATGACACTGATAGTGAGCAGGACACTCAGGGTGCTTCAAATCCCAGGGCTCAGGCTTTGCAATACATTTCTCCTCCATCCACTCACAACGTAGGCTGCCTTTCTAGGAAGCTGTGATTGAGCTTTTTTCTTTAACTTCCCAATCCTTTGTGAGAGCTAAAGGTTTTTTATTAAAATGTGCTACATAGTAGTATTTAATTAGCATGTTTTTAATGTCTTACAACATTTTGAGATTCATTCTTTCTTTTCCCTTTATGGAGAACTCTCCCTATATGCAAAAACGAATCTCCATTTTAAAGGAAGAAGGAAGCACACTTTGAAACAAATAAAAAAAACAGATAAATCATTGCTTTGGGAAAACAAAGAAGAATGTCAAATTATTGACAATACAGAGTTAGAAACTGTCATATGCCCAAAAGTGCCTTATATTGTTTCCCCCACTGAAGCAATGTCAAAGATGAAGGTGAGTTCACTACCAAAATAATTTTCAACTTAAAATAGTTGCTTGTGGTTGTTGGAAAAGGGCTGTGGTCAAAAAACAAAACACCTTGGGAATATCCGAAGTAGAATATTGGTTCACACAAGAGACTTCATCTTTCAGATACATGTGAAAAAATAGGTTTTTAGTTAAGTAATTGGTTCTAAAACAAACATAAGTTTAAAATATTGCCATGAATTGAAATATGCACTTGTATTTTGGCTAAATAAAGAAAATTTCAGAAGATGGCAAATTACCATACTCAAGAACTATTTCTAGAAAAGCAGTGCATGATTAGTCCATATTTTAATCAAGCAAACAGAGGACAACCAATTCTATAAATAATATTGGGGTTTATGTCAGTAAAAATTAGCAGGATGCGATCTTCACAGTCTCAGTTGTTTTCAGATTAATTGGAATACATAATGAAACTAATTACACTCCGATATTTTGATGCGCATCTCAGTGTATCTTGGAAGGAGTCCAGTAAGTTGTCTGTCTATATCTGATTTATAGAACAGTGATTTGTCATTTTAAATTGCTCCTTATGAGCAATAAGCATGGAGTATTTGTATAAATCGTAAATGCCTCTTGATTTTTACCTTTCTGTGTCCCCCCCCAAAAAAGCATCACTAGGAATAAAGTACTGAAAGAAATCCCATGTGGTTTTCTGACAAGAAAGTCCTTTTTGAAGCTAAAAAGTAAAAATTGGCCTGATATTCAGCACGCCTGTGTATACTACAGCCTGTGTATGTACAAATTGTGTTCCATGAATAGAAACATTTTTGTGTTAAGCTCTTTTGGGACAAACAGCCTCTGCTACGTCAGGAAAGCAAGTCATCTTTTTTTTCCAAAATGTAGTGGAGCTGATAGAGGAGAAGCGTGAGAAAGGCTGATTTTAAGACTAAGTGAAATCAGGGCATGATCTGGTGAAGCGAATAATTCTTTACAGTCCTTTGGGTTTTCATGCAGGATATAGGGTCTCTTCCACCCCATCTCTGTAAAAAAGATGCAGGATGATAGATGAAATCAGAGATTCAGAGGCTACAGCCCTTGGATACATACTTGGGGAAGGAAAAGGGTCTCTCTTGAAGTCGACATGAATATTTCCAGTGGTTTCAGCAAGTGTCAGGCAAGGACTTGAAGGAGGCACTGGGAACACACTGGGCAACCTTCCAGTATCTGAAGGGGGCCTACAAGAAAGCTGGAGAGGGACTTTTTACAAGGGTGTGTAGTGCCAGGATGAGAAGTAATGGCTTCAAACTGGAAGAGGGTAGATTTAGATTAGATATTAGGAAGAAATTCTTTACTGTGAGGGTGGTGAGACACTGGAACAGGTTGCCCAGAGAAGCTGTGGATGCCCCATCCCTGGAAGTGTTCAAGGCCAGGATGGGTGGGGCTTTGAGCAGCCTGGTCTAGTGGGAGGTGTCCCTGCGCATGGCAGGGGGGGTGGAACTAGATGATCTTTAAGGTCCCTTCCAACCCAAACCATTTCATGATTCTATGATTCTATGCCGGCAGGAGGGAGGAGGTGACAAGAGACAGGCATATGGCGGCAGACCTCCCTGCATTACCAACCAGCAGGTCAGTGCTGCTTTCCATCCGTGTAAGCGTTCACACAGTTCTTCCTTTTCCCTTGGAGAAAGTTTTCCCTCCAACAGTGGGGATGAAATAAGATCATCAACAAACAGAGCAGCCACAGATTGGGCATTTCAAAGCTAGCATGGTCAGTCCTGCCACAGTATCTGGTCCACCATGGTGACCCATGCTGTGAAATTAGCCTTCTCAGGTCCCACCTTCATCCTGATGAGGCTTTCCAAGGCTGCCACTGTTGGCATTGCTCCCTCCCTGAAGATCACTCCCTGGGCTGCTCATGTGCTGCATGCTGTGCCATTCCCTGAAGAGCTGTCACCTCTCTCCAGGTGAAGGGACTGTCTTTCACGCTGTTTGCAGAACAGATCATCACCCAGCATGGCTGCAAATGACCAGCAGGACTTTAACGGTATTTCCATTACAAGCAGATCCCGGCTTTACCCTCTGTACCCCTTCCCCAACCTCACTAGGTGCTGTGCTAACAGGTCTAGGCTTTCATGTCACTGAGTCAAGCCATTCCCCCGGCTCTCTGCAAGCCTCATTTCACCCATTTCACGAAGCGTGGCTTTCACCAGCCGCCTTTGGGCTCACCAGGCAGTTGAGAAGAGGGGAGTGTCACTGGCCAGGCAGAGCGTTCCCCAGGGCAGCCCGTGCTCCCCCCCACCAAGGGGCTGGCAGCATCCCGGCTTGCCAGGGACACAGCTGGCCTCCAACGCTGCTCGGGCCACATTCTCCATCGCCCCCACGGCTCTTAGGTACCACCACTTAGGTATTCCCCGAGTAAAGATTAATTGCCATCCGTCGGCGCGATCATTTGCAACTTTTGCTACAGTTATGCTAAACTTGGTGTTTTTACAATTTTTTGCGTCTGTCCCACGGACCTTTATTCAGATGGCTAGTTGTACATACACACTTAAGTCAGGCAATAGTGATGGGCGCGTTTTCTGGTGATAATTTTTGTCTTGCATTTTTTATGAGCAGTACTAAGATGAAAGTTAGAGCTAAAATTTTAAGAATGCACAAAAAGAGCTTGTTAAAATTGTTTCTGCAGGTAAAATAAATGACCTCTTATCTGCCGTTTACACAGGGGAAAAAAATAAGTTTTTAAACTATGCTTTGCATTTAAAACTCATTTATTGTACAAAAGAAATATTAATTTTAGCTAGTGAACTGACAGATTGCTACTGGTCATCATGGGCCTGATTTCCAAAGGTATTTGGTGCCTAATAAAGCAGTGTATTACCTTCTGGGATTTCAGAAATACTGCAGCAGGCCAGCTGCTTCGTCTCTGTCAAAATCAGTGACAGTAAGATGCCAAAGCACTTCTGAAAAGCAGCCATACATACAAGAATATCTTTGTAAATATGTCCAGATATATTTTCAGAATCAGTTGATGTTTTTCTTGTCCTTTTGGGGTTTTGTTTGCAAACTGGAAGACAGAAACCTTTTTCTGCTTTTTTAAGTCAGTCTCTCAATTTTAGATGAAGTAACACAAATGAAGAAAATACCATGTTTGCATCTCACAACTAAAAAATTCACTGGAAGTAATTCAGAAAAGCTTCTTCAATACTGCAGAAATGGAAAAGGCTCCGAAGTGAAAAAAAAACACAAACCAAAACAAAACAAAAAAACCCCTCTTGATCCATTGTGAAGACTTATACAATGTGACACGTAATATTGGACAAAATTATTTAACTCAGGTTGGACATAGTGATACGGAAGATATTTTTCCCATTGGAAAAAAGCACTTTTGAACTCATTAACATCTGAGAATGATCAGAGTACACTTAGGCCTTAGAACAAGCTGACATTGTCATGAATGTAAATAGAATTTTTAAAGGCAAGTGTATTCATTTTAAAATGAGACTTCCAATTTAAAGAAAAAAGGATGGCTTTTTTATGTTGGTAGGCATGAACATAAACTCTGGTGTTTACGCGTTGTACCTTGAGATTAAAAATCTTTTAATTGTATGTGATAATATCTACAAATCTGAAATACACCCAGTTCCACATTGCCTGAGTAGATGATGTTATGTAGTCACAGGTACATGTATAGTGGCAACAGCACTAGTCCAGTAGCAGTAGCAATTATTACCTTAGGCAACACAGGATATGACAACAGAAGCAGTGGGGTAGACAACTATAAAAATAAAACCATCAGGCTAAAATGAGTGATTCCGAGGGAACGCGAGTCTCCTGTTGAGCTCAGCCCAACAAAAGCCACCGGCAGCCAGTGACTTGCTGGCACCTCAGGCAGAAAAAATGCATGGTGGAGCTGGGTCTCCCCCAGGCCCTCAGGTTTTGGGAAGGCGGAGGGGTGAGCAGAACGGGTGGGCGCTCCACGGCCCTCCAAAAGCTGGGGCAGACCTTCAGCCCCTTTGGTCTTCTGCCGGCGTGGATGTGGTGTTAGCAAGCAAGCTTGCAGATCTCATTCAGTACAGTCATGGGCCTTCCAACACAAAGTGAAATATATTTGTTTCTCACAATCTTTCAGTGTGTGCTTCTCTTGTCCCAATCTTGCTTTAATGCCTTGCCTAAGATTTTATCACTTTTAATAAACAAATACTCATTATAAAGACTATTTCGCCCATCCGAGTTCTAAATCAGAGGAGCAGCTACCATTTATAAGACTTCAATGTTCAGATATACAAGCTACCCAACATCGTTTAGATAATTCGTTGGGGCTGAACGTAAGTGATAATAAACTAATGTGGATTCATTATGATGACTCAGAGAAACAATATTACATTATAAATTCTAGGTAATATGTTTCTGTTTCAAGTGGATGTGGTCTTGCTAAGAAAAACAGGTATCTTAAAAAGTTGTTCCTTTGGGCTAAAAAAGCTGCTTGAATTCTTGAAGATAAAGATTACCGAAATACAGTGCAAAGACCTCTAAAAGGCTTAAAACTGAAAAGAAAAAGGTGTGGGGGGAGAATTTTCTTGTAATATGCAAGAGACTTCCTTGTTATCCTATCATAAGAAACTTGTTACCATCCAATTTTGGGGTTGCAGGTTGGTGTCAGAGATCTGGGGAATCCAAATGTGTAATAACACAAATACAATTTAGGACAGGTCAGACAGGAGCTTTATTAACCACGATCACAGAGACAGAACATTTGGACAGCATCGCCCCCTCTGCTGCCCTGTGCTCTGCCAAGTGATTGCAGAGACCCAGCCTATAGACCGTGTCAGGAAAAAAAAAAGAAGAAAAATAAAAGAAAGAGATGAGGATAACCAAACATTTTGAGTTAACAAAGCCAGGTATCCATGTCCAGCAGGGATGGACTCCTTCAGTAGCTTGCTAGCTGCCACAGCTCTAAGAACTCACACAGTAGATCAGGTGAGGACACGGAGGGATGGCTCTTGGTGGAGCCTGTATTATGAGGCATACCCCGTATTGCATTCGATCGGCAGCGGGGAGGGGGAAGCGAAAAAACAATCTTAAATATTCATAATTTTACCACCAGAATGGTAAAACATGCCTCGGGGTGTTGGCTCTTATAGTTGTGTCATGCCCAATCAATTCTGTATTATCAATCATAACAATCTGGCTTTTTTGTTTCCCCCTGACACACGCAGTCAGGGAATGAATGTGCTCATAGTGAAAACCTGTTCTCTGCGACGTGCTGGCGTAATCTTCCCAGTCACAAGAAGTTCACTGGGTCAGGCCTAGCAAGTGAAATGAAAAAGACCTCCTTGCTGCTGCTCTCCCTCACCCCCTCCCAAATACACACAACAACTATTCTGATGATACCTCAGTATATAATAATGTCTTCCATGCTGTATTTTCCAACTTTTACGGCCAGGTTTTCTAGCAGCAGGTTGTAATTGGAATCTGACTGTGAAATAAACAGGTACAAAATGACTGACAATTCACAAAGACGTAAAAATAAGCACGTTTTAACCCCATGCTGTTTAAAGAGTTCCTGCGTGGATTCTGCAAAGTATTGTCTTTACCTGAAGAAGAACCACTTCAAAGATGAGGCCCTTCAGCTTTCTTTTTAAGCACGTGCTACCAGAATTATAAGCTTATAAAATAAGTTATGGCATTGTTGCACTTGGGATTTCTTTGAGCAAAGTCAAAGAACCAGTTTCTGTACCATAATCACACAATACTCGCCCTGTACTCTCTAACTTGCTTGCCCTAACAAGTACATACTGATTTTTTCATTTGTGGACAGGACATGATAATACGATATTGGAGTCTGTGCCTTTCTCACATCAAATTCACGTAACTAAAACCAAACCAAAACTGTTCCTGTAAATACCTTACACTGATTCTACAACTGGAAGTTATTAGCTATACAAATAACAGGTAACACTATTTCTACTCGTTCCAGAGAAATGAATAAACTGAAAAATTTCATTATATGCATTGTGTACATTGTACATAAAACTAATTTCTACTTTTTATTTTATCCTTATATACCTCCATATATGCTTTTATCAGTGCAATCTTTATACAAATACTATAGACTGGAGCTGCTCGACCTCTGTACCCCTATGTCCCACATAAAAAAATAAAAATTCTCAGGTGTCTTACCAGGGACTGTGACTCTACAGAGAATTAGGGGTAGAGGTGATTTGCAACTCACAATTTGAGAAAAGCGATTACAGACTGAATGGCTAAGGCTCTTTGTAGTTAATGCTGCCAAACTCTTCCCATTAGAAACCCTTCAATTCAGTTGTTCAAAACTCTTCCAGAATTTAACTGTTGGGGCTGAAATTTTCCATGTCTGTTTTCCAAAAGAGTGTCAGCATAAATTGTCCAGTTGTTTTCAATAATAATGTCAGCAGAAAATATATTATTTGCCAATCATACTATTTACCAGTGATTACTACAACAGTTTTGTCAATAATTTCTGGCAGGATGATGACTTGAGGCAAGGAAGTGAAATTTGGCATTGAATAGTCTTTGTGTGACGGATAAGCCTTTTGTTGTGCATTTATGTGTGTGGAGGGGTATAACGCTCAAACGTAGCCAAGTTATAAATAATTGAGAAAATATCTGATTGCGTATGTTTAGTAGCAGTTGATAAATAGCATTTCCAAGGATTCTGTCCATGATAAGCCTATTTTCTTTCTGACCCCAGGATAAAGGAGGCTAAGACAAGACTTTTCCTGCAATTGCTCTTCCCAGATGCTCTGGTCCAGGAGACAGACACGAAACCAAGGTGGAGGTTACACAAGGTGGCTGCATCGATCGGACCGCTCCCTGCAGTGGGAAAGGGAAAGGCATTGGTCTCCTTTCAAGCCCGTTTACCCAGCTAACCTCACAAATCATAGAATCACAGAATCTTCATGGTTGGAAAGGACCCTTATGATCATCGAGTCCAACCAAACAACCTACAATCTCTGCCCTTCAGAGCATGCCCTGAAGTGCCACATCCAGACGCTTCTTAAATACCTCCAGGGATGGTGACTCAACCACCTCCCTGGGCAGGCTGTTCCAGTGCCTGACCACTCTTTCAGTAAAGTAATTCTTCCTAATATCTAATCTAAACCTCCCCTGCTGCAACTTCAGACCATTTCCTCTGGTCCTGTCATTATTCACTTGGGAGAAGAGGCCAACACCCACCTCTCTCCAACCTCCTTTCAGGTAGTTGTAGAGGGCAATGAGGTCTCTCCTCAGCCTCCTCTTCTCCAAGCTAAACATGCCCAGCTCCCTCAGCCTCTCCTCATATGACCTGGTCTCCAGACCCCAAAGCCATCCCTCCGCAGCCACTGATGGTCCCCTCAGCTGGGCGCCCGCCTCAGGCTTCTCCTGCAGGAGCATGGGGCCCTCACACCCATATCTGACATCGGGGAGGGCTGTACTGTGGACATATAATGTCTGAGGAATAGCTGTCTACTGTCGTCTTACTCAACGTCCAAAATTTGTAGTTAAAGTTTTTATTTATATTCCTCCGCTTCAGCTTATTATCTGAAAAATGGGACTAATAATACTGTTCATTGCAGCAAAGGAGTGCGGCAGTAAGTTCATTACTGCTTGCGAAACAGCTGGGTACACTTATAATGAACATGAAAGAAATGGTCATAAGGAAACAAATAATTCTGCGTTACAGCAGGTTTGCACAATGTGAAATGAATAAGGCATTGGATGCTCAGTGAACACAAGGATAAAATCAAATACTGTGTTCATTAACGGGCCATCTATATGAAGTATGTTTCCATGCCAGCTGTCTGACTTTAAACGGTTTCAGCAGAATAGGTCCATCAGTGAAGACAAAAAAATAGTATGTGTTCTCTTAATTAAAGATTGATCACAAAGCAGAAACCCGAAGGAAGCTAGTTAAAATGTCACAGATTAAAACCAGAAAAAAATAGAATTACGTTTTACTTTTTTAATACATAATGGTAACATATGCAAATAATAACAAAATGCAGGATGGCTAAACTGAAAATTATAAGCTTATGGCTTTAAGTGCTGATATGCTTTCCTTGGAGCATCATTTAGACCACATGATTTTACAATATGTAAACATGCTACAAGCAACACCAAGACCTGATTTAGTCCTTAACAATATATTCCTAAAACCTAGAAGAGACAAGAACAAGATCAACCTCAAAACTCCTGCAGAAATCAGAGCTTTAATGTAAAGAAATGTAAACAAAACTCAGGATGACAGCAGCGACACGTTTTCCATTTTTTCCTGACATCTTTCTGGGGTTGATGTGATTTAGCACTGAAACACAATCCAATGACAAACAGTAAAAATCCCTCTTTGATGCAATTTCACAAAGCCGTCCTCTTTAACAGCAGGTTTTCTATGAACACAGGGTGACAGCTGAAAAAAGGTCAGGTGAAACCTTTACCCGAGGCAGTCACTTTGGTTTAGAGTCTGTCGCCTGGTAAATAAGAGGGCCAAGGTACCAGGCTGGAGACCATTCATACCTGGAGATCACCCATACTATTTAATTTTTCCAATGTCCCCCAGCCCTACCTCCACCCAACACCACCCCACCACTCTCCCGGCAGACTCTGCACCTCTGGCCACCCCGCCTGTGGCCCAGGGAACGCGATGCGCACCTTCAGCTTCACAATGTTGCAATGGCATCGCTCCAGACACTTCCACCTCACAAAAGCAAATGCAAACCAGCTCTGAGCTAGGGTCACGGGGATGCCACAGGGTGCCATTGCACCTGGAAGCAATGCAAAACCAAGGGCAGTGTAGGGCGGACATAGGCAGCCTGTGCCTGGTGGCCAAAGGGCCGAGAAGTCTCTCTGGTCTCACTGCGTTTAGCAGTGCAGGGGCAGCCCAAGGGACCTGTCCCTTCTGAGGGACCAGAGTGCTCCACTGAGGGCTTCCTAGCTCCTTTCCTCCAGTTCATGCCTCTCATTGGGCAAGCTGGCACCACTGGAGCACCCATTCGTCATCTCAAACCATCAGAAATTGATTATGGATTCAGACTCTCAGGTTTTCATTCTTCTTACCACCACAGCCTTCAACAAAAAGGAGGTTTCTGTCAGCTTCCCCTCTGTCATGTGTCCTTTGTGATCAGGAGATACCCAGGTACCAGGCATCCCTGCGTGTCTAGCCTTGAAGGCCCTGAACTTGGAACAGGGATTTGGAATCCCTGCTTAATAAATTAATCCTGTGACTTACAACAAGAAGATTTCAAACCTGCTAGACTGTTTTGAAAATTTTCCTTACCATACGTTAGCATAAAATTATAAATATGTTCTGTGCTATGCAAAGGATATTTATGCACTGCACTGGGCTCTGGACAGTGACTTCTGCATGTCACATACCCTTCTGCCACGCACATTTTAAGCTGCATGTGCAAGATAACCTGGTTATCTCAAAAGCTGTGGCTTAGTTTGGACTTGCCTGTAAAGTTAAGAGTCATTTGTAATCATGAGGAAAATTAAGCTACAGTGCATTTCTGACTTTAATATAGCAAATGAGTACTAACGATCGCACTATATTTTGTCATTGTGTAGATTTTTTTCCAGAACATCTGAAGAACTTTTTGGATATTAAATTTGCTATCATGATTGATTTTACTGCAGCAATCATATGTTTCTCCTCCTCTTCCAAATTACACTTGCTGAAGAAACAGAAAAGTAATGAAAAAGGAAAAAAACTATGTACTCGAAGTGAAATGTACTTTAAATTTTGAAGGTGCAATGAATTAATATTTTTAATTTACTAATACAATAAAAAAAAATCCGATTATTTTCAGGTTAAACAAATGCAATGAGTTTCCAGTGGGACGGCTATATTTATTAAGTACAGCAGGTCACTGAGTAGACAGCATTACTGCATTGCCTGAAGTCCCAAGAATGTGCAATCAGCCTTGATTACTGGTGGCCCAGTCCTGCAAGGTACTAAACGATTTCATCTTTCATTTCAATAGTAGCCAAGAATGTTTTGCATCCCTTAGGAATAAGGACATGAAAGAGCCTGCTCCAAATTAGCTGAGAAAGAGCTTCATGCGAAATTTTACATTTGTTTTTAATGAGAAAAGTTCTTTCCAACAGAATAGGACAGCTATGCCAACAGAACATTTGACCCAGTGATTTCAGAATTTCCTTCAGTTTCTGGGAGACTGACTTGTTGTATGTACACTGTTAAATTTTATTTCGTTTCTGAAGTTGTTTTTCTGAGTGCCTACGAAGACACTGTGAAGTGTTTTATTCCAAGTATACTATCCACAAACATCCAATGTAACTTTATTATATACACATTAGTTGAAATATTGATCAGTGAAGCAAAGAGAGTTGTCGATCATAATCTGCAAGTGATCCACTTAAAAAGAGATCTGTTATCATAAAGTTCTTAGTAGAACACTAGTCGCTCCATAAAGGAAAAATCCATTATACTACACATCAGTATTGCAAAGGCATTCCTGTTTTCTCTTTCTTTTTCCCATTTTCACTTCTTTGCTCCGGCTGAAAAGTGTTTTTCTTTTAGGAGTTTTTTCACGTAGTTGGTCAACAGGGGTTACCTGAGCTGCAGACCCCGTGTGAGAGGTCTCTCACAGAGGGGACCTCTGCCTCCTCTATCCTACACCAGGCATACGCTTTCAACAACTGACTTTGCTGAAATAGTGATGAACAACACAGGCTCCCTCTCAGCTTCTGGGTCTACCCGGTGGCCGGTGTTGGGTCAACAAATCTGAGTGAGTCACACTTGCCAAAGAAGTTGTCCCTCTTGCTAGAGGAGAAATTTTTGCACCAGACTAGGTAAGCCAAATACTTTTGTCAAAAAGTTCACCAGGTTCAATGGAGCTGGACTTTATAAGAGCAAAAGATGACAAATGTCACAGGAGAGAAGAATGACCTTTCATTTATCCCTTCCACAAACAAGCCTTCTGAAATTCTTAGAGGATTTGCATTGTTTGAAGCACATTTTTCAAATGAAAACTGTTTTTTGTGCTTTGCAGATATTTTTAAAATCTAAACCTCCATAAATTTTGGCATTTTGAGCAGTCAGCATTTCAGCAGTCATGTTCTGAGCCACTAAAAGCAGGCTTTAGTACAGGTCTTACAGACATTGGGTACAATGCCTTAGTTCATTCTGTGTTACAACTAAACTAATTTTTTTAAGAGATACATTAACATTTTCTACTGTAAAAAAATTATTTGGAAAAAACCAAACCAAACCAAACCAAACCAAAACCCAACCTAAACTTTTCAATTCCAATGTCTTCCTTAGAGCTTGTTTAGTACAAACATTCAAACCATATATTTACTTCCTTCTATTTCTTTCTTAATACTTAAGATTCTTCAACAAATCAAGAATATCTGTTCACCCAAGAAACAAAAATTATGAGGTCACTGATGCTCTGTTTGCTTGTCTGTGGTTGTTGGTTTTTTTCAACTCAGTTATCAGAGAGAGTTATTGAACATGAGAGGGTAAATTAAATGTCAAGTCTGACTCGCATAAAGTAGACGTGCTGTCTCTTTTACTGCCCTGCCAGTTCACACAAGGTGAAGAATATATCCCGGCTGGGGTGGGGGGGGAGGAAGAGGATTACTCCTGCAGCACCCATTCATACAGTTTGCAAATCTACCATCTGCCATGAATAAAAGGTGGGATGAGCTGCACCATTTCACAAGCAGAGTAGGAAAAACTTCATTGCAATCTAATCGTTGTAATCACTCTAATTACCCGGCTCTGTAGCAGCACCAGGGAAGTGGTCAATAAGTTCCTCTAGCTGTTGAAGAGCACAGAGTACTCACAGACAGAGGGAAGGACAGAACGAGCTGTGCCTCCTGCTCCGGGCTGTACCTGCCTGACACCTCTACCGGGAACTGGCAGCACCGAGACCAAATGTTCCCTAACGCAAGCCCCGCAGTTCCCACGGACACGGGCTGCTCCGCTCCGGTAGCCGAGACACGAATGAGAATGAGCTTGTTATGGATCCGGAGGTAATTGCCAATACTCAGCTGCCATCCCCTGAATTTCTGTTACAATATAATGTGCAATTTCCTTTTACAATGACATCCTGGTTCAGACAATTTCAGCAGCATTTTGTTTGCTGGAGTACGTATGCGTAGTACACACCTTTACTCAATCAGAAGACGGGTAATTTCTTTGCTGTGTTAATTATGTCAGAGCAAAACACGACATGTTTACGCTTGCTCTTGTCAGCCACTTTGTGAAAGTGGTTCTTTTGGAGTGACTCTGTCACCTAGTTTCTGATGTTTTGCTCCGGACAACCTGACGATCAGTTCCTAAATTTCTCTGGAGCTGTGTATGCGGTCACTTGCAGGCAGTGCAAGTTCAGTCCACACAGGGGCAGGGTATTGTGCACAGCAGCCTGTACATACCCAAACTGCAGAGTAAGCTGTACTAGCATCAGCGGCTGGTATCTATTCATGCTCCCCATGCCTGTGGTTACATGTGTTGACTCGCAGCCTGAGTCACCTAATGACGGGTTACAACTGCGATACAGTATCATAAAAGCATGGCACACCAGGAGTGGGAAGGATATATAAATACATATATACACATATGTGTGTATACATATATACATATATGAACACATACAAATTAGTTTTATGGAAGGAACTATATAATATATTTGCCCACCACAGCTGAGGAGTGGGCTTCTTGCCCCAGGAGGTCCTCTCAGTTGTGCAGTATTAAGATTGAAAATGAAGTTGTCCTTGGAACAATGGAGTGGTGAATTCAAAATTTGGGCCAGCAGTCAGCACAGACACATAAAAAATCAGAAATTACAAAAGTCATGAGTAAAGATAGAAACCTCTATCTACTGGTAGTTTTTTTGTTTTGTTGATTTTTTTCCCCTGAAATGGCAACGTGACACCTTGGTTACAGCATCTACTTATCAATATCTCAAACTGGTTTGCTGCAGTCGGCTCCTGGCAGCAGGGCAGTCTCACACTTCTCCCAGACCTCGCTTTTGGTCCTGCTTTGGCATTCTCCCACCCCACCTCATAATGTCATAGCTGACATAATTAATAAACTCATTTTTATCACTTAACAGGATAGAATTGACCGGGGAGAAATACAATCCCACTCCTATCTGCAGGGCTGAATGTTCTCCCATTCAGAAACCAAGTTTCCTGAGCTGGCCAAGACACCAACAGTGGGTTTGTCACCCCACCGAGCCCTGGCGAGCAGAGCTGCGCCGGCATGGTCCTGTGTGGAGATGCCGCATTACTCGGCAGAAGAGTTTTACTATGAAAACAGCAACTTCTGTGTATCAGAAGGGGGAGCCCGGATGGGTCTGCAGGGGCAACAACAACTTCAGAGCACGGTGAGCAAAGGGGAAATGGAGGAGGTCTCTCTGGCATGCACAGTCTGGGGGGGGAGGGAGGGGACATTGGGTTTGCTTTTTACGAGAGAGGTGAAGGTAGGAAGATCAGATAGGTAGGAAAAGCAGATAACCCAGGAATTTCAAGGGTTAAATTGTCATCAAAACTAGTTCTCCCACTGAGATGAAAGGAGCAGCTCACAAGTGGCTCAGCTGCAGACTCAGGTTTCCCCTCCACCAGGGATTTTATCACCTACACCTTCTCAAGCCCGGTATAACTTTAAATGAACACAGTTGCACGTGAAAGTAGCATCCGCACGATGAGTACAGCCCTGTTTCTTCCACAAGCCACACTTCCACCAGCTATTTTGCACTTCTGCTTCTGTTGAAAACTTTTCTCAAACATTTTGTACGCAGGGACCAAAGAGTAACCTTGAGAGAAAGTGGCAGACCTGCACGAGGTCTGAAGCACCCAAAGGCCTTCTAAGCAGTGTACGAATCCGAGGGGACACATCTGCTCTCCTGAAGCTGCGGGGCTCTGCCCCCGTGTTTCACAGGCCATAAACCAGGAGCCGACTGCAGCAAACCAGTTTGAGATATTGATAAGTAGATGCTGTAACCAAGGTGTCACATTCCCATTTCGGGGGAAAAAAATCAACAAAACAAAAAAACCTACCAGTAAAAGCCATCGAAACATGTATGTGTACAAGTAGGATTTCTGTGTATGCTCTTGTTCTATTATCTACATACAGCCGCCTTTTATGCTGTCTGCTGACAGCATTTGATGTGTTTTTCCTCCTGTGCTTATTTTTAGTTGCCATAGGAACTTTCTTATATCCTGTCAGCTGATGTCGTTAATACTATTAATTGTATAAAAGGGTGTTGATGCTGGTACTCCAGATGCTGAAAAAAAAAGCTTCAGGAAGGCAGAGCACACATTTCAGTTTACTCAGTCTTTTATTCATTTATTTCTATCAATATTTAATTCAAAAAGCCGGATACTGTAATAACAGCTGTTACCACATCAGTGGCATCCAGAGTAGATCCTCTCCATTCTTTTCTTCTTGTTTGGTCTAAGTTTCCCTCCCACCACCATAAATATACTTATTTGAAACAGTATCTTTTGTCTGTTTAGTTTGTAGCTTCATTCTTCCTCACTCCCCACACATCCTATTCTTTTTCTTTTTTTTTTTCAAATAGAAAAATTAAAATCTGCTGTTAAAATGAATGGGAGTGAAAAGAAAATTTCCCAGCATATAAAGAAATACAGCCTGGAAAAATATTGGGATCTGAGGGGGGTTTCTTTTTGGCAAAGCCCAATTCTTCTTCTCTTCCATATAATAAGTTATTTTGCAAAGGATTATTTTTCTATTAAATTTGTTGTGTGACCAGAAAGCAATAAAGGATGACCGGAATTGACTGAGAACTACAATAGCTCAATCTGGCACTTTCTTTACCCACATCAACTATAAAATTTCCACAGTTCTTCCCACGAACTGATCACATATTTGGAGAAAATACCTGATCAACATATAAATTCGCATTTGAACTAGTATTATATGGAATGCCAATGGAAGCTCGTCCCAGTCCTTCTCTGGAAAAACTGAGAAAAATAGCAGTAACGTACACAAATTCAAATCCTGCTATAAAAACATGGTCTTTTTTCCATTTCACAGCACTGCTCTTCATAAGATGGAGAAAAACAGGTAACTTGAAATAAAGAAACCAGCAAATAAGCCAACACTTATAACATTAGAACATAATTCCACCAGTGTGACTTAAATTATGCAAACTTCACCTAAGGTTTTATTCAAAGCATTCTAAAGACAGCTTGGATCTCCTCACCATCTTCAGGGGCTGCTGGAATAGTCCTGCTGAACGGGATAACAGGAGTATTAAGGAGCTCGCCGGGGCACGAGGAGGATATTATTCTGCTTGGGAATGTTCCCAAAGCATATGGTGTGTGCTCTTGCTGAGACAAGACCCATCAAGTGTTTTAGTTGCTATAACTCAATAGGCATCAGAGGCAAATGATTTTCAACCCGACCCTGGAAGCTCCTCCACAGAGGGTCCCTTCTGCAGAAGTCCTTCCCAGCCGCCCCAGCCCAGCCCCGCCATCAGCAGAACCTCCATCGCCCCGACTTGCTGCGACGGAGGGGATTCACCCCAGGAGAAGCCGTCCTGCAAACGGCAACGCTGATTTTGTCTAGGCCCCGCTAAATCAAGGTAGAATATTTGTTCAACAGCACATGCTTTTATTATTTTAGCAAAAGCAGTAAGTATTAAACACCTGTCTTTTTGCCTGAACAGGAAGAACTGAAGGTTTTATGAAGTGGATATTTATTCTTTTAACCAGTTTCTTCTTTTAGAAATGGTTTAGAAAAGCAACTTCTTTGGAAAAGAAAGTGCACACGCACATGAAGGTAGTTTTTGTTTATTAGAGAGAGTCCTAGAGGAGATAATTATGCTGATTACTTCACGTAGGACTGTTTGGGAGAATCAAAGACTTTAAATATTATTTTATATGTCTAGAAGCTGAAATTTAAAGCTGACTGCAGAAAAAAAATCTTAACTAGAATTTGTTCATAAAGCCTCTTCCCAAAATGAGTCTCTTAGTTAAACCAGAAGTCAAATAGTTATCGTTTTTCTAAAATAAGATATTGCCCCCAACAATCGGTATGTTTTAATTTCTTTTCAGCAATATGGTACCAGTCTGATCTATATAGAAATATGGGAGTGCTAATCTGTAAGTGCAGCCAAGCCAAGCTGAAAAATAACTCCCAGTTCAACGACACTAATATGCAGCAGCATTTATAACATCACATTGAATTTGAAGGAAAGTGCAAAGGTATCCAGCTCCCCTGGCAAAACCATGGCACAAGATGTGGGAAGAAGCAGCTCAGACGGGGAAATCACCTGCACTCAAGTGGACATTGAGCTTCTATCCCCTATGGGACTCCATAGGACTGACTGGGTCAGGCAGCACAGAGAGAAGAGCTGGGAGGTTGTGGGACACAGGGGCTGGCTGGTCCGGGCAGTGTCCCATCAGGGGGGGCCTGGGTGGCTCTGCTGGGTCAGGAGGCTCCAGGGCCAATGGAAAGAGAGCTGTGGGATGGGATCAGCTGTGCTGGGGGAGCCCAGACCAGCCGTGTTCCCTGGGAAGGAAGGAAAGACAGCGGAACAAGGCCAGGTTCACTGTGTGACAGCGGTGGGAAAAAGGTGAGCAGGAGAGCAAGCCCCGAAAAACCCCATGAAGTCAAAGGCCACGAAGACCAAAATAACTTCTAGAAACAAAATTGAAGTAATCGCTCTTCCTCCTTTTCACTTCGCTGCAGTGGAGAGAGGAGAGAAGCGAGCCGTCACCTGCCTCACCGTGGGGCTGGCGCTGAGCACGAGAGCGTGTTTGCTTTCTCCACTGGGCAAACGCTGGCCCAGCAGCCACTCTCTGAGATCCAACCAAGGGTGAAGCGAGTTCTGAGAACCACACCACTACGACTGAGACGCTAACAACATTACGGGGACATCTGAGGATACTGTTGTACTTACCAGAGGACGAGAATCAACACCATCCTCCCTAAGTTATACAAAAGAAAGAAGGTTATTTAGTGTCCATCTGTTTTTGTTCAAGAGGTAGTAAATAATTGTTCCTCAAATGTCTACCAAAGGCTTTCGATTGCTTGGAGCTGCCAGGCAGCAGGCTTTTTCCTAGCCTACAGCTGTCACCTTCCATGGCATCCGAGACCAAAATGAGGCATTCCCTCTTTCCACACCTCTTGCATTAAGGCAGTGTGATTGCTTGTTTATAGAACACAGATATTAGCACCGCTCAGGGAATAAAAAATTAATAGGCACTATCCAGCAGAGGGAGCACAATAACGTAAAAACCCTTCAGCTCTAAGGTGAAGCACTTTTTCTATTAAAATCCACAATATTTGGCAATCTGAGTTTACTGTTTTAGCAGATGGGGTGGAAAAGACAGAACTTAAAGAAAAATAGAGAGACAGGAGAGAGGGATATCAAATAAATACAAGTAAGAAAATAATTTATTTCCTGTTATTTTCATCCATAATACGGCAGATATAACTTAACTGCTAGAAAAATTAAGGTTTAATAAGAAGAGATCAAGGATGATCTTAGGAAGAGTAATAATGTTTATTTTACAACGCTGATTTTAATTTAAATAGAACTGGCTGCTCTGGCTGAAAAACTCCAGTGCTGCTTTCAGTTTGACTGTGCACTTCCTCTTGCTGTTAATGAAGTCATACATCACAGAAATAACTGATGCACCCATTCATTCCGTTTATGTGTAATTTTTAGAGTCCAATATGACAGAAATCTTGCTAGATATGTTCCCTCTTCTGTGACTGTTACACTTCCTAATCTAATCACGCTCAGATAATTGTGAATTAAAAAAAAGAAAGAAGAGCTAATACCTCTTTTTTTTTATAAGAAACGGTCATAAACCAGAGAAAGAATCCGTCACATTTTGATGTGACTTACATGAACTATAGTAATTAAAGAAACAATGTAATAGTTTAAAATTGTTGCCATCTTAAATGCAAACATTTCTCAGGGTGCATTTCATTAATATATTTATACCATGAGATTTTTTAATTAGGACATCTAAATTCTAAGCTCTGCCACTGACTGTTATTTGACCTTTGGCAATTCACGGTCTTTCTAAGAGAGTTTCTGTTATCTTTGTAATGAAAATCATATTGATTTCACAGCTGGGTAGAGTGTAACAGCAGCTTTGCCTGCTGGTAGAAAGTACCGTTGAAATAAAAACATAATTTTGAAAGGAAAGAGAGAAGAAAGAACTGGATGTTCTGATCAGAAATGCTAACTACAGCTAACTCGAGGTAGAATATATTTGGTTTAACTCTTACGTGTTTTCCAAAGAAAAAGCCAAGCGTCATGAAGACTGATTAGTACTTTTTCTGTTAGGCAAACTGAATTTTTTTCTCCACAAACTGGCAGTAAGATTAACAACTGAAACAGAACATCTATACTGCTAAATATTGAAGATGCTCCCATCCAGCAGACTGTTCACTTTGTTGCATGATGTCCTAAGGAAATCAAGTTTATGCCGTCCATCCATTCACTCAACTATTACCTCGCTTTCCCTGGCAATTTTTCAACTTCTTGGACAATTTCAACCAAATCTAGCAGAAGAGTGGAAGTCCTAGAGATAAAAAAGACTTTTGACTACCAGATTTAACTGAGATTGGATGAAGTTTAACGGACACTTACTACCTTTCCTAGTCTCACATGTAACTAGCCATATGAAAAATAACTCCAAAAGTAGACTGAAAGCAAGGCATTGCTAGAGGTTTTTTATCCCCATTATAGACACAGTATCTTTACCCTGACAGGACAAGTTGATCCACAGAAAGTAAAGGTGTCATCTTGGGAAAAAGTCTGAAGAATTATTTCTTAAGCATACCGAAACTCTAACTGTTTAGCTTATATACTTGTGTATTCCACAGCACTTCCAGAATATCTTACTTCATTAGTCAAACATAAATTCATTTATTTTTACATAATTTTATATTAGTAATGTCTTAAGGTCACAACAAACTTATTAAATTAGTTTAGGATTATGATGACTTCACTGAGGTTATTAAAATTGTAGTCAAAACTGCATAACTTCAAAAATGTCTTATTGAAAGTTTCTTACTCTTTATCACCAAAGTATTCTCATGATCCTCTATAGATACATAAGGCCCAAAAATTAACTTTTAGAAGGCTTTATTGTCTTCTTTCCAATTAACAAATACAAATAGCTTTCACTAGGCCAAGACAATCCCTCATTACCTCACAACAACCAACAAAATGTCTAGTATAGGCAGGCTTCTTAAAAGCCCAGCTCATTTTCATGTACGCGATGGCCACTGTCAAAACGTGCTGTGTGGTACAAAGAGGTATGGATGGTGACCAGTAAGTAGAAGAGAGAAATAATGCATTAAGGCTGGCCAGACTTGTCTGCACACACACATATGCGCTCCCAGACAGGCAGATAAACCTATGTGTGAGAAGATACCTGATATGAAATATCTGTGAGACAAACCCTGTGTGAGAAGGAGCTTAAAAGGGTGGTGGGAACTACCTGAAAGGGGCTGGGACTCACCAGTTCCACTGCCCATAAATGATCCGCTCAGTCTAACACAAAGTCGCGGAACTCTGGGACCCAGGTGGAAAAGAAACACAAAACTGAAGGAAACTTTTAAATCCACAAACTTCATAATATTTACCAAGACCTGAAGTGAGGAGCCATTCTGACCACAGGCATGGGGAATAACAGACCAGAATCCAAAGCACCTCTTTCACTTTTTTTTTTTTTCTGTAAAGATTGCATTTCAGGCAGAGAACAGAGAATCAAACATCTTTCTGCCTGTCCTATGCATTAAGCAAGACCAGGATTGGTATCGCATTGCCCCATCTTTGGGAACATGAACGGCACCAACACAGCTCATTACAGGTGTCTTACAGGAGTTTGCACAGGGACGACTGGATTTGCAGGAGGATACCACCCTGACAGCTGGACAAAAACAAGCAACAAAATCCAACCCGGAGTTTTGGGAAAGGCCTATGCTGGCTTTTGAAATTCGTCATTTTAATGTTCATACTTCCAGGAATTACTGCTATACAAATACCTTGGTGCTGGTGCACATTAGATTATACGTATTTGGCTTTAAATTTTAGTCCTTTTAAACATCCAGTCTAAGAGTTATGAGTCTCAGACTCAAGTCTTGATTAAAATTTAAAGTCTTTAACTATGGAGAATTAAGCCATTTAATCCAATTTGCTCTAAAATTTGCCTCTTACTTTTGTAAGTCTCATTAAGGTTCATGCAAATATGCATCACGTATAATCAGTCTGAGGTATCATGTAGCACACCACAATATATTAAAGTGGTATTTTTAAAACACAGTTTTACGTGACTATATAGTAAACCCTAGTAGAGTCTCGGGGTCAGAATTAAGCCCACGTATGTGCTGCAAAAGCCTTCCTCCATAGCTACATCACTGAAGGCACACGTGTGGGGTAGGTAAATCACGAGCCCCAGCGTACATACTGTGCTGACACAGCCGCCTATGTGAGTGGGGGGTGTGAGGCGCTTAATGCCAAACTTATGCCATTCTGAGAGGTGGTGTATTTTCCTCCGAGATGTACCGCTTTTCCTCCCACAGCAAGCGCTGTGCCTCCAGCAGGAGTCTCTGCCGACGCAGCCGCTCCGGCGCCGTGACACCCACGGCTCTGGGGGACACCCCAGCACTCATCCTGACATCCCAGCTCTGCGCTTCCCGGAGCCCTTGGGTTCTGCTCTTCCCAGGGCTTTGTGCCAGCTCCATCCTCAGGTATCGCAGTGACTTCCTCCTCTACCATGGCGTTAGCAGTATTTTGTCTCGTGGAAGAGATATGACATTCCTCGGCAGCATAAAGGAATTTAATATTAAAAACAGAACACAAGACTACCTTTCTGAATTCCAACAGGTGTAACAACAATCATTTAAAAATCTCTACCGGAATGTCTGTTTAGCAGCTGTCAAGGTATATATTCAAATTTTAAAAGTTTTTATTACCTGCTAGGATATACTATGGCTACTACATTCCAGAGAAACATAAATCCTTTTTGTGGTAAACAACTCTCTCACCATAAAGCTCTTGGGTATGAACTTTTTTTTCCTGAATGCAAAAATTCACATGAATCTGCTCTGTAAAACAAAGTCTAGGGGGAAAAAAAAAAAAAAGACAAAACAAAAAAAACATCTCTTAGGAAGAGACGAAGAGAAAGAATTTTTTACCCACGGACCATTATGGACCATTAAGGATGCGCCAAACTGATACTCACTTATCTAGGTTAATGGACATCACGAACCATCCGTTGCTATGAAACTGTTTAAAATCCATTGTGTCTATTGAATGTAACGAAACGTACCTGTAAAACCACTTTGAACATGTGCCTGATCTCCATTAAAGAACATGAATGCCCAGAATAGAGGTGCTGGTTTTAAAAACATAACAAAAATCTGTGAACATTCTTGATTCTTGCAACTATCTATTTCCTTCTGAGCTTCTCAATTAAAAATTTGACTGCTTATTAAACTTGCTTTCCTTTTAAGGCATTTTTCATATGAACACGTGTTCCTAAGAGTTAGAGCCATGAGGAATTTAAGCATGTCAACAAGTTGCTGAATGGTGTAGAGATTCCTAGTAGGCTGGGCCGCTGTTTATCCTTTTTTTATGGACAACCGTGAACTTCTGTTTGGTTAACACTCAGTGTTTTAACCTGTTCCAGGAATGTGCTGTGAGTCACAGTTTGAAAAATACCAATGGCAAGATCCTATTGAGCTTGCTTTAAGCAATCAACTTCAAACAGTAGAAGCTACATGGTTTTGAGAAGGCAGAGCATCTTCCCAGTAACTTTTAGGGACAGAGCTGCCTATTACTGAGGCCAGATTCCTTCCAATAGCTGACCAATTTTATTCGAAGTTAACTTCAGATGACTCTACCTTGTGCTGTGCTGAAATCTACAGGGCATGTCTATCTGACGGAGCATGTCCAACGTTTACACTCTGATGAAACCTCCAAAATTTTGGTTCAGTTTCCCATTCATGGATTAAGTGGCTACATCCTTTCAGTGCACAAATTTCTGCTGTTGCAGCCTTGCAAAGTCACCTAAGCTCTGATATCACTGTGCCCAAAGTCATCATAAATCTCGGTGGTATTTTTAAACCGCGTGTTCCCTATTTACTTTGCCTTCAGCCCCAGCTGAACCCTTTTTCCCCAACAAGCTGGACTTGTAGAGCAATACACCTGTTTTCTAATTGCATCTTCATCTGGAGCAGCATTTGAACCAAAGTCTCCCAACCATCCTACCTATGCTCCAGGCAGCCTTGCTAAGCCTCACCCACAGAGTAGGATCCGCAGCTAATTCAGCGGCAGAAGAGGATTACACATCATATACCTATATCCATGGTACATGTCTGGTCCCATTGCATGTATATATATATACACCCTTGTCTCTGAGGGCAAAGTGAAAGGGAGGAAGGAGGTTTGAAGTAAGCCTGGGGTGAAGGGAAGTGTCCTGGCAGCCACATTCAGCCCACGTGCCATAAATCTGGAACCTGCAGGTACCGCTGGGAAACCCAAGGAAGGGCAGACAGTATTTCAACGTGAGCCAGGACCCAAGGCCCAGCTCAGCACAGCTCAGCGGCACCAGGGGCAGCTCGGTCCTCAGCTCCGATGGCTGATGGTGCCCTTCTTCAGGACCAAGCTCTCCTGAGGTCTATGCAGCTAAAGGGGAAAGAGGATCCAGGTAGCTGGCAAGGTGCCTTGAGTTGGGCATTGATGCCCTGAATTTAAACCAATTTCTCTGCTCCTGATTTTGCCCCAAGAAGACTTTCCACAATTGAACAGGTTAACTATTTAAAAATAAAATATTCAAGAAATAGAACAGCCGAGTCAAATTTCTGCGACATTCTGCAGTAGAAGTGCTACGCCCCGGTCATATTATAGGCAACGCAAACAAACTGCATTCAAGTTATAATGCAAACTGAAAAAACAAAGACTGTCCAGAATTAAACAAATAAACAGATTCAAAACTCTGTGTCAGGAGCATGTGTTTGAGAATCGTGATTTACAAGTCCACAGGCAGCTTCCTCAGCCGAACCATTTTATTCTGGAGGACTCAACCACAAAGACAGTAATAGGGATTTTAAAATTTATCTCTGAAATGTCTATGCTTTACTTTATCCTTTTAGTTCTTTAATGGATTTCATATGATACATACAATTTTTGAGAACTAAAGTGCTACTTCTAATATTTCCAGTTAAATGAAATCTTTAAAATAGAAGGAATGATAATATAGAAATCTAAAACTATATTTAGTATTCTGAATGCAATTAGGGCAATTCTATTCAATTGATTTCTGAAGTTCCCACGTGAGTGATCTACGGTGATATCATTCAGTACAACAGTAACAGGTGCTGAAAAAGTAATTTTAAACAAATGAATTTTATCACATTATATGTTTTTCCCCTATTACAGCCAACTTTCCAAGTACTTCTGCACAATTATCTAAATGAAGGTATATCAAAAAGTACTTTATTCCAAGATGTATTTCCATTTTTCATTACGAGATCACTGGAGTAATCGCATTGTTTACTCTCTTTTCTACAGAAGGATTTTATCACTGCTCGAAGACAAGGATGAGATAGCGTAAGGAGAGTACATGAAGCCTATTTTTTAAACTACAGTTTTACTACTAGAGTAAAATATACAGTAGAACTAGAAGGGACCTCTAGAACACACCTAATCCACCCTCCTGCCTGCAGGAAGCATTTATTCAAGTACTCTCATCTTACAAATCTCCAATAGAAATGGAAACTCCAAAAGCTTGCCAAACAATCTATTCCCTATCCTCACCATTAAAGTTTTCTGTAATTTCTAAAATAAATCTTCCTTGCTGTAATTTAAGCCTATTACTTCTTGTTCTATCAAACATAGGCAAGGGAAATAGATTGTTCTCTTCCTCCTTGGAGCAACATCTTGTGTTATAATGTCTTGGCTCTATCTTTTCTGTGTCAGACTAAACTGAGATAATTTATTCAATTTTTTCTTTTAGGTTATAATTTTTTCACTTCTGATCTTTCTTGTCACCCTCCTCTGGCCTGTCTCCAGCTGATTCTCTTCTTTCTTCAAGTCTGGTGTCTAAAACTGGACGTGGCATTCTGATTCAGTATAAAATTAAGATTTGCTATTCCCAGATTTCATCTGATTATTTAAACAATGAAGCTGATCCTCTCCCAGGAGAAGGATACCAAAGCTGTCGTTCTAGTGCATAGTAATCGTCCTGCTGGAAACCAAAGTTGAAAGTTAGATTAATTAAAACACAGTTCAGTGAAAATCAATCCTAGGAAATCCTAGGGAACTTGTTTTCCTTTTGGATTTGTGTCTTAAGCCTGACTGACTGAACTGAACATCTAAGAAGGCACTAACTCTGATTCAAGTTTTCTTGCATCATACTATTTATATGAAGTTTTTGGTGTCCAGTAAGAGAGAAACCCATATGGTCCAGTAAGAGAGAAACCCATATGAAGGCTTTCCCTCGGTGGTGTTTATCTGTCTATAAGAGCATATTTCCATACTCACAAAAACAAGAGCAGGGAAGCTGCCCTGTTACGAGCCTCTGGATAACAAATGGAGTAGATGGGGTAAGATGAAGTAGGAGGAGACAGTGACTGGGCCAAGCCCAGCTGGGGCAGTTTTTGACAGCTGATTCAGCATTAGGCGGTGATTTTACAGCTAGCTCTGTTAGCTCTGACAAAAGAGCCCCCAGCACAAGCCCACCTCACCAGCTATTCTGAACAACCTCTAGAAACTTAGTGGCTGCAAGACTTCTAGTTGTGGTGCATGGCTGAAACTGGCCAAATGCTATTTTCAGGGGGTGGGCTGATACAGACAGGTGAACAGCATGGTTTCAGAAGCCTTACTTCTTCGAAACACCAGGCTAAATAGTTTCCTTGCTGCTGTTGTGAGCTACATAAACAATGCCTTATTACATACTATGTTGTTATATTGATTTTAGATCTCCTGCTTAACTAAAACGTATTAAAGTTTTAAATGAGACATGCAAGTGAGAACATGTCTACTCCCTTTCTTTCTTCTTTTCTGTCCTCCCTCATTTAACTGCTCTACTCTATTCCCAAGAGAAAAAGATCCATGCTTCTGAGACCTGGATCCTGACATTCAACATACTGTCATTTATTTCATTCTTACAGTGAATCTAGAACTAAATTCTATTGTATTTAGGTGGAATCACTCAAGGATTACGTAGGATTTTCATTAGGTGAGACACAAGGTCAGTTTATTTATTCATTCTTGGCGGACCACTACTTATATCACCAATGATGACTCCAATTCCACTGCAAAGAGTTATGATTGTGACTCTAGGATTTCGGCCATGAATAAGTAAGAAGGTAAAGGTATTTATATTTTCATTAATTTGAAAAAACTTCTCCAGCAGACAACATTTTATACAGTCACTATTTGTAGATGTGTTTGTCTTGTATTTTGGGTTAAGTTGAATACTGGAGATTTCAGGAACAACGCCGATAAAAGTTCAGCAGTGCACCAGTCTTAAGGAAATGCCTCAGTCTATCAAGGAAGTGTCATATTTGCCTATAGTTACTCTGATAACTTTGATTCTAAGCGGTATTCACACTGTCCACTGTCTACTTCAAGTAGCTGTCTTTGTTATTATAAACCACCTCTTCAAAGGAGTCTGCTTTTTTTCTAGTGAATATACAGGAACATTGGAGGCTATTCCTACCATCAACTATCCAACCTTACGTACTTAACATGGCCTCCCTTTCTTTCTTTCTTTAGCAGACTTAGACACTTAGTACACTTTGTACGCTTTCCCTTTCTTTCTTTAGCAGACTTAGGCAGTACAGTACATAATGTGATCAGCGAAGGGCAGGGGAAAGGAGACAAAATGGGAGAGGCACAAAATCTCATGAAGAGATTTTCAACAGAGCAAGCAGTGACTGACCTGACAAATAAATTGGGGTAAGACTGGAGACAAGGATGTTAAGAGAGGCTGGAGCATAGAGAAGGCGGAGAGAGATAGATAGGATAGGCAGCAAAGAGAAAATCAGCTTGATTTGGTTAGGTAAGAACAGAGATAAGGAGTGGGATGTGACCTGAGGAATTGGAAGTGATTGGCAGGAAGGCTGGAGCCTTGAGCTCCTAGGACAAGGTTTTACTAAACAAAAAGATTAGGGCCCAGATGAACAACCTGATAAATTTAATTAGTATTGGCTAATTGAGAAGCATGGGAAGAGGACGCAGGGACAGGGATTACAGCAGACTGGCACAAGTTGGGAAGGATGGGGCAGATGAATACACAGTTGGTGGAAAAAGGTAGAAAAAGCGACTCAGACCCAAGATTTACCCGTTGTCAGAAAATGCACCCAAAACTGAACCTGGCCATGTGAGAACAGTAGCCTACTGTTATTAGTTATTCCACCAGGTCCAGCTAGCAGAAGTGGGGTGTCTCCACATACAGCACAAGGCAGAGGTTGTTTGTTATGAGACTTTTCTCCTTTGAATAGGTCTTGGTTGGACATGTAGTCAAAGTCTCTAGAGCTAAAAGAAACTACTAGGTTATCTACTTTGGTCTCACATCTAACAAACACCACAGATGTTCTTTCAGTAATACCTGCAATAATTTATGTTTGACATCTTGATTTGAAGATGGACATACTATTGGTAGTCACACTATTTAAAATTGATGACACCTCTCCTTTTTGAATTTGACTTTACTTTTCAAACACTGCCACTTCGCATACCTTCTTTTTCTATGTATATAACAGTTCTTTTCTTCCCATAAAATTATTTACCTGGTGTAAGCAAGCTGCAATCTTCATAAAATTAATTCCATAAGGATATAGATTGACAGTCAGCAAAGAAGATGCAAACTCGCATTCCCTGCCATTTTTTCTAGCTTTTGAATTTATTCCTGGGAATGGGACAAATCTCCAAAGACAAGATTGTGGACAAAGAACCTGTGAAGTTTTGCTTAAATCACAGTAACAAACTGTTTAATGAAATAATATTTAAATATATTGAGGGCCTGTAATACAACTAGACAAAATGTGGGACAAATCATCAATATTTATGCTTTACTGGATGTCACCATGTAAACAGGATGTAATGTTTACTTATTATAAAGCCCATGTTAAGGGCACTGTACAACATTTTTCAAACTGCAATTAGTTAAAGGCCAGGGAAGAGGCAAGTAGCGTATCAGCTTCTTACAGGCGCAAAACCAGATTATTGAATTCACACAGTGAAAAAATATCCCTGCAAGCATAAATCCTAGTTTAACCTGTTATTTTGGGCATAATGCAGAGATACCAGACATTTTTGTTATTTGGCACCAGCTCTTGTAAGGTTCAAAGGCAGTACAGAGCTTCACCATCTCCCGTGAGGCACCTGTTGCTACTGGAATACTTACATCCCTATGAACCTAAACTTTTGCCATAAGGCAAGGAATCCTGGCCGAATTATTTTGACAGAGGTTGAAACCTGGTAGCTCACTTCTAAAGCCTGAATGAAATTCCCACAACAGGAAGCTCTCTCCCTGCCTCACCTGCGGGGCCGAATTGGCAAACAGCCTTCAAGCACAACCCCTCGGTCAAGTGCTTGGGCAAAGGCAGCTGAAGACTGGCCGGGATATGCTCCCCAGCATGCCCCAGTGGCATAGCAATTGGGAAACTCCCCTGGAATGCAGCCATTCCCCACTGGCTTGCTCAGGCAGCTTCCTGATCAGAGGTTCCTGTGAAATCCACTCCCACTTCTCCTCCCACGCTATTAAGGAAGCCTCTGCACCTTGAGCCAGGCTGTGACTTCCTCCAGGCAAAGGGCATCCAGAATTATGCAGATGGATGTAGAGCAGAGGAACAAATAACCCGTCTCAAGGATTTCAGCCTTGGAGTAAGCGGCGGTGGAAACATCCCTATCATGACCTGACTGTTGAGACATCTCAGGAGGAAAAAGTCATTCCCATCCACATGTCATACTATTTGAGAGATGATTAGTAAAAAAACCCACTGAATACCGATTCCTTAAATTTCATGCTGCTGCTAATTTCTTCCTCTATTCCTCACTCATGCAAAGCAACCAAGAGTCAGTGGAGGACATCTGCTCATATCTCCTCTGCATGCTCATAGCACATTTCCAACCTGCAAGGTAAAGCCTTGAAGAGCTACCCTGTCTGTGATGAACCATGGCACTGGTGGTTGCTGTAAGGACCTACAAACTGCCAGCCACTGCTCTGGGCCATCCATCCTTTCATCATTTTCCCCTACCTGCCTGTAACCTGCTAGGGAAGACATAGAATTGGGCATTAGACAAACAACCCAGTTGAGGTGGGGGACAGGGCTAAAAAAGGGCACAGTGTTTGAAGAAAAAAACACAGAATAAGCCAAAGGGATTAGATGTTCAGGATTACTTCCCCCTTTCCTGGGCATGTCAATCCATCAGACTTATCTTTCCTCTCTTTCTTCTATCTAAAGCATATTTGCAGCTTCAACCCAACCTGTTCCTGAGAAGGGGCATGGTGGTAGGAGGTCCAGAACATAAGATGACGATGTTTCTCCATTCACATGCCAGTAAACAAATTCACAGACAAAATTTAGCATGCATTATATAATGAAGTTCAGTCAGAATTTGTATCTGATACGGATTTGGTACTGTTCTTACAACACTTGGAAGATTTTTTAGAATCTGTCAGCCAACAATTTTAAAGTTCTGGCGCTATTTAAAAAGCAAGCTTTCTAAAGTTTAAATATGGTTTTTATTAAAGTCAGTTTTCAGTAAGAACACCAAAGGAACTTATCACATTTAAGATCTGAATGCACCAGAGACTCACGTATGGACCATGTAGCGTTCATGTTTGGTAGAGTCCATGTATGCAGCTGGCAATGCTAAGCTGGTGACTTACAGCTAACTCAGTAAGGTTGAGACATATGCAGTAACTACCGAGCCTAACTCAATAAGGCTGAGACAAACTGCACTACAAACTTCTTTTTAAGTGCTACAATTCACTCTCAAACAAGTGAGCAGAAACATCCAGGGAATGTAAGGGTGGGATCCATCTCATCCAGCTTGACATATCTACATCAATGGAGTCTAGAGAGCGATTCATCTGACTAAAAGTAGATGCCTGCTTTGAAATGAGTTGACTCACTTTCTGGATAATATTGACTCTTTTGACTAGATCTCCATTGACTATGACTCCAGGCCTATCAGCTGCCTCTATCCAGTCTAAAACAGGAGAGAAATTCAATGAGTTTGACCAAAGGCTAGGGATATTCCAGGACACGCTCAAGTAAACTGGTAGCTAATATAGACTGTCTTCCAGTTCTCACTGTAGAGGAACTATTGATGATCCTACAGAGACATTGCCATAGCAGAAATTATACTGAGATAATATGCCCAAATCAGGCACTAATTAAAAATAGGAAAAAGAGACAGAAATGAATGATTCAGGTTTTTTAAATCTCCCATAGATTTAGAGCTTTTTTTTTTACAATGATGTTTTATACTGTGCATATACGTATCATATATATACCATTTATGAATATTCACCATGAACCAACAAAGCATTTTATGTAATCAAAGTCCTGGCACATTAGGAAGATTGTATGTTTGATAGTTTTCAGATTATATCATAGGCTTTAAACTGTAGCTTATAAAAATATGCAGATCTTGAAATTTCAAAGATATTTAAATAGAAATTATTTTCTTAACTAAGGGAAAAGAGACTCATTACTTACAACTTCTTTTGTAGAAGCATATTCTTGTGACCAGCATGCGAGTGAGGCTTTTATTAGATGCACTGAAAATGTTATAGTTTTTGGATCATAGAACCTCTTCTAGAACAAAATTGAACAGCCACATATCTTTTCTTACAGAGCATGATATAATTCAATCCAAGTGTTGGAAGCAGATAAATATTTTTTGCTTTCTGCATTTGGTAAATCTCATTTTCCCCTTCCCCATATTTCTAGGAAAATATAAGCCAGTGTCATACTACTGAGGAAAGGAGACAAGGGCTTATATTCTAACTATTTTGACACACAGAGAGAGGCATTATCAAACTAATGATGGAATGCTAGATTTAAGACAAAATACATGTAATACTTTCTAGTTAGCATAGGTTAAAAATATGCTGGATGTTTTTCCTTAAGATAAGGGTTGTGATTATCCATTCCTTTGTATTTGTCCTGTTACCTAGACCTGTGGAAGCTGCTGCCAAATCAGAGATCCCTATAAATTTTGCAAAATTGTGAATGATCACACGGGAAGAAGGAAAAGTCATATATTCCATTAAAATATGTATCACGTACATTAAAGTTTTAGTGTGACATAAGATAGGTTCATACTGTTTCTTACAAAATGTATAGAATTTGATCACAGTCATAAGGAGATCGATGACATTTTTTTCCAAGCACTGCTTAGAATGTGCATACTTTTTCACGGGAAGACTAATGTAAGTCAGCTTTTCATTTTATACAATTCTTGTAATGGACAGCCCCACATACAGCCCTGCACAACACTGTAAGTGCAGCAACTTCCCATTCTCATATAGTTTTGCTAATGCTGAAGTTAAACTGAGCATTTGGAAATGGGATTAACACCAGTTAGAAGACAACTATGATCCATCTCCAAAAAGGTGCCAATTGCAGTCATGTACACCAGCTATCTACAGACAAATATGCATTAACTATTAAGCCGGTAAGAAACCCACAAAGGAAAACAACAATTTACTGTCCTGAAAACAACAGGACCACTCCAAAACATCTGCCACTTTCTACTAACTCCAATCTCATCTTAGGACAATAGGGAGGAAAATGTCTCTCAAAGCAATGCTGATTAATCATCCTCTTAGGTCTTTCATGTCTTCAGTAGAGAAGCGTACACTCTTTGAAAATAGACCCATGCTTTTCGAAGTTCAGTATTAAGAGCCAGATTCAAAAAGACATTCAAGCAGATTTTAGGGTTCTACATTGAAAGTTGGTCCTCAAAATCGAAACTCAGCTGCCATCTTTCAGCATTGAAATGCGTAGGTGCCTCACCTTTGACACTCGAGCTCTCTGAGGGCAATAAGGGTTCTAGCAGATCTGCAGTGGCAAACTGCAGTGGCATCCACTATTCTCTGCCTTGCCTCTCTGATGGATGGGTTGGAAGCTATGCCTGGAGGCCAGCTAGTTGAACTTCTCATTCAAAGCAACTCCAACTAAAGCAGGTTGCTCAGTCAAGTTTTGAATATCTCCAAGGACTGAGATTCCACAAAATCTATTGAAAAACCATTCCGCCATTTGACCATCCTAACAGTGAAAATATTTTTCCTTACATGCATAATTTCCTGTGTTGCAACTTGTCTCCATTAGCCCTTCCCCCATCACCATACACCTCCAAGAAGAGTTTGTATCTCCTCTCTATATTCGCCCCACCACGCTCTCTTCATACGCTTGTATGTGCCACCCTGTGTGATCTCAGTGACACTCTGCTGCATTCACAACTGTATGTCAATGTCTTGTGCTGTGCTGGGCAGCCAAAAACAGTACTCCAAAGGCAGTTTTGCAAGTGCCAAACAGAGGGGAATAATTACTTCTCTGGACCTGCTCGTTACAACTTGCTAATATAATCCAGGAGGAGGTTGACCTTGTTTGCACCAGCTGCCAACTCATGCTCCATGTGTCCACCAGGACCTCAGGTCCCTTTCTGCAAAGCTGCTCTCTAGTCAGTTGACCTCCAGCATGTGCAAGTGCAGGGGGTTATTCCATGCCCAATACAAGGCTTCTCGCTGGCTTTTGCTGAGTTTGGTGAGGCTCCTGGCAGCCCAATCCTCCAGCCTGTCCTGGTCCCTCTTAATAACAGCCTTGGCCTCCAGCATATCAGCTGCTCCCCTGCAGGCTGGTATCATCCATAAATTTGCTGATAGTGCACTCTCTCCCCTAGTCCAGATCATTAACAGTGAAGACACCAAACCGCACTGGCCCCAGAATCTGTCCCTGAGGGGCATTGCCACCAGCAACCAGCTGTCAGATGGACTTTGTACTGCCAATCACAACCTGTTTAGCTTGGTAGTTCAGTCAGTTTTCCATCCACTTTATCATCTGCTTATCCTGTCCATATCTCGCTATTTTGACTGGTAGGATACAATCAAAGACCTTGGGAAAAGCTTTACTAATGTCAAGGTAAACAATATTCACTACTCTTCCCTTGTCCACAGAACCAGTTATCTTACCATGATCAACCAGTCAGGCTGATAAGGGACAATTTGCCCTTGGTAAATTCATGCTGCCTGTTTCTAATCACCTTCTTGCACTTCATGAGCTCAAAAATGGTTTCCAGGAGAAAGTAATGTTCCAGGAGACTGAGGATAAACTGCTTAGCCTGTAGCTCCCTGGATCCTCTTTCTCAACCTTCTTGAAGGTGGGTATGACATTTACCTTTTCCTTCTGTCCCCAGTCAACACAACCTGTTGAAGTCGATGGGCAGCAGACTCACAGTGACATGGGCTAGCTTCCTCAGCACCCTTGGATGCATCCCATCTGTTTCCATGAACTTGCGGTATGTCCAATTGGCTTAAGTGCTCAGTCTTCACTGTGGCTACAGCTTCACTCCCTCAGACTCCGCTATTAGCCTCAGGCCTGAGGGAAAATCTTACCAATAAAAAAAAAAGTGCAAAATGAAACAATAAAAGGCAAAAAAGGCATCGAACACCTCATCTTTTTCCATGCCTTCTGTTAGTACGTCCCCCTACCACATAGAGTACTTGGCCCACATTTTCCACATGCTGCCTTTTTGTTGCCAATATACTTACTAAAGCCCTTTTTGTTGCTCTGCACACCCCTTGCTGTTTCAACACCAGCTGAGCTTTGGCTTTCCTAATTCCCTCCCTGCAGACTTGGGCAATGTCTCTATATTCCACCCAGGTAGCCCTGGACCTGTTTCTACCTTCTGCATACTTCTCTTTCATATTTGAGGTCAGTCAAGAGTGTCCTGCTCATCCATACTGGCCTTTTACCACATTTGCTCATCTTTCTGTGATTTGGAATGGACCAATTCTGTGCTTTCAGGAGGCTGTTCTTGAAGATCAACTAGCTGTCCCAGGGGCAGCTAATTGTCTCCCATGTGATCCTGCCCAGCAGATCCCCCAACAAACAGAAATTTGCGCTCCAGAAGTCAAGGCTGGCAATTTTACTATTTGGTTTGCTCATTTATCTCAGCATTTTTAACTATACAATCTCAGGGTTGCAGCCAAAGCTGCCCTCAACCTCCACACCCCCGGCCCGTTTCTTCACAAGTAACAGGTCCAGCAGAGCACCTGCCTCCCCTAGCTGACTCACTGATCACCTGTGTCAAGAAATTGTCATCGGATTTTTTGCACTTAATCCATGCTTCAAGTGCTGATACACGTCTGGAACCTGGTGTTCCCCAGAATAAGGAGTTGCGCTTTTACTGTCTTGACAGCAGAAATCTCACTTGACCTTCAAGATCTGAATATCCTTATCACCTGCCACAGGGAATCTCGGGAAGAAGGCTCCTTTAACACAGCTGTAGCGCTGATGAATACTGTGACCCTGATGCAAAGGGCTCACAAGGCTCATAACATATCCTGAGGAGGGATGTGATACAAGTGTGAGGAGGTTAGAAACGTTGTGGTGCCAAGGCCTGTTGTGACAGGTGCTACCTTCATCACCCCTAAGGAGGCTAGGAGTGGACAAGGAGACTTAGGGGGCATTCTCAGGTTTTTGGTGCTAGCTATGGAGGTGAGCAGAGCAGTCCTATCCATGTTGAGTCCTATCCACTCACCAGTGTTCAAGGAACACATAGTACTCCTAGACTCACCAGTGGCAAAGGTGAGAAAGGTAGTATGCTTGCAGTTACTTCATGTAGGGTCTTAGCAGGTGAAACAGTGCTGGAGATGACTCCCCGTTGCCATAGTTTACTTGCCAATGAGCTTCCTTGCTAATCTCATGTGCCCAAGAAGTCTTGATATAGTAAGGGTTAGAGCTGCTTCCTTGAGGGAGGACTTCTTAGGAGAATGGCCTCATATTGATTCAGTAATGAATGCTTTTGCCAGTTCACAGCTCCTGCCTATTTAATGTGGCCGCAGACTTCTGAATTTAATGATGTCTTCATAACCTTCTGAATCTGTAATTCTGCCGTTCGAGCTCCTGATCTCTTCTTGTTCTAAAATAATGATGGATTGAACATTTGTCAGAAGTACATCACCTTCTAAGGCAGTTATGGCTCCTGGTTTGCACAGGAGATGATAGGATCCAGCCTTTATAAGCCAGACTGAGTGAAAAGCAGTCTTTGGAGAAGACTTGTAGAGGCACATACACATCTTGAGCGCCTAATAAACAGAAAATAACTCACTACCTGTCTGAAATTCACTGTAGCAGGCTGCTCCACCTCAGCACTGTGCCCAAGAGAAACTTGTGTGGGGCGCTCCCTGCCTCATATCCTACACGAAAGGGGAAAAAGTCTCTGAGCTTAAGTATCAGGGCCTGCATACGTCCTACAAGGTGAATACAGATGTGATCTATCACTTAAAATAGAACCTGGCTTTTCTTCAGTGAAGGCTGCAACTTCCCACCTGATGTATTTGAAGTATGAGGATGACAACTCTTCCTCCTGAAGAGGATTCCTCATCTTATCTTAAATGAAAGGACATAAACACCAACCAGTATAGCATTCTAGGCTATAAATCCCAAGGAAAACAGGCACCTGCAGACAGCAGTACCTCTGCTTGAAAAAGCTCCAAGGCCCTCTTTTGCACAAGATTTTTTCACTAGACTAAGCAGTCCCACTCACTCCTGAGTTTTGCAGTTCCTATTCCAGGGCAATTATTCTATTCCTCTGTACAAAGTAGGTTAGACATCCAACTTAAAATTGCAGATTTTCCTGCTCATGGACTACTAGACAGCTTTTTCAAGCACCACAGCCAAGCTTCAGGAATATTTGGGGCAGGACAGTATGTTTAAAGTTCTTCACCTACACGCTGGATACTATGCAGCCCTGATGATATTTTTTTCATCAGGGCTCTGATTCTCCTTTTCCTTCAGACTAGAAATCCCATTCCTTTGGAAGATGGGTTGCTTTTCAAGTGCAGAATGCTCTCTTTGTTCTCTTCATCAACAAATATCACACCGTGAATGTTAAAGGATATCAAATTTGGGCTTTGTAGCAAGAAGCAGGAATACAGGCTCTGTATGGCCCTCTGCCACTGGAAAACACAGCCAGGTTCGTGAAATGGGCCATTGAAAAATTCTGATTTTTCTCTTAGATCATGCCAACCACTTTAAGTTTAGGTGCTATAATTTCCTTCAAATTTAATTTTATGGTTAACCTCAGCTGTAAATATATATATTTTTTTTTTTTTACTGTGGTAGCACTTAAGATTCCCCAATCAGCGTGTCACATTTTACTGGGAATCACAGGTCCCACAGATATCAAAGGGAGTCTCTACCAGGAAGTGTTTGCATTCTTAAGTTGTGCTCCTTCAGTTATCTGCGTGCACAACTTTATACATGAATAATCCCATAACGTTATTGAAGATTTCACAAACACAAAGTTCAGGCATGTTTTCAGATAACAGGTAAATTCACTTGAAACAGGAAAATACAATATGTGTGAAAACAGAGTTTAATCAGTTAAAGAATCATGTTTAATATAACAATGTCTCCATTTTAATAATTAGCTGTTTCTGATTTTTTTCTAGCATTATAAACAGATAAAACTTCAAGAAGGTATCTGGAGAAAAGATAAGTGAATTAAAAGGATTTTTAGCATTTTAAGTGAAATGAAAAACTTCTAATGGATGTTAACTGCACGTGAGGCATCCAAGCCTACAGTTAAGAGAAAAATGCGATGCTGCCCTCCCAGTTCAGTCACAGCAAGCATCTGGCACAGCAAGCATCAGGAGCACCTGGCTCCTTTGATTTCACATGAAACGCTGACCCAGGACCTTGTTTAGAAGCAAACTGCAGCTAAGTGAAAGAGAAATTCCAAGTGCTTTATAACTCCAAGTGCTTTATATAGTGTTTCTCAGTTGCGTGAGAAGTACAACACGTGGGCTGGAAAAGTATGGACTTTGTAGCTAAAATCTGAAATTTTTACTTTTAAAAAGAGGGATAAGTAAGTTATCTTGTTTCTTCATCTCCATTCCTGACTTTCCATATCCCCTGCTCTAGCTCACATAATAAATACAGACTACTTTTTATAATGTCTTATTGTGAGAAAAAAGGTTTTACACTGAAGAACATGAGTTTACTTAACTTTGAGTACTCTGAGCCTGTCCCAAGGTCTACACTGCATGACATTTCTTTTTACTTCATATGCAGAGGCATTTGACTCGTCCTTCTGAAGCCTCCCAAGGCTTTCAAGCAATTCAAGGGTCATAACTGTACTGCGACTGTAAGACATGATGAGCCCTTGTGTTATCCTACAGAAGCCAAGTCCCCCGTTGTTGAAGTAAGACAGAGAAGGTGGTGAGACTGATGTTGCTCCATTATTCTGGGCTCCAGCCCAACCCTTTTCCATCACTGGTGTGGTGGAACTTTCACTGCGAGCTGTTAAAAGAGCTACCTCCCCTTGTTTTTCTAAAGCACAGCATTAGTTTGACATGATTGACATTGGAAAGGGGAGGTTTTCTAACTGAAAATCAACAGTTAAAAGTCTGTACTTATTTTTCAGTTGCTTAACTTTACTGATTATAGCATAAAATTATAATTTGGGATTAATTGCAATTTCATTCTTCCCTCCATACTTATGGGGGAGTCACAAATCTCCAGGCTGATGTCCTGTAGCTCCAGTCCCAAAGTGTTGCAGAGAGGAGGTAGAGGAAGTGGAAGCTGAAAAGAAGGCTAAAATGGCCAAGACTTACCAGAAATTAAAACCAACGGGTCTACAGGAGGGCAGCAGTTTGGAAAGTCAAGAGGAGACCACACAGTACTTCAGCACTTCACCATTCAGTTTTAATGTTGACTGAAAATATTAATCTTACCAAAATGAAGCCTGTGGTATGTGTCCTTTGTCTCTCTCATCTGTATGAAGATATGCAGGAGGCACAGCCGTTCCAGCAATATCCCATATGTGCACTCCATCAGGTATGGAATTTATTTCATACATGTGTTTATCTTAAAATTTACACTCAGAAAAATAGTGGTGGGGGGGGGGAAGTATATATGTATCAAAAATTTAAACATAGATGTGCCATGGTTCAAAAGGCTCTATCGTAGATTCTTCATGAGCAAAGGTGAGAAACTTATTTCCAAATCTCAATCTTGAAAATATCCAGCAAACATGGCTCTTTATGGATATTTTAGGCTCAACTTCCCTCCATACCCAAGGCCCGCAAATTCCAAATTTTAGGTCTTTGGATAGAGTGCAAAGTTCTATGGCACACAGGCTGGAAGTAGGCAACAGAATATATATAATAGAGTGGTTGTCAGCCAAAATGCTTTTTCTAATTTATGTACTGTCTATGTCCATCCCACACAGACGTGCTGCATGTACAATGAAAGTTAGTTTTCTATTTCTGTTTTCTTGTAAATACCACAAGATGACAGTTGTACCCCACCTGCCCTGAAAAAGAAATAAGGAGCACAGTTAACTATTCAGCCAGGTGCACCCCTCTCAGAATGCCTGTGACACCCGGGCCAAGCAAACTAGAGGAAATATTTATCAGAAGATCCACCAGCTCTCTTCATCATCCTTTTAAACAGCAACAAGGAACTGTTAGCAGCACCTAACTGCCTTGATTTCAGGTTTCTTCAACTCCCTGATCAGCGTGGGACAACAAGAAGGACAATGAGGGACCCCTGAGGGATGTGCTTTAGGCAATCCTGCTCTAGCAGGGGAGTTGGACTAGATATCTCCGGAGGTCCCTTCCAACTCTGAAGATTCCGTGATTCCGTGTAATGCTTTGTCCTGCTGTTGGTACCTGAATGGTGCGGATGCTGGAGTCTTTGAAGGTGGACTAGAGGAGGAGGGAGCCCTGCCTTTCCCTGATGCTTATTTCCACCTTCTCTTGCACCGACACCGCCCTTCACACAGTGAATCTTGTTAGGTAACGTGTCCCTTTAAAAGGTAAGTTTTTTGTCCTGTTAAGTTTTCATCTGAATTAATCTTCATCTAGGTTGCAGTACAGCTGTGTGAAGGCTAATGCCAAGAGGAAGGAAGAAGAGGATGAAGGTGGATGGTATGCTTCTGTTTGGAAGCAGGACCAGTTTAAGCTATATTAAACTAACTGCGGAACAACCTGGTGTTACCTAATCACTAGCAGTGGATCCAGAACTTGCCATTGGTTTGAGTATTTAGTGCATAACTGTTAAAAGCTACTCTGATGCAGGATGAAGCTACTACTGCCGTTCAGAAAGTAGCTAGTCAGACTGGTACTAATTACTGAGCTGCTAGCTTGGCAAGTCAACTACTGGATTAGGTTAGTGATATCATTATTTAAATTATTTACCTGCAGGTTTTCAGCCTCAGGGATTTGCACAAAATCTCAGTTGTTCCTAGAACAAAACACCACCACAAGACCCACACTGGTCAAAAGTAAGATATGGATCCTGTGCATGCACATGTTCATGACTCAGAGGTGACCCCATAAGACTGCTGCCTCCTAAGTTATATTATGTTCCATGTTTTGAGGAGATCTGAGCTTTTACATCAAAACTTGTCCAATGAAAGAGCTAGGAGTTGTCCGATAGATTTTTCTTCCCCACCTTAAAGGTTTAAGGGGCTTTTAAAGTGCATGGACTATTTTGTCCCCAATTAATTTTACGTATTGGGGTAATCAGAGTCTTAAGTTAATACATAATCTGGCACACAATTCACGAGCTACTTCCTGTAGTAGCTACTTTGTGGTAATGACATGTCATTTCTGTAGATTGTGCAAATTGCTGGCTCTGTTTTTATACTTCAATAAAATCTGTTTGCATAGCTCATACTTCTCCTTTCATTACAATTAGGCAGGCAGAATTTCAAACAACAAAACTTTACTGTTCGTGTCTGCACGTTAAATAACCACTGCAAAGTATAAAGTGTTTTTAAAACAATATAACAATGTGCAAACCGCCGCGAAGTTGTACTGAAATTGCAGTGTACTTGGAGAAGTGACTAATGTGCAAACGAAGCACACACAGATCAGCTGCTTGCAATGCTCCCGTCTCCTCTCCACACACCCTTATTTCTTGTGTAAGTGGTGCATCATGCAATATGAGGGAGAGCTAAATTCTGGGATCAAACACTATAAATGTATATACATCTCAACTGTCATTTGTATCTCATATTCAGACAGAGGACTGTATTTTCATACAAACCATCTACTTTCTCTTACATCCACAAAAACACTGAAATGTCATTGTTTAGAGATCAAGATACATATAAAGTATATTAAAAGACCAAACCCTTACTAAAAATTAATTGGCAACACTGCTGCAGAATATTTCTTTGCAAGTATCTTTACTTACTGTCTTTGAGTAGTGAATCGGCAGCAGCTTTGTCCGCTTGATTTTGACATGAACGAAGCATGATAAAGTGAACTATTTATCAGTACTTAAGTCCTGCTACTTTTATCATCCATAAGACATTTCACAGAATACCAGGACTCTGGTTTTGAGAGATGATCCAACATTTTCTGGGGACCACCACTCAACTGCTGGGACTTACATGGCGACGCAAACCCTTTTTAGGTATTTGAGTGTGGGTCCTGGAAGAAGTTACAGGAGCTGTGACTCAAAGAGCTCCTGTTCTCTTACTGATAGGTGGAGGGCACCAGCAGAAAGAACGTCGCGTTCAGCCAGGCTGGTACCATGCTGCATTTGATAGTTTACGCTCAAAATGTGCCACCCTAGATAGCTGGCCTGCAGTGCTCCCTCCTCCCACCACACCCAGGCACGTACCCATTTACTAATTCCTTTCCAAATGTTACATTTCCCATAACTTCATTTGCATTTACAAAGCTGTGGGTTTTAATATTTCCTGCTGCCTCCTATTTGAGATCAGCAAGTTTACTAAAGCCATAACAAATTAACCCAAAATACGTTTGGTGATGGGTGGCTTTGCTTTTACCAATTTTTAAATTTCTTCCTAAGCTCCAGTGGGCAGTACTCTGCTGTAGCACTGGACAAAGGGGAAACTTAAGAGAAACTCCTTCATTAGGCAGAACAACTCCAGCATTGGAACAGGCTGCCCAGGGAAGCAGTTGAGGCACCATTCCTGGAGGTATTTAGAAGGCAGGCTGACATAGCGCTTAGAAATATGGTTTAGTAATGGTTTTTGTCAGAGTTACGTTGATGGTTGGACTAGATGATCTGAAAGGTCCCTTCCAACCTAGGCAATTCCATGATTCTAATTCTGTAACTCATTTTCGAGACGCCTGGAGAGCTGTGGTCTTGACGTGTACACAAGAGCTTTTTAGAAGGCCAGTGACTGCACAGTGTATCATTTGTGGTGGAGTTTTGTCACCTACCAAAGCAGGGGAAGATCTGCTGGAGTACCTAAAAGGCCATCTAAAATCCTCCCAGTTTTTCCTTCAAAAATTTGCAAACATCATATTCCCTCACTTCCCCTGAAAAGACGGTGAAGAATCCTGAAGCTGCTTCGATGATTTGTTTGAAAACTGCCTGCTTCTCTCCAGCTGGCACTGAACCACTTGCAGGCACACAGAAGAATTCAGCTTCGCTGACTTCTATGCCCAGGAACTGGAACTTGCCACTGAAAGCAGAAAGAACAAACAAAAACCAAGTTTTCCTTTCTGCTTCTTCTCTGGGACCAGAAGAGCACCAAAAAGCAGACTTTTGGTGACTCTATAACTAATGTTCAGTATAATATCCAAATACCTAGTGGAATATTTAATGAAGAATATTTTTTATAGAACAATAATATTAAACCATCAAACTCTCAATTTACATTAACTGTGCTTATGAAGATCATCTAAAAGGAACTGCAAAGCCTTCCCTCTCTCTCAATCATAGGGTTTTTTTGTTTTGTTTTGGAGTTTTTTTGTGGTTTCCCCGCCCCCCTCAAACAAGAGGCATGTGACCACAGAGTAGCCCTCTGCGTTCTGATTACATTGCTAGAAGACATGTCCCAAACGTTTTGTGAGGATGGGATGGGGACAGGATAAGGACAAATAAAGCAAACAGCTGTGTAAAGCTTTTCTATCATTCTCACACCTAACTGAAGCCGGTAGTACCACAGCGAGGACAAAAAAGCTCTTAGCATTATGCTCACGAGCCATTCATCAGGCAGTCCTTTCCTAAAAATAAAACAAATAAACAAGAACAATAAAAAAGAAATAGCAGGCAGTACTTACTAGGCTAAGCCTTTGTTAGCAATGAAGCCACCAGAAGCCCTTGAGCAGAGATTAGCAAACTAAGTAATCCTTTGGGAATTCTCCCAGGACATCCAGTCAGTTGATGAAGCTGTTCCAATCTTGGACTGAGATGCTGTGACAACAGTTAGGGCTGAATGCGGTGACGCCAGCTCTGCCTGGCAAAGGGATACAGTTCAGATACCACCGACGGCTCAGTTAATGTACCTAACACGGCAATTGCTTCAGCTACTCAGAGCCATGAGCCCATTTGAGGAGGCCAGCACCAAAATCACCACTTTAAGGAATATTGTCATTACTTGGATTGTAAGTACAGGACTTGCTACCCTCCTTTCATACACTGTATCAGGCGGTGTTATTCTGAGTAATTAGCATTATGTTGGAATGAGCTGAGCGTAGCACCAGATAGCCGACTTCCTGTATTTGAGTCCAGTGTACAGGTATTTTGTAATCACATTGTATATAGCGATCATAAATGCAAACAGAGACAAACAGCTACTAGGATATGTTTTCAGGATTGAATTTCAATAGGACTTCCGGTTCCAAAACAGCTTGTGAGAAGAAACACCTGAAGATACACTGTTTTTTTCAGAACTTAAAACTACTTGGGACGAAGTTTTCCAGGCCAGGTGTCTGCCTCAAGCTGGTATTTTCGAAAGAAATTTTCAACAAGAATCTAAGTATGAAACTAGGGGAGAAAAAAACCTCCCATTTTCACTCCAGTACAGAAAAAAGCCCTCTCAATGTACTTGAAAAGGCCTTTACTTTGAAGAGAGAATTTGAAACTTAGTGGGCGAGTAGACTTTGAATCAGGGATATGCCTCTTGGGCAGTTTTCCTATTGAACATCACGATAAAGCAATAAGCTTTTGAATCTCAAGCTGTGCAGGCACAGCAATAACTAACTAACTAAACAAACATTTAGAGCTAGAAGCTGGGTTTTCTGAAAATTCTGTGGCATCAGCAATGCTGCAGGTGGGTCCTAGCAGCGTTACTCCTACCTGAGGCAGCAGTGGGGACTGCAGCTGATGCTGGGGCTCCACCGTGCTCCGTGCTCCCTCTTCTGGCACCCAAACCAGCGCCAAGGATGGGAGGGGAGGGATGGGTGATGTTGGGCGGCTACAGCAAACGCATCCTCTTGGGTATATCCCATTTCTATTTCTGTCTTTATCCGGGATTTACGCAGAACAGTGAGTTTCTTGCATCACACCAGTGGCCCCTAACGAAGTATTTCTCATTTTCTGACTTCCAAGTCCAAGCCTCTGGAAACTACATGCAGAAATACCAGGCAGTATCTACTATATGCATACAGCCTTCTTGACTGCAGCTTCTGGGTGCTGTAAACATTTCAAAGAACAGAGCATCACCACAATCTTGCACTAGAAAAGCCCTAATAATGCAGACAGGGCCACAGCACGTATGCACAAGTTCATGAAAAAGCCGATGGCTGAATTCAACGCGGCTCTAAAGTTATGGCTAGCACTCCTATTGCTAAACTACCTCTACTCTCAAATAACCTCTAAATTATATCCATTGAAACTGTGCTTTGATTAAATGAAAATCACCTCGTATTAGCAGCCATTCTTGTATTGAATTCCTCCGTGCCTTAGCTTTCTCAGCATTGTAGTGATGATAATGCTACTAGCTCAGAATTTTGGGAACACGTTAGTATGAGCATTCAGATACTCTCCTAACAACTGCTCCAGAAAAGCCTGTAAGAAAATGCAAAAAAAATCTGTATTCAGATAAACATGTAAACAACATGCACATAAAGAAGCATAACCTCTTTTTTTTTTTTAATTCAGTGAGCAGGATCCATCTCAAACTGAAGGATCATGCATTAAAAAAAGTGATCATGTAATTAAAGATTATCATAATACACACGCATGATGTCACACAGATGGAAACCAAAAAACTATCAGACTTATACTTCAAGTCAAGAACACTTTGGCAGCTGAAAAAAAAATAATCCAAATGTCTACATATTTTCTTCTATAAATAAGTAAATTGATCCTGATATGAACTTGGCTGCAACTAGTTACCCAAACTTTAAAAAAAAAGATCATTAAAAAACATCTTTGAAAGCTTAATTAGCATATTTTGGCACAAGGAGAGGATTCCTTAGCACAATACTTAAAACAACATGGGGAAACTCACATTATCAAATCTGTACTAGAATTTCTGTATAGTACTGCAAACATGACACAAACACCTGGATTAAGGACACACAACTCCATTTTCATAAGTGCTAAGCACAACAAATTCCAAAGGAATGCCATGGGGGCTCTGCAATAGCTTAGCAACCTCTCGAAGGAAAAACTACGACATTATTTCATTTTCCTAAAGCAAAGTGAAGAAAGAGACCAGGCTTATTAAAATAGAGGTAACAACAGATCAAACACAATATTCTAAGGTTTTCATTCACAGACAGGCTTGCCTTACTTTTATTGTCTTTTAAATCTAGATAAACTTGTAGCATTAAAAAAAACTAAATCTATTTTGACTTTGTAAACTAACGCTGGAGTAACTTGATGAAGGATGAAATGGCACAGGAAGAAGTTTCATTCTGCGAGACGGCACTGTAAACTGAGGGCACTGCTATTCACGCTGGGGAACTCACTACAAGCCGTCCCCTGCGCAGCACGTGACTTAAGGCACTGGAAGTTTGTGTTCAAGAAACTGAAATACAATACCTACAACGATAAAGAAAGCCTGAAGATTACAAATCAAGTGTGAATAGCTGCAGTACTGAATATTCCTGAATCAGCAAAAGATGGAAACAGACTGTACAGTAACTGCACCTAAGGAGATTTATCTCTCAAGTAGAAGTCGCCCGTGACACTGCTGAAAGCCCCTTAGAGAGGGGGTTGCCCTGCCCCAAACTATCACTTTTTCCCCTCACTTCCTTTCTTGGGCCCACATTTTCTTTCATCTCCCTTTTTCCTTCCTTTCTCCAGCTTCTGCACAGTTCTCCAACACACGCAAGGGAGTCTTGTAGAGGGAAGAGACCTTTCCCCAGCCTGCGGTTTCCCCGCCAAGCTTGATAAGGACAAGGCTAAGCAGACTAGTTTGCATAATGCCTTTTTAAGAGTGCTACCCCAAATATCCACAGACTCTACTTTTGCCTCTTTGGGAAGGGGTTAGGGGACTATGCCCACTATCCTCTAAACAGCATTAAGGACATCTCAGCTCGGAACCAGACACTGCCCCAGCTCTGTGCGTCAGTCACTCTTCAACACAGGGATCCTGGCAGACCTGGAAGCCCTGAGATCAAGAGTTGATGGAAGACGTAGGAGCACACACACATTCTATTGCTTCTACTTTTTCCTAAACAACTTCGGTTATCCTGTTTGCAACACGATTCTGTGTGAGGCAGATCTTACATTAAGGTTCGAAATTCAGAATAGTAGCAGCTCAGCCTAATAAACATTTTTATAGTATCTGAACAGATTCCCCCAAGAGCTTCAAATGCTGTCATGTTACTGCAAGCAACAGGAACTGATACTTGACTACATTTCATAGCCCTTTATATGTAAACAACCTCAAAAACTGTTTCTCACTGGATTTTTCAGTTATGTAAGATGCTACTGTAGTTAAACAGTTTAAGTCCAATGTTTGAAGTGCTATTTTCAAGTTAGGTGTCCCATCAGTACTTGACCAATGCAGTAAGTTAGAGATTTCTTTTTTTTTTCCTTTCAGTTAATCTGAAAATAGAGATACTTCCTTTTATCTGGGCAACACAACAGCATTCAACGCAATGCTGCTCATCTATCAGCAGTCCATAAGACCAAATCTGTATTAAGTAGACCACCACCAGATAGACCGAGAATCATAATTAAACAACAAAAAAGTCTTCTTCCAAAGTGCATCTGCGAGTATTCGTGCATTCTCACTGCTTTTAAGCATTTGATTTGCTTGGGCAATTTCAACAGATTAATTAGCTTAAATGTTATTTAATCAGTATTTCTTTCATTTACTACTTAAGTTTTCAGAAAAGTTTTTGTAGCGTATATTGAAATGCATAAACTGTCACATGTATTGTCTGTCCACACATTCACAGTTGCACTAACTACTTCCCTTTTCATTTATGCCTATATAAAAGTTAACTAAGGCAACCGCTTACTCAGAGAAATTTCTACATATTTTTAGCTACTGTTGACTGCCATTTGAATCGGTAAAAATATAAAGATGAGACACTGCTACGTGACGAGCAAATATTGCCGGCAGATCTGCAATCCTGAGAACACTCCTACTAATAGCATTTTGCCACTTAAGACTTCTAACAAACATTATGAAGTTGGGAGGTTTGGTTTTGCTTTAAGTTAACTCGAGCTTCCCCACTCGTGTGTGATACCATCATTCTTATACTCTACAAAAACCCTTAAAGTTTGAGACAAATTTAACCTGATCGTTTCCGTATTTCTGAGCACGGCTCCTTTTTAACATTCAGAAGAACTCTCTCAGTTTTGCATCTCAATCAAACTTTCACACATCCACCCAGAAACATGAATCACACTCGTGCTATTTCAGGGAACACGTACAGCTATAGTGGCAGGGGAAGTGTGCCATCCACCAGATCACACAAACCACAGAGGTCATCACAAAGTAGTGCTTCAAACAGGTAATTTACTAAGTGCAAATAGGTTTTATTCTTTTCTAAAAAACTTGCACTGGTTTGCTGTCAGGACACTCCTGACTTCAGTGCTGCAGACCAATGCTTGCTAGAACCTCAAAACATTTTCTGCCATTAAGGCCCTCATCTGCATTACAGGTACGGTAACTTGGGAAATGCAGTAAATATTTTTTGCCTGTAAGAAAAGGATATGAATTTGATAATCTTTGTAAACTTACTGTTGAAGTATTGCCAACCCCAAGTGTTCAGAACACGTTAAGTCAGAACCTACAAAGGACTTGGGATTTCAAAAGCACTGCAGTTTTGAAATCAAGTGGGAGTGCACTTACGTATTTATTTTTACTTCTCCTTCAGTTGCATTTAGGGTTTTCCTGCTTCATGTTTCATACTTCATTGCACAACTGAAAAACCCTCAACTTTGAAGTGTTTTGAATTTAGACAATCATAAAATTCGTTGATTCCAAGAGGTGGACCTTTGTGAAGAACAGCAAGTATCAGAAAATTACAGTAATTAGAGATAACATTTTACAAGGTGTTTAATCAATTTACTTGAGTATTTACAACAGTGTTTACGTAGCCCATTTTTCCTTCTGTTTTATTTCCTGAGTAGTAATACCATAAAAATAAGTTGAAATGAGGAAGGTGCGCAAGACATTAGGAGATTTAGGAGGGAAGTGTCATAAGTCATTTAAATAAATAACTTAAGATTACTAAAAAATTGTTTTTTAGAGACTATCTAAACCAAACCTGCCGGAGTAGTTAAGTTCCACCAACTGTAGTGGAAATTCTGTACAAGTATGCGGAAGTAGCCTGTAATATTGTACATCTGCTTTCCTACCTTTGCTGTACTGTTTAGCATTTAATTTCATGCATAATACCTTTAATTTATGATTTAATACTGTACCATTGAAGACTAGCCACTTACGGTCTATATGAAGTAGCAGCATCTTTAAAAACCGTTAGCACACTAAAATGTAATAAAGAATTTTAAAATATTACTCAGTAAGAAGGGGCAGGACTAATACCTTGCTGAGTAAATGCCCCTTGTTGAAATGTTCATTTGTCACAGCAAGCTGTGCAAACAGAGAATCTTTAGCCTAACATATGCAGTTAACTCCAACACTTCAAAATTTTTTATTAAGAACGGTTGAGATGTCAGTCACTAAAATTTACCACTGGCTTTCTGACCCTTTCTCCTCTACCAGATGCTCATCCTGTAATTCCTGTGTTTATTTTCAGATTGCACCTAGATTATACTCTACTGTCTGCAATCTCAAAAGAGTGAATTTACTCTCTTCTCTAGCCCTTCTAATAGGCTGCATTTTCTAAAAACACATACGTATACACGCAGGCACATACACACAAACAAATAAAAGACACTAACTTCAGTTTCTAAGGATTTAGTTTACTGTTTAATGTAAGTAGCATTCAGCTAGTGATACTAGTTGCTCTAATCAAAACGTAATGCTGCCACAATTCAAGAGCAGCGCAAGCAGAAATGAAAATGGAAATAAGCAAGAATATTTCACCCACCAGAAAGCAAATGCAGAGTTAGTGGCACACTGACAAGAGCAACTGTGGCCTGCTCTCTGAATAGCAGCAGTTCAGCAGACAGGTAATAAGCACGAGATTTAGTATTAAAGATTCAAGAATAAAAAAGTTGTGAAACTGCACCACAGGATGCAGCTATTAGAACGGAAGATTCACTTAGCACAGTTATACTTAAAAAAAAAAAGCAACCAATACACACACACATAAAAAAAAAAAAAAAAGGCACACAACCACTACTGAATAGTGACAATTCAGTTAGTGGATCTGCACTGTCTGTCTGCAAGAAGGCTCATTCAATATATAACATTTACACACTAAAATTCATTGTATAGGATAACTTTTGTAAGTGGTTTATAATAGTACAGGTTTTATTTCACAATTTAAAGAAATTCAAATTGCATTGACAGGTACTATACAGAGATCAATAAAAGGATTATTTTTTCCTAAATAGATTTTTCCCCTACATTTAATCTTTGGTTCTTTAATATGGAACAAGAGATACTTCATAATTCTTAAATATCAACGTAATTTTGGTACATTTAAAAATTATCACTTCCACCAGAAAAAGGTCAGCACCTTTATTTAATCCCATTAAAAAGCATGCATGTTAAGGCAGATAAATCAGAGGAAAAAAAAGTCTTCATTCGCAAGCCCTTTCTCTACCTCAGAAAAAGAGGGGAGCCCCCGTCAATATAAAACCAACAAAACCGGTGGTGTAATGTTAATATCAGCTTCACAACCTTATCAGAGGCGATCTCCAACGATTTCACCTATAAGCTGAAGAACCAAGCTATGAGAACCAAGACATCGTTAATGTAAAACGGTAATTATTACCAAGCTGGCATCACAAGATCAGAGTCCAATACAGACATTTTGTACCTTGGTGCTGGATAGTGTTACTTGAAGCCTCAGCCTAATAGCCGGTTTATTCATAAGGCACGCACTAAAATGAAACAAACAGTAATTAAGTGCTGACAGTGACCTAGTTAGCTACATAAGGAGCTAGATCGTCCTGTCATTCATTACAGGTTCTCCGGAATCCCTCAGGAATCCCTCAGGAACGGCCCCGTCCGCCCGGGCTGCGCGGGAGGGCGGGAGCGGGCAGCAGCTCCCCTCGCCCGGTCAGCCCCGGCCTCCGGCGCCCGCCGCGGCCCGCCCCGGCTCGGCCCGGCGCCGCCGCCCGCTCCCCCGGCGCCCTCGGATCTCAGCGAGCCGGGCCCCGGTGAGCGGCGGGGCCGGGGCGGGCAGTGCCAAGGCCGCCCGCCTTCGCCTCTGCCTTCCCCTCCCCCGCGCCGCAGCTCCGGCAGCTCCGCGCTGGGATAAGGCAGCCTCTGACTCGCTCGCTGCTCGCGTCCCCCTTCACCTCCCTCCTCTCCCTCCCCCAACGCGCACACTTGATAGAAAGTCTCCTCTCGGCGGCGGGAGGGCGGTGAAATCCTTTCGCTCTCCTCCCTCTCCGCAACGCGAACGAAGCCGCCGCCTTCTGTTCCTCAGCCTTGGCCAAGTCGGCGTTTTGTTGACAAGGCTCTGCCGGGCACAAAATGGGGCTGCCGCTTTCCATGGGCGCCGCCATTTTGTGAGGAGCCGCTGCGCTAAAGCTGCCGAGCCGCAGCCCTCGAGTCAGCGGCGGCAGCGGCGGCGGTCCCGGCGCGGCGCGGCGGAGCAGAGGCCGGGGTCTGTGTAATGGTTGAATAAAGTGACCCCCCTCTAGGGAATCCCCAGCTGACAGTTACGTAAGGGACCGTGCGCAATTGCTGTGCCGGAGCATGGAAGCCCACCGAAGCCCCGCTACGCAATTTGCTTAGCTGCCCGCCCGCTCCCCTTCCGCGCACTCACCTCTGTCGACCGCCCCTCGCCGAGGGGAGACCCCCCCCTCTATACCCCCCTCACCCGCTTTTAAGGAATTTTAAGGCACGATTTAAAAACCCCCGCCCTCTCGGGAAGGAAGGTTGAGCTGCCTATGTCTGAACGAGCGGTGTAGCCCCTCGGTCGCTTGTTTTAAACCTCTCTCGTTCACGTTATGCTGGCTGCGGGGAGCCTTGCGCGTACTGTCGCGGAACTAGCAGGGACTCGGAGTGTCACAGGCAGGAGCTGCAGACCAGGATCTGCTGCAGGTCTAATTTTAGGAAGGGGGGTGGCGAGGGGGTGCCTTAATGCTACAGTGAACAGACACTATGCGTTTCTTGCACTGAAATACACGTACCACCCCTCCATCCAGACTTCCAATACAGAGTATTAATTTGAAACTGAAGGATTTCTCCCCCCCCCCAGCTCCCCCCAAAGTGTGAGCTCAGGGCAAATCTTCCCAAGCATCTTACTTTATCTCCAACTCCATGGCTATATTCAAGCTGAAACAGCACTCAAAAGGAAAAAAAAAATTTAGTTGAAAAAAAATATGTTTTATTTCCTGAAGTAAGTTAGTACATGGAGTAGAAAGGAATTATAGTTTTCTTTCTTTAAGCGCTCACTTGGGGCCATAATGTGCCATTGATTTTAAAACAGCTCCTTACTGACTTTAATGAGGAGTTCTGCTTAAAAAAACAATCCTGAAGGCCTGATCTGGCCTTGGATTTCAATGTATTGGTTTGCGAGGGGCAAATGTCCCTCCGGAGTCCCTTAAACTGGAGCCAGCGCTCACCTGCGGCTCCGTCTGCTCACCAGGCCCCACCTGGGCTGCGGCTCGCCTCACCTGAGGAGCAAAGGCCTGACAGAAGGCCCCATTCGCCACATGGGCCCCCTCTTCGCTACCATTTACCCCAAGTGGTGCCAGGCTCCATTGTGGTTCTTCTCCGGGGTTCCCCTGTGTGGAAAACACATCAGGAGAGAAGTGTTTATAAACAGGCTACACACCACAAGCCGAGGGGAAAGCAGCCTGCGGGGCCACTGCTGGCTACTGCCCACCCAGGGCGAGGGCCAAGACCTTCCTCCTTCATTAATTTTATGCTGTATGTTCCATTCACCAACATACAGAAACATATAGGCAGCTCAGACTGAGTCCAGCCCGAAAGCACTTGGGTTACAAGCTGTGGTATACTCCAAGAAGGAAAAAAAATTATATATATATATATATGGAGTGAGCCAGAGCTCAGGCCCCCGCTGGGAAACCTCTGCTGGGCAGCCTCTGCCTGGGACGGGGCTCGGCGTTCTTCCTTGGGGAATTTTAAACACCCCACGCCTGGAAATGAGGGGTTCCTGACGTCGCCCCCCCCCCCCCTCCCGCCCCCGCCGTGCCATCCGGGGCGACTTCCTGCCCTCGGGAACACCTCGGGCCGGGGGAAGCGGAAAGTTTTTCGAAAAGTCCGAATATCCAGCAGTGCCCCCTTCAGTTGTTGTTTTCTCTCCCCTTGAACTCGGGGCGTTGGGTTCAGTCCAATTAAAAAAATTCGGCCCCGCTTCTTTCCAAATCCACCTTTCCTGCCCTCCCCCCACCCCCCCGCCCCCCCCCCACCTCCGCCGTCAGCCAGCGGAGAGAGGCCGATCGGTGCCGAGCCTGGCGAGGGAGGGCCCTTTCCCGGGCCCCGAGCCCCGGAACAACCGGTAGTAGCCGTTTTTTTCTTCCCCTCTTCTCCTTCTCCCTCGCCTCCTTTCCGCCCGGCTTTGTGTGAAGTTTGCGGCACATTGCAGATGAGCCCTTAGCGGCGAGAGGAGCCTATTGTTCCCCGCCAGGAACTGCTTTGCTGGGGCTGCGCTGGCTTTTGCCTTGAGAGCTGCCTCCTGCAGTACCGGCACCGGCCTGCGGGGCCCGCTGTGTTGCGCTCTCCTCCAGGCAGGAGCACGGCGGCCTCAGATCTTTTTGTCTGAGAGAGAAGAGAAGTGAATCCCGCTGCCGCCGCCACCGCCGCCGCCGCCGCCGCCGTAGCCCTGTACAGTGTGTGTGTGTGTGTGAGAGAGAGAGGGAGCGGGCGAGAGGGAGCGGGGGGGGCGATCGCATGGAGCCGCGGCCGTAAGACACACACACACACACACTGTCAATACCTCACTCCGGCTCCCCCCACCTCCCCCCCCACCCCCCCCCCCCACCCCACCACAACAGTAACCCAATTCATTGTGTGATCCAGCAGCACCATGTTGAGTCTCATGTGCAGGCTGGATCGGTTGGGTTTGTGGTGCTGAGAAGAGGCAGCGGCGGCGGGAGGAGGAATTACTGAGAGGTGCCCCTCTCCCTCCCCGTCTCTTTGCCTGTGTGTTGTGTGGAGACAGGACTCGCAATTACCACACTCTCGGGGCTCCCTTATTCCTTTTAAACTTTTTTTTAAGCAAGCCCCTCTCCATGGCTGATCCCCGGCCGAGCACGGGCACCTGGGTCTCTTAAAGACAAGGAGGAGCCGGGGATTGTTGTTGTTGTTGTCGGCCGTTTTTTTTTTTTTTTTAAATTGGATTTTTTTTTTTTTTTACGAGAACCTTTTTTTTTTTAAAATACAAAAATGGCAAATTCGACGGGTAAAAACCACGCAGACCAGCGGAGAAAGGGACTCGCTTTCCTGGACGAGCTGCGGCAGTTCCACCACAGCAGAGGGTGAGGAAAATGGGGAGATGGAACGGGAGGGGGGGAGGCTTTTAAACCGACCAGATCCAACTTCCAGCCCCTTCCCTGAAGGACACGGCAGCCCCAGCGAGGGGAGAAAAGGGGGCAGAGCTGACAAGTTGTGGTGTTTTGTGTGTATCTCCTTTGGCAGGTCTCCTTTTAAGAAGATCCCCGTGGTGGGTGGGAAGGAGCTGGATCTTCACGCTCTCTACACCAGAGTCACCACTTTAGGCGGATTTGGGAAGGTGAGTGGAAGTTTTAATTTGGGTTTCCCTCCCACTAACCTCTTCCCAAAAGTCTCCTCTGACCCCCGGGGGCGGCGGGGGGAGCCGGGGTGGCCGGGAACCGTCCTATTTAAAGCCGGTTAGAGAAGGTGGGGGGTGGAAGAAGGAAGCGAGCAGACAGGCAGGTTGGTGGCTCGGCCTTGTCGGCGGAGCGATGAAGGGGGATCCGGGGGTACGGCGCACACCCCGCCCGTGCCTCCCCCGGAGCCCCCGGCCCCTTCCCCCCCCGGGAAAAGGCGAGGGGGGGAGCGGAGCTCTCCGGTGGGCGAGAGGCAGTTTCTTTCGCTTGTGGTGGCAGCCCTGTGTGTGTGTCTCCCTCTTCCTCACACAGAGGGAGAGAGAGAGACAGAGAGGAGAGAGTCTGAGCGCAGTTTTAGTGCAACTCAAAATTAGCGGGCATGTTTAACATCGATAATCGGCACGGAGCATGGGCTAGGAAACGATCCTCGCAGCCGGGGGGGGCCGGGCGCTGCCCTCCGAGCCCTTCCCGGGGAAAAATAACAAAAGGGGCACCCAAGACGGTGTGTAATCAAATAGCCATCTTTAGGCTTCAAGGCTGGGGACAGAAATGTAGGCCTCAAAAGAAAGGCCTCTCCGTGTCTGTGGATCCCTCTCGGGGGGACCCCCCGGGCGGGCTCCCCCCGCGCCCCGCAGGCCGGGGGCCGCCCCCGCCCCCGCCGCCCGGCCCGATTTTAAACTTCTTTGGGTTTTTAACGGACCGCGGTAGGATTTAAAAGGGGGCGACAGAGGGACTCCCGATTGGTTATTGTCCAGGCAGTAAAAACAAAAACAAACAAACCCCCCCAAAACAACACCAACCCTCCCGGCCGCCCCCCGGAAAAAAAAATAAATGCGTGTATTAAAAAATAAATAAAGTAAAATACCAGTGAGAAGCGGGATTTTTCCCGAAGAGGAAATACCACGACTGTCAGTAAAATATATAGTCCTAAATCCCATATACATTCTTGTTTATTTCTTTTTGTATATTTACCGATTTTCTTCATGGCAGCTTGTGGGGGGTTTTTTTGTGATGTTCGCTGTCAATGACATGTTTATGTGTACGTTGTGTATCTCGGCCTGTGTGTTGTTTTTGACAGGTATCAGAGAAGAATCAGTGGGGAGAAATTGTAGAGGAGTTTAACTTTCCCAGAAGTTGTTCTAACGCTGCCTTCGCTTTAAAACAGTATTACTTGCGGTGAGTGCTATCAAGCTGTAGCAGTAGTATTTTTTGAGTGTGGCATTACATTTGGGTTTCTGTGTGTGCAATAATAAAAATACCCCTTTTAAAAATCTATAAAATAAACCAGAAAGAACTTGTAATTCCTTACTGGTCTGGTGCAGTGATCAGTTAAAGGTAATTCTGCTTTGTATTTATTTTATTTGTATTTTTACATCTGTAAGCCTTAAACTTTGAAGGGATACCAAGTATATAAACAGTGTATGTCAGAGCCATTTTTAGTGATTGTTTTAGAATTACGGTACTGAAGGACTGTTACTAAGAGATCATGTTATTGCAGTTAGAGAAACTTAGCTTAATTTTTGGAGCACTGAAATGTGTTGATACATGTAAACTTGTTTACTGCTCAGTGGGGTCAGGCATTGAATGAAAATGCTTCTGCAGGAAGGTTGACTGCTTTGGATAAATGATATTGTTATCAATTACTAGCTGCATACATTATTTTTTGTTTTAGAGTAAAAAGAGCTAAATAATTTTTGCTGTTACTTGAAAAATAGTAGATTTCTGCAGTTTTTAAAAATAAGGTTACATTCCTTGAAATGATACAGGTTGTTTTTTGTGATGCAGATTATTTTTTCAATGTAGCACGGAGTTCATATTGAATATTTTAAATTACTGTGTGTGTTCAGTTACTAGATGACTTTTTAAAAAATATATTTTTTAATAACTTTTGGTGATTATTCTTTGTGTGAAAGAATTTGAAATTATTGCGTATATAGTGTTTTTAGGTGCTATACATAGACAGTTATACTGCATTTATAATAAAGTTTTATGTACACTGGTTAAGGAATGTAATTTTCTGTTTCTGAATTGTATAAATGATATTTTTCATTGCAATTAATGATAATATAGATGTGCAATATGTACAAAAGATGTATGGGCTTTTGGGCTTCTGTTTTGGTGATCTGAGTACACACAAGCTTTATCTGTCTCTAGTTTGGCCTTGTGAATTAGGAAATGCAGTAATTGTACAGGTGCACTTTCTATTGGTTGTCCTAGATTGACTTCCAGCTTGAAGCTGTAGAGTTCGTAGCACAGTGGAGCAGTTATTGAGTTACAATGATGTCTGCAAAACCTTAGTCAGTTATCTGTAGTTACTGAATTTTTCTTTTTTTTTTTGGTGGTGAAATATGATCGCTTTAAGATCCAGACTAAGAAAAGAAATTACCATTGTTAATAGCTTTAGCAAAGTTTATGATTGCTAGCAGGCCTAGGAAAAAAGTGGGAAGCTCACTTTAGGATGTCCTGCTCTGGTTTGGTTTGGTTTGGTGTTTTTTTTTTTTTTTTTTTTTTTTTCAATCTACTAGATAGTATTGAGGTAGTGTTGCTGAAGATTTATTGAATCATAGAAAGTAGTTTTTTTTCTTTTTGTGTTTTTCTGTTGGGCCATGTAGTCTATTACTTGACTAGATTTTTACATATAATTTGCAAAATGATAGTTTTTTTGGTTTTTACCCTTTTTATTTCCATATTTTGTAAGTGTTTGCATGGTCTAACTTTTTGTAGTAGAAGGTTGTATGTCATTTGTGTTTACATCTGTATTTTGAAAGCATTTATGTGCTGTGACAGTTAACACAATTAATGTTAATTTGGCCTTCTAATGACTATTAATTTTTAATAAGATAATACTTTTTAATTTAGAATCAGACATACAAATGTGTTATTTTTATTATTAGCATGTTGGTATTGACATTATTTAAAATATAGTTGCTGAAAATACATATACATGATTACATACAAATAAGTGAAAGGTTTTTTATTTATTTGGAATTTAGAAAAAAAAATTGATGAACAGTTAAGATGAAGAATCTCTAAAAATGTTGGTTTTATCATAGCCTCTGATTTATTTAGGCCATTCTGAAATAAACTGTCAAGGTTGTTGGTTTTGGGGTGGATTGGGTTTTAGTGGTTGATTTGTTTTTTGTTTGTATTTTTTCTAAATTACTACTTCACTCACTGTTGCTTCTCATATAATCTAAGTTTGATGTGAACAGTTTCCCAGCTGTGTTCACGTCCTTACATGTGTGGTAATAAGACTGTATATACACATGTATCTCCACTAGGTTAACATTTGTTTAGCTTTAACCTAGCAGGTTTTTTTTTGGGGGGGGGTGGGGATTTTGTTATAGGAAAAGAAAAAAATGCTCTAATGATAAATTCATATAAAGGCTCTTGTTTATCTGTGTTGAAGAACATAACCTGAGGTTTCTTATAGGGCCAGATTTTCATGAACTGCTGAGCAATTACCCTTGGAAAAAATGTTCCTCTTGAGTCCCAACTATGACTATAATCTTGGCCTCACTATTGTAATGACTTTGCAAACAAAGCCAAACAAATTGAGGCCTATCAACTTTTATATACTTTTTTATCCAATCATATGTTGTGTGTCCTGTAAAGTGAGGGATCTGCATGGCAGATGGGACCCTGTTGAATTCAGAGGGATTTGATGGTATGCACCTACATACATACATTCGCAAATTTGGATTCGTTTGTGATGAAAGTTGCCTCTTTCTATGAAACATCTGGCATAGCATGTTTACTGAGATAAGACCTCAAGCTACATGGACCACTTGCTCATTTTGCTGTGCTATCTCTAATAATGCTGTCAGTTGGACTTAAAATTGCTATGTAAATAGTTTAGAAAGTTGAATTATTTGTGTGACGGGAGTAGTCCTGTTGGCTTGATCAAACCAAATGTTTTGCCAAACAATCATCTGGTTATGGTTTTTCTAGGCAGTTGTGAGGTGTACCTTTTTTGTTTAAATAACTTTTTCATTGTGACTGTTCTGGAATTTTGCCGGGCGTCTTTGGGAATGTATGTTAGGGTTCATTAAAGACGTGAATTGTTTGAACTTCTGATATAATTATCATAGGCTTTATGATAGGTGATACTTCAATATATGATAGACAATCCTATCTACCCCTTCTCCCTTCTTTTCTCTCACTGGAAAAAGTTATTTATAATAGGGAAGGTCTGAACCATTCAAACTTTGTGCCTGTGTTGCTTTGAGCTGTCTGACAGGTGAAGTAATTTATGCACTGTGGTTCTTAGTGAGCAGTCAAAAGCCACAGTGCCGATAACCATTGATAGACTGTACTTGTTAATGTAGTTCTGTGAGTCTCTACAGCATCAGAGTGTGTAATTCCCTTGGATGTAGTGCAAATTAGATGTTTCATCTCAATTGAGGTGAATCAGTAAAGCATTTTCCAAATGCATCTCTAAAGATTATTTTATAATGTTAATGAAAATATTTTAATATGGGGTAATAAATGTAAACATCAGTAATGTGGGAACGCTTTTACGTTTTTGTTAGTTGGTAAACATATACGGTGAGTGAAAAGAAACTTAACATGAAATATAGCCTGTTTTTTATGTTAATGGTTGATGAGGTTACAGTCCTACAAAGAATTGGGCTGATGTGACCTTATACGTTTGCATAAGGTTCTGTTGTTTTTTGTGTGAGCGTAAGTGATACATTTATTCTGTTGTGGGCCTTCATCTGTTCTTGGGGAGTGAGAGACCTTGTGAACTACATGTGCAAATGAAGTATGCCTAACCAAATTAAAAATTGGTTTGCTTTTAAAAGGTATTTATCTGCATTAAGAGAAATTACGTGGAAGGACTCAGTGTCAAGTAAAATAAGTTTAAGTCTCAGTTCTGCAGAGAATTTCTGAAAGGTGGGAGGCAGGTGTGTATTATAAGCTTCTGGTAAAGACAGCAGAAATGAGTTAATACTAGTTAAAGGTGAGTAAGAATTTGCTGTTGTAAATATATTGGGGAGGTAAGGGGAAGTCACGTAGAGAGGAAAGAGAGCAGTTCATAAATGAGAAGTTGCATAAAGTTATTATAAAGACAAGCCATTATTCCAAATTTCCTGAAATTCCATATATAGTAGGATGAAAAAGTGTGAGCGGTTAAAAATCAGGACCATGTGATACCGTTATTGATAACAAATAGCGGGGGTTCTTGAAAGATCTGAAGATATTTATAAGACATTTGATCTTCAAGTTGCCCTAAGAGATTGAATAATAAATAATACCAGTTTCTTTAATAAAAAAGAAAAAAACGGGGGGGAGGCAGGGGGAAGAAAAAAGAGGGGGGAAAAAAGGTATGAGCTGAAGAGCTAGTTAAATTTGAGGGATTCTGTTTCTAGTAAAATAATGGCGGAAATATTAGGGAAACAATAATAAGCAGCCTGGACTTTTCCAAGCAAAATTACTTTAAAAGAGTTTTCTTTGTTATTCTTGCTCAGTGTTTAAAATTAGGATCTGATACTGCAACAGCGTCTGCACATAGATCAGTGAGTATGGAGAAGTACAGGACTGCTTGCTTGCCAGATCTGATTGCAGGTTCAAGGCCCCAGTGGATGAAGAAAAAGTTATAGCTGTAGTAATATTTTACATATTTTCTAAAATTCAAATGCATCTCAGAATCTCCCGTTGACAAATTATTTATGTATATGAATAGTCATCTGAATGAGAAATTGGGTGAAGGACCATAAACAAAAATAGAACAAAGTATAAAGAATAGATTTGGTGAGTCACAGAAGTTTTAGGTGCTAAAAGAGTAACATCAGTGCTTACACATGCATGTAGTAATACAAGTTTAGCCATTTTAGGCACACTTAGTGTCTGGATTGATTAAATTTATGAGAAGGTGAATAGTATCCTTGCGATGTTAGCAGACAACGATAGTGGGAAGAGTTAAACACAAGTCTGGGCAGAAAAGAAAAGGTTATCTAAAGAAATTAGGCACACGGTTGGAAAATACAAATGAGATTTAGTTTGGAAAATGCAAGCTAAAACAGTTGAGGGACAGTAATCCAAACCAGGTATTCATTGTGAGGGAATAACCTGGAAAGCAGCATTGCTGAAAAAGGGATAGGAGTGATACCATGGGCCTGATAATCCTGTCAGTTGTGTGCGCCCAACTCCCTTTCATATGAAAGGGATTTGTCCATGCTTCTGACAGGAAGAACAGGCCCCAATTTGCAATATGATATATAGACTTTGTAAAAATCAGAACGAGTTTAGGTTGCATCTACAAAGGCATTGAACCAAGTGGGAGATGAGTTTTTGTATGAGGCTGTGTGACTGTATTTGGAGTACTGTTTTACTTTCACAGCCTCTGCAACAGGTGGGGCAACTTAACAGAAGCTTAGAGAAGAGCAACAAAATGTTAAGAAGGCTGAAGGGACTAATTGATTTTTAAAAAAGATTTGAGAAATAAATGTTTTGCTTGGCTAAATGAAGATTTTGGATGAGAAAGGGAAATGGTATCTGACAAGCATTTTGAAGGGCCCAAATACTTAAAAGAGATTAATTTTAAATAAAGTGAGAAGCTGTGTTAACGTGTAAGCTGAGATGAAACCCAGGGAGAAAATTCAGAGAAGATAGCAGCACAAAAACCCCCAAGATATACTTGTATACCTTCTTAATAGTATGCCAGGCAGAGCTGGGGAAAACCCCACACCATGGGTCATTCAGAACTAGCCCGGTTGGGACACTAATACGCTGTGATGGGTAACAAGCCAGGACTGTCAGAGAAATGGACCAGATGACCTTACAGCTTCTGTCCATCCTTGAATAACACTGTAATGAAGGCTTTCATCTTGCATAGCTAAAGACTTTTATTGCAACACTCCAGGCTTCACCTGCGAAATCTATTGCGCTTAATTTTGTCACAAATCCTGCAGTCATTGGCAAGCCAGGAAACAAAATACATGGATGATATTTTTATAATTTCTTTTTAAAATTATTTTTGCCTCCTCAAGATAAGAATTGTAATGCGTGTTTCAGTCAGATGTCTGAAGGTCTTGCTTTTCAGTCTGAAGCAAATATTTTACATAGTTGGAGGGGGATTTTTATTTTAGTTGTACTGTAATCATGTAGTCAACATATTCACAATCAACACTAGTTACTTACTGTTCATGCTGTAAAGCTTTATTTAGGGGAATTAAATATGTTGGTTGTTAACATCTTAGAATGTCTCTCAATGGAAGTTAGTTATTTGGATGGATGTTGTCTTGTCACAGTTCCCGGGAATCCGCTCATAAGAAAATAGAACTTTTATAATACAAAATTTTCATTAGGCCTCTTCTGAGGAGACCAAGCAGCAGGTGAAAGGAAATATAGCTACCTTAAAATTGCTCTTTCTTAGAGTTATGTTGTGACACTAGTCGCTATGCGGATGAGTTTGGCCTCTATCAAAGTTTCTGAGCTTTTTCTTCAAGGGGTAAACTCCTCTTTACTGCTGAAAAACATAGTGAAAAATTAGTGTGATGGATGTTAACATATTTTCTCTTCCTGATTATTTTTCTGCAAGCTTTTTTGTTAGAAAATGACCTAAATCACTGCTGCTAAGCTGAAATATATTGGTTTATTTGGGGAGGGGTGAATGTTGTTCTTCAGTTTTAATACAGAATTCTGATTGTTTAACTTGAAAGCTTATTAGTTCTGACATCTGTCCAGATAACCTACAAAGAGCAAGTTTCTGGCAACACTATAATATCTGTGGTGACTTCTAGGACCTACTGAATCTTCTAATAATTGGTGGAAAATCTGTATGTTAAAACCATTTTCTAATCTTCAACTGAAACAGTATAAAAATTAATTTATGCTTTAAAATTATTAATAGCTGTGGTGTAGTGTCTTAGGTTTGAATAAATGGTAAACATATTACAACAAGATCGAGAATGCATATTGAATGCAAGGATATTGCTTCTTTCCTTGTGAAGTGGAATAAGCCTGGGCTAAGAAAAGGAGTTTCAGTCTTTTAAAATTTATTTTAGAGCTAATGAGCTTTAATTATCTTGTTTATTTGCAGTTAAACCTCAGAAGATAAGACTTCTATACTCTTTTATTTCTTTCCTAATTCCTTCCCCACTTTCCTTAGTAATAGAGAAGTATAATTTGTTAAGTTTTACAGGTGAGGTACTAGAGGTACACAGAGGTTCAGACTGTTGCTTTGAGAGTGCATGTCAAATAGGAATGGAATTCAAATACAGTAAAGCCTTTTTATTTTTTTATTTTTTTTTAAAATGTTAGAATCCAGTTCTGACAGGCAAATTTCTTCTTCCTGAAGCTTAGTTAAACCATCTATAAAAGGGGGCTGCTGTTATGTACTATCTTTTAAAATTCCTTTTTAATCAATAGCTGAGGAAGGATTGTTTGAAAAATAAAACAGGATATTGTTGTGTTCTGTGAATTGGAAAACTGAAAACTAAGTATGTAACAGATTATGAGAATGGATTGTTTGTGTTTTGTTTTGCTGTACTTTGTTTTAAAATGCTTGTTCAGAGTGTCAGAGGTGTCTTGCAGCTTAAATGGAACTACTTGGAGTAAGTGTTGTACCAGTCCACATTATTAGAAGACATACAGCTCATAGAGGGAATTGGGTATAGGCCAGAGATCCCATCACATGATCTTGTTTCTGGTTATCAGTCTGATACATATTTATTCTGTGGCCTTAGTTAAATCATTTGCCATCTCTTTATTCATATTTATAAAGTGGGTATACTGATGTTTGTTTACCTATCTCACAGAGAAGTGTGAGACTGTAAGCTCTTTAATGCAGGGATTGTGTCTCTTCATGCTTCTATGTCATATCTTAAATATTTGAAAATGAATATAAATTAGGAATATATGAGGAAAATAAAACTATTCATAAGCTTGTGTGCCCTCTGCAGTGTTGAGAAGCAGAAAATATAGCATAAATGAGAGGAAGAACAATCTTTATTCCTTAGGGAATAAATAAACTTGGGATACCTAAGCAGAGAAATATTGGAACGGTTGAAATAAAGAAGCTTATCTTAAGGAAGGATAATAAAACAGCAAGATGGTACCCAGAATAGTGAGCTTAGGCTTTGCCTGAGGTACTAGATTAGTGAGCTAGGTATCAGATCTAAAATACAGTCTCCTTGGAGCAACAAGTTCAAGTCTAAGCAGACCCGAATTAGATTTTCAGCAACAAGGCAGTGACACTGAGTTCTCTACTTTTTGTTTCCCTATCTTTAAACTGAATGTGCATACATTTATTTTAACTCCAGAGAAATTGTAGCAAGCCAGCTATGCTGCAAGAGGGATTGCATACTATTATAATAGAGTGGAGTTCTGTTGAATGATGCACTGGAGCATGTTTGTCTGCAGGAGTGAACTGTGTTCATACTATTCTCCTTTTTTATGGGTGTGGGAGGAGCAACTGTTTAGATTAGTAGTGTCTTAGAATAATTTACAGTGTTACTTGTCAGTCCATGGCTGCCTAAAATACATGAAAATCCTGTAAAGTAAGGCGATCATTCTGATTCAGAGAGACCTTTTCTCTTACAATGTTTGCTGGACTTTTCATATGTTTGTTTGTGGAAATTTAGATGGGTCATACTTAGGGCTGCCTGCATTTCTCCATTGTTAGTGCTGTGACGTCTGCTGGTTGGCCTCTGCCTCCCGGTCCAAAGGTTGCTGTGTGCCATGAGAATCCACGTGTAGAGATTCTCAGCTCTGTAAATCACTAAATCATATGACTAACTTCGAGTAGCTCTGTTAAAGTTCTTTGGAGAAGTGCTATAACAATGTGTATTACTGGGATGTAATGTGTTGGGGTAGCTTTTTGTTTGGGATACATCCCAGGGGCTTAATTAAGCTAAATGAAAATAGTTTACTTTGGGGGTAAATCTAGCGTGTTCTGAGTATGTTAACAAGGATTATGGCATAGGATAGGCGTGTAGAACTGTGTGTGGGGTTTTGTTTGTTTTTTAAAAGAAGTATATTTGTATTAAAAGAAAATCTGTGGAAATAAATTAGGAACAGTTCTTCCCTTACGTGGTTATTTTGCTCAGGAGTATCTGGGTTCTAGTCACCTCATTTAAATGATGTAGAATCCAGGTAATGGCCAGGTAAACAGTGCCATGTTACAGAATTCACATATATCTTCTGTAATTTTGGGGAAGATAGGAGAGCTTTGAAACAAAGCCGTTTCTTGGATGCCTTTCACCCCTCAATACCCTCTATGAAAACCTAGGAAAATTCACATTTCTAACAGTATATGTTCATATAATGCTACAGTTGAACAGTAAATACGTTAAAAAAAATCAGTAATCGCCTCATTTAAGTATGAATGTGCAACCTTAACTTTGTCGCTAGAGAATGTTCTTCATAATAGAGCTTTGTGCTCTCTGTGGTAAATGGAAATAAATTCCATGGCAGTATTAATCTGTTGTATCACTGTGAGATACCTATTTTTCCCCTCATATATAGACACATAGTTCTGACTCATCATTCAACATGGTAATTGGTTAATCTTAATATTAGTTATTTCTAAGGAAGTTTTGAGTGTGTTTCCTGGGCATCCTTCCCCCACTGTATTGGCTTCCATGGTGTTATCCACGTGGGACAATTCAGGAATCCTCTCCTTTGCTTGTGGGCTGAGGGGGTTCACTGTTGCAATAGTGCTTACCCTGGCTGCCTAACTCACAGGTCTGTTTGCCTCTTATTCTCTGCTGATCATCATCTCATTCTTTGACTACAAGCTGGAATTCATCTTCTGTCCCTTCACCCCTTGATGTCTGTACACATTGACTGCACATGGAATATTTACTGTAATCAAATTAATTCCTAATTGTAAAGAAAATTGAAGGAAGGAAAAGGTGTATGCAGGTAAAAGGGCAAGAGGACAAAGCACTAAATGTCAGGTGCCTAGCAACAGTAAAATACCGAATTTTACAGCAAAAAGATAATAGATTCCATGGTACCTGAAAAAAAAAATAATTCTGCAGCTGTGGACGTACAGAATTCACAGGATCCAGATGACTATCTAAAGGGTATTTCACACGCCTGAAAAACGTGCTTTCAGGTACTCTGCAGACCCATTCAGGCATTGCAGCATTGGTGGGCATTTTGCTTGTTCTTCCAAGGTCATTTTTGTAACTGTATGGTATAGAAATGCAATGTTTTTCTGTGTGTGTAAAAATTTTGTTTCTGAGCACGATTGTGTGCAGAGGCTGACCCCTGTAGTGAATTGTTGTGTTTAATTGAATTTGAAGAATATATGGGGCCCTAACTACCATACAACTTGGAATACCTTTAGTAAGCATTTTTTTCCAAATGCTTCAAAGTACTTTATTTCGTCAGACTTGGCTAAACTTGGTATCGTGTTTAATGCCATGTGCTTCTCTGTTTATATAACACAAAGTTATTTATTAGAAAGATGTTATGTTAGTCAATGCATATGGAATCATAGTAAGAGCGTAAAAGGTTAGAAAATCAAAATACAATACTTGGTGACAATGACTTCATCACATTCAGTATTGTTTCATTAATATGTTCTATAGCCAATATGCTATCATTACTGAAATATAGTTATGTTTCTAGAAAAGTGTTTTTGTCATAATTGAATATGAGATTTTTTCTATTTAGATTTTTATATTACCAGTGCACAAATCCCATTTTTCTGTAGTAGCTTTCATTCATCTAATAAAGCAGTTTGATTGTATTCTAAATAGAGTTATTCCAGCTGTTGAAGAAAGTGCTTAAGTAACATCAAAGAAAAAAGTTACTTAAAAATAATCTACTGTTCTGCATGTAACTGTAAAGGAACACCCAACTTCCCTAAATGTACTGATATATTTCTGTATGTATTTGCATGTGATGCAGTTTAAAATCATGATTGTCCATAAATTTATGTGCCTGGTAGAAAGCAAAATTATTCTGTTATTTTTACGGTGACTTGGTGCTTCTGTAGGTCTGCTGTAAGAGCTACGTTTGTAGACTTCTGCCAATGTGGATCTCTCTGTAGATCTGCTTAGGGAAAATTTTCATCCCTCTTCAGAGCTGAGCTGAAAGTGGTGGCATCCTGTGTCAGTTTTGCAGTGTGCTTGTAAAGGTCAGATGTGTAGGATCTGGACCATGTATATTAACATAAAATGTGCCTGCTTTAGCAGGGAAAGAAACTAAAAAAGTGAAGTCGTTGAAAATGTATTCAAAACCTAAGATACTGAAACTGGTGTAAACAGAGTGTTCATTTCTTTAGTTGTCCTTAGGAGGTCTTTGCATGTAAGCAAAAGTTGCAGATTCAAAGTATGGTGGTTGTTTTCCTTTTAAAGAGTTTAGAAAAGCAACAGGATTTGTTTTTTCTATGAGTAAGTTAATTTAAGCTTGTTTTTTTTTTTGGAGGGTGGGCTGCCTGGTAATCTAGCTAAGTAAGGAAAACAAAAAGTTGTTACCATTATTTCTTGTTTTCAGAAACTTATCAAAGAATTTACTCATCTTTATTATAATTTCACTAGTATAGTGTGATCTGTAGTATTGATGACTTGCAGTACTCACAACATCAAAATAAATATGATTAAAGCCTTTTCTATGTTGTGGAAATAATCATGTAAAGTTACAGTGAAGTAGACACGACATGAATATGATTGTTCGCATACCATATAACATACAGCAACAATATAAATATACAGAAGTGTTGATCTCATTGCCTTACTAGATGAAACTTTAAAGGGTGCATTGTATGGGATTCTGCTGTAGAAGGCCACCAGGTGGAAGTGACTCTCAAGGCTGTATCTTTTTCCTCAAGGCTTTTTTTTTTTTTTTCCAAATGGTTTGTGTTTGCTATGGTTTGTGGCTTCAGAGACTTCATAATTTTTATTTTTTTTTGACTTGGCAGCTGCCCATTGGGAAGACGCACATCTCCTGACCAGCAGCCAGCTGATCCAGCTGTGCAGCTTGGGGGCTCTATGTAGGTTGCTGGCCTGGCAGAAGACACTTGTACTCAGCTACCCCAGCTGGGAGGCACACACTAACTCTGCCTCCAGTTGGGCCAAATAACACGTGCTGTTTCTCAGTCACCTGTAGGCCAAAGAAGGAAGACAAGGTGTTTGGAGGCAATTAAAAAAATGCCCATTTTAATGAGGCATTTAAGGAGAGGAGACCATTTGAGCATAGGTGGTCAAATTGCAAAGGGAGGGAATGTGAATATTGAGTGAGCTGAGTGCATTCATGCATTGGGTGAGGAGGCAGGAATGTGGGAATGTTGGTGGAGAGAACACTATTTGGAAGGGCGGATGGGGTAGGTACTGGAGAAGGAGGAGTTATGTAATCAAATGCTGATAAGTTAGTCTTTAATGGCCAACTCCCTCATGTAAATTGGTCACTGGACATTAATTGACTTGTGGCCCAGATGCTGGGTTGCTACTGAGTGAAGGCGGTCATTATTTGTAAAGTGCTGAGTGGTCTCTGTCTTGAGTTGCACAATCTGCTTTCTGCAGTGAGATTCTGATTTACTGGTACAAACCGTCTAGTGGTTCTTCTGCATCTTTGCTTGCACCACCGGTGCTGCATGAACAGAATTAATTTCTGTTCTGTTAGTTTATATTTTTCATTAACCCTGAATTTACCATTTTCATTTTTGTTTAAAAAAATCTGTCATCATCACAATTACTGTTACTTTTATCCTTATATTAAAATACCATAAAGGCATAAAATTGCATATAATCAAATAAAGGATTTTATCTCTTCCTTAAAGAGCTTGCGGGGAGAAAGATCTCGTCTTGGAAAATATTTCTTCATGGGCATTCCTGCATTTAAGAAAGCTAAGAAGGATACGGTTGTGGATTCAGATGCTGTTGTCACTTTGAGAAAATTAGTAATGTTTGTGAATACTTTATTTTGTATGTTGATTATATAAGAAATGCATACATTTTATTATATATGTATGTGTGCGCGTGTATATATATATAGCATATACAAGACTGGATGTCAACTTAAGCTTGGGATAGGTTGGGTGGACTTTCTGTCCCACTTCTAGTACTACATATATGTTAAGAATTTTCAACAAGAGAGGAAAAGATTTAATGGTGTAAACTTTCAAAAATTCTAAAGATTTTTTTTTTTTAATACCTGCAAATACAAAGATTTAGAGACCAACTTTGGATCTTGCAGGTGGAAGTAGATGCAAAGTACTGTTTCTTTTTGACAGTTCTTGATCTTATCTGATATAAAATTGTTGTTTGTCTGGGGCCTTAGGCTTGTGTAATTTGGAAAGAGAACTTTTAAACTCGGCCTGCTCTAAGCAGAGTGTATAAAATGGCTGTTGTTTAAAACTACTCCAAGTTATGGAATGTAGGTTGTTCTGATCAAAACAGTTAGTGGGCAGAAGGCAGGTGAATTAGTCAAAAATGTGGGCAAACTGTATTTTTCATGCGACTTTGCAGCTTCTACCATATTGCACAGTTACTGTCATACAGCTACATAGTTTGTTTCTGCTATGATTTGAATGATTTTTGCTATTAAATAATTTTTGCATTTTTTTAAACTAAAAAATAATGTAAATTTGTGTTTAGCAGTAGTGCTTATTGCCACTCTTGAGCTGTCAGCCACGCGGATGTCTCCATAGGACAACACCAACACATTATTTAAAATGGGTACATATCTCCTTTCTCTACCTCTTGCCCTACCTCAGTGCGTAGAGGGTGGAAAGAGAGCATAGGTCATCATTCTCTCTTGCCTATGTACATCAGAAATTATTGCTGTTACCTTACATAGCAGCTTGTGGTATCCTTTTTCAAGCAGACGGTACCGCTGTTCCCTTGAGTGGCTGCTGGTGTTGCCCCCCAGTAGTGATATGAGCTCTGCTTTTACGGTTTTGGTGGCAGTGAGGGCTTGTTCTGTGGTGGTTTGTTGGTTTGTTTTTTGTTGTTGTTTTTGTTGTTCATTTGTTTTAACTGTAGAGATCTGTTTTCATGGAGACCTGCATCAGGGTTCCACTGACTACGTTAGCTGCAGATAGACAAGCTAGCGGATTCTAGTCTTGAATTGCCTAGTTCTGTTGTTGGTTTATTTATTTGTATATTTTTAATAGATCAAGTTTGGTAAGCTATTCATATTGCCTTATGGTTAATTTTCTGAAAAGAGTGGATTTTTTGTTTGCCGCCTTTTTAAATTTTTGGAGGTTGTCATGCATACCCAGGGAAGTCCCATTATAGACTAAGCAGGAAGAACAATACAGAACATAGAGGAAAAGACTCCACACTTTCTAGGCAAGTATTCATTATTGATATCTTTTTTTCCCCCCTTTTTAACTAGTTTTTACTACAGTAGATCAAGACTTAGTTAATTTTCAGGGCTTAACAGTTATGTTGTCTTCTTGGAAGTTATTTACAGATGGAGATAAATAGGGTTTTTGGCTAGTGCTTAAAATGGAGCAGCAATTTAATGAGATTGATCAAATTAATAAAAACTTCAGAAGGTCTCAGAGTAGTATGTATGTGGATACTAAATGAGGAAGAGAGAGAAAGATCAGAGGATCTTAGTGAGTTTTAAAATGAAGGTACATGATGATGAAAGAGGTTGTTATTTCTGTGGTACTTTCAAGAAAGCTGAGTAGGGACGTTTTGCCAGGAGTGGTCCTAGAACAGGAGAGCTTTCGTAGTCACAGGTTGTCTTGTAGAATGTTTATGTCTATATAGATTTTATGTGCAAAAAGCATAATTGAGAGAATATCATGCATTGATGATCAAGGAAGCGACGATAGACAGATTAATGCAGTATGGAAAGTAAAATGGCAGAGTTCATCAAAGGATGATACCAAAAGTTGTAAGAGTTGAGACAAGTAGATTTCTGGAGAAGAGTGCGTGCAGAAGATGCTGAATTCTTCTTGAAAACATTTCCTTTGACCATGAGAAATTCTTGTGTAATCAAGACATATAATCAAACAAAATTATGGTAGTACCATGAGGATATTTGGTGAAAAGAGTGCGAATAGCGTGGAGTTAATAACAATGACACAGAAAATGTATGGATTATTATGAGCAATGTAAAATTGACAGTTAAGGTTGAAAATTGTAAGAAAGCAAGTGTGAAATGCTTCATGGTTAGGAAATTTTGTAACTTATGATCAGTAAGGGAACAAGAGAATCCTTAGTACAGATTTGGACCTTTCGTCAGAGAGGGAATGGAGAGTCATTTGGAAACAAATACTGTTAAATTAGATTCTGCCAAGGCTCAAATCCATGATAGGTTGATATCTCTTACAGTGGGAACTGAAATGTCTAAAAAGAAGATGATAAATTCCAGAACCCATCTATTAGGATATATGAGGCATTATTAATGTAATATTTTGTATTTATTTCCTTATAACCAAGTTGATTGTATTTTTGTGGTGCTTTTTTTTTTTAATTAAGTCATTCACATGGTATTTTAAAAAAAAAAAAAAAGTCTGTCAGAGAATTTACCAGTTGGAGTTTCTGTTCTTTTAAGCATAACATATTGCTGTTAATGGACCTCTCTTAAATTTTAAGTGCTGATCAGTTCGGACACCACAACTGTGGTGCCTGGCAATAGTCCGGCTCCTGCTACGCAAGGCAAGAACATCTTCCCTTAGTGGAAGGAAATCCTATGGAAGTATGTTTCTGCCAGATCATGCCAACGAACGACTGTACTTACTTGCTGGATGTGACTGACACTGTTGCTTTACCTTTTTTTTCCCCTTTGTATCTCAGTCTTCCTTCATCTTTCTGTGTACTCATGTGCAAATGTTCACGTGGATGTTAATGGTGGAGTCAAAGAATATACAGACTCCAACATAAACAAACAAGCAAACAAAAGAGGGAGAAATAAATGTTGATCTCCCTGTGAAATGAGATCATCTGTACAACTGATTTTTCCCTCTTAACCTTTGTCTAAAAAAATAGATAAGTATGCTTTTTATCACTAACACGTTATTGAGCAAGTGGCATCTTCTTGAGAAAGCGGCTGATCTTCCACCACTTTTTCATGTACTGTATTAGTGCTTCAGAATTTTAAAACTGGTTCTCAGCTGTCAACTGCCTCTTGGGATATTCTCTGTAGCACCCTATTCTCTTAATAATCAAGGTTGAAATGCAGTCGATGGGTGGAGTTGCATTATATTCCTATTCCATTTCCAGTTCCATGTACTTTGACCTGCAATTGGGAGTTATTGATGGAGAAACACAATACTGAGTCTGAACTGATACAGTTACCTAACTAAAAGTTTGAAAAATGCTACCACAAGTGTTTCTCACTCTTATAGTAATACAGAGGTGTCTTAATCTTAGAAAATATTACGTATTCATATTCAGTAATGCAGTGCAGTATTTGAAATTGACTGTCCCTATGGTTGGCAAGATTTTTCAGTAAGAACACCTTACAAAGGTGTTTGGTTGCAAGGGTGTTTATTTTCATGTATTGTAGTTCTCACCCTGAAGGTTTCAGGCTTGTTTTCAATTTAACAAAATGTTATTTACAACAAATGTTTGTTGACTTGAAAATGGATTGTTGTAGTCGTATTTTGCAGTTGTGTAGCAAGTGTAACATTTCATACCTAAGAAATTTAATTAAATATTTTTTTGAAAGTTATTTACTGAAAAGGAAATTATGGCAGTGGAAGACTACTTTAGCAATTGAAACACTTCGTTGTGGTAGTTGACACTAGGTATTTTGTCTCTGTGAGCCCCTTTCTTAGAAGTATGGATACAAGAAACTTTTCTCACAAAGGAGTAGTTTCTCAGCTTGCGATAGGAAGTTTTAGTATCTCCTGTCTCATGTTAAAATGTTTTGGAAGTTTACATTATAATTAGGAACTTCCTTTGTTCATGGTAGCAGTTGTATTTTTGTGTAAATAAATTAAAACCTAAATGCCAGCATTCTGAATCAGGGATATAGTTATCACCAAATTTTAGTAGGTAGCTTTCCTCTAACCTTTTTGAAGCTTATTCTTCTCAGTCTCTTGCTTCTGCATTTTATGTATGTTTGAGGCCACCCCAATTATGTAGGTTTTTTTACCTGTTCGTAAACTTTCCCTAGAGGTATGAATTTTCATGTGTTTAGTCCCTTATTTCGGCACTGGAGTAAGCAGTATTTTTATGCATACAAAAAGGTAAGCAGATCTACTTTTCTTTTACCATTCTAAAATGGATTGATTTACCTACAACATTAAGATCAATCACTTTTAGGCTTTACCTTACATAGTGGTCTCAAAAATAAGTAAGTTACTTTGCCTGTAGTTAGAGTGGCTCACTGTTGGTCTCATTTTAATATTATATGTTGCTCATGAACTCAAGGAATCAGTTGCCTTCCTGCAGAAATAGTGAAGAGGCTACTTTAGTACTTTTACTTTTTAATCAGACGCCGTAAACACAGTAGAAGCGTCAGATATATAGCTAGTATAAAGCTGATGATGTCTGCATATTGCTTGTATGGAAGAGTAGAGAGGAATCATAATTAAGCTTCTATGTGGTGATGTTTTACTTGTCACTTAAAGATTCGTAGTGTGTGCGTTTGCCTTTTGTCTCAAGCCAGTGAATAATGCTAATTCGTGTAGATTAATTTAAATTGGGGATGTTCTCTGAGTGGCACAAGAATGGTGCCAGGGTTCCCTGGTTTCAGAAGTTTTCAGCCTGTTGTGTTTTATGTAAGGTGTGTGGTTTAGTATACCTACCTAATAGTAATTTGATTAGTCCAAAGTGTGCTTGTATTGTTACTGTACATGTGCATACCAAATATATACTCTATAAACCAGGTTTAATTCTGGTAAAGAAATGGCTCTGAATATGTGTTTACTACAAAACATTAAATATGTGAAAAGATTTTACAACGTGTACTTTTTAAATCAAGTAATATTTGTAGAAAGTAAAAATATTTTAAAGGTACGCATTTTGTTGCAATAATAAAAACATCTCTGAATTGAATCGTATATTTAAATGTATTATTTGCAGATCATGTTTAGCATAGTAGAATTTTACGTTAGTACAATTTTGGTAAGAGTGGCTCATACTGTGATGTTTTTTGTAGTATGGGTTGGAGGGAAAATATTCTCATTGGCTTTTAAAGAAAAACCTTAAACTCTGGGAAAATTTGGAACAGTTTGGGACAATTAATTTATCTGCAGTTAAAAGAATCTGTTTTAACCAATAATAATTTTCCTTTGTTCCAAAAATGTCAGAAGCACTTATTTGAGGGACAATTTGTATAATTGCTCAAAATTAAAAGAATAAAAATTCTTGTTCTGGGTTTTTGCTTTAATTATTTATGGTTATGGACAGAGGTAAGTTGTCTTGCATTTAACCTAGTAGAAAAGCTGCTAGCAGTTCCTTACTTACCTCTTCCATTATGGTAATTTCAGACTTTTTTTTTTTATTTCCAGAACTACTTTTGGCTGTAGCAGACTACTGCAGTTTGGCAAGGTCAGGGCCCTGTAGTTAGCGAAGTGCCTTCTGTTCGTCCAGTTGTTACATTCTGATTTTTGTCTGCATTTTGGGTAGAGTTAAAATGGTCTTTCCCTTTCTCACTTCTTTATTTGCATTCGTCATGTTAATTTGACAGCATGTCAAAATGATAGCTAAATACGAATGGCACCTATGCCACTGTCAAAAGAGCAAGGAGTAACATATGCTGTAGCCAGGATGATACGCAAGTTCTTTTTGGAACTCAGGAGTAGTGATGCTGGGGAAAGGACAGTTTGGTTTTTCTGAAGACCTTCCTGTTCTGAAATTTTTGCAGTTGTGCCGGTTTCCCCTTTTCCTTTTTAAACACAGGAAACTGAACAAATACAGCGTAAGTTTCCCCTCTTTTGATGAGGGGTAGGAGGAAGTTAGCCTCTGTCTTCCCTAACTCATCTTGTGATACTAAGAGCTCGTGACCCTTGTCTGGAATGATTACTTTCTACCTCTTAAGCTCCGGTACTATTGGGCTGTTGTAAAAATTGGTAATGCGTTGCTTTGTAATTTTTTTACTACTTTTTAGGAAATGAGATTTAATAGGAGTTTGTATTTTAAACAAATACCCCCTATTCTTCCACCTCCAAAACCTACAGAATTTAGGAAATGTCAGAATTATTTACCTGATTTGGCATTTAGATGTTTTCTTCAAATTACCAAGGCTTTTCCCCCAGTTCCTAGACATACTCTGTGTTGATGGTGGATATATAAAGGGGTAGAAGTAGGGGACCATTCATCTAATTTCTTAAGAACTTCTACGAGCTACCAAGAACAGTTGGTTTTGCAGAATAGTTTTAAGTAGCTTTAACAAGATTATTTTTTTCCACTGCTTTTTCACATGATACAAAAATGTAAAATTATAAACGACGGAGTCTGGAAGGTTAAAAAATAGAAGAAATTTATCTACCTGTTATAAGCTGTTCGATGATATATTTTCCAAGAGCTGTATTTACGTGCACTGATAAAAGATGAAGTTTTGTATAAAGGTAGTACAAAAGATAAGTAGTCTTTTTTCTTTACTGTTGTCTTTTAAAAAAAGGAAAAAACCCAACAGTACTGTAACATGCTGACACTTGGGCTTTCCACAGAAGCACCATTGTAAGTTCTGTGAAATGGAAGAACATCTAATGCTTTCTGGAGAAGTTTGAGGAGGAAAAAAAAAAAGTGGGGACAATATAGTCTGGGCATTTCTAAAGTGTGTTTTATAATAAGAAATATTTGCAGGAAAATAAAATCCTTGCTAGGATTAGTCTGTTGCTTTTTTCTTATCTAATGCTGCAATCCCTGATGATGGTATCACAAATTGTTCCTGTGCAGAGTATTACGATATGGTGATTTGGGATTAAGTTTTCATGTGAGAATAGGGAAGATGGGAGTGTGTAATATATTTTCACAAAACATTAGTATTATGAATTGATAACTTGTGGTTTAGAAGCAATGTCAAATTGGAATCAGGTATGGTGATTGAATAGGTTAGTCTCAGGAACTAGAATATTAGTTGTTACTTTTTCATAATGCAGTTCACTGAAAAAATATTAATAGCCTGCTAAAATGGAGTACAACAACATCTAGTTTATCTGTTTAGTGGTTTCTTATATATGGCACTTTCCAAATATAAGAGTTTTAATATTCTGGAAAACATTACATAGTATATGCTAGTAAATAATTTTTTTTTGTACTTTCTGTACTTAACTAAGACAATGGTATTTACCTGATTCAAGGCTTCATGATGAAACTTGCACGTAAATAGTTGTCATTCAGGATGCAGCAGATTAGGTAGCTTAATCGTGATTTAAACTATTGTTTTTTTCCTTGCTACTGGAAAATGGCAAGGCAATACTAGAAATTTATGACAGAGGAAATAAATGCAACTCATGTTTTTTGTTTGAAGATCCAGAAATCTGTTCCTGTGTGTATTTTGGTAGGAATTGGTTTCATCACATTTGCCGACAATGGAACAGAATAGACTCTCTATCTGATCGTATTGGTATTAGTGTCAGATTATAGATAGGATGACAAATGCTGCTTGTATGTCATTTTTATGCTTCTCCGGTAGTGAGGCCACACCTGTAATACAGAGCATCCTTTAAACTTGAAACACCTGTAGAACTAGTTGTTCAATTATATTCAATTTCCAACACTGAAAGAAGTGTGGTTTTTCAATGACTTCCATTTCTCGTTAGGCTGTGATGTGGTTTTGAATACTGCAGGTGAGGGGAAAATAAGGAAGTTCTGCAGTTGTTATTGTTTTTAATGATGTTTTATAGTCGCCTATATGAGATATAGTTAAAAGATGAAATCAAAGATGAATATTGCAGATTTCATTTAAATGTGGACATTATTAAAAGGGGGAAAACTAAGCTGTAGAAGATGGAAACTTTAATCTAGTGAAAGTTGCAGCACTGCTGTAACATCTATAACATACTCTCAGTTAACTTTTTATTTTGGTATATGTCAGTTTTAAAGGAAGTTATGGTTAGTTACAGTTATGACTAAGAAGAGAATCTTTTATTTTCTAACCAATTTTTTATTCTGATTCTTTATAGAGTACGTCAATTCAAAATGTTAAGTGCCAGTTGCAAAAAATGGAATGATGTATTAATAAGAAAATAAGTGAATATAGAATTGCTATTACAGCTGTTTACCAATGGTCACTCTGAACGTTCAAGAAAAAACATACAGTGCATCTGAAAAGTTAATGGTTTTTTTCCTGAAAGTTAAAATGAAAAATTTTTCTTACCTCCATAATGTCGTGTGTATAAACATTAATGACTTTTTTTTTTTTTTTTCTTTCTCTAAAGTGGAAGTCAAATTCAAATTGAAACTTTGGAGCATATGGCCGGTTAAGCATTCAGACTGTGAAAATAGTGCTTTTGGGTTTGTCCTCTAGATAGGTATCTTGGCTGTTCCCAAATCTGACAGAAAAGGGGTAGACCAGTTCAAGTTTTGGACAGGTAAACTGTTATACCATTTAGATCCTGTAAGGAATACTGCATGTAAGATAAGTGGCTTTGTTATTTCTAAAGTTTCCATTTACATTTCAAGCAATGGCTTTATGCTTGTATCCATTATTTAAGGTTAGTTTACCTCATTTTTCTTAGAGCTAAAATAATCACTACATAAATGTCTTGTTTGTACTTTCAGTATCAACCACACTAACAATTGTTATGGTTTATTACTGCGTACGTACATACATAATTCAGATTAGTGTAGTTTTCAACAAGTTAAAGTCATTAGTTCCATCTGCCTTGGTGTGTATAAAATGACGTGTATATTTAGATATCTATCTGTCTGTCTTTTGACATGTAGAATTATAATGGCACATGTTTGCAATTTTGAGCAGTACTGGAGGTTTCTGCTTTAGCACTCCAGCAGTGCTGGTGTAAATGTTTCCTAGCACCTCTTTTCATACATTTCGTGGTGTCTTCAAACTGCTTGGTCCTTTGCATGAAGGTTAGTGAAGTTTCTGGGTTTTCGGCTGTGAACGCTGGGTATCATGGCATTGAAGTAGTGTCCAGTAACAAAATGCATTTGTCCCATATTTGTAGATCAGTGCTTACAGCTCTTTTTTTTGGGTATTTCAGCTTGCACAAATGGTTAGATAAATGGTTTTGGAAGGATACTATCCAACAAGTACTTGCCTTAAAATAAAAAATGACCAGTTGTGTGAAGAAATGAATGACAGAATCTTGCCCTGTGACATTGCATGTTCTTTACAACCATTCAAGCTTTTGCAGCATGTGACTATCTTCAATAATTTTTCTGTTTTTAATCAAATATGGTTTTAAAAAGATATTTCACCCTGCATATGAACTGTATATCCAAATGTGCAATCTCAAAGCATGTCGCATTCAACAGGGAATAGGCTGCTTACCGATTTAGGCAAGACATTGGTTTAGGAGTAAGTCACAGTGTTTTTAATTTACTTTTCTTTTTTGAAACGTCTTAAAATATGATTGAAAAGCATTACAGATGAATTAGTTATTAATTATGATGGTTCAGTAATAGACTGTACATCATGAAAGAGTGCTCACTACCTTAGTCTTGAAACATTTGTAATAACCATTGTTTATTTCTTTTACTAATCCCCACTGCAACTCCTGTGTCCCTTGAGCTCAAGAGACAAAGTGTTACCGGATCTGTTGTAGCAGAGTGCTCCAGGGCTCTGCTACCTGTGTTTTGTTATGGCTTTCAGTGTTTGTTAGTATGTTTATAGGGGAAGATGGTTCTGTTGCTTCACTGAAAATGTATGGTAATAAAGAAGGGATCAGTTATGCTGTGGTTACTTCTAGAAAACGCAAAACTAACTAGGCAGTTTCAGGTATCTGTCAATAATTGAGAACACTGGAGAAAGTATCTGGAAACAAATCAGGATCAGAGCTTCCATTATTTCACTAGACATTTACTTCAAGAGAATTAGAAGAGGAAAAACAAATTTTACTGCAGTAATGGGCAGAAATTACTCTTGTGTGTGGTGGTGGGTTTTTTTCCTAACTCACTGTAGAAAATAAACTAATGAATAACTAACATTTTCTTCTATCTGTAGTTCCTGTTGGTATTTTCATTAAAGTAGTTATTTTTAATTTTTATGTGCTTACTTTTGCCTGGAAAATGTGCTCAAACATCAAAATGTGCAGTCATTTTGAATGAGTAGTGAAGAATGTTACACTATTTGCTGTTGGCAGTCTTCCTTTTTTTGGATATAAAGTTGAAGGTCTTGGTCTTGTGTTGTTGGTTCCATGATTTTCTTGTGAACTGGAGTCAAAGCCAGTTAAAATAAAATTACTAAATTTCATAGGAGTTGGATCAGGCTTTCTGAAAAAAATAAAGATTTGAGATCTGATACTCTAGCAAAATTCTAACCTTTGGCTCTGAGTGTATAATTTAGTTAGGGTATTTTTATATTTTCATGTTACTAGCTCTCTGGCAAAATAATTTGTCTTTCTGAGGAGACACTTAAATATTGCATGGCTTATCTGGTGGCTGGTACATGCCATAGTTTTGAAAATAGAAGTTGATAGTAGTGAGCTGCTTGGTTGTAAAGGTGGTGATACAAGACTTCTCCCTTTGCATTTGTACATCGGGTCCTTCACCCTTGCTCTTCTCTTCACTTTTACTTAGAGTGAGCAGCAACTGCAAGTGATTGGAGAGGGCCAGATGGGTGCTGTCAGGTCTAGGAAGCAGGCAGGTAGTGGAAGTCAGGATCTACCTTTTCATCCTGAGTTGACTGCAGAGGTGACTGAGAGACTTCCCTTGGGGTTATTTGTACACATATACCTGCACTGCTACTCAGGAACAGTCTTTTAATGAAGAATCTGCTGGTTACCACTGTGAAAATACAGTACTCTTCCTAAAAGTACATAATGGTTGAGATGTACTTTTCAGTAATGATGATTTTGTCACTTATTTGTAGAGTTGTTCTGAATGAGATCTGATTCTCGTTGTACAGACTATTGTAAAGACACGCAATACGTTTCTTCCAAAGGGCTTGAATTAAATAAGCAAAGACAATGAGACATGACCCAAGCTGCTATACATGGGATCATCCTGTAGGTTGTTACAGGGCTATCTGTATAGCCCTTGTATTTCAGATCTCTATTCCAAATGCATGGATATTTGAGATGAGCTTTCTAGTGCACACAATTGATTTAATGTATTAAACTGTTTGCTTTTCAAATTATATAAGTTAGCGGTAAGCATAGCCCTCAGAAAAATGAGAAGTGAGTATTCAGGTTGTCAATATGTATTCAAATGTCAATAATTCTTAATACTAAAACATTAAAAATAGTCTAGTTTTTTATATGCTCTCATTTACTTATCTCACTAGTTGCACTTTGTACTTCTGTCAATAAAATATTATGTGAATTGTATGTGGTGAAGTCTGGTTTGGTGGTTGTTTTTTTTTTATTATTTGTTTTGTTTGGTAGTTTTTTAACTGAAGTTATGTACTTTCTCAACCATTTTTTTTCCTAAGAATATACTCATGAAAGCGGAGTCTTTTGCTTCCAGAAAGGCCATAATTGAGAACTCAGTATTTGAAGAGGCCGGAGAGCAAAAAAGATTGTGAATACCATTTTAAAGCATTATAGTAATGGATTTCCTTGATCTGCCCTTCTCCTTTCTCTCCAGAAGAACCACAAACAAACAAACAAACCTTCTGGAATGAGGAGGACCAGGAACAGTTTCAGTCCCAAAGCAGGAAGTGATTATTGTTTTAGTAAGTCATAAACGGGAAGAATGGCTGAAATGAAAGTATAATTTTTATTTATAACTAGGCACTCCTGCAAGTGACAACTCATCTCATTTTTCATGTGAACTTCAGTTTATTTTGTTTTCCTCCTTGGTAATTCCATTGATTTCTAGAGCATAACTGAGCAGTTAGGCTATTGTGCACTTCTTAGCACCAGCCTACTTAATGGCTGTTCGTGCACCTGTTGGTGTGCAAACAAAAGAACAACATATCGTGGAGTTCTGCAAACTGCCATCCTTAACTTTCAATCAAAATACAACAAAAAAGGAAGAAGAAAATTCAAACTGGAAACATTCTGTGTACCAATAAATAGGTCACTTACAATTTATATGAAATACTTTAGATGACCAGATGGTTACAGAGTTTTATCTGCATAATTTGTATTTGGTGTGTACATCTGAGGGCATGAAATAGCTGTGAGCTGTGAACACACTATGTTCCTTTTGGGACCCAAAGTAGAATACCCTTATAACAGAGAGCCAAATAGTGGGGGAACTCAGAATTTATTGCTTTCATGAACACCTGCGCATTGGTTTTTGTTTTGCTTTTAATTTGTCTGTATCTGAAAGTGATGTAAGCAGCATCTGGTTATTCTTATTTAGTATGCCTATGCTGCCAAAAAATCAACAGATTCCTACTGTACTGCATTTCAGAACTAATGAAGACATAATTATATCCCTGAGCAGGAAGAAGGAATTATGCTTTGTTGGGGACTAGACTAGAATAGAAAGAAAGTAAAAGAGCAAAGGAGTATTTTGAACCAAGTAAGAAAAGTGATCGCTTCTGTCAAAGATCTGGTATTTTTATTTGTTGCCAGTTGACTGAGAAAATAATGCAGTAGTAGAACCTGCATTTCTTTTGAAAATACGAATGGCTTAGGTAGAAGGAGAAGCTTTTTCCCTTTTAATTTTATGTATCTGCTTTGCCATTTTTTTCACCTTCTGCTTGAAACTGATGTACTGATTTGTAGATTAAAAATAACCTAATAATTAAAAGCAGGATAGGTTCTTCATTGGCCTTGTTGGTTTGGTTTACATATATTTTTGAAAGACTCTGAAAAGTATTTGTCTAATGTGCTTGAAAAGTCATTTATTTCCTGAAAAGGAATTTACTCATTTTTGTAGGGAGCACATGTTTTTGAAGTAAGTAGTGGTAGAAATGCGTACAATTACCTACTTTTATTTCAGTATTGGGGCTTGTAGTGAGTGGGGAAGGCTGGGGATTATCTGTCATTGGAGATGGTCACAACTTGTCTGTACAGGGACTGGAACCATTCTGGTGAAGTTAACCCTGCTTCGAGCAGGCAGGGGACGAGGGCACCTTCAGGGCTTTCTTCAAACCGTATTATTCTATGATGAGAAGATTATACCTGATTTTATGTAAAAGGTTTGTGTCACCTTTCTGGGAGTCAGCAATCCTGTGTATGCTACCAGCGGGTCTCCGTGCCTTCTTGCTCTTGTGTATTCCTTCTTCTTTTGACAATATTGTAAATTGATCATGAGGAGATCATGGAGGTAATTGCTGATAAATGTTTCATTCTCACAGTGTGCCAGCTACTACGATGCAGGTAACAGTTTAGCTGCCTGCTAAAGATAGGTTTCCTTCTGACTTGAAAAGCACAGTTGTCTTCATCTACTAACAGATTCCTGTAACTTCCCTTGCATTATCACTGGTCATTGGCCAGTCAAACTGTGTTGCTGACTGAACTAAAAGATCTGTAGAAAAAATGTATTTTTCAGTCCAGTTAGCCTACTTAGAGGTGGAAGACGGTAGGATGGCTTGATTAGGGTCACTGTTTTCTTAAATCAGTGAAAACTGATAGTACAGTTGTATCTTCAGGATGGAAGGAGCCACTGTGAGAAGGCATCCTATGGCATCTGTGTATCCTTTTAAAATTTCTGAATAACATAGCTTGAATGGGATGGGGGGAGTAATTAATGGCTTCAGCATATAGTATCTCTATGACTATTGAAATTTCTTCAGTGACTGTTCTTTTGGATCCCCTATGACCATAAGTAAAATAATTTTGCGCTAATTTTCATTTGTTAGTCAAGGTGCATCTTCACAATGTGGTAATTTATGGAAGAATCAGAGAGTTTGCTCACCCTTTAGTATAGTATGTGATGATGGTGATTTAAATTAATTTGAAAGTTACTGCATTGTTTTTTTCTGTTCTGCGTGTTAAATGCAAGATTGGTTAGAGAGTAATTCTTCCAGAAGAGATATTCCATTGCAACTCTTAAGTTTTGAGCTGTAAATTTTGAAACTGATTTTTTTTTTTTCTAAACTCAAATCTAATTTACTCTGTTTTAGAACAAATGACAGCATCAGAGGGAGAATTGTTACTGGCCATCCTACAGCCAGTTAATTCCCTTGAAGTAGTATTCATGTATCTTACCCAAGCTTTCTGATGTATTTTAAAGAAGAAATCCTTAAAATGGCTGTGTAAGTGAGCTAATACAAATAAAATGGGATAAACACAGGTAGAAAATAAACACTTGTCCTGTTTCTCAGATACCTAAATTTATCCTGTTGGAGAACTGGGAATCAGCTCTTAAATTGAATTGAAGACCATGCTGGATCTTAGTCATGATAATTCATGAGATGGTATATACTAAAATTGCAAACAAAATATTGGGGAAAATAGTGGGTTTTCTGAAAAAGTTTGAGGCTATCTGTAGCACATTTGGATTTGGGGCAGGGGAGGTACGGTCTGTGTATCAAGATAAACGCTAAAAAAGAAAAATAAAATAGGGAGGCATTTAAAAAATAAAATACACCAACAAAAACAACCTCTAAAAATTTAAAAAATCGTTTGGGTTTATTTGTCTAAAATATTTGTAACCTATATATGTGGTGTAAACTCATAATTTTGTCAAGTCAGATTGTCAGACAATTGAGATTAAGCCAACTGGAGGAATATTAAGTGTGATTAGCAGATGTTGGGGGACATAGCCTGTTTCAGATAAAACTGAAAGTTTGGTGGTCTGAATTACCTAGGTAGGATAGTATTGGCTTAGTTTAGGAAAATTCAAGTAGCTCTTTGCCATTCTCAGTTTTTTACAAATGACACGCATGAAATTACTATATTCTACATTGCCCTAAATGCTGTTTTGGTGTGTTTGGATTATCAACTCATGGTAGGAATGTTCTTTTAGTCTATAAAACATTGAGACTCACTTGTGGTGCTGTATAAGTTAATATTTTAATATTAAATTTAAACTGATTTTGAGTCGCTATATTTATAGGAAGATGTAAATTAGCTATGTGAGGTGACCTGTTACAGGCTGATGATTTCCACAGCAGTGGCAAATAAAAGTCTGGTAAAATTTGTATGGCAGAGGGAGCAGAAAAGAGCAGCCAGGTGGTCACCAGGTTGCCTGGAGCAACAGCTGTGCTAGCCAGCTTGGAGGAGGTTTGGCAACTCTGCCTGGCAGGCCTGCAGCCAGAAGTTGTTAAGTGCTGAAGAAATCTAAGTGGGGGATTTAAGGGTAACCTGTAACAAGGGAAAATGCAGGGTGAGACTTGCTTTGCTGAAAAAGTACGTGGTTTTAAAAAGCACTGAAATACTACCCCCTGCTGTTTCTGATGCAGCACTGGAATACCTAATGCTTCAAAAAGCCACATTTATACATGGACTCTTTTAATGCCTTGTTTTCTTTTTAGCATAACATACACAGTAAAACCCTGAAGTATCACATGCCTCAAAAGCAGTCGGCCTTGATTGTGACTCGGTAGCACAGGTTCTGTTCAGCTTTGCACTGAAAGCGGGACCTCTGCGTTTGTTTTGAGTGGTGAATGCCGCCTGTCCTCTGCAGAATACAGTACTTTTGGAGTACATAATGAAACTGCTGAGATTTTTGTACGCAAACTCATTAATTAGTTTGAATTGAAATGAATGAAGAATTGGATTCAGAAATGTAACCTTCTGTTTCAGTATCTTTCTAACCTGAATTAACTTAGGAATGGCTGAGATAAATTTTTCAAACTTCAGATGTGGCCAAAACATATTGAAGTCTTTAATATAGTACCTTGAATAATTTAGCTTGTAGTTACCCTGAGCTGCTTGCTACTATACACAATAGTCACAAAGATTAGATAAATAGCTAAGGTTAACTGTGACATCCTGTGACTTCAGAAGTAATTTCACCTGTTGCTTCCGTAGTTCACTTGTGTTTAATTCCAGTGGTTGAAGGAAGTCAATCAGTTCTCCTTCATAGATTAAGTCATGTTTTCTGTTCATCTAGAATTTTGGTAGTCGTATGCTATCTCAGCAGGTGAAATCGCATGTCTGTTACAGTTCTTCTGAACACTGATGCTTGTAGGGCTGTTGTCCAGTAAATGCAGATATAGGGATTTAGGAAGTAGAAATACCCCTTTCTTCAGGATTCCTTTCCTGCTGAGAAAATAAAGTGTCTTTTTAAAGGACAGATTGGGCTACAAACGCTGAAAAAACACTGATCAGAATGTTCAGCTCTCATTATGTTTAATAGAGCTCAGTGAGACAGAGTTAAGGTTGTTTTAATATTTAATCTCTCAGTTTCTGTGTCTTAAAATGTATGGATTTCTCTTGAGCTAGTTCCTGGTGTTTGGTGTAACTGCAACATTCCTGAAGCAACCAAACCCCTTAATTTTATTCATTTATTTCTGACTTTAGTGAAACTAGAACAGAGCTTAGTGTATCTTTGGATATGACATATGAAAATGATAATATAAAAAAAGTATTGCTTTCAGATTCAGAATGCTTTCTGAAGCATAAATGAAACTTCACAAGAAGATGACTATTCGCATTTTGTAGTTAGGGAAGTATATCTGATTCTTTGTATCTATTTCTGCTGTAAACAAACTGTGTAATGTTAATTTATTACTTGAAGTAAAAGGGACATTAAGTGATTTCCTAAAGCACTTGAAGAAATCCATATGTAAACTGGGATTAGATTTTAGTTTTAGTGATTTTTTTCCTCATCTCCCTTATTTAGTGTGGCTTTTGCTACAGGGGGACTACTGTAAGAGTGCAGCAGTGGGGATCAGGGAAGTGCTTACTTTAGACGCTTAAAAAAAGTAATAATCTGAACTTGAGCACTGTCTTGATATTTCACAAGATCTTGTACCATGTTTCTTTTAATAGTATGAAATCATCTATAGTAATTTTATCAGAATAGTTTGGTCTGACAGTGGTTTGGGGTTTATTTTATAGAAAACAGGAGAAAAATAAGAGTATGCCTTTTTTTAAATGGAAGGTGCAACATGCTAATTTTCTGTAATCATCTTTAGCCTGTCTTGCCCGCTTAACAGTGTGGTAACATGAAAGATGTATATCGGTACCAGTGCATCTTGATGCCAATATTTTGTCATTGTATTTCTTCTTTTTGCATAATAAGTATTTCATAACCCTTAGAAAGTTGTTGTTTGGTTTGGTTTTTTTTTTAATTTGTTTTTGTTTGTGTGTTTGTTTTCAGTGCAAATGTTGATACAGTGTTTTCTATGTATTTTTGAGTGGTGGAAGTATTTTTCCTTTCTTTACCTTATCCCCTCCATCCATCTGCACACATTTACTGCTAAGTAAGAAGGCTTGAAAGTTTAATTTGAGGAAGGACTCGAAGAAAAATGCTTTGTTTGATCTACAGAAGAGAGAGCAAAACAGAGATGTCATAGAGTTCTTTAGTATGTGAAAGGACCTACTATAACACTAAAACTTCTTTTGTGTCTGTTGGAGGTAGATCAGCGGGACAAGGAGCAACAGAGGGGGTGGTTGGAGCAGGTGAGGTTTACATTAAATGTTGTTATTCTAACATAAGCAGTGGATATCGATGCAATCACTTCAGTGTAGAGATTCAGTGGAACCTCCATCAATGGCATTTTTGAAATATTAGACTGATGTTTGCCAGGAAGGGATCCCTTCAGATTGTAAACAATCTTGGGATGATGGACAAGATAACCTTTTAAAAGTTATTTCTATCCCTGTTTTCTAGGTTTCCTATTTTTTTGGCTCACATCCCAGCTTTTCTAAAACTCTATGAGTATCAATGATTAAATAAAGTGATGAGCATTCATTGGGTGCCAGCCACTTTAAGGAGATATTAAAAGCCTTTTTTCCCCCCGCTCTGGAATTGTTTCATATTTCACAGAAAATCATTAACAGATACTTCAGTCTCTGTAGTATGTGTGTTGGGTTTTTTTTAATATTTTTTGTTGTCAGGATGTTCTATGATTTCTCAATTAAGATAATTATACAAGTAATAATAAATATTCTTGTATGATAATACTATCTGATTGAAGCACAATACTTTCTTTGCAATGTAAAGTTAGACAGTATTAACTTAATCATAATATGATATATTCTACAAGTGATTGTTCTGTCCATAGGTGTTATGTCCTCAGCATTTTAGGGGAAAAAAAAAAGGGATTATTAATTATACTGAACTCAGGTCAGTAGTGGATTGCATTAACATAACTGTTAATGTGACTATTGAACTTGCAGCATGAAATGTGAAGTGGAAAGCTGGCTGCATGGGAGACATTCAGCTGATGCAAGAGAGCTACTTCTTACTGGTCTTCTGGTGTGTTTGAACACCATATGGTTATTTGCACTTGAAACTTAGCAAAGTAGGTGTTTCAGCTTTTAGAGTAGCCATTCCAATAAGGTTCTAAGAGTAAATACGGTTTGTATCTGCATTAACATATGATGGTATTAACCACTTCTAATTCTGTTTTACTACTGCTAACTCATCTCCTGCACAGTGCTAAATTTCCTGTGCCTCGTTTGACACATGAGCAGCATTTTTAAGTGATCACACAAGTAAGACCAGTGCTACCTGAATTAAATGGGAGTTTTTGCTGTTACTGTCACAAATAATGATCCATGACTGCAGTGGTAAATCTGAAAGGTGCCGAGGATAGGCAAGGCTAAGAAGTGATTTTTGTAATTAGTAGACAGGAAGTTGGAAGTGCAAACTTGCTCTAAGATAGCAGGAATATTGTTTGGGAAATAGGGAATAAGTTCTTTTTTTAAAATTCGTGGAATGTTCAGAACAAATTTATAAATGTGTATAACTTTAATTCAGCAGTAAATATTTTTTTTTAAATTTGCAAAACATGGTTACAGGATAAATGACAGGTGTACCACTGCTCTTTTGGGTGTACTATTTTGCATATAAAAATTTGTCTGTTAAAACTGAAACAGTATATTGCACGTGATGATCTCAGTCTAATTTTCCCATTATTGCCTGCTGGCAGTACAGAATATGAGTGTGGTATATTGTGTTAAATTGCTGATGTCTTAGAAAAGATCCATTATTTTACTTGAAGGCAATGTGAAGTTAAATGAATTCTAGCCTGCTCCATGAATGTTGTTTTCTTCTTCCGCTCTGTGTCATGGTAGCTCATGCATGTGTTCACTCTAGATTCAAAACTGGTCATCCCACTTGTCCATTCTGTCAGTCATAAATGCACTTGTTGTGTTAACACTGAATACAGTCTCCGTAAAACACAAGTCCAAGCAGCTATTGCAATTGTTTTCGTAGGTAATGTGTGGAAATGTGTATCTAATTGTTAAAATTCTACTAAAAATACGTAGGAGTTACTACTTTTATGAAGAATGTTTTTCATGTGATTTTACTGCATGTCTGTCTTTTCCAAGAGCTTTGGAACCTGTTGACCAAATTCAGCCATGTTTGATACAAAGAAATAAGCCTCAAATTCCAGTAACTGATTTGATAATCAGCAGATACGTAAAGGAAAGAGACCCTAGAAGCGTTGGCAATGAGAGAGGGTTAGGGACAACTTGGACAGCATGCATTCCAGGTGAAGTGGCTTTCAACAGCCCACACATACCAGCTCGTGCGTTGCTTTGAACCACTTGTAGCACATGGTGGCCCTTGCTCAGTACGTCGGAGAGGTGGGAGTGCTCTGCAGGTCTGTAGTAGGCACAGAAGGGAGAAAACAGTGACTGGTAAGTGTGAAACGAAGAGAGTTGAGGACAACTTAGAGTATGTTGAACTGTTTGTGATAAGGATTTTTGCTTGGGCCAAAGGGAGAAGTAAACATGTTAAACAGAATATGAGGAATATAAAGCACAAATCCATGACCGATTATTTCCATTCCTCATTTGTTTTCTGTTGAGTCTTCCCTTACTTTGTTATTTGACTTATAGCTTTGGGGTTTTTGTTGTTGAAGTTTTTGGTGTTTAGTAACCTGCTGGCGCTAAAGAACAAACAGAATTACAGAAAATTATCCCTCTTGATGTCACAGGATACAGATACAGAAATGTATATAGTTATAATATAGTTTTAAATATAATATAGTTTTAAATATTTGGCTTAGTATTTTGAAATGCCATGAGTAACTGGCACACGAAACCAAAGAACTGTAAGAACTGAAGAAACACATGCTTGCAGAGCTTTTCATTTTGTATAGAAAGTATTTTCTTACTACAAAACCTAGGTTTTAAACAAAAACTTACAAATAACTGCTTTACCAAATAGATATTACAAAAAGTTAACAAATCTTCCACCAGGGTGCAGTCTCTTCTAAGGATTTCTAACACCTTCAGCTAAGTATCTGCATTTTGCATGTAAATATTATTTTCTGCTGCAGCTATTACAGGCAGACAGTTAACTTCATTTTTTGATATGCACTTGGCTGTTTAATTGTGTTTTCTCATCGTGTTTAACACCTGAGACAAAATTAGATGGGATCAGTTTGATGATAAAGTAATATAGAATCAGCAGATTCCAACTGAGGAAAAAAAACTATGTCTGTCTCTTTTTTTTTTTTCTCTAAAATAAAATACTTTCCCCCACACTTTCTCGATTCATTAAATAAATTCACTGTTGCCTTGCGTCAATAACTGGACTCAAACAACAGTATTGTAGGAGTTAACTTTTTAATTTCAAGTTAATAGGGTGTTAACATCAAAGTTTAATTGTATTTAAATTCTTTAGACTTCTAAGTAACTGGCCAAAATACTGCCCCAGCTGATGGTTGATATTTAAGTATCATTCTTTTAACTGTGGGTAAAGTTGCAAGTCGTAGGATGAAACCTGATCCATTTGCCATGTCTGCAATAAAAATATTTTAAGCTGTTGATGTTTGTCTTGGTTAGGTATATATTAAGCAAATGTAACTTATTATTATTATCATCCTAATTCTGATTCCTAGAAGCTATAAATAGTCATGCTATGTAGTCATGGATTATTAAAATGTAGCATTCAATATACTAGAAAAAATGCTCATAATTTGGCTTGCCAGTAGAGATTGTTGGCAATAACTGCTGTAGCCAACGGCCAGTTGATGAATGGATTAGATATTTCATTGTATATTTGTTGTATAGATATTTCTGTTTTGACTTGCTAAGAGGATGGTATAAATCACTTGTGCACGTTCATGCACAAGTCAGACTTAACTATGTCCCAGGCCAGTTCAGTTTTCTTTTGGGACAAGTATTGTCAAGGGTATTTCTGTGTTTTAAAAGCATCACATCTTCCATTTCAAATGTGCCATTCTTTTGGCTGCTGGCTATTACTGTTCACATAAGGAAGCGTTACAATTTCTAGTCTTGACTGCGCCAGGGTGTTTTCAGAACTTAGAAGTGGATACTGTGAAATAATATCGTATATTTGGTAGTGTTTGAAAGCCAGTAACAAACTTTCTGTCACTGACCGGGTTTTAGTGTGGGGAGATTAGGGGTGATGAGGAATAAGAATTTCCCGGATAAATCGTATTTCTTGCTTAATTCAAAGATCCTTATTAGATATTTGAAAGTAAAATAATCCTCATTCTTATCTATGGAAGAGTTGCTTTAAAAAGATCAAGTACTGTAATGGGTTACCAGTGGTTAAAGAATGAGCTCCTGCTTTTTTCTGTACACAGCTGTGAGCTCTCACCGCTTTTTTGATTTTTACTGTCTCTAGCATTTTGTTTATTTATCTCCCCCCCTGAGATTTGATGAAGTTTATTGCCATGGAAAAACCCCTAATACAGAAAAGGCAGGGTATCTTGCCAGTTTTCAGTGAGTAGGGCTGACTTGGAGAATAGTTGGCATGTCAGAGCCTTTAGAGAGTAGTATAGCAGCAGTAGTAGGGATGGTATATAACACAGCTAGGGGTGAGGGGGAAAGATGGCAGTGGTCTGTTAGTTTGCGTATTCTGAGTTGTGTAACTTAGCCTGGCTTGAGCTGCTTTTCCAGAGCAGCATAACTTGATCTAACTTCTGTCTCTTACAGTCACATCCTCCTTTGTGCCAGCTTTAGTGCTCTTCTGACCCCAAATTCAGCTGCTTCAGTCACTATACTTGAAGAAACCTCTCTATATGCACATTCAGATGTAATTCTGCGTGTGTATGCATACCTACGCGCTTCTTAAAAATAAATACTTTCTGCCACCTCAGTGTTTTGAAAGGGCTTGGCACTGGGTCAGACCAACACCAGAGGGAGCAGCGATGCTTTGCCGGGGAAAGTGTCAGTATAGCAGCTGCAGTTAGGGCTGCTTCCTTTGCTGTGAACCGCGTTCACCAGTCTTAATAGACTTGAAAAAAAACCCAAAAAAACCAAACAAGTGTGTGTGTGTGGAAATACCCCTGTCACTTCTCGATATGGATTTGTGCACACAACGTGGGTTTGTTTATGCTTGAACTCCGAAGATGATCAAGACTGTTTTTTAACAGCTCTTCCGTTGAACAGCTAATTAAGGAATTGTTTGCTTTTTGATTGTTTCATCAAATACATTGGTCAAGTTTTTAATTAAAATTTTTTTGGGGGGAGTGTAGTAGATAACAAGTTTTATCAACTACTGCTGTCTTAAATACTTTTTCATTAGGGAGAATAAACATTTTTACTGCATTTTTGGCTATGAAGCAATAATTGAACCAAGGTAGCACTATATTGAAGATAAAACAATCAGTGATTTTTTTTTTAAGGTTAGTTAGTAACTTGAGGTACAGCTTAATTTTAACTGTCTGCTAATTTGTGTGACAGCTATAAATTCCTAGCCTGTATTGGGGGTTTTGTTTTGTTTTTAATTAATGAAGCCAAGCTATGTAAGGGATGGATCTTAAAATAGTGAGACATTAGAAAACCCGATTAAAGGTTTCCATGTCATTAAAGGAATGCCTAAGGTCTAAATCCTTTACTAGAATCGAACCAGAGTATTTTTAAAGCAGTTTAAAGATGAGATGTAACTAAATTGACTTTTATTCAAGTTATCTTTCAGTTATGTGGGTGTTGGTTGTATTGTTGTAAAACAGTTAAAAGTGGTAGTAGCCTTCCAAGGCCCCATGAAGTGAGGGTGATTGGGATTAAATACACGGTTATAAATTATTATTATTATTTTTAATAGCATCCATTCAGGGGATCTGTTATTGTGGCTGCGGCAATTAAAAAAATAAAAACAAATTAGTTAAAAACAAAAACAACTCGGCACCCCCCAGTAAGAACAAAAACCAACGTAAGCATGTGTTACACTGAAGTTATTCGACAAAGTTATGAGATAAATCTAGATTGGATCCTAATGGTGCTTTTATAAGCCGGTTGTCTCGTCTTCCTACTCCTCCCTCTCTTGCCAGTGCCATAGTCCAGGGTGAATTGCTCTGTAGGTTGCTGATGCAGCCCTTTGTATAGGGTGGAAATGCCCCCACCTCCTGCCTGAATGTGATACTGGAGAGGTCTGTGACGAATTAGCACATGCTTTGCCTCCACATCCGTGTAGTTTAATTACTGTGTGGGCAGCCTGGCTGAGTGCATGGAGGTGGTGACTCTGCTGCAGGAGTACAGACATCCCTCCAGGGCCATGGCACCTCCTGTTTGGAAAAACCTCTGGCTTAAGGAAGGAACTTTGCACGAAGCTGCAGCTCTATTTCCCAACTCCATAGGGTGAAGCTGTGGTAGAAATTGTAGGTGAAGGAGCTGAGCTGGAGGAGCCAAGCTGGCTCCACTCTCTCTGCAGCTGATAGTTCTTGAATAAGTTTTAAGCTTGCTCAAATAGTTTGTAAAGTTATACTAATTAAGTAGGCCACAAGGTCACATAACAGATGTGTGATGTAACATGAATAATCTGCATAAACCCCAACTGCATTGCTTGCGTGCTGTTCGAATGAGTACTAGTAGGGCCTTTCTGAGCAGATTTCGGAGGCTATTGGTTCTGGCAGACACGTAGTAATAGATGTAAATCAGCTGGCTGAAGCTGTTGCTGTTATGAAGCTATTATGTTACATTCGCCCCACTTTCCAAGCAGTGATGTCAGATGTGCTCATGAATAAGCTCTTGAGCCACCCAACTATTTTCAGGTAAAATTGTCTCTGCTTCCCTGAATATGCTGGGCTGAGAGCAACAGTGATTCATGAGCTGATTCAGGAGCGCATCAGATGCCTTCATTTAGGACAGCCACATTTATCAAAAGGGAGGGGTGGGCGGCTGGTGGTGACAGCTTCAGTTGTCTGATTTTTATCTGCTGGTGAATGTCTGTCAGCACCTTATGTTAGTTTGCTCAGTCTAAGGCTAAATCTCAGGTCAATATCTGACAAATGTATTGGTGCTTGTTAAAGTACAATGTGCCTAACATTGTAGCACAACTTGATGCTTGCTAAACATCACAGTTTACAACCCTAATTAAGAAAGGGCCAGTCTAGTTGTAGTGTAGACAAGTCTGAAAGTGTTGGGTTTCTAAGACAGGAAAGTTACAGGTATAGTACAGATCTATCTCCCTATTTTTCCGATAATTTCTAGGGATACACATCTGGTAGTAAAAAGAAGTTTGACTCTTTGGAAAAATAGGGATGATTCTGAAATTACATCTTCAATTTAACTTCATGGCAGGGGCTGCATTCTACAGCATGCTTGTAATTAAAACTTTTTACCCAGTGTAAGTTGTTGCTTATCTTTTTGTTCTTGAAAAGGCTAATTAGCTAGCCATAGTCCCTTGTTCCTAGATTAGCCACAGGCTATTAGTCATAGGCTTTTTTTTGATCCTAGCCTGGCGTGAGGTCAAACAAATTTGAAGCTCTCTTGTAATTGCACTCAACTGTATATTACAATAGTATACCATATTTTACATCTTTTTGCATTGTTAGTGAAAAGTATATTTATTCTTTGTGCTCCCTTTTAACATGTTTTTTCCCGTCAACAAATTTAAGGCCATTTCATTGATGTATTTGTAACATAGCAAGTGAAATCTACCTTTGTAGTGTTAACTTTTTCTTTTGTTTAAATGGATGTCAGTATTTCATGATATTACATCATTTTGATGTATGCATGGCTAAAAATAAAACAACGGAAGTTTTAAGCTTCTTCATGTACTGTTTCAGATTACTAGTGATCTCGTGCCACAGGCAGCAACAGTGCAGGGATGATGTAATCACTGCTCTAACGGGGAGGGGGGGTTGTTGCATCATGAAATTACTGGAATTGACTTTAATCACATCCTAATTTCAGTCAGCAATTGTAAACCTGAAATGAAACGAGGTACTTTCATCATGTTTACACTGTAAACTTTTTAGTTATTTTACTTAAAAAACATCTCAAGGATAATACAAGTTTGAAATCATAGACAGTAGTCTGAAGAAAGGCTTCCAGAAATCCTTCGTCCTCCTTCCTGCCTTGTCTGGGGCAGGAGAAAGTATAGAAAGAATATGCTGGGAGATGTTCTGTTGCTCCCTAGTAGTTTTCTTAAACAACTCAGAAATTTCTTATCTTGATGACGTTTGCTGTGTTAGTCCATAAATTCTTATGATGCCATGTGGCAGAAGGCTGTGCTGGGGGATTGCAGGACTGGGTAGAAATGCTGGGAAGGATGTGCAACTGCTTACAAGGATACTGGTGCTGAAAAGTTACTTCTAAAAGTATATACCTTTGATATTATTGAATTTGTTAGCCTAGAAGGACATGAGATTTGGTAAAAGCTACTTGTAATTACTGTTAACTTCAGTTTTTGTCATCAGTCTGTTTTGTAGTTTTCCAAATGTGAAAAAACTTGAGGGCTCATTTGATGAGACCTTTTTATCACAGAGATTTATGTTCAAGAAGCTACTCCAGTTGTGCAGTACCTAGCTCTTTTAGGACTTACGTACATCGCAAAGTGCTGTATATCACTGTCCCCTTTTTACAGACGTTACTTAAAAGCGAAGTAATTTACGCAAAGTCAGCTGGCCCGTGGCAAAGCAGGGTTTTAACATGACTATGGTTTTATTCTTTGTTTTTTGTTTTTCCTTTCATTGCAGTTTTTATAGTGGAATGGAACTAATTCTTAATGTTTAAAGAGCAGTCATTAGCAGCGCTGACGAAGAAAGCCACGAATGTGGTGCTCACCTCCACCTGACTATTTTATTACACCGTTACAGGATCTTTAAGCGACTGTGAGAGAAATTAGCAGGCTTTTTTTCCAGCCTCCCCTCCATCATCTGTTACAATTCATAATCTTGCCTCTCATATTTCATTTCATTTTCTCCTTTGCCTCCTATTAATCTGTGCCATGCAAAAAGTTCCGTTTGTGCTTTCTGACAGGGTCAGCTGCAGCACACATACTACGGCCAAGCCACACACTAGGTGTGACAATCAGTGTTACCTCCCGTCCCCACCACTGTGCATGCACACGGTCAGCGTCCTTCCTCCTGAGGCCTTTGTTCTCCTCTGCTCTTTGGCTGATATGTGCTTTATCCTTATGTTGGACATGACTTACTATATTTTTTTTTAATTTTGATTTGTTTTCTTGATATTCTTTCCACCTTGTTATAAGCCTACTGCGTTTAGGAAAAAGAGAGTATAGAGCTCGCCCAGTCTTCACTTCACCTGCTAAATCAGTGTTCTACTTCCACACTATCTCACTATTTTTTTACGGTCTTAAATCCCTTTCTTCTGTTTTTTTCCCTCTTTTCAATTTTTTTTGTGTCTTCCTATAGCGTGATAAAATACTTACATGTGAGATTATTTTGATAAGATGTAACTTGATACATGCAGTTCTAAAGGTACTTTATTTCCTTTTTAAAAACAATCTCTTCCCTATAATGGCCACAGCATGTTGTTTTTAAGTCACCCATGTGTTGTGAAAACTCGCTGCCTAGAAATGTAGTTAGTTGCTTGTCTATCTTGCATAAGTTCGTTGTAATTCATCTGGCATGCCCCTGCTCCCAGGAGCTTTAAAACTTTTAAAAATACTTAATAATACTTTCCATATCCTTTCCCAAAGGAAGTTACCCAGAATAAATGTTCATATCATTTGGGGCATCCATTAGAGCCTCTGGTCCATTTAAAAAACAAAAATGAAAAAACTACCAGCAAACTCAGTTGCATATTTCTTTGTTGGTGAAGACACAGGGCAGCTTGCACAAGTGCTGCTAAAATTGGTTACGGGCTCTAGCCCATCTTTGTATTGGTCAAGGTTAATATAGCACAGCTTGTGTAAGACAGGGATTTGAGACTAGTCAAGAAAAATGACTGTTAAACCAACCATCTCTTAAAATTTAACTACAGCTGTTTGCGATAGTAGTTTGAAATCGCAAGACGGCCTTTACTCTGAGGGCATAGACAGACTTCTTTGGGATCTGACAACGGCAGTCAGATCTGTCCTGGCTGATCATTACCCCTCAGCAGCTGGTGGGTCCGGCTTCCTCTACAGCCTGCTAACCTGAGGAATCTTTTTAAATACCTTGTTGGTGACAGTACAACTGTCAGCCAGTTTATTTCAGCTGTTAGTGTTAGATAACTTCATAAACCAGCAGTTAACAGTTTAAAACTTGGCTGCTCTCAGCTGTTTGCTGCCAACTTCTGTGGGACTCAGAATTGTAACGGAAGTAGTTGAGTAGTTTATTGGGATCATTTCCTGCTCTTCTGCAGGCGAAATAAGCCAAGTTAGTTTAAAGAGTTTAAAAGAGTAGTTGAGCTAACCTGACTAATGTTGCCTGCAGCAGGATTGGATTTACTTGGCAGAGATTTGGGTAGGCTGATTTCCAGTAGAGGGTGGTGGCTTCTGCAGTTGCTCCAACAGCTTCTGTACTGATCGTGTGCTTGGATGCGGTATTTCTTTTTCCAGTGGGAAGGATACAGTATGTCAGCACAGTTGTTTGAGCAGATAGGTAGTGCAATAAGCCCCCCCCCTTTTTTTTTTTAATTACAAAGACTCAATGCTTTATGTTAGAGAATATTGAAAGATATTTCTGGTTTACTAGAGAATTTACTAACTTTTATTCATGTTTTCAGCCAAACTGTATTTGGATGACAACTGGAGTTCCTGGTCTTTTTATTAAGTACAAAGTACCTTAAATGTACTGGATAGATTAAAAAGTTTTATTTAGGTATATTCTGTCTTAAAGATGAATTTGTTAAGTTAGGGAAGTTTGAAGTGTGGTTGGCGAGTTGTGAATTCTTGCTTGTCAGAGTCCCTATTTTCAAAGACATTTAATGATACAAAGAAATGCTAAGTAACATCTTCCCACAAGGCGGTGGGTGCTAGACTTGGGTGGGAAGCAGATGCTTAAGTGTTACGTGCTTGTGAAAACTTTTACTTGGCACCCATCTACTTGTTTGGGTCCTTACGAACCTTTGAAGACTACATGTCTTAGGGCTGGTACATCTTTTATTCACCTACTTTTTTTTTTTTTTTTCCTTCATAATTATAAAAGGGAAATAAAGTTTTCTTTTAAATTCCCACTCTGTGCATGTTTTGAATAAAGAAAATATACTTCATGCCAACAGGTAGGAAAGGTAAAAGCAAAACTATTCAGAGAGAAAGTGGAAAAAACGCCTGTGCAAAAAGTAAAATGTTCATATTCCAGTTATATTTGAGATGGACAATGTTGCTCCTAAAACATTGTGTAATACTGTGACTTATGAACTTTAAATGAACTCAGAAACTAGCTGGTTTTTCTTAAAGTTCCAAATATAATTTAAAAATTAGCAATTTTTCATGAATTAAACTTCCTGATGCACTTCATTGATGCCCTGTACTATTACTTTTGAATAACTATCTTTTGATTAAGTAACAGTAAGCTTAACCTTTAATGAAGACAAATGTAACTAAGCTTTAGTTTATTTTTATAAAAAAAACAGTTTAAAAAATCTGACTTAAATATAGTTGGAGAAATGGGTTTTGAGGTTGATGTTAAGTAGGTTTTATATTAATTTATTTTACTATTAAATTTGCAGGCTGAGTTTAGAAAAGGGCATTTTGTGCATTTCAAGACTCATACTATACAATCTTCTGAATTTATTGATTAAAGTGTTCCATGTAGTGGGGGAGATGCTATGTTTACGAGCACATTCCTGATGAACAATAAGTGCTTACATTTAAAAAATAATATAACTGCTTGTTCTGTCCCGACGCTGTGTAGATCAAACTTAAATGTACATTATTGAGAAGTAATTTGAAATTCGGCTTCTTGTATTATTTAAAAAAAAAAAAGAGCAAACCCAAACAACCTAGGAAATAGAGTTTTCGCTCCTCTTTCCTAGTGGATTGGTTTATTTGAATCCTATTTGTTAAACAATAGTCCTTATTTGTGTAAAATAGGATAACTTTTTTCCAGTTAAAGGAAAAATGTGTTGGTATGGCTACTGCCATAGGAACCAAGCACAACATGACAACTAACGCTGCCATAGTAAAATATGAACATTGTAAGTAATATGATCCTTATGACAGGGAAGCCATCCATGGTTTTTAAGTACTTTTCCTTCTCCTACATTACGATTGACCTAGTTTAATGAAAGGGATAGGCTAACACCAGGTTGTTGAAGAGATGACCCACAACTTACATAAATTTTATCGGTGCTATTATTGATCCTATTTACATGTTATGCTGAGGGCTGCATCTCTTTGATTCTGTTTTAGTTACAGGGAGCACTTTTATTGTGTTTTTATTAATATTTCTAAAAATAAAGTGGTTTATTCAAGAACCTTTTTCAGCTTCAAGTACACCTCATGTATTACCAAATAGATAACTAACCTAAGTTTCAAAACTGTGTCATTTTAGAGCTTAGTAATTTTTATGTTGTGCTTATTTCTTTGTCACTTCTACTCTCCCTCGAAAAGATGATAACAGGCAAAGAATACTAGTGTATTGAAATAATTGTATTATTATATTATCATGAAACAGTATAAATAGAGAGTTGAGAACCTGTTGTTATCTGAGATCTAGTATGATGATGTTTAACTTGTGGTTTTCTTCTCTGGAACTTGCAGAAGAAAAGTTCAAAGAAAAGGAAACCTGTTGTTAATAGGCAATTAATGTGTTCAGTCCTTACTTCCACTAGAAATTTTGTAGTCAAAGATGTTGAGAACACTTGAGTTCCTATATTATGCCATTTCTTAATTTGTAAGATATCTGAATGTACCTCAGCATGTGTTAGATATTTTAGATATTTAAAATATAAATTACATGCTTTTTTCTTCCTTTACATAATCTGAAATAAAAGCAGAGAAGTGTATTATGACAATAAATCACTATGAAAAGGACCATTCTTTTGTGTGTGTAAATACTATGTCAGATCTTGATCTTAGTTATCTTGAAGCCATTTTTGATTAAATGAAAAGCTAAAATACCTGTGTTGATTTAATCGCTATTCTTGTGCATTTGCACTTTGAAGGTTTCTGCTTTTATAAGCACAGACGCTGTTATTAATCCTTGGAACGGAGGGAAAACAAAAGGATATCGGTTTCTTCAGAATATAATTTTATTAAAGGACTTAAAAATGTGACTCAAATTCTGTATTCCTGAGTCTTCAAAAAAGCAGAACTAAAAAGTTTTTTCACTTGCAACTTTTCTGAATTTTAGGGGTTAGAAATGAGCGGGACCTGAGCTGCTTTCGCTGTAGGTGTTCGTATCATTCTGAAAATGACAAGAATAGTGGCAATGCCACACTGGAACTGCTTGAAATATCTACTGCTGTAGGCTTTTCTACAGAAGCTCTTTTTTTAAAGAGAGAAAAAGAAATGAAAAATGGCATTGATTAAGGGGAATTGATTGTGACTTAATAGAAGGGAATATGTAAAGAGAGAACCCAATGCTCAAGAGATTCTTAGAAGGGGGAAAAAGGAGACAGGAAGAAAAGCGCTTTATCCCCCCTAATTTCTTTTGTTACAGGACAGGTTTTAAGATTCTCATACCTACTAGACAAAGACTTAAAAAGGTTGAATCTTTAAGAGACATCTTAGTAAGTTTTTTTTAAAAGAATCCCAAAGGACTTCCATTTTTATACAGGTTAAGTTCTAGTAGTAGTGCCATCATCACAGTAAGGTGCGATCACCTTAAGGTAGTCCTTAAAGCAAAGTGCTGTATGTGGTTTGTTCCTTTCATTGTGATCTTTCCAGAGGGCTGGATATTATTGCTGAATTAAATGCTTTTTTGTGCTACTTAAGGATTTACTTTTTTCCCCGGCTGTTGCAAAGCATGATGTTATATGTGAGCAGAAAATACCAAAGATTTATTTTTAATTTCTTGTTTGAAATTTATTTTTGGGAAAGTTTGCTCTTACATAGAAACGAGCTCCGCCTCTTGGTAGAAGGTTTCACTGTCCTGAAGAAGGATCTTGAAACTTGTCCAGAGTTTAGGTGACACTGAGGTAGCCTGGTTTCAGAATACTGAGTACTTAAAGACCAGCATCATGTGGTGGTCTAGTTGGAAATTTAGGTAAAGTGTCTTCTGTGTAAATACACTGTTGTGAACCTATAGCTAGGTTTTCTGTCTTGACCAGATATTGTGCAAGTCAAGTGGAAGGGTGAAGGAAGCATAAGTAACAAATGCAGTCATTATATGCTGGAATAATACAGAATCGTAGAATGGTTTGAGTTTAAAGATCATCTGGTCCACCCCCCTGCCATGGGCAGGGACACCTTCCACTAGATCAAGTTGCTCAAGGCCCCTGTCCAACCTGATGGTAGCATTTAGTGCTGTTCAGAATTAATTTACAGTGTAGCAGAAGGCTCTGAGGAAAAAAAGGATAACATTTAGATTATCAACTAGAAAAATGTTTGTTTACTTTCTTATGTATTGCTTAATGCAGATATAAAGTGAATTTGTTGTTTTCCATAATGAACTGTCTTCGGTCTTAGAAGTACCTACTGTCTACGTCTTAAAAAGGTACACAGTATGTTAATTGCAGAGCACTTCTCTTCCCACAGATTATTTCCATTCAAAATAATAGCAATACAATAAGCCTTACTGGGTTTACGCAGGATTTGAAAAGGCTGGTCAATCCACAGTAGAGGATCAGGTTTTATCTCCTCTAAACCCCAGACCACCAGCAGGGACTCAATATCCTTCAAACCTTTTCTAATACTTAATATCTGAATACTGTTAATACTGTTTTTTAGCCTTCCTTTAAAATAATACAATTTCTCTTCCAGTATGCCCAACACATTTTTACTATCTGTGTGCTCAGTTTTAAATAAGCTTAGAGTTTGAGTGGTTTTACAACATATTTCACAACAGCATTCTCATTGAATAATTTGTTAGATAAAAGTAGGGTTGTTGGTTTCTTTTTTTTTTTTTTTTTCTCCTTCTAATATTCAAAATTTCTCTTCCTTCTGCCTTTAAAGCAATTTGCAATGATTATCCTCAGTGCCTGAGACTGGTATTTCCCAACAGGAAATCTGATCTTTGGGCTTTATCTGTATTCATTATGCCTGTTTGTTCTCTCTCTTTTGTCTTTGTATATGTTCTAATGGCTTTACATTACAGTTATACAAGGCAAAAAGAAAATGATTATAAATTCTTCATGATTATTATGTCACTGGTAATTTTAAAATCTTCTCCAAAGGAGTGACACTTCATCTATCGTTCAGCTTTCCCCATGCTGTATCAGAATTAGTGCTAAACCAGAGGCCATCTGTGAAGCATTCAGTGTTTTTCTGGCTGTATCTGTATTAGTGAATTAAGTGTGTCTGAGGCTAATTGACACAAAATGTCTCATGTCCATACTCTTTGCCCCCAAACGGGGTATCTATATCCAAATTTACGATGGGGAATGGTCTCCTGACCAAGGGTAGCTTCTGAACAGGGCCTTTAAATTGCTTGAAAGAATGCTAATTGGCCTGGACAGAAATTGTTTCAGGCCCTTTTCTAGTAGTTTAGTAGTACAGGCAGTTCATTTCCATGCATGGGAATGCTCACAGCACTGTTGGCTTTACCAGTATATAGATGTGTAGCCCTTACAGCTTTAGACAGCTAAATCAATATGTTACCTCTTTATCATCATCTCTAAATTTGTACTTAGCTGCATTCTCAGAATACACTGGGATACTTTAAACTCTGTAACTGCTTATTGTTACATCATCAAAAGCTGTAAAATTAGTCATTATTATTTGAGTTTCAGTCTGGATATGTTTGTGCTTATTTAAAACATATACATGTTTTTAAGTTGAATATTTTTATGAAGGTCAGCTTTCGTTCTTTCTTGCAAACTAATTTCTGGTAAGATCTTGAGTTAAAGAAGGGACTCGCTCTCAAGGCGGCTTTTTCCTCCTCACGTAGAACTTATGTTCCTATACTGCAGAATCCCAGCAGGATCCTCTTAATCAGATTTTTTTAAAATTCCATTCTCACTTTTTTAATGAATATTTGATCCATCTGGCAAATTCTTTAAGAATTAATTAATTTTCATGTTTTCGTTTGATTTACCACATAAATAGGGACATGTAAACTAGTACATTTGCTTTGATTATGTGGTCAAAGTGTGGAATACAGATTAGTAGAGAAATTGTAAATAGATTTAATTGCAGGAAAATACTGATTCATAAGATGAAGGCAGAAAAGCGCAACTGTTAAAACTGCCAATTCTGTGAAGAATCTTAACGATGAAATTACAGATGGTTACATGAGGTGTAAAAATGGCATAGCAATATATTTTTAATAAAGATTTGTAGATTTGGTGAATTTAAGAAACAGCCTATAAGCATTACAAATCAGTAAATTCTATTTTTTTTTTTATTCTCTGTTTTATGCTTTTATTTAGTAACTGCTGAACAAGGCTAGAAGAAGTAGTGTCGAAATGCTTACTGGTGGGTGGGGGCAGGGTGGGGCTGGAGCAATTGCTGAAAGCTAAAAAACTTGCTTCTAGACTGCTGTTTTCATGAGATTTAAATCTGCCCTTACTGTTCTCTTGTGTAATGTCTTTCTACTTACCAAGCTTCCTACTGGAACCTTATGGTCCCTTCTTGTCAAAGTAATGCCGGAATGGAGCAAAGAATGTGGATTAATAGGCCAGGGAGAAAGGACCATTTTCCAATAATTAAGATAGAACTTTGGCTCTGTAGAGTCTGGACTTTGAAGCCTCATTCTAGAAACGGCTGATGTGTTTTGCATTAAAAGTGTTTGAATAACACACATAAGCAACATTTCTGCTAGCATAGTTACAATGAAATATGCAAATATGAGGTGTTATAAATTTTTTAGTGTTTTAAGTCCTGAGAGTATTTTTTGCCTTTTCTCTGCAGCCTGAAAAACGTGTAATATTTCTAAAATTCAGAAACATGTAAGATAAGTATTTGTAGTTGAAAAGAAGTATTTAAGTCTTTGCAGATGAGACAGGTTTCCAGTTTAGCAAAGTGCTTTGGGTAAGTGTGTACTTGTAAGTACGTGATGTGAGACCATATTTTGCTAGATTACGTTTTTATAGGAGAAATTTATTCTGCTTAGCCAAGACAATGTGAGTGACTATTACCTTCTGTAATATTGTAGATATCTGTGTTATTTGTAATGGTTTGAGAGAAGCTCAAAGCACAGCAAATTGTTGGTAGGATAAATTCTTTTTAGGGCATTATTGCTGTGTAAATAACTTTTGTGTAATGGCTAGCAGGCAGAAAATTAAAGAATTTACTTCTCACGTACAAAAACCCCGTTCCAGTTTTTTCTAAAAACAGTAATGAAGTCCTTGAAGGTGCACAAGGGAACGGTTCTTAGTTTTGTTGTGCAAATACCAGCCCTCTATTTACATGTTCGGTAATGGAACTGTGAACTATAGACAACCCTCCTTAATTGTAGGGACTACAAGGCCAGTTTGCATCCTGAATTTGGGTAAAAAGCTAAGACTGAATTGCCACAGGAATTTTCTCTTTAGTGAGAACAACTCTTCAGTCAATGCACTGACAGAATATTGTGTTGCTGTAATAAGCATCGTTTCTTTCTTTTCTGTTACCGGGGGGGGGGGGGGGGGGGGGGTAAGCAAAAATCTTTCTCTGTTTAAATTTCATAATAGTTAAATAATAAACATGAGAAGTAGTGGGCAAATGAATCAATACCTGTTTATGATGCATGTAGTTTTCATAATATAGTTAGTTAAAGATTCATATGTTAGCTTTAAGGGTCAGTAGGTCTTCTAGCCAATTTAACACAACTACTCGTGTTCACCATTCTGAAAGTTACACAGCTTTGTACACAATATACATTAAATGTGCACACATGTATTAGCATTAAAATGTCTTTATGTATGTAGTTGCGTGTTTCAGGAAATACTTCTGGAACAGTCGGTTGTTTTGTCTGTGGCGCTCAAAGCGCATAATACGTTTAATGTACTTTTGCTTGTTTCTAATCTTGTGAGAGACTGTAAGATTTTTAGCTTTAATATTTGGCAAAACATGAACCACTATTTTTAATGGAAGCCCCCAGCTTTAAAACATGCTCTAAGCTGCCACACTGTGTAGGAATGATAACTTTATGTTCTAATTTTTTTAAAAATAGATATGTATTCTTTTATGTGTATATTTATACATATATTTAAAAAATATTTCCTCTTTAAATATACTTACTACATAAGTATGTCTGTTGCTGTCAAAACACCACCAAGTCCTAGGTTATGTTTGTGAAAGAATGCACGTATACAAGGGATGTTTTTATTTTAGTATTTACTTTAACACTTGACTTACTGACCTAAATAGTGTTCCCTGAATGCAAATGTTTATGTTCTGTGTAGACTCTGTATTACAAGACACACTGTCTATAGTTAATGCTATATAGGAAACTGCATTTAGTTGAAAGTATTATTATTACTGCATCACAATATATGTCTCTCTATAGCGTAGAGACATTCATTTGTATCGCTACCAGCTCTGCAGTGGATACAGGAATACTGAAGACTGTTGTTGCGATTTTGATAACGCAGTGGCATTTGGCATTTCAGTGTCTGCCTGAAACTAGATGGCTGGTGTGGGTGATGCTATGTTACTGTGCACTTGCTTTGGGCAAGCCATGCAGTGTTTAGTTGTAATTTCCTGCGCCTGCCTAAAGCGATTCCAAACATGTGGTACCATTTGTATTAGTGCATCTTTGCCATTCAGATACTCTTGTGTTCAGGCACTGTGGGGAAATCTAGGTGGTACTGTAGATTGTTTCACAAAATAGAGAAACTTTGGGGTTTTTCTAGGGTTTTCAAGGATGTTACGGAGATAGCAAAAGATCTTGAGGATTCTGATGTTTTGTTTGAAGAGCTAAACTCAGACTGCTGTGATACTTGACAGACTTGATGAGCTGTCTTCCCAGATGGCAACAGAATGACTATAATATTAGTAAGATGAATACATCTGGGAATTGCCTTTGTTGAAAAGTTAATTCCCAGATATAGACTGGAGAATTAATACTATTAATAATGGTACAGCTCAGATATTCCTGGATGTGAAGCCCATCAGATCTAATGAAACAGCTGCTGAAGCCGTAAGAGGTGATGCTGGTTTTGAATTGTTTTTGGCAAGCAGTGAGAATTTGGTAGGAAAGTTAGTCCTGGAAAATAATTGTGGACTGCAGCTGTGAATCACAAGTGGATTCAGTTTAAATTTGAAAATAAATTAAAACAAGCCTGTAAGTGAAGGATCTTAATATCAAAAGAAGAGGTGTTAATACATTTTGCTGTTAGCTACAGCGTAGTAGACCAGAATTTAGTTGCTTAACTGTCAAGACTTTGTCAGCTGTGCCCACTGCTTTTGCTGTGTGAAGGCTTTCCCATGGAGTCCTACCACCAGATTTGGCCACAGGATTTAAGAAGAGTTAGAAAAGTTAAGGGAATGTAGAAGTAGAAGGACTAAGTCAGCTACTATTTCAGCTAACAAATCTTCATAGTGAATGAAACTTTTGCCTTTTATTTTGGGAGGCCTTTCTCCCTCTCCCCTCGTTCTGTAGCAACACAGAGTTCCTCTAACTTAGAGATGGTCAAAATACCTGTTTTCTTCTGTTCTCAGTTATGCAGTGTATTTATCCAGAATCTGTTGGAGTTTCTGGTACTGCAGTTTCTTCAGAGGCTTGTGTTGTCATTCCCCAGACACCGTAGTCTTTTGAAGTTGCCCTCCAGCATACACACTTCAGTTGGCTGGCATATGTCTTCTAGTATTTTCCTGCTAAATTGGAGCATTATTAGTATGAAAGCATAAAATAGTATCTTAACTTCTTTCCTCTTGGTGTTCCCATAGATATTAAGAATGTATTTTCAGTGACTTTAGAATGACTTTTTTGAATTTACTTTTTTTTTGTTTTTTACTTGGAAGCATTGCACCTTTTCCTTGTTGTTGTGATGTCTAACAAAGTGAAACTTCCAGGATTGCTGATGCTCGTGAATTTTACACTTTTTTTTTTTTCTAACAATAAATAACGTATCCTACCTTAACAAATACTCAGAACATAGTGAAGGTATGTATTTGGTTTTCTTCTGCGTACAAGGGCTTCTTGGTAGGTTAAGAATTTTTTTAACCAGGTTTCAAGCAAGCCACAAATTGGACCATCTATCATGTAATCTTACATCACCTGTGTTACAAAATGTTAACGCATTTAAATTCCAGCGTATGCAATCTTAGTTCTTATATGGATGTGTATAAAGGTTTTAGACCAAGTTTAATCTGCACAGGGCCTTCCGAGTTTGCTCACAATTCTCCTAATGTGTGACGGAATGATGTCAGGGTGGAGGCTGAAGATGTGGAGTCCTGGGAATTATGCTTATGGTCAGATGGGGTTGGATGGGAACTGACTTTGGAACAGGCCAGCCCAGGCTGGAGGACAGTATTCTGCAGCCACGTAGTGGAGCACCAGGCCAGATGTTTGAAAAGCACAACTGTTGGAGTTTCCTACTCATCTGGCAAGCTGGCCAAGTACAGAGTCTTGATGTCCCAGCCTGTCTTATTAGGTGGTCACAATAAGCCAGAAATCAAAGAAGTACTGCTGAGGGTCACACGTGGAATGTTTCACTGGATGCTTTATGTGCGAGATACTCGGCTTCCGAGTTAGACAACATGGAGATAAAAACCACACAGATGTTGTTTTGAAGGATTCAGCTGCAAGCATCAGTTCTGACAATAATTGCCTGTAACTGTTGAACTGGAATTCATGGTGCCCTCAGAGCCAAGGAAGAAAGCCCTGAAGAGACTGATGATGACACTGGTGATCAGATACAAGTTTAAGGCAGCTTGTTGGTATATGCTAAAAGTTTGAGCAGAGCATTGAAGCGGTTTGAGTTTGGTGTTTCCAGGCACTAGTTAACTTCTGAGACAAGAGGTTTGTAAGCAAACATCTATGAGATAAGTAAAATGAGTTAGACATTACTTGAGGAAGCTGCAGCAGCAGATTCGTTAAGGTTCGGAGCAGGACTTTCATTCCAGAGTGCGGCACCAGTCTCCACTGCGTGTGCTAGCAACAGGAGAGGCGAGCATAAGCCCTTTGGCCTTGCTGAGAAACAGCCTTCCCAGTGATTGAAGTGCTGCCTGCTATTAGGATACATAAATGGATCAGATTTTCAAGGAACTGTAACAGGCATAGATTCATGGTATAGGACTATAATGGATTGTCTGATAAAGATGTTAGCTTTTTAAAAAGGTTGCAGCTTTTGATTGGCACAAGTTTATGAGTTGTCCCTTGTAAGGAAGTTAGATGTACAGCTGGGTGAACCACGTGTCAATGCAAGTACCAGTGTCCTGCAGGTATATTAGGGAGGAATGTTATTGGAAGCCTGAGAGGTATTTGTTTTTTTAAGTTCAAAATCTTACAATAATAGGTAGCTTTTAATTTTATTTTTTTTCTCCTGCTGCCTCCAATATTTTTAATTACTTTTATTGCTTAACCCAAGCACGGGCTCCTATTCTGCAGATTTTGTAGTTGACATAGCATTCCTGCCACGGAATTCCTTAGTCCTTTAGATCAGGGCAAGAGTCATGCTGAATTAGGGGCAAAGAGAGACAGTATGCAACAATTAAGTTAGGGTGACATAAACTGGAATATGGAGTAGTGTGAAATCCTGATTACAGTAAGGATTTTGTCTCATGATTATCTAGGATGTTGTTGTTGATAGGATTGCAGATGGGGAGAGGGGATGCAGGAGAATGAGCAGGAAGAGCATGTCTGTCTTGCTTCATAATGGAAGGTGTTCATGCTAACAGAATTGGAGCAAGTTCGTGTTGGTCCTCTGCTAATAACGCTGCCAAAAAGACCATTCCAAGAAAAATCAGATGGAGAGCTGTGGTAGGAGTGGTACCTGCTTGTCCTTCAGACAAATACAAAGATAAGGAATTGGTAGTTGGACTGTGATGGTTGGTGTTGTCTTTGCTGTTTTGCCAGGCACTGGCTTAATATATATTTGGCAAATTTACTGTGTCCTGGTATAGAGAGCTAAAATACCCAAATAAGCCCCATGTTTTATACCAATACATAAAATAGGTTGACAAATACTAAGGGAGTATGTGATGTACTCTAAATTTTCAGTTGGAGACCATTGTAATCTAAAAGTCTAGATGCTTTTTTATTCAGATTTTCCACTTTTGCGAGAAGCAGATTCAAAAGGTACCAGAAATGTCCCCCAAACCCTACCTTAAGAGCTTGCAGTATACTGTAAGCCCATTCAGGGCTACTGTTGATAGCAAATTCTACGTGCCACTAGCTGTACCTAGTGTAGACTTCCTTTTAGTAGTATTTTTTTCCCAAACGTCTGAAAACAAGCCTGAAACTAACTTGACTGAATAAAAAACTGTGTTGTTATTTAAATAAGTATTTTTAATGGACAAAAATATTAGCCATATTCATAGAACTTATTTTCTCACGGACCTGAATGAAACAAAAGACTTACTGAAGTTCTGTCACAGGAATAGAATGTGTAATATGTGAATTTGATTTTCAAAGGGCTATTATCTTTTGATTTCCAACTCAAGGGATCCTTAACCAAGTTTTCAGAAAGCATTGAAATCATTTGCCCTTCAGAAAGTAGGTGGCCTTCACATGTCTCTCGTTGCCCGTGTATTTTCACATATTTCAATACTTTGCATATCCTGTAGTTCTAGCTATTCACCAGATGCATGTCTGTGTTTTGATGGAGTTTTTTTTGGGCGGGATTGTTGTTGTTGGCTTGTTTGGGGTTTTTTTGGGGGGGTGTCTTTTTGTTGTGCTTTTTTGTTCGGTTGGTTTTTTGTTTGGTTGGTTTTGGTTTTTTTTTTTTTTTAAGTCTCTCAGAATAGAGGCATGATCCAAGCTGAAAAGAGGGAGTAGGAGTAAATTGCCACTGGGTTTCGTTAAATTTCGGTTTCTTTAGTACTTTGGATCATGCGTGCACTGGGCTAACACCAGTTCAAGATGCCATGCTAACAGTGTGGAACACCTTTCAGGGTATGTATGAAGGCAGTTTTCCTCTTTACTCCGTTGACACCGAGGCTTCAACATAATGCTTAGGTTTTTTTTCCTCAGATGTCTTTGGAACTTTTATATCCCATATACCGTGCTTGTTTCATTAGTAGTTTTGTTCCCATCCGTCATTTAGTTGCTTTAGTTCTTTTTTGTATATATCAGCTGCATCTTTCTCTTTCAGGGGCTAATTGTTCAGTTGGCATTGAAATTAAAAGATTGAGACCTGTATTGTTGATGTGTGTACCACCTGTGACTTTGCTAAATTAAGGAAGCATTCTGAATTTCTGTGATCAAAGCACGCATTTCTAGTCTATAGCTACAGATTTAACTTGTTTCGAAGCATGCGATTAGCCTTTTGCAACTATCTGGTTATACTTTATGAGCTTTTGCACAACTGTGTTTCAGTAATAGAAAAGCTCCATTTGTTATTCTTAAATTTCTTGTATCTTTAGAGCAAGACCTGTCTCTATGATAACTCTGCTGCTGTTTGCATAGTAGCTGTATGCCAGACTGGTAAGATTAGGATTTAAGACTAGTAAAGCTCATTTACCAGCTAATTTACAAAGCTCCTTCTCTACACTAAAATTCCAGGTCATGCATTCTCTCTGCAGGAAACAAAAGGAGGGTTTGGAGGATTGAGGTCTGTACAGCTGTCTCTAAACAGTCGGTACTTACATAGCGTAAAGGAATCATACTGAAGCAGTCTATTAAGGTCTGGTTATTATGGCTGAAATTCAGTCGTACAGTGCTTTTAAACTCAATGGATTCAGAAACAGTGAAACATCCTCCCTCTGAACTAGCACTATCTTAAAACGAATAAGTGTATGTGCTAGAAGTGGGGAAGGGCTTTCTATTTGTCATGTGGTTTGTTTGGTTTTTTTTAGCCTTTGTAACTGATGCGTTGGGATTGTTGGGGACTTTTTTTATTACGTTTTGTTGTTTGTGGTTGTTTTTTTCCTCAGCAAACTCGATTAGTTTGAGGTGAGATAGGAAAGAGGGACTGTTCTTTGAAGAGGTGGCACTTTGGTAAATTAAATAACAACAAAAAGAACTGAGAATTTATGAAAGCAAAGTTGGTACCTGCTTTATTAGATCATCACTTAAGGTTGATTTGAATCCTGGTTTCCTGTGAAGTATTTAATGAGACATTTGTGAGAACTTCATGAGAGTTGTCAACACTGAACAAAATTATGACCCTTTTAGTTTGCAAAGGTCTTTTAATTTATACAGAAAATTTTTCTGCCCCCCACCCCCAAAATTACTTAATCGAACTGAGTGGGAGACAATGTGTTTGTTTTCAGAGAGGGAAGAAGGAAACTAGATTTTGAAACTTCAGAGTTTCTCTGTTTGGCAGACCTGTTTTAACACATTTTAGTAAAGTAGGTATTAACAGAGAAGCACATCTAGGATATTCATATGCTTCAGCTCTAATAAAAAGCACAAGGTTCAGTATTCGTATTTTAAATTATGGAATAATATGGATTATTTTATGATACATAAGGCTTTTTTAATGCTTAAATAGCGATTCATTCTTGGTAGAAGGGACAAATCTAGAAAAAGATGGTAGTAAATTTGCAAACTGTATTTTGAGTACTGTATGTGTTTCTGTATAGGGATTTTTACTTCATCTTATTAAATATTCTTATGAAATCTTACATTTAGTAATGAAATGTTTTACGCTAAGCTTAAGCTTTGACTCCGACCAACAATATGAGGAAATTAGATACAGCCACAGCACTTCTGAAGTCCTATTAGACAATCTAAGGCAGCGTGGCTTCTGCCAGCATAGGAATGGCACATGTGCATCATCTTCTTGCTGTGTACAGCTGTTTCCCCTGCATCAGCTCTAGTGTTCTTCTCACCCTGTTTCAGTTTGAAAAGGTCAGTGGAAAGCCAACCTAGAATCCTCTTCGTTTGCTAAATATGCTCGCTGAAGAGTGAGAGACTGGATGGTCAGAAGGAGGGAGGGTCAAGCTGTCTCTGAGCTACTCCTTTAGGTCTTGATCATAAAGACACATTTGTGTAGGTTCTGTTTAACTGGATTGGATTTATTCATAGATTTGATTAATCTGATTCAGTACTTTGTGAAGGCAGTGTCTTTTCCTTGACCTGTCTTTTCCTTAATTCCAACAGCTTTTGATGGATCTCGTATGAGTACAAAGCAAAGCATATATTTGTGTATGTGTAGGAAAGATCAGTTCTATATTTTTAGATTTCCTTTTGACTTGGTATCAGAAGTTAGACTAGTTTTGTGAAATCATCTCTTCAACATTGGTCACCTCAGTTACAGTATGAACTCATTTATTCAAACCATGATGACGGCAATGATGGCAGATTCATTGATTTACTGAACTCTTTGAAAGACAGCAAACAAATGCTGGTAGAAGACTAGACTTTTGCAGTGAGCAGTGTTTACTGGAAGTATTTTAATTGTCCCCATGGTTCAGTTTGGACCAGGGTAAATTGGAAATATTGTGGTCCTACATACTATTAGACTTGCACGTGGTTCAGGATCCTGAACAAGTGTGTTCCTTCTCAGAATTTTAAAAGCCACTATTAAGTTTATCTTAAAATACCAATTACTAATGCGTACGGGTGGGAATTTGGCCTGTCAGAATACATAAGCCACTAGTATTTTTTCAGTTACTGCAATATTTTCTGGGCTCAGAATGGTCAGAATAGGGAAGAGATGCTAGGCAGTATGTAGGTGTACATAGTTCAAAACAATGAGCCTTAAATAAATGCTTCTGTCACTGGAAGAATAAAATACTTTCTAGATCACTTAAACCCGTGGATTTTTAGCTTTCACGATTGGAGATGAGTGTTTTAATCCAATAAACCTTGGGTTTGTAGCTGTGTTAGGGTATCTACACAGTTGTTTTGAGAAAGCAGTAACGATATACTTTAGAATGCGTGGAGTTATGGGGCATGTAAGATCGCACGCTGCATTATTCACCAGGAATTCAATTTTTGACTGTACACTTGAATGTTTGGCTATGCTGCTATAGCTTCATGCTTTTAAAAATCTTTTTATCAGTTATATTCCACAGTGTGTGTATTTCTCTCTTCACTACTTCTAAATTGCTTAATCCCGTACTATATTTAATATTAATCTCCCATGCAGAGCTCGAGCATGGTTCTGAATTGAGCTCTAACATGCTCTCCAGTGTGTGCATGTGTGTATACGCGTACATGTATATATAAAAACCTTTTTTTTTTTTTTTTTAAGTTATCCTAAAATGTTTAAGAAGTTCTCAAGTAAACGATAATATGGAAAATGGAAATTGTCACATCTAATCTTTTTGTGTGTGTGTGATTGCCGCATTCAGTGATGTGATGTTCATTTATGGAGTGCCTGACAGTTCATTGATATCGGAATGAAAGGAAAAGTTTGAGTAGCTGAAAGCAGATAATAAAGCAGAATAAAGCTGTGGTATTACTTCTGGTAAAATGCGAGGAGGATATAAAATAATAAAACAGTTACGTAAATACGCCGATCAGGCTCTCTAACTGATCATTTTCATGCAACAAAAAATAAATTCCTAAAGGGAGGTGCACTATTTTATTTTTCCTCCTTTGAGTAGTATCTTTGCTCATATGCTGAGAATCACCTTTTGCTATATAGAAGCTTTGGGTTGTATTTGGTTTTAATCTTTGGATATGAGATGTAAGGTAAAGGAAAGACATGGGATAAAAGGGTAAGGAAAATTTAGTGGAAGAGAAAAATTAGGATTTAGATTTAAAACCCTGTGGGTAGGAGGCTGTTGAGATATGAGTTTTAAAACATTATAAACAACTTAATTTTGTAGGATTTTACTCTTTTCAGATTTTAAATTGGAACCTAATTAGCATAAATGAAGATTTCTAGTTTAAAGATAAAAAACAACAATATTTAAATCTAAGTTTTGGTCTATCAGTATCCCTAAAAGCAAATGATAGTGCGGTGAAAATTTTTGTTGACTCCTTAACTCACTCCAGAGTCTGCATAATGAGGAGGGTGCTATAGCAGTGGTTCACATAACAATAACATATATATGACTTTGAATATCCTAACCACTAGTCAGGCGTGAATCGTAATTGCATGTGATACGGTACACCATGATACGCCTTACTAACTCTGAAATTTTTTCCTTCTGGAATGTACCATTTTCTGGACAAAAAAAAAATATGTTTGCTAACATTTTAAAAGTATGGTTATGTCACTGATATCTCACTTCAAGAAATAATTAGTAATTTAATGCATGTGAAGTATTCCACAGAGGTCAGTGAGAATACCGTTTTCTTAAAATCTTTCTGATTCACCATGAGTTAATGACTTCAGTGTCTAGTGACAAAAATTATACCAAAAGCTCGATTCCCCCCTCCCCCTCCCCCCCCCTTAAATGTTTTTAACATATACAAAGAGGAAGGTAAATGTTTTAAATTATTTCCTGATTATACAATATTTTTATTATTATTTAGTTGGCTTGATATTATCAGTTTTCAGCACAATGAAAGTTTGTAAATTTAGGCAGCTTTCTGATCTTGACATAATTCGATGAAGGGTTTTACAACTATGTATCAGCATGAAGTTAAGGCTACAGTGGGCTTTTTAAGTTGGCTTTCTGTATGGGAGTGTAGAAACCTCCGAAAGTTACGGTTTTTAATGCTAAATGAACTGTTAATTGAGATAATTAATTTACTAAGCTGACAGACTGTTTACTTTTGGTATACGTAACTTCTGTGCTTGCGGTCCATTCTGCGTACAGTATATCAGCATTTATTTTTCTTAAGGAGTTCAAAGGGATTTCCAGTAGTCATTAGCTGGAGCCATGGCTCAGAACTTCTGATCCTGAATTGTGGCTCTCATTTTCCCTGGATTCTCTTACTCTTGTGTAATTGCTAGGACTTTGTATACTGTTTCTCTTTAGGTGAGGCAAAAAAGAAATAAGTATTTTTCTGGACTTCACCGTGGTATGTGTATTGGTAACCAGCACTGAGGAATTTTTATGTTGCTTCTACCTGCAGAGTTATCTTGAGTAGCAAAAGCTGATTTGGAAAAAATGGACTCAGTGACAAGAGGGCTCAATGAGTTGCAATTTAGCTAGGAATTGTTGTTGAGAAATGTGAAGAAATTTAATATCTAAATCCATAATTCCACACATCTGCATTTTTTTTGTATCACCTGTTGTCAGTCTGACTCACGTTTTCAGTTTTATACCACTTCGACCGTATTTTCCAGTAAATCTCCATGTTTGTACAGTTTGTTTCCTTTGGCAGTTCAGCTCTTGGGGGGATGAAGGATTTAGTTGTACTATATATATTCAAAATCTTTGCTTTTTTTTTTTTTTTGTTCCAGTTATCTAGAAAAGTATGAAAAAGTCCATCATTTTGGGGAGGAGGATGATGAGGTACAACCAGGCAATCCAAAGCCACAACTTCCTATTGGTGCAATTCCAACTTCCTATAACTACCAGCAACACAGTGTGTCAGGTAAATTTTTGAGGAAAACTATTATTTTTTCCCCCATATACATATATGTATAAAATATATATTTGGACAGGCTACAGAAATAGTGTGTAGATAAATTGACAATATTATTAAAATCATCAAATCTGTGGGTCACTCAAATTATTAATTTAATAGACTGAAAAAACTTGCAACTGTGAACCAAAACAAAATAAATATGAAAATTCATAACCTATTTCTCTTCTTTACAAATGTTTCTCTTTCTAATAAGCAGGGCTAAATAGTCACTTCTCTCAAAAAAATGTACCTTGAAAATTTGCAGATTGTGTTGCTGTCACATCAGTCATTTCTCTACAGAGCCAAATACCTAAATCGAGCATACAATTGATTAAGCTTTAAAATCTGAGGAGTAAAGGACATGCGTGAGGAGCCAGAATCAACACCATTGTAATTTAGAGACAGAAGTATCGATCTTGAACCAATAAACAAATCAGAAACTGGTGGACTCTGTGGAAGGGATGTGTAATTCATTGTGTAGAAAGTGACTCCAAATTGTATTACAATTTTATTCTGCTTTAATTAAAGTTTGCGTTTTCAAAGCATTTCTTTTGGGAGAACATACTCCAGGATTTCATTCTGGAGACAATGAAGGAATTAATACCTAACTAGAAAGGTACGCAGCTAAGTAGAATGTGTTCAGCATTTTGGCCAGACTAATGGAAAAAAAATAAATTGAATACTGTAAAAACTTCTTAAAACCCACAATACTTTATTAATAAACTTATCTAAAAAATACTTATCATTCATAAGAATATTTCTTAATGTATCGTCTGAATATTAATTAATTTAGCTGTGAAAACGTTTTTGGTTTTGTTTTTTTTTCTTTAGATTACCTTCGTCAAAGTTACGGGCTGTCTATGGACTTTAACTCACCAAATGACTATAATAAATTGGTGCTTTCACTGTTATCTGGACTCCCAAATGAAGTGGACTTTGCAATTAATGTATGTACTCTTCTTTCAAATGAAAGCAAGCATGTCATGCAGCTTGAAAAGGACCCTAAAATCATCACTTTGCTGCTTGCGAATGCTGGGGTGTTCGATGACAGTAAGTATATAACCATGTTTTTGCATCAGAAAGTCAATACCAGTTGTAGCATCTTTCACAACCCTTGATAATTAAAATGTTTGTAATTTATTGCACTGTAATAGATTTAGTTTTCCTTTTTACCTTGTCCATAGTTACAGTTTTTATCAGACATTACAAATACTTTTTAAGATAATTAATTCAAAACAGTGGTATTTAACAATTTAGTGACATGTTAAAATTAGTTTTTCAGTGATAGAATTTAATTGTTCAAGATTCTCAAATTTAGAGCATTGGATTTCCATCTGCTTGTAGCGTATTACTGCTTTCTTCTGAATTCATAAGACCATGCTGACTTTTCATAATTCTTTTCTAGTAGCAGTCACAAATTTAAAAATCAAAGGGCAGTCTCTAAAAAATGACCCACTAAGATTTTTATCTTCATACTTCACTACACATTCAGCTGTAGTGAAATTCGGAATACAAAACTGAAGGGATTAAGATCTTAATCTGAATTTCAGAATTACTAATACGCGTTAGCATATAAATTTTAAAAGAGAGTCTGTTCCATCAAAATACTTTTAATATGTGAAATAAAGTCTTCTGACTTGTTCAGTGTGACCTCCATGCCAAGTTGTTCTTTGTTAATTGCTTGTTTGTCTTTCTGTCAAGGAGAGGGGAAAAAGAATAAATTAACCCAAACCATCCTAAAATCATAACAGCATAGCTCCTGTCTCGTGGTGGTGAGGAGAAAGTATTTACTGGTTTTATGTACTGATTATTTATTTTTTTTTAATACTGAATTCCAGAAATTGTCACCATAAGAAATTGCTCAAATGAGCTTTTTCAGCTAAGTATATTTAAGTCTGCTAGTACAGATGATCATATCTGTTTGAGTATAAAACTACTTTGCATACGTAAGCACAGACATGGCATGGTATGTCAGAGATTCTGTTTAAAATTCTGGGGAAGAATCAGTGTTAGACATTGTATACTGTTTGGTGGTTTGGGATTTTCTTTTTTTTAAATCATTAGCATTTTTACATAACGATTTGTAGCTTCCCCTCCTCTCCCCAGTATTGGATTAGTGTTCTCCAGCTTCTCTCTCAACGCTTTTGGTTTGTACTTGTACCCTTCAGCTATGGTTAGGTCTCGGTCATTTAGTGTTTGCATCTAGCCCAGTAACAGGAACTTTCAAATAAAAAATATTTGAAAGGAAGCTGAAGTGAAACTTAGCCCTGCATGTTAGTGATTCCAGAATGCGTGCTCTCTAGATTTTTGAGTTTGCTATCACTCCCCTGTTCTTTTGATGGAACTTCTGCGGACTTAGGAATTTATAAATAATTTAATCAAGTTTTACATTGCTATTTAATGATTTTTTTTTTTTTTTTGGATGTTGCAAAGGTAGACAGTGTTTTCTCAAGTTCTTACTTTGGACTCTGAGCACAGGCTTGTTCCATAAATGGTCTGTATTAGTATTTCTTATATTGAAAAATATTTGAGGTGAAGCTGAGAGGAACGATGAGCGTGTAATGGGGCTTACTTTTTTCATTTCCTGGGGAAAACTTCATTTTTATCTTGCCTGATTGTATCTTCCGGATAGATCCAGGGAGTGCACTGGCAGCATTAGGAGGACTAATTGGGACGAATCGGGGAAAGAAAGGAGGGGAGTGTTTACTTATTTTTGAAGCATGACACTTTGATTTGAAATGCTTACGTGCTTTTTTATTATAAATAATGAAGGTAAATCTGTCAGGTTTTGTGATTAAATGAAATCTGTAATTAGAAAATTCACATAGAATGAAAATACTGTCATGATAAATTCAGGTGCAAATGATAGCTGATTATCTTTATTTAATGTGGGGGTTAGGTTTGGCTTGCCTGTAATTAAGGTTTTATCATTATTAGTATTTATAATGCACTCTTTCTAGGTAACAAGAAAAATATGTCTTCAGCTTTTTCTTTCCCCCTGTAAAGTTTGAGATGACAATTATATTGCATGTGAAACGGCAGCCCCGGGGGTTTTGGGGGTACACAGTATCTTCAGTTTGGAGTGCGGTGTAAGCCTAGGTTTGGATTCTGTGAGTTGAGAGCTGATGTGGTCTTGGCATTGAGATCTATGGCATTTTGCTCAAAACAATAAAACATTATGAACCAAAATGTTTTAAGAGTAACTTAAATGTGTCATTAGTTTATTTTTGTATTGAGTCAGATAGACAGAGTGCTTTCAAGCTGCTTTCAAGGAGTAATGATTAGACAATTTGTGGTAGTGGCTCCACCAAACATGCAAGAACATCCATTACGCTTCCTGGTTAAATATTGACTTTCAATTGAGTGCTGTCAAAAATCTCACTGCTACTATTATGTTTTTTAGAAAACATTAGTGGGAATTTGTTTAATTACTAAAGTAGTGTTTACAGCTTTTGCTGTGCACATGGAAAACAGTTGTTGATGTGAGGTAGAAAACTGAGCAGTCATCTTGTCTCCTGGAAAAGAGCTATGGAAAAGATTCACATGTGTTTTTTAAATGGTTCACAAACTAGTCCATTCTTTATGGACTACTTATTCTCAACTTAGACTAATTAACTGCCACTGCAGTTTTACAACAGCGATAGAAATTTCAGTTGGTTTGTGCAATTTAGTGCAGGTTTTTTTTTTAATGAAAAGGTAATCCTGGAAGAGTCTGTAGTGTTGTTGAATCTTTATTTAGTTTATGGATTAGTAAAAATCAAACCAAAAAATGTTGATTTTTTTTTTTTTTTAATTTATTTTACTAAATTCTGCTTTTTATGCTTAAAGCTTTAGGATCATTTTCTGCTGTATTTGGAGAAGAATGGAAGGAGAAAACTGATAGAGATTTTGTTAAGGTAATTTAAAAATTATTAAAATTTTAAGCTGCATATAGTGGGTATCAAATCCTTTAAAAAGATAGAAAATTATAAGATATACTAGCATCTGTCTTTTAAATTACTCTCAACTTTATTCCTTTGATTTGAATATAACAGGATACTGAATCAGTCGTCGTAAAATGTTTGGGTAAGGAGGAAGAACTGTATCAAGAAAAAATAAGTGTAGGCAAATGAATAAAGACGTTCCATGTTTCTTTTCGTAAGAAAGCTAATATATATGACGAAAAGGAAAACTGGCCAACATACTTAGCAAGCAAAAACAATGCTGGAGTTTTTGTTTTTAGATTTTTTTGGTTTGGTTTGGTTTTGCGTTTTTTTTTTTTTGTTTGTTTGTTTTGTTTTGTTTTGTTTTGTTTTTTTTAAGACTGCCATCATGATTTAAGGAACATTCTGGATTATGAAAATTAAGTCCATAACATAAGAAGCACAGGACAAATTTAAATAAGTAAGCAATGTTGCAAGTTTGCTTCATTCAAACTATTTTTGCACAAGGCTTTTTTATCTTTCCACTAGAGGGCATGATCTACTGTACAAGTAATGAAATGAGGTAAAAATATAACTAAGTTTCTTCCTATAAATGCTTCCTCTATACTCTAGGTGAGTATTTTGAGGTAAATGAGAGCATGAAATTTATTATGGCTGAAAGAGATTTGACATTTCAGCATATTTGCTATGATACACAATTTCTTTAAATTGAATTTCAGATTATTATTTATGTGGCTAAAATAGAAGAAATCTAGATTAAAATATATTTTCGTGACTTATGCTTTCTATTAAGTAAAAATGTGAAGAGATAAGCTGCTGAGATCCTTGTGAACTCATAGCCAGGTTTATGCTCAATTCCTTAATTGTCTCATATACTGAAATGTCTTATCAGTGTTATAGAGAAATATTTGTTAGGAGCTTTTTCCATGTGTCTTTTGGTTTATTTTTATGTAACTCAATTTTGGGACAAGTTGGACCATAGTAGTGTTAGTTAAATGATAAGTATTGCTGAAATATCAGTGAATAGATTCCCTAACCAGAATTTCGTAGGTGAAATTAAGAACAAAAAAGGTAAACTCTCATATTTGCTAGTATACGAACTTGAAAATGTGGTTCAAATGTGCTGAAGGTAAGTGTAAAAAAAAAAAAAAAAAAAAAAAAAAAAAAAAACAAAAACCACACACAAAACAAAGCAAAAAAACCCAAAAACTAACAATGCTCGTAATCTTTGTTTCCTTTTTCTATTGAAAAATATGTCCAGAAGTACTGTAGGTTGTATTTTGGTTTGGTTTCTTTTTTTTTTTTAAAAGCACGTAGCACTTCTGTGTTGACTTCACCCTAAACTGTCACAGACTGTTGCTGATCCAGAGCAGCAGCAAGCGCCACGTCTAGATCTGTAAACATTTAAAATTACACAGAATTCTAATTTATTATATGTCCATTAATTATATAAACTTAAGTAATTGTGATAGATAAGGACAGATGGTTCTGATAAATGTTTTTAACAAAGTGTTAAGTAGAACCACTGTAACTGCAATACGGTTTACTAATAAGAAACCTGGATGCTCTCCAAGATCTATTTTTAAACATTACAACATGTATAGTACCACTTGGTAGCGAAATACTACTGAAAGCATGTCAGAAACTAGCACCAGATCTAAAAATATCTCTAATGCCAAGAATCCAGATTCTTCAGAACATCTTACTTCAAGCATTTGTTTGACCCTACTACTGGAAGTAATTTATTTTGTATTGCAGCTGGGGCTGTGTCAAAACAGAAATCGGGGAAGCATTATGGGAGCTTCGTGACATAAGAGAGAAATATTTGATTGGCATGGAAGAGATTGTGTATCTGTTCGGTTTTTTTTAAAACTTGCTTTTACATCTTTAAGATTAATAGAATGGCTATTGAATGTGTCTCCCTCCTTTCACTGTTCACATTATCTTTTAAAAAATTCTTCTTTATTTGTTTGGGTTTTTTTATTTTGCTGCCAGTTGTTTGTGTCTTGGTTTTTTGTAAGGTTATTGTTCCAGTCTGTTTCTCTACTATAATGGCAGCAGATTAGAAATTTGTGTAAAGTTGAAAATGTAAAAGATTTTTTAAGTGTGAGAGGAAAAATTAAGAATTATAAGTTAAAGTATAGTGATGGCATGAACACATGAATGTTAGAGAGCCATAGAAAGTAGGGCGGGGAAAGCAATTTCTTAAACACATGAATTCTAAGTTAATAGGAATTGGATGGATAGAAGTTTTGTTGAGTTTGTAAACGTTACCCTCAGACCATAGTGGATTTTTCATGTGTTGGAGTTTTGGGGTTGGGGGATGGGGATTGCTGAGAAATATTAGAAGTCTTGAAGCCCTTCTGAAAATGATTCTCAGGGTTAAATACAGGATTCACAGAGAAATGATAAACATGGATTCTTGGCAATTGAATATCAGTTTAAGTGTTGGTATGTCAGTTCTATTAAAAAATAAAAAAAAAATAACTCCTGGTCTTTGTTACCTGAAAATAGCTTTTCAAATGCAGTGAAACAAATACAAAGGATATACGAGATATGTTCAGAATATTTGACATTTTATCGATATAGCTACTCTTATTAACTTTTTTCCAAGCTCTTCCTCCTGCTTATTGAAATATATGAACGTAGACTTGGAACTTTGGATTTTATAGAGGTGTTTTAATTTCTGTATTTCAGTGTCTTTATACAGGTATTGGGGGTAATTATAGAATTATGTACTTATACTAAAATGTTTTGTGGAAGTTTTTAATGTTTGTTAAAAATAAGCTTGATTTACTTTTAAGTGTCTTAGTCATATTAGTATTTTTAAATTAGTTTTCAGTAAAGAAAGATGGCCGTATGTTTTTCTTCATTATTTTTCTCTTCATTGTACTGTGTCTTTGCACATCAGGAGTGGTACAGCAGCACCATTAGTATTTCTCCCACCATTAAATATCTCTGCAATAACTGTTGGTTGGTTGGTATTCAGTCAGCTCTTGAGTTCTGTATTAATTTATCATAAAGAATTTGTCAATTGTTTCAGCACCAATACTTCAATTTTTATATGCTGCTATTCTGTGATTTTAACTTAAAATCATTCTACTTTACATATGCAATATTATCATCTTTTTCAGAGCAGTCTACTAGTTCGGCAATGTCATATTTCTAAGCAAAGGAGCTTCCCTATTAGTTGTGTCCTCCAGCATCACTACTGTTCCAGTTGAAGGGAATCAAGTACCTTCCCCTTCCCTCCCCTTCCAATCCTCACTGCATTATAAAAAAAAGTTTGGAAAATTCATAATTTCTGTTATCTGCAGCGCTACATTTTTTCTTACTTTCTACAGTGCTTCCCTCTAAACTGAATCAAATGTCTTCACTAGTCACGGGGTCTGTTCCATTAATTGTCGGAATTTTAATATCATTTTAGTTGAACCTGCTGTTATCCCTTATAGCTATGTTAATTTGTTGCTTTCTCCTCTCTTGATTTTTCCTGGTGCTGTCAATAAGCTTAAATCTGTAGTTAGTTGGAATGACTGCATGTCCTTAGTTAAGGATTGGAATAACTGGCAGTTGGCCTGTCATCTTGTGTCTCGTTTTGTTGTCCCCATCCCCAAGCTCTGATGACATCCTGCTCAGATGTTTTCTCATCAGATGGAGTTGTTCTTTTGTTGTCCAACTCTTTCTTGTTTTTATAAGTTTATGATAATTTTCTTTACTTGCATTTATTCTTTGAATCTTTCTCAGATAGCGTGTAGAGTGAGATCCTTATACATTTAAATGCCTGAAATATTTTTTCAAATGTCGCCTTTCTTGTCTCTCACAGTGGTCTGTCAAGCTGACTTGACTCCAGTTGCTGTCATATTTTTCTTGGGCAATAAGAAGTCATGATCATTGCTACATTATATGATCTCTGGGCTCAAATGTCAGTTGTTTTTATGCACAGTAATTTGGTTCATCTGATTTCCAGTGAATTCTGTATATCTCTGTGCATCTTTTTCCAAAGGAACTTGGCTTTCTTGCTCTTTACCTTTGTCCATTATCTCTTAGCATCTGGATGTCGTGTAGTCAAGCATTGTTTGTTTGCTTCCAAGTTTTAGCTTTATATTTTTATTACATTGTGTTATCATGATGTAAATATATATATATATATGAATATCTATTGATAAAGAGCTTCACTTTCTCATCCTTTCTTGTTTATTTCTGTTGATATGTAGTATCAGATTGTAGCTATCCATAGTTTATAGTAGGGAATAAACAACTGCTTGTGATGCTAAATTGATTTTTTTTCTTGCCTCTGCAATGTATGTTTTTCAAAGGAACACCCGGGAAGCTTGACTTAAATTGTGTTTTTTCCACTTTTGTCTTTCCTTTGGGCAAACAAAAATTTTGTTGTGTTTCACCTTGTCCTCTTGTAACAGATAACGAATGTTGTATGTAGGTTATTTAAGTCTATTTTTCACCTCGTCGTTCTCTGCCCGCCCCCATCCTTTTCAGGGATCTTTCCTGCTTGGGCAGGAAACAAATGTTGAGTGGACTGAGAGCAATCAAACTGCTCTGCTTAAATGCAAAAAAGAAGGCAATTCAGGCCAACTCTTTCCTTGTAAAGAAAAGGAATAGAGGCTGCAGATTCATTCTGAGCTTAAGACATCTGAACGCCTTTATTCAGAAGTACAAGATGGAGATCACTGTAGGTAATGGTAGTGCTTTGCAAGAAGAACTGGGTGGGTTTTTTGATCGTTTACTGGCAGGACACGTGATTCCAGTGTGAAGATTTGTCTGAGGTATGGAAACATCTGTATTTCATCAGAATCACAGAGGATAACTTTCAGAACAAGGTGCAATTATTTTTTTTATTGGTGTTTTTTCCCTACTGTGTTGTAAGGGGTTTTGTAATTAACAAGCTTCATCATTCAAGTTAAGGAATGGAAAGTACAATTTATCTTCCTAAAAGTCTTATCAAGGACTTTCTGTCATTCTTTCTTTCTTTCTGAAGAGGTCTTACGTGTCCTGGAATTCGCTTTGGGTTTCTTGAAGTCCTCTGAGTGAAAGATACAGAATTCATATTCACTATTGACATATTCATTATTGGTTGTACGGAGGTCAGCTGAAATCTATTTGTCATAGCATCTCTAAAAAAACCCAACCTTTTATAAGATGTTTGGACAAGTAGATTTTATGCCTGATAATTTGATTGAGTCTTTGATTGTCATAGGCTAGGCTGACTGCAGTTTTTTAATTCCTTACTGACTGTACATGCAGTGCACAAGAGTGTTGCTTCAAGCTGTTTGTCATTCTCTGAACAGTGACTTTTCTGGAGGAGACAGTCGACTGGTAATGGTGCATGCTAGAAGATAGCTTGTTGGAATCAAACGGAAAGTTGTTCTACCTTCTAAATAATTAGAGATAGCTGTCTTTTTCCTTGGCTAGGAACTCACCTCAGCTATATCTGTGGTAAAGCTTTCAGGTGTTTTGGAGTTCAGTATAGTGATATACACTGACCAGGTTTACAACTCAACATTTGTTGTTGCAACATTCTTGTCAACAGCTAGAGTCCTGGGAAATCCTGACCCCTCTATATCATTAGCAGCCCATCTCTAAAAAAGATACATTAAATGCCACATACATATTAAAATGCCATACACAATAGTTTGCGTCTTAGCTGCTTGGATTTCTGAACACATTACTTACTGATAAGCTGTTTTAAGTTACTGGCTTGTTGAATGGAGGATGTAGGATAGTATTTTTGAGGGTTTTTTTGTAATATTTCTGAGTTCTTTGGTGATGACTCTGGAGCATCTGTTTGAGATTTTAAAATCTGCAAAGTGCTCACAGGAAGCCTGGTTTACTGCTGCAGTTGGCATTTTGCAGTTGCCGAAACACCAATGATGGATGCTGACTTTGGGAATGCAAACCTAGAGTTTTGAGCAAACAAAAGCCTCTGGGACACTTCTGCAGGTAAAGCAGTGGCTTTGGTGAACGTTATTACCCACAGTGCTTCTGTATGTAGAAATAAACACTCTAGAGGAAAAAAAAAAAAAGTATTTTTCTTAATTGTTCTTTTTGAAGTTTTATTGTCTGCATATTCATGTCCTATCCTGCAGATTCTCTTCCTTAGAGCTTTAAGAGCCTTTCCAGATCTCTAGGACTCGGAGGAACTGAGGCTGTGGGGGATGCACATTATTCTGGTGTGCTTCACGTAGGTAACAGGGCGTGTGCATATGCTCTAGGTAATCCTGAGGCAAAAATTCTCTGGTTGGAGTGGTTAGCATTTTATGCTCACAGCATGACTGTATAATGAAACAATTTGAAGAATAGCAGCTATGTGTAAGTAAACCTTATCTGGGGCCTTGGTGTGTATCTCATTTTAACTTACAGAAAGGAGCCATGTTCTGTTCTTTTCTGAAAAAGATAATCTCATCTGAGCTGACAACTAGCATTTTTTTCACAGACTGCTTCTTTAGGAGGGGAGACTTTCTCAGTTGTTCAAGCAACTAAGCGTGGATCTGTTTATTCTGTGAGTTTTAGGTGAGATGTACAGTTTTCCAGCAAGATATTCCTGTCTTCATCTTTAGCCATAGTACTTTGAGGCTTTATCTTTAGCAGTGTCTTCATCTGCAAAAAACTTAAATCCTCATTTTCCATCCCTTTGAGAATGAATTCAGGATGATTTGCCTTCCAGATAGAAAAATTTACTCCTTTATGACTTTATATTGCCAGAGGTTTTTAAATGTTTCATTTTGGACTATACACTTAAGTGACGAAAAGTGGATTATTGGAGGATTCAGCTAGCAAAATGTGATGTTGCTGTTTTAACATTTAATGTGTGACAGCAGTTTTAACACTGTATTGTGATTGACCTTGGCCTCTTCCAGAGAGATTCAGTTTGAAGGATTTAAGTATCTCTGTTCGATATTAACTTTTTTTAAAAATACTTATCTGATTACACAACTAATCTTTAAAAGCGTCTGTGGTTTTTCTTTTAAGTAGCAGTGAAATGAGAAGGCTTACTGTGTTCATTGCTTTTCCAAAGGGAAACATCCTAAAGGAAAGTGTGGTCTGTCTGGTAAATTTCTAGACAGTATATTTCTGTGTACTTTTTATACTAATGACTGAAGCCTCTTCCTTAAATACTCTCCTTCTCTAAAAGTAAAGGCAGCTCAAAATGAAGGACATTCTGCAGATTTTATCTACGTGCCTTTGTCTTCTGTGGCTCTTGATGATAGCCTCAGTATTAATTAGAAAAATCTGTTTGTCACAAACGGTAAGAAGTTAGACTCTTATCTGGCGGTTCTTGTCTTTGCTAAAATGAGGTAATAATCCTTTCTATGCAAGCAATCCTCTTTACTAAACAGCACTTGGATGTCATTTAGCAGCATTGCAGTGGAAAATAAAATTATTTTCCTTCCAATTTAGAAAATCTGTAGTATTCTATTTTTCAGGAAAATAATAGTGTCAAGCTTGGTATGAACACTGTAATTTAGTAATTACATTTGCATAGCAAAATTTCTCCTGCTGTTCAGCTGGTCGTACTTCCCATCCTTCCTTTTTTGTCCAGAATTATTTGTGGTTTTATTCTGTGATCATAACCCAAAACGGGAGCTGTATTTCATCAGTGAGTGAAAGGAATGTATAAATTTTTATTAGTGAAATGAATGTTTATATTTTTGTTATAATACACACATTAGAACGTATATATCATTATATATTTTTATATTAATATACATCACAATGAGGTTTTTTTCTTTCTTAGTTTGCGAACCTTAATCCCTTGATTAATGCTTGAATTTCAACAGGACTAGTGACATAACAACCATTTACAGATCAGGCCATATATTTGTGAAGTAATTTGAATTCCAGTCTGCTGAAGCATTCTGTTTTGCTTATAATTATAAAGGTGTTTGGTGACAGTGGTTGTTGCTTCTCTCTTTTCATTGATTTATGATGATGTGGAAAACATAGCAGAAGCTTTAAAATGTCTCTCCAGATAGAAATCTGACAGTTGTACTCCTAGCAGGAGTCACCATCTTCTGCTTTAGGAGTTCACTGTTTGTGGGAGGTGGAGGAGGATGAAATGTACTTTTTTTTCCACTTATAATTGTGGAATTTCTAATTGTTTGTGGAAAACCATCCATATAGTTTCAGTATGTGCTTCAGCAAAGTACTACTGTGGTAGTGTTGGTTGATCATGAATGTGTACTTCTGGTGCTTGAAAGAAGAGTTTCTTAATCTAGAGTACTGAACATCTTGCATATCATCCCATGAGTGAAAAACGTGGTTACTATTAGATGAACCAAGGTACTACAAAGTTTCTAAAGAACAGTGCTTTTCATATTTTTCCATTTTTATGTAATAGAAATAAAAGTAATTAGTATTTAAAGAAATATAATCCCCTAGAAATTAAATGTGGTTTTAATTCTTTCTTCAGTTTTGGAAGGATATTGTTGAGGATATTGAAGTCCGTGACCTAATTTCTGACAGAAGCAAATCTCAAGGTGAGACATCTTGACTAATCTTAATACATATATGTTGGTAAATACAGTGAAGGAAGGACTAAAATTTATTTATTTACTTTGTAGATATTCCATCGGAAGAATGGATTTGGGAATCCTTATTTCATCCACCTCGCAAATTGGGCATTAATGATATTGAAGGGCAGCGGGTACTTCAGATCGCAGTGATTTTACGTAACCTTTCTTTTGAAGAGGGAAATGTTAAACTTTTGGCAGCTAATCGTACTTGTCTTCGGTTCCTGCTACTCTCTGCTCATAGTCACTTTATTTCTCTACGGCAGTTGGGGCTTGACACGCTGGGAAATATTGCAGCAGAGGTAATGCGCTTTAAAACAGAACAATTACGATATAATTTGATAAAAGCATTACTTAAGTGTTAATTAAATGAATCACATTTTTCCTTGATCATTGGATGAAGCAGGAAATAAATTATTCTCTGAATTTGTAAATAGTAATTTGAAAACAAGAATTCAGAGCCAAAACGAAAATGCAGATTGTATGTGTCACTTTGCTAAAATAGATTCACATGGAGAAGACTGATTGTACAGGGAGGTACAAGATACTCATAGTACGTAACTTTCAGTTTAGTTTTCCAGAGAGAAGAAAGGAATCCAGTTAAATTCTGCAGAATGCATGCTAGCTTCTTCACTTTACAATTATAACCTTTAGTCATAACTTATCGTATGTTTGAGGAAGGGGGTGGTAGAGGGTTTTATGCTGTGTTTAGTGGTCACCAGTAAGCTGGTCTCATGCCACTGGGTATACTGTCTGAATCACGTGAGGCATCCTTTTCTTTTCAAAGAGGTTTGAACGTAACAAAATGCACTGCTTCAGTATGTCATATCATTGTGCAGATAAATTTTACAGATTTTATAGGCAGATATGTTCAGATATGCCTTATATTTTAAAATACAACAGATAATTTATGTAAAATGGGTAGTATCAAAGAATGAGATGTGAAGTATTGGTCCATTGCTGAACATTGAAAAAAGGTGGTATTTTCATTTACCGTGTATCCAGCTCTTCTTGAATAAGAAATAATGTTAGATATTATAGCGTCTGAGAGCTCTGATTGAGAAGCAGAAGTGGATAGAAACAGGATGAGCGATTGTGATAGGGTTGGGAAGGAATGTTTGTCGTTACTCAAGTTCTGTTCTTTGTTGGATATTAAAGTATATTTGTGTATACTGTTGCCTGCCTGGGAATAAAGTTATTTTCCTTATTCTGAGCACTGGAAAATGTAAATTAGACTGCTACTTCAGAGCAAAAAAGGAGGAGGGGGCTCAAAATACTAGCTACAATAAAAAGCTCACAGGGTTCTGTTTTTGTGAACAGAAATGTCATTTACGTGTGCTGCATTTAAACACTTTTGAATCTTATATTTTGATATGCAAATTTAAGGATTTGAGCCATTAGCACTATATGCATAGTGTTAGTCATAGATTTTTTTTTTTTCTTTCTCATCAGCTTCTTTTGGATCCTGTTGATTTCAAAACTACTCATCTAATGTTTCACACTGTTACAAAATGCCTCATGTCAAGGGATAGATTTTTAAAAATGAGAGGTAAGATCTCTAGCTATTCTATTGTTGTATTAGAATTGTAATTATTGCCATTTAAAACTATTTTGTATTTGTTCTCCAGGCATGGAAATCTTGGCAAATCTTTGTAAGGCTGAAGATAATGGTGTCTTAATTTGTGAATATGTGGATCAAGAATCCTATAAAGAGATCATATGTCATCTCACGCTACCAGATGTGCTGCTTGTAATCTCAGCACTTGAGGTGCTATACATGCTCACAGAAATGGGAGAAGTGGCCTGCTCAAAGATTGCTAAAGTAGAAAAGAGCATAGGTAAGGGAGAAGCAAAAATCTATCACTCTCACTTACGTAGGAAAAAAGACTTGGGAATATATCATGTTCAGTGGTTTAAAATGTGGCTTGCTTGTGTGTGTGTGCAGCTCTAGGGATGGATATTAGAATAATAAGTTTTACTACAATTTATTCTTTGTGTCCTCAAGAAATTGATGAGGTTAATAACTAGGGAAGCTAAAACTTTTGAAGTTTTTTTTTTTTTTAATGCCATGAAGTATGTTTAAAAAAAATAAAAATCTACAGAAGCATACAGAGGCTTCTTTTCTTTCAACACATAGCAATTTTAAAGCAAATCGGTATGTTCCAACAGCATTCGTCTTGTCCTAATGTCATTGTCGGTTTTACATTTAATACTTCAGATACATTAGTATGTCTGGTTTCTATGGACATCCAGATGTTTGGATCTGATGCACTTACTGCTGTAAAACTCATTGAACATCAGTGTGTTAGCCAGCAAGGAGTACCTGATGTCAGACCACAAGTAATGGATCATGGTTCTTCACAGGCCCATGCAACAGGTGTCCCAGGTTAGTATCACTGCAAGAGAACATACTCTCCTACAAAATTTCCTATGTGGCATGTATGATTTTTTTTTTGTCTTCTGTAGGTTTCTGATTAATTTACATAAATAAGTATAGTATTATGCATAGTGTACAGTATCTTTTTCAGATACTTGTTCACAAAGCAAAGATAAAGCTATGTTAGGCAAAACGATGGTGAAACAAGCTTTAAAAGAATCTTAGTACTTTTCAGTTGCTAGACTGAAAATTTACTTGAAGTTATGTACTTGTTCAGTGGAAAGAAAAAGTGTCCATCCTAGATTGTTCCCACGATTTGCAGAGAATTAGAGGTCCATTTTATATTCTGTTTTACACAGAATACTATTGGGCAGTAATGTATGGTATTTGATAGAACTGCAGAGATGAGATTAAACACACAGAATCATGCCTCTGTTGAAGCTGCTAAACAGCTTATTGTGATGTGAACCAAATCTTAACTATTGCTTAAAGCTTGAAAAGTGTTTTCTTAATTGTAAATTAAATTGGAATGATAATGAATTTTTGCAGTTTTATTTTGGGATTTAATACTGTGGCTTTGGAAGTTGATGGCACAGCTAACTATTACTGATCAGGGGAGTAGCATATGTACCTCATTCTGTCTTTACTAATAAAAGCATACAGCAGTACACCACAAGTGCACACAAGATGGAACATAGCTATTTGTTCTGGGGGGGGGGGGAAATGGAGAAAGGACTATTACAACAGACACTGGCTTACATGTCTAAGTGTACTGTTTCTGGAATGGGTGCAGATATCACAGTTAAAGTGACTGGAGAAGAATGTGACTAAGGGGATGGTTAGAGGGAATCAATGTGACATGGCAAGAAAATTTTTTACATTATATTTGCTTCCACTTAGGAATTGGAAAAATAATAGCTGTGTATTTATGCCTGTTCTGGTGGAGTATTGTGCTACCCTTAAATCATGCTCAGTGCTCTATAGAGAACTGAGATCGTGGATCATGATTGTGAATCTGGAAACTGTTGTTCATTAAGTGCTTATGTCATGATTGCACTTCAGTGGTGGCTCTGGCCTTGGCATGCCCTGCTTCGCTTTGGTAAATTGTGGTGCACATCTGTAGTCTGCTTAGTCCACCTTTGTGACTTGCCTTAGCTGGATACAGCCGTGCTTACACACACAGGAGAAACTCTACCAGTGAAAATCACGGAGTTGAAGTGCTTCTTTATTCAGGAGAGCAAAAACCATTTCAGCAAGTTTGTTTTTCTTCCCCTCATTGTCCACAGGCTCTAGAACAGCACCACATGTTGCTCCACCACCAGGAATAGTAGAAATAGACAGCGAGAAATTTGCATGTCAGTGGTAAGTGTACAGTTCTATTCAAATACTTTAATGAAGAAGAAAAGCAGAAAAAAATTCCTGTATTCATGTGTCACAGAATTTTCTAGCTTGCTGCTATTTACTGTTAGACTAATTTTTCTGAAAAGTATAAAGCAAAATCATTCTGTCATTGCTTTGAAGAAGTATGAAAGAAAAAACTCAATCAGAATATTCACTCTTCAGCAGTTGATATTTAAAATTAGTTGTTTTCTCTCTTAGAATAGAATTTAATTCGATTTTTGACTCTGGTCTTGATTTTTATTTACTTTTTGAATTGTCAAGCAGCATTATCTGTTTCATGAGTGTTTTCATCTGGTTATGTGTTACTGTATTACTGGACCAATATAAAAGTAATTATCAAATTATGAAGCGAGGCACTGCAAAACTCTTATGTGATCATTGTGAACCTCGAGCAAGTTAAGGAAGATCAAAGCCTTTTCCATCCAAGTTCTTTTGCTTTGAACTAATATTGTCATTGTCAGATATTTAAGGAAAAACTATTCTGCCTGTGGTTCTCACGTGGACTGAGGGTGATCTTTCTGAACTATTTAACTTACATAAATCTACTCACATTCAAATATTTGTATTAATTGGTTCCTGATGGACCCTGCCACCTCTGCTGCTTCACAACTTATATGTGTGTTCATGAATTGCCTTACTGATCAGACAAGGGCCTTCAAGATAAAGTGGGTAGAATTTATCAAAGCTTACTGCTTTTGGTCATGATTTAGTTTTACCTATACTTCCAGCAAAGCTTTGATTGTAAGGGGGAAATGTTGCAGATTCTTGTTCCCATACTTCGGTTTGCACATTGCAAAGTATTATTAATGCGTACCGCTGAAAGACTGAGAAATATCACATTTAAACAGGGGTACCTGGAGCTGGAATCACTGCAGCTTAATTTAGCAATCTGCAGGTTGGTCTCGAGCCAAAGCTAGTTTTCTAGGCTGCCTTTTTAATTGAGTGGGAGATTCCCCCAATAGGAAACTGAATTGCCTTCACCTGCCTAGTTTCTGATGAGATTACGAATTACCTTCTGTTGCCACCCTCTATTGACTATAGAGACCACTAGACATTTAGCTTTCAGTAGTAAAGCTGTAGGCAAAGTAAATTTTGCACTCTGTATAAAATAAAATAGAAGTTTCAACTGTTAAAACAAGTAAGGGTAGGTACCATGCTGCAACTGCGTGATACCATCAAATACTCAAGTATTTGATTATATCAGGAAGATTTGAAATACCTGCTTCGGTTTTGATTCTGTGTGCTTCTGCAGCTGTCAGTGTTGAATACGATTATTTTGTACTTAATTTTCTTCTGATCTTAGGTAGATCTGAGCTAGTGAAAAATAAAAATTAACATCTAGTCCTGAAAATTCTCCTTAAATACTGTGTTGCCAAAAAAAAAAAAAAAGGCAAATTGAGAACAGAGGAGCAGCCTCTTCCAAGCATTTTCATCAATGCTAACGTGGAGTGTCTTGCATTCCTGTAAATTTTCATGGTATGTTTCGGTCATTGCTTCCTGTTGAGAGAAATGGGAAAATGAGTAAATCATAGCAGTAGAATTTAGAAAAGTTACTCTCTCTTAGAAGCAGCAGAAAGACAAGGTATTTAAACTGACCTTCCTGGATATATTATTAGCCAGCTTAGCCTGAGTAGGAGTCCTTGTAAGGTAAGTGACAGTAAGTGTGTGTGACAGTAAAGTGCTAATTGCAGATCCGATTTCACCATTGTAAGTCCTAATATCTTCGCTTCGCTTGTGCCAGTGATAGTGTGTCAGCCTAACACACCCAACTGGACAGTCATTTGTCTGATATGCCAAATTTAATTAATACCTAGACTTTCTGTTGTACAGTGTGATCTCAATCTTTGTAGTAATGAAACTGTAACTCAAGTGGCATTATACTTGCTCTGTACTGGTTATGAGAGAACACAATTTAAAGAATGTAATCATTTGCTTTTTCCCTTCTGAAGCATCTAGTTATATTGGGAGTGTAAGACTCTACAAAGGAGAACGCGATGTAGTTTTCTGAAGTGGTAGCACCGTATAGTAAATGATGACAATTTAAAAAATATTTTTATTCTGTCTGAGCTTATGTTATGGTACTGGTATTTAAGCATTGTGTGAGAGTTGTTACTACCTTGTTGCTGCTGGGGCTGAACCGTTCCCATGTCACTGGGTTGAAATAATGGATCTGAAAGAAATAAAATTAAAATGATAGAAAATGTTTCCTTCTCTCACAGCTTCCTGGTCAGGGGTTGGGTGGTCTGTGTGGTTGTGGAGAGTCTGTAGGAGACCCAAATACTTTCTCTCCCTGGAAATTTAACATTAGGCAGAACAGGTTCTTCAAGGGTTTTATTGATGTCGGTGTAGTGTGAGACTCCACAAATGAGAGTGTGTGTGTTTGCGTGAGTACTCTCTCAGAACCCCAGTCCCCTCTCTCTTGCCTTCCCACCTCTATCAAAATGATAAGGTTGAGACTGTTATTCTGTTTCTGGTTTTACTTGTATTTTAAAGTAAGACTTCATTAGCAGATCAGTTAACAAAATCTTGGTTTTGATACAAATACTGACTTTTGATAGAAATTTCTGATAAAGAATTATCTAGCATTCAGTCCATCTTTTGCTAAGGTAGAATCATTAAGAAATAAGAATAGAGCTGTGGGGAGGAGACGTCAGCAAACAATGCATTCTTCTTTGGTTTTTGTTTCTGAATATACAATAAAAAAGTCATATGTAGAGGCTATTTTGCATATTACATATGTAAATAAGATGTTGCATGTAAAACCGACTACGTGTGTTAGGGGTCCCATGTGTTGAATCATAAGCAGTGAGAAGGAGAAAGTATGGAACAGACATTTGACAAGACCATATACTGAAGTGCTATTTTCCATGTTGTTATCAGGTCTCAGAAGTCTCTGTGACAGACAGAAGTGTTTTAACAACCCTTTTAAAAGTACTCACTACATTTTGCTTCATAGTTTATTTTTTCATCCTCAGGTTGAATGCACATTTTGAGGTGAATCTTGATTGCTCAGTTTCTCGAGCAGAAATGTACTCTGAATACCTCTCTACCTGTAGTAAATTAGCTCGAGGTGGAATCCTAACATCAACTGGATTTTATAAATGTCTGCGGTAAGACAAAAAATTCATGCAACAATAAAGATGCAATTGTATGTACTAACCTGTAGCTTTAGATTTCTTTGAGAAATGATCTACTGAGTTGAGTTTGTAAGACATCCAGTTTTGGAATTTTAATTGCAACAAATGTTTAGAATTTTTTAAATTTTTTTCATTCTATTTCAGGATCTTTGATAGGGTTCCTTCTCTGCTTATAGTACTTTTAATTCTTTCACAAGTAGTTTTTGGAGGTATTGTAGTTTTCACTAAGCTTGTATGAGATCTTGGCCGACCATCTGCTGGACCTCAATGAGATTGAGATTCAGATGCTATTGGAGAATCCTGCTGTATTGCAAAGATACAGGCATTGGTGCACTTACTCCGCACACAAGAGCGGTCAGTTAAAACAAAAGCATTGTAAGAGGTTTGAGTTATTGTGTTTAGTAACGTAGATTTATGTTGTGTTTGGCAGAACCGTCTTTCCAAATCATACAGTGAAGAGAGTAGAAGATCCAAGTAACAACGGTCAAGCACATATACATGTGGTAGGAGTGAAAAGGAGAGCTATACCACTTCCCATTCAGATGTACTATCAGCAGCAACCAACTTCGTCTACCCCAGTTGTCCGGGTTGATTCAATTCCTGATGTGTCTTCGTCTCCTTCGCCAGCAGGTTTTTAAATTAATTAATTATCAAGTATTTTGCATTGATTCTGAACTGACAATAAAAGACACAAGTTTTTCAAAATAGTTTGAAAGTGTTGGAAGTCAAGGCCATGTTTCTTTGATTTTATTCAATAACGTTAGGAATAATATTGCAGTATGTACTTGCATGCCATTCTAGTATTTGACATGTAACCCATAAACTTGTCAGTCAGCAGACAAGCCGCTGTTGCTGCATCATTAATTCAGGTGCAGTATAGCTGAGAAGAGAAACTGCTTCATATAGAATTAGAAATTCAAGCCTTTGATTTTTAAAAAAATTGTTATATTAAAGTGTTATGAAATAGTTTTTGCTTCCAAACCTTTACTGTGTTTATTTCAACAGGAATCCCGCATGGGCTACCAAGCGTAGGAAATCACTATCAGAGGACCCCTATTAACCAGTCTTCAACTTTGACAGCAACACAGATGTCTTTTCCAATTCAAGGTGTTCATACTGTGGCACAGACTGTTTCTAGAATTCCACAAAATCCTTCTGTTCACACACAGCAGCAACAAAATACTCCAGTGACTGTTATACAGAATAAAGGTCCAATATCCTGTGAAGTAGTGAAGGCCGCAGTGATACAGAGCTCTGTTCCCCAGTCTGGAGTTCCTGTTACTATTGCTGTAGGAGGAGCACCACAAGCTTCTAATCAAAATCACAGCACTACAGGACAACAGCCGTCTGTTACTGTTGTTGGTTCTCAGACGTTGCTTCACCACCAACCTGTAATTCAACAACAGTCTCCACTGCACGCAGTGGTACCAGGACAGATACCTTCAGGCACTCCTGTTACGGTAATTCAGCAAGCTGTACCTCAGGGTCATATATTTGGCAGAGTACAAAACATACCAGCATGCAGTTCAGCAGTTTCACAGGGTCAGCAGCTAATCAGCACATCACAACCTGGGCAGACATCATCTCAGCAGTCCCCTGCTGGCAACCAGCAACAAGATACAGTCATCATAGCACCACAGCAGTATGTCACAACCTCTGCATCTAACATCGTTTCTGCCACCACAGTTCAAAATTTCCAAGTAGCAGCTGGGCAGGTGGTTACAATCGCAGGTGTCCAAAACCCACCAACATCTAGGGTAGGGTTTCAGAATATTGCACCAAAGCCTCTGCCATCTCAGCAAGTTCCACCTGCCGTGGTACAGCAGCCGATGCAGCCACAGCAGCAGCCTCCGCCACCATCCCAGCAAAGTGTAGTGATTGTAAGCCAGCCAGCTCAGCAAGGTCAAACGTACGCACCAGCCATTCATCAAATAGTGCTTGCTAATCCAGCTTCTATTCCCGCTGGTCAAACCGTCCAGTTGACTGGACAGCCAAGCATTACTCCATCTTCTTCACCATCCCCAGGTCCGGTTACAAATAATCAAGTCCCTGCAGTTATGTCCTCTTCATCTACCACTCCTCAGTCACAGGGACCCCCTCCTACTGTCAGCCAGATGCTTTCTGTAAAGAGGCAGCAGCAGCAGCAACATTCACCAGCATCATCGCAACAGCAGGTACAGGTACAACAACCGATACAAATGCAAGTTCAGTCACAACAAGCTAACACCGGAGTTGGCCAGCCTAACTCTGGTGAGTCTAGCCTGATAAAACAACTGCTCCTTCCAAAAAGAGGCCCCTCAACTCCAGGGGGGAAGCTTATACTCCCAGCTCCGCAGATTCCTCCACCTAACAATGCAAGAGCTCCTAGCCCTCAGGTGGTTTATCAGATGGCCAATAACCAGGCACCAGGTTTTGGAGTTCAAGGACAGTCTCCAGCTCAGCAGCTGCTAGTTGGACAGCAAAATGTTCAGCTGGTCCCGGGTGCAATCCAGCCCCAAGGGGCAGTACAAACAGTACCCATTTCTAATTTACAGATATTGCCAGGCCAGTTGATCTCAAACAGCCCAGCGACTATTTTCCAAGGGACTACTGGCAACCAGGTTACGATAACAGTTGTGCCAAATACGAGTTTTGCTACTGCAACTGTGAGTCAGGGAAATGCAACTCAAATCATTGCTCCAGCAGGAATTGCAGTGAGTGGAGCACAGACAGGAGTTGGGCTACAGGTGCAAACGCTTCCAGCTACTCAAGCACCTTCAGCTGGACAATCACCGTGTACTGCTGCTCCCCCATTCAAAGGTGATAAAATAATTTGCCAAAAGGAGGAAGAAGCAAAGGAAGCAACAGGTTTACACATTCATGAACGTAAAATTGAAGTTATGGAGAATCCTTCCTGCCGAAGAGGAGCTGCAAACACCAGCAATGGGGATGCAAAAGAAAATGAAATGCAGGTGGGAAGTCTTTTAAATGGGAGAAAGTATAGTGACTCCAGTCTACCTCCTTCTAACTCAGGGAAAACTCAGAATGAGGCCAATCAGTGCTCACAAGTCAGTAATGGGCCATCATTAGAAATGGGTGAGAACGGAGCTCCTGGAAAGCAGAACTTTGAACAAATGGACACACAGGAAATTAAAAGTGATTTGAAGAAGCCCCTAGTTAATGGAATCTGTGATTTTGATAAAGGAGATGGTTCTCATTTGAGCAAAAACATTCCAAATCACAAAACTTCCAATCATGTAGGAAATGGTGAGATATCTTCAGTGGAACAACAAGGGAATTTGGATGCCACGCAGCAAGATACTGCCAAAGGTGATCAAGGGGAAAGAATTTCTAATGGGCCTGTATTAACTTTGAGTAGTTCACCTGTTGTAAGCGGTACACAGGAGGCTGCAAAACTGTTAACCCAGCAACTTAGTGGTACCAACACTGATTTACCTAATGGACCTCTAGCTTCAAGTTTGAATTCAGATGTGCCTCAGCAACGCCCAAGTGTAGTTGTCTCACCACAATCTACAGCCTCTGTTATACAGGGGCATCAAATCATAGCAGTTCCACACTCAGGACCTAGAGTGTCCCAGTCTACCCTGTCATCCGAAGTTCGGTCTACTAATGGCACAGCAGAATGCAAAACTGTAAAGAGGCCAGCAGAGGATAATGACAGGGAAACTGTTCCAGGAATTCCAAATAAAGTAGGAGTTAGAATTGTTACAATCAGTGACCCCAACAATGCTGGTTGCAGTGCAACTATGGTTGCTGTGCCAGCTGGAGCGGATCCAAGCACTGTAGCGAAAGTAGCAATAGAGAGTGCTGTTCAACAAAAGCAGCAGCATCCAACCACGTATATACAAAGCATGGTCACACAGGTATGTTGCAGTGTTCTTTTTATGTTTATTCCAACTGTGATTCTGACTAATACTGTGAAATAATGCGGGTGAAAATGTAAACTCACTCAATATCTCTTGCATATTATTTAAAATAATCAGAAAATGATGGTTCCTGTTCTTTCGCGGACTAAAGTTCTAATGGTTTGCATACTTCTTCAATGTCAATGACAATAGTGGAATTTAAAATAGTTTGTAGCTTGATAATACACAGTAAGGAAAGAACGTTTGCTCACTGGTTTCTTCCTTAAAGGATTAACTGTTCTGAAAACAAAAATGATTTGTTGTATGGTCTTGTAAAAATGCCAGTATTGTTTTGCATTTTATTCTTGGTCATTATTGCTTATGGAGGGGTGAATATGGTTTTTTGCAAGTTAATCACCACAGCTGCATCTGGCTTGCTGAAATGAGTTGAAGTTCCTGAATTTAAAGGTGGTCTTTAAAGGAGTCAGGAGAAATTATTGTTTTGTAACTTTGTTGAGATATTTATGTTTTTTTATTACAAAATATTTGTAATGTTTATTTTATTGCTAGAATAAGCATTGTTTGTGGTTTTTTCTGTTTGACATACTCTGGAGAGGGCTCTTATTTTTTTTTTTTTTTCTTTTTACCTTATTGACTTTTTTTAACCATTTGAAAGTGGTTACTCCCTCCACTTTACTAGAAATGAGGTATGGACATCATTTGTATGAATATTAATAAGTACAAATAATCACGTTTCAGATTATTCTAGTCTCTAGAATTTACTTCAGTTTTGTACATGGACAGAAATTCCCTCTCCAAAAAACGTTCCTAACCTCAACAGGAGCAAAAAGAATAGAATAGTAGGTCTGGCAGTCAGAGTTCTGAAAGACTGCAGAGAGGTGAAATGAAATCTTGAGTGTACATCAGTGCATTTTGACCTTTAGATAAGACAGGTCTTTTATCTTCCTTTTTTGTTTGATTGGTTGGGGATTTTGTTTGTTTGTTTTTGATGAGGTAGCAGGTATAGACCTTATGGACTTAAGCAGAGCTAGAACTCAAAATTCAACAAGTGATGTCTAGTGCTGCTGCTTCTTTTTCTGTGGCACGTTAGGTTTCTGTTGAAAGCTCTTTTGACTGTCCTTCATTCAGTTGTCGGAAATCGGGACTAACAGTTAACAAGTTTTCTTTTTTTACTTTTTTCTTCTAACAGCCACACCACACAGAGTTATGTTCTTAAAATGTCTTTAAATTCATGCGTAAATTTTCACTTAGGTTTTATCAAAGAGATACCTGTATTTTTCTGATATGTTATTTATCTTTGTTCTTACTAGAAATGATTTGACCAAAATGAAAGTGCCTGTTGGCAGCATAGGGACAACACGCTAGGTTTTCTGTAGTGTGAAAATATTAGCTACGCCTTGCTTTTTACAGTGAGTGTCTTCAGCTGTTACACAGATTGAATTTCTATTATAGCTTTGCTAAGGACTTGGCTGAAATAGAAGATGGTATGGCTATGTCTCTGGAATGGAATAAATATTATCTGGGGTTATTTATTCCCTGGACACATGGCTAACAAGAATTTTCAGTTGTGTCTCAAACAGCTACTAAACTGTTAGACTTACAGATTTTTGAGAAGAGGGGAGTAATACAGTTAACTATTTCATTAGTATTAGATAACATGTATCTTTATAATAGAGGAAAAATAAAGAAAAAAGAATATTTTCTGTGCCAATAGTTTCTTTTTTACACTATCACTAATACCACTATCATTAATAGTTCTTACATTTTCCATTACCTGTACAAACAAAAAAATGCTGCCAGCTGGGTATCTGCAGATCAAAATAACTTGGTTTAATATCTGCTTCCATGGAAGTTAGCTCAATCTTCTGCCTGTAGGATGCCCTTCCTTTCTTCAAAATTACAGGAATGCTGGAGAAGAGGAGTTAATTAGTTTTCATCTTAGTGAACGATCTAATTTTTTAGCTAATTGCCTTAACCATTACATATGGGTATTTATGAATCATGTCTATCACGATAATGCCAAGTACTGACTTAGAATAGAACTCACTTCATAGTACTCTGTTCAGATAGAGTGAACATCATAGTTTGGCTTAAGACTTTTAAGGATCTTTACCACTCTAAAATCAATGTGTTGGACTAAAATAGTACCAAAATCATCCTGGCCAGCTCTTTTTTTCCTAAAGCTGCTGAGCAGCTTCAATAGCCGTTGTTTTTCTGAAAAAGCAGGTGTTAAGTATTTCCAATCATGAGTCTGCTTTTAGGAGTATCTTTAAGGCATCCAGAAATAGTAAGATGTAGCCAAATGCTAATGAACTCAGTGTGAGTTTTACTGATGACTTCTTTTGAGGTTAGGTCCTGTGTAATCTCCTGGGGTTTTTCCCCCCTCATGTTTTGAGAGTCTTCCTTGTATGATAAGCAGCTTCCTTGGCCCTGACTTTTTGAAAGACAGCAGCTAAGGGACACTTTTTTCACTGGAGCATCTGCATTGTTTTATCCTCTCTGCAGTACCTAATGTATACTGGCTGTCATGCAGACGAAATAGAAGCATATGGTTCTTTTTGCAAACAGTGTTAAACTTATAAATACAACCCAATGGAGAAAAACGGTGAGGGATGTGGGATAAAGGGGTATTTGCTATGGCAAAATTGTATAGCTGCTGAAGCTGTTAGTGTATGATTTCCTGTTTGCTTGTTATCATAATTTTTTTTTCTAAACTAGACGCTGTATTTCAGGGAAGTGAAAAAGGGATAGAAGAGGAAGATTTGTAATAAAATTATAACCCAACAGGAAGGCTGGAGAAGGAGATGAAGAGGACAGAAGAGGGAGGAGAGTATTGCTTATGCAACTGCAGCAGGATTAGTTGTCATGAACTGCAGAGAGGAGAAGGGGAAGATGCTTGAAGTGAAGATAAGGAAGGGCAAACAAATAGAGGAGGAAGGGAACAGCAATGTGAAAACTAAGGAAAGCAAGAGAAAGAGTGAAATAATCCTTAAGGGGATGTAAAAGAGAAGATTTGTTTCATGATATGAATGGTAGTTTGAAATAGGCTGGTACTATATGCTTGGCGGGAAAAATGTTGACTTAAATGGCCTACTAAAATGAAGAAAATTTATATACGTGCTGTTTGTGGGACAGCTCGTGTAGGGCTATCAAAATCCAGTTAGACAAGTACAGGTATGTTCTGTGTATAACCTGTAATTGTTCCATGCTAATTGTACGCCTCAGCAAAACTCACTGAAAAATAACTACGTATATACTGACTTTAAAGATTTTTATTTTTTGCATTTTTATAAAAACTTGGGCTATGGGTTATTTCAGAACAAGAACATATGATACACAGTGTTGTGATTTTTTTTTCTTATATCTCCATCTGTATTTTGTAAGCTCATGAAATGTAGTCTGAGTGGAGACAGAACTGGCACTTTACTATCTCTGCTTCCTTTTATTTTGGTGTGCCCTGTTCCTGGATTATTGTTTTCCTGAGGCGTTGTGCTGGACCGGTGGATGAAAAAGAAAAAGAAACGAGCAGTTTACCTACCTGTACACTTTCTTTTCTTTTCCACTTTTTCTTACTCCGCTTCAAACGCCTCCAGAACATCTGTTGAACGTAACCATGTTGGTTTGTCCCAATTGGTGTGTGTTTTGAAGGAATACTCTGCTGTCATGCCAGGTTACTAGAAGTGAGCAAATCTGATTTAAATTGCCTTATCTGGCTTTTAAAGTAATCACTTCCCTGCTCATGGCTTTCATCCCCTCATAAACAATGCACGCCCATTTCTCTTAAGGACGTTTCAAGTGGGCTGCCTTGTGTGGAAATTTAGGTGGCAAAAGCTGTGTGAGCATTGCCTTCGCTATTTGCCCCTGCTCTCTGTTGATTGGGAAGCTGAGAATTTCCATGCACCAGAAAGCAGGTGTGTAGCCCCGGGAGGTGTAATTCATTCCTTGCCACAGAGCAAATGAGTTTCTCAGCTGGAAGTACTGAAATACAGAATCTCTATGCTTTTATTGCTCTTCACTTGTGAAGCACACTGTTGCAAGGAGACTTAAACTTTAGTAATCTAACAAGAAAAGAACATTTATTTCAGTGCCTACCCATCTACCTGACCCCTTCCTCACGCTCGAATCATACCATATTAATTTTCAAATTATAGGTTACTTTTTTATATATGTTCATTATCGTGAAGAAGCTAAACATAAAATTTTGTAATATCAAACTGTAAATCCTATGATACTTTTAAAAAATACTTTTACTAATAATTAACTGTTTACTCTTGAGTTAAATGTATTTACTATTCATGTGCACGTACTAATGGTGGGAGAAAAAATGCAGCCTGATGGTTTTAAACTGCGTATGGCTGTATGTGTCAAGAGGAGCCCATCGCACTGGGATGCAGTATGTTCTCTTGTTGATGGCACAGTAGACCTTCTAAATAAAATGGGCAAGTGTCATGCTAAAACAGAGTTATCCATTAATACATAAATGGAATGGCACCATTGGTTCTTTGAAATGGAGGTGGAAGCCATTTCTAGCCCAAGCCAGAGTGTTTGTTATTCCTACCCCATAGGGAGCTGGTGTGCCCAAATGGAGGAGCTCTTGTGCATAAAAATAAATTAGTGTCTTTTGTAAACAGTCCATTCTAGTTAGCAGAAAGCACTTAGCTTTACTCTTCGTTTTCATGACTCTGCCAGACTTCCTTCCTTCCCTCCCCCCCACCAAATCTCAATCTAAAGTCATGGAGTCCAGAGACAGAATCTCCTTCTGCTTATTGAAGTAAGCTGTAGTATCTCTGTTCTGTAAGTAGATTGTACAGATATTAAGGGTTTGCATTTCTAAATGTTTTAAGAGTTCAGTGCAAACTATACTGAGATAGGTGATACTCTAGAGGTACCTTTCAGTCCTGAGATCCAGTGAGATCTGATTTGCAGAAGTGCTAAGTGGTGGCACTTGCAAATCCTATCATGGAGAGGTCTAATCTGATTATAAAAAGATGCCATGAAGTGCTTTCAAGTGTAGTAGAGTACTGGGAGTTTGATTTCTTGAGGAACCTGGAATGATTAAATGGTTTTGCTAGAGGAGGAAATTTTGTTAAATCATTATGCCGTGGGGAAATTTTCTTCAATGTTATTTTTCCCAGAAAGACTTTACTAGGATTAAATGTCTGTCATAGTTCCATATGTTAAATAAATAAGTGATCTTACATAATCATTGCATGTCGGTACTGTGGTAGCACAATAGCAAGTATTTCTAGGTACGTTTTTGGAAAGGAGTTTCATTTCTGAAAAACAAAGACTATACCTAATTTTAGTGATGTCCTGTGTATCATGCATTACTAAATCAATATATGAAAATGGAGGGGAAAAAAGAAAACAAAAATTAGCATTATTTCTGATTTCTTGAACAAAGAGAGGAAAGCTTTGAGATGTTCGAACATATAACTTACGTTTCTAAAATAAAACCTAGGAAAACAAACGTAATTTCGCTTTAGCTGTTGATCTTAAAATATAATCAGCACAGTTAATAAGCAAGCAAGCAATAAATCTGACTTCAAAATACATGGAAGTTTTAGCTGCCTAATGCTAGAAGTTTGAGCGAAACTACTCTTATCACAGCAGTGATAAGAGAATTCTAAGCAACAACGATCATTTTACGTATTTCTATTCAATTTATCGGCTTTTTTTTCCTTACTAAAAAAAAAGAGGGTAGAAAAAAATAGAAGGGGAAACTGAATTTTAAGTTTTTGTCCTGAAAATATGTTTCCTTTCCTGTGCTCTTTCATTTTCAGCATGTAACATTTTGTGTTGCATATCTCAGATCTCCTTGTTTAAAATAAACAGTTTTTTTAATGAGACAGTATTAAAACCTTTGAATACCACTAGAGAGCTTGCCAGAAAAACCCTTGAGAAAATTCATAATTCTGGATTAATTGCAGGGTTTGCTTAGAATGGAGTGAATAATACATGAAGCACACATCGAATGATGAGAATTAAATAAAACACTGAATTGATTCACTAAGCTCACTCTTTCTCCAGTGTATTAAATGAGACAGAAGTTCTATAGGGATAAAAAGTCACATAAAGACCATCATAATGTATTGATATCAGGATGCCAAGTGAAGATGGCAAAACAAACTGTACTGCTGACACTTGATGATTTTACTTTCAGCTTCCTTTTAAAAATGCCTTGTTAAAGGGACCTTGATCTTGAAATGCTCCACTTGTGTTTACCTTTTGTTAAAAGGTACCTTGTGAAGATTTATTACCCAATCTGTAAAATAGCTTAGAGGTCTTCAGATGAAAATCATTGCAGAGTTCAAAATAATTTGTAGTTATGACTAATGGACTCGAGTCCTTTCTTAAAACTTTTCATGTGCACAGATCACAGGCATCATACAATAGTTGTGCTGTGCTCAAGAGTTTTGCTGAGTTTTGCCGTATTTTTATCAGGATTTATGCTTGGATGAGGGAAGCGTTTTGGTTTTGATGAGGCTTTTTTTGCTGTCCTTTTTGGTCATGTTATTAGCATTGTATGATCTGTGATAGTTATTAAATTGTTACCTTGTGTGACTGTTGTCTGCGGTGCCAGTAAAGAGCAGCAGAAAGAAAACTGAAGATCAATATGCAAATGAAATGTTAGAAGTTGCACTTAACTGTTTGTTTCTTTGCAGTTGAAGTCTAAAGCTATTGGGTAATGGAGCTGTAAAGATGTAGAGTGGTGTGTGCAGCATTTGAAAATGCTGCTTTTATAATATTCTTAAACACAGACTTGAAAGTCGTTTTGTTTGGTCTCTTTAAAAGCATGGTATGTTCCTTTTCTAACACTAGGGAAGAAAAGGATGTTAAGTCTTCATTCCTAGATAATATTCAAAAGCTTAATCTTTTTACTGTCATTGTCTTTATAAACGTCTTGCTGGACGGAGCCTTCCAGGAAAAAAGAAATGGGAGAAACCGTATTCTGACATAAACACTGTTCTGAAATGGGGAAGTCCAGCATTCATTATCTGTTACTCAGAAAAAGAAATAAAATTGGCATGTTTTGGCTTTGTTTTTGTCTTTTTAGGTCACTTTTAAGATAATTTTTATTCACTGTTAAAATGTGTCTTTGTAATATTGCAAGGGAAACATCTTTTTCCTTTCTGAAATGTTTATATTTCACTGTATACAAGTTGTATGGCATGTTCAGGCATTCTGGGCATGTGATGTTGTGTATTAAAGGTATATGTGCTGGCTGGTTTTACAAGAGCTTGAAGAATTATATAATTTGCCAAGTTTTATAGAGAAAATGGAATGTCATAGTTTGAGCCTACTGGTCTGTGATCGTGTTCCTTCAGCATTGTTCAATTTACCTTTCCTTACACACTCTGTAACACAGACCGATGTGTACTAATGTGGCACATAAAACCATTTCATCAAAGAACATAAAGCAGTTTTAGATATACCAGTGCTCATTTTAATTCTTTTAGCAATGTTTTTCCTACATTTACATAGGAAAGCAAACTACTGCCTGTGCTGATAATATTGCAACCCTTCAAGTTTGCATGGTGTTTTTTTCTTAAATTACAAATAAAGCTTTTGCAAAGTAATGCTGACCTTTGCGCCACTTAGTGCCCTTCAGAAATTCCTTTGCAATCGTAAATTCTGTATTTGAATTTGAGCATAAGGTTTAGTAATTTGACTATTAGAAACTTCTGCAGAAATACTACAGTGTAAAAGTTGTATGTCTATTAATGCTTATTCAGAGTTCTAAGTGCCAAAATCTGAAAACCTGTGGTCGATTGAAATGTAAAACAAAAGATCTTTGAATAAACAGTAAACCGTATGTCAAGTCTTGAAATGAGCCCTGTGTAAAACTGTGTTTTAACTTTTTCTACAGAGCACACCTGCAACGTCGATACCAACAGTTCAAGTACAGGGGCAGCAGATCAATTTGCAGCCGCCTTCATACACTGCAGCAAGTCAGCATGCAGAGCAAATGAAAAAACCTGGACAGAACTTCATGTGTCTGTGGCAATCTTGTAAAAAGTAAATAGCTCCTTTATTTAACTACCTTTTACTAATATATAACAGATGCTCGTATATAGAAGGTGATTCTACAAGTTCTATCCGTTCTGTTTCCTTAAGTTACCTTCTACTTTGTCAGTGGAGAACAGAAAAAGTGAAAAGTGTCGAGGAAACTGAAGCTGAGATGGGGGAGTGCGAGACATTTAGCGGCTCTCAGTTATACTTCAGAGCATAAAATAGTATTATGTGGCTTTCTTTTAATATATTGGTTCTTCAGTAATAAATAAAATATTGTAATGTAGTTAAGTTAAAAAAAACCAAAATAATTCCTAGCTTGGAAGCTTGTTCTCTGTACAAAAATAGTTACTGTACTGCAGTTACAAATCATGTCTTGGCATTTTATTGTGTTCCCAGCTTTTAGTCTTTCTTGTGTTTCCAGTTTTGCAAGAGCAGGCAGGGTGTTGCACTTCTATGTCCTGGTCAAAGTCTTATTTAGATTATGACTAATTTTAGTAGTTATGGTACGATTTGTGTGCCACAGGACTCCATTGTCACAAAAGGAAATAAAAAAGAACTTAGCCTTAAGACTAGGCAGAAATGATTAAATGTTTTTTGATTTGTTATTGTACTTAGAGAGGAGTGAGCTAGTAGACTTTTGGATGTAAGCTTATGAAAACATGATACTACCCTTGTTAACAGTATGTATATCTTGACACTGATTTTAAAAATAACTTAGGTTTGTGAATATGCTTAGTTTTCAGTGAGGGATACGGGTTAGTGACACAAAGGTAGTTGTCAAATAGCCATTTTGATAACAGTGAGAGAAATTGCGTAACATACAGGATGGGCGTGAAAAGGGGTGAAACACTTCATCGTTGTAGAACAATACAAAGGGAGCATAAAGACAGATGATTTGTCAGAACGCTGGTGTGTAGACATTCAGAAAGTTGGGATGAAACGATGGAGAAGTTTGAATCTTTGGAACTGATGGTGAAAATGAGGCATTTAAACATAATTAAAGTAATACTGAAGGACAGTTAATCTGTAAAACCCTCAAGCTGTAATTTCTGCTTCTTTCATTCCTTACAAACATAATGCAGAGATCATTAAGTCAATGCCAGACATACGGGTTTTAGATAATACTTTGGTACTGTAGAGATCTGGAGCTTCTTAAGTCATTGCCCTGTGTTCACCTTAAAAGTGATTTTCGGTTTTTAGGTAGGTGACACTCTATGTAAGAAATACATGTAAGGCTTTACTTACTTTGTACTTTACTCCTTTACTACTAATAAATATAACTGTAGAGCCATACGCTACTGGCTGCACAATAGATGCATAAACACCTGTGTTGGTACAAGAGTGGATTGTACTGAGGTGGAAATGAAAAGCTGGGGCAGTTTCTTAGCAGAAGCCTCGCCAATTTACACTGTCTTGAAGAGTTTGCTAAACTAAAGTTTTGAGGCATAAGTGAGTTGCCAACTTTTTTCTGTGTCTAAAGTTATGTAGGATGAGTTGTGTATAGTTGAGGTGACATCTAACCATGGAAAAGCCCATGTCACGTGCGAACTAGGATACAAATATATGCAGAAAAATTTTGGGGCAGGAGGAACAAAAATACAAGCATGATTACCTTACATTATCAGTCTTTCTGTAAATCTGTCTTAAAATATTATTCCAGTAAGTTTTCCTGAGACTGAAGTTAAGAGTTATGAGGCCTATATCTCACAAGCTGATCTCTATGTTTTATTTCAAAGATAGTGTATTATTTCTGTTGCTGTAGTTTCTCCTGTCATTACTTACTGTACTGTTTTTTTGTTCATGGTTAAGTTTCATAATTTTCAAAAGCCTTCAGAGATTTTGCATTGTTAGATTATAGTCCATGTGACACATAGCTCTTGTTCTTATGCCGTCTCTCACTTTTAAAATTCTTAGTTCAGCCCCAGCCTAAAAACAGTTTACATAAACATTACACTCAGCATTCTCTGTGGTGAAGAGAGAACCAAAATGTTAAGTTAGCATCTTCCTCAAATGTATATTGTTTATTCATATTCCTTCAGCAATCTGATTAAAAACAAGAGTATCAAATCTCCTGTAGGCTTCCTGCTTCTAACAGTCAGAAAGAAAGATCTAGAATTACCACCTGTTATTGTAACTGTATCTTAGTTGTTTTTATTGAGTTGAAGCAGACAAGAATATTCTTTGAGTGGGTCTTCAGTATATGTGAACTTTACATCCACTACTTGGTGTTTCATTCATGATTGTTCAGCAGTTTTTTTTCCCTAGGTATTAAGCGGGCAGGTTCATCATTTTAGAATGATAGAACAGTTTCTTTTGTGGTGTTCACAATTAACTGGAAAGATATGACAGGAGGCAAACTTGCTACAGTCATTTGCACCTGTTTCTCTATGCATGTTCTTTAGTTTAGTTCTCACAACATATTAAGTTGCCCTTACAGGATGTATTGCCGAAGGCAGTGAAGGCCTTCAAAAACATTTTATTGAGAATCAGAATAAATACAAATAAATACAATAGTATGTTCTCTTCCTACCTGCTAACTTGGCTGGTGCAGTCAGCAAGACTCCAGTGGTGTGGCTGTGGGTTCTGCTGTTTTGTTTTTTAGAACTGAATTAGGAAATACTATACCAAGATTTTGAAATAAAATGCAACAAATTTAGTAGTGTCTGAAGACCACAACCAGATCAGGCTCAATTATGCAAATAGTTGTAATGATTGGCCTCTGGCAGATGTATTCAGGTTTAGTATCTGAAGTGGAAGTAAAACTCTGAAAGGTGGCAGTCAGCACACTGCTTTGCATTGAGGATGTAACAGAACATACGTGTTTTCCTTTGAAGCTCAGCTGTCTGCAAGTACTGCTAATTGTATTCAGCTTAATTTAAAAGCTGCTATTTTGTTTCACAGGTAGGCAGAAGATGTCTGCTCTTGAATTGCTTGGTATTTAAAATGTAAATTGGAAATGCTCTTGAATCTCTACTGCTTGTCAAGGCAGCTATTAGTTTAATGTTCTGTTCAGGAGCTGAACAGAATGATGGAAAAATTAAGTGGGGAAACAAGAGTCTGGACTCAACTGACTGTATTCTTAGGACTTAAACTTTTTCTTTTATTACTATATTTAGGTGTTTCTTTAAGGAAAAATAGTTTTTCTCTGCAAAATGGTGGTAAATTTGAATCTTCTTAGATCAGTGATTGAAGTGTAACACTGAATGTATTATACAGTGAATGAGCCAACATAGCTGAAATAGCTTTATTTTTCTTAAAGCTTTGCCGTGTTGAATAAAATTTTTTAAACTACATTTTGGGCTTCACTTATGCCCTGAAATTTCTTTTATCTGTGCCAGGAATTATTCATAAATAGGTTTGTGCCAGGCTTAAGTTTAAATAGTAACTTTCCCCTTTATTGTGGAAAGACGTCTTTCTGTTGTCTGAAGCATCAGCTTTTGCTGTTGAGCCAATGTAGATGTAAAACATTTTGTGTTCATATCCTACTATGGGCTGTCTGGACCAACAGCAAGAGGGAGGTGTTTCTCCTTCCCAGCTTCCCTTCAGCAAGAGCTTACTGTCATGGAAAAGATGAATGCGTTTTAAGAGAGTAGTATTTATTGCGTATGCAGAAGGTAGTTGGTGTATTACAGGTGGTTATTGCAGTAGGATTCACTTAATTACTAAGACTTGTCTCTGGGTGAAATTAGCTCTTTGACACCTTTATGGGGTTCAGGTAACAGTATCTATACACTTAGGCCTACCTATCGATTTCAAGTCTGTTTGCATAATGGGCAGTATGGAAATGAGTAGTAGGATGTGGAAGGAGGTGGCTGGATCAAAGCACCTACTGATCTGCTGTTCATATGCTGAGAGTTCTGACTTGAACTTGTCCATAAACAACTGTGGTAGGTTTAAGATGTTGCTTCATCTTTGTCTGCTTGCTGTAAGTCTGATTGGAGCTCATCTCCCTCTTGGCGTTGTTCAGCCCAGTGACTTCAGTCAAACATCTTAACACAAATACTTTTCTTGGGAACTGAAACTAGAATACTGGCATGTGAACCCGAGTGGCTGAGGTGGGTGCATGTGTTTCCTCTTCACCAGTGGCATCCGTCCAGCAAGTGTGTCGAGACAGCTGGTGGTAATGACTTCCCAAACAGCAGCAGCTAGGTTTCTAGACCTCTTCTGTCCAAGCCTTAAGTAGGTGTTGATGAGCTGCGGTAGTCGTACTGAAATGAATTGCAAGCAGCTAAGTCTTTTTGTTTATCTTGGCCAGTTTTTTTCTGTTGAAGTAAGGGATGTAATTTGTAATGCTTGTAACACTTGATACATTTTAAGGTGTATCCAGACTAAAAAACCGCACACTTTTGGTCATTCACTATTTTCATTTAATAGTGTTTGAAATTCGGTGGTTCTCCATTACCGTCTGATACACGTTAAAATAACACATCTTTTGTCTATGTGACAATTTGAAACTGTTTAAGAACTGTTGACTCACCAGTATTTTGAGGTGGCATTCATAGTGGGTTGTAACTTTTCTACCACTTCAAAAAGGAAGAAAGCCCTGATTGGGCTGAACTCACTGTAACGTTATGTCATGCCTGAGCTCTCACCAAATACAGAAAATACAAAATACACTGTCGAGAGTATTACAGGGCCAGGCTTAGGACAACTTCATCTTTTCTACTGATGCAGAAGCACTTCATTTCCTGAAATACCTCATGCCCTGTGCTTTGGGGCTCTCGGCAGGCAAGGTGCTTATTTTGAGGTTTTGGAAAGTCATTTAAAAATTGAGGTTTAAGTGAAGGTGTTAAAAAGGGTCACATAAGTGACATTTTTCAACTTCTGTGGGCATCAGGAAATGACATCTAGCCATTTTCCTGATATTTAGAATTCAGGTGCTAAAGAGCACTAATTTTAGATTGATCTCTTATTCTATCAGTTTTGACAAGCGTGCAGTATTGAGAGCAAGTAGGATGAATGGTGCACGTCTCTTTTTCTGAGTATGACTACCAGTAAAGAAGGAAAACAGGAAAAGGAATACATGAAACCCAATTTTTTTAGCTTTTTATTACTGTATTTTGCTTGTATTGCAGAGAATGGATCTGTTGGAATTAACATGCATTATTTTTTTGGTAAAGTATAAGTAGAAAAATAGAAGCATGATATTTCAGTTGGATTTGGGAAAACCATATTGCCATTTATTAGTAGCTCACTGGTTATATATGTACATGTTTTTCCTTTTAAGATTTGTTGACTTTTCATTTTATCAATGCATGTCTTGTTTCAGAAAATAAAAACGTTTAACCAGTATGTGTTTATGTTTGTGACATTTGTGCTTTACCATTAACTAAAAAAAAACCCAAAACAACTTAAATTCCCCTTCCCTTCTTTTTCTAGGTGGTTTCAAACACCATCGCAAGTTTTCTATCACGCAGCAACTGAACATGGAGGAAAAGATGTCTACCCAGGGCAGTGCTTATGGGAGGGATGTGAACCTTTCCAGCGGCAGAGGTTTTCCTTCATTACCCATTTACAGGTGCAGATTTTCTTTCACATATCACTTCAGAAAATAGTACGGATTTCCTGGTAAATTTTCACATGCCTTTCTCACTGTCTTTCTCTTTTCCTCAAACAGGATAAGCACTGTTCCAGAGATGCTTTGCTTGCAGGGTTAAAGCAAGATGAACATGGACAAGCAGGAAATCAGAAGCCTTCCAATAAGTAAGAGACCTGAGCCTCATTAGCAGTAGTGAAAATAAAAGGATTAGAAATGATTGGAAGAATTTGTGTATTTATAACTTGGCTTATCAAGTGAAACTCTGCACGTGTAGGGTCTGTAAGAGTAATCAAATTTGAGGTCAATCGCAGTAAGACAAAATGGGAAAAAGAGGGAATAGATTCTGATGTGGGAGTTGTGGTTGCAGTTATAAAAAGGCCAGGTAATTTTTTAAGGTATATAGGTCAATACTCTTTGATGAACGTTGTTCTCAACATATTCTCCTAATTGTTCCCAACTGGATAGTATTTTATAGCTTTTATTGTAACAGGAAAGTGCTTGTAATCCAAATGGAAAGTTATTCGTTGTGTACGGTTCAGCTATTTCATACAGCTGAGATAGATAGTCTTGTAACTTGCTGTATTCCTTCCAGTTTTGTGGTCTAAATTTGTGCTGATTTGATCCAGGAACTCTAGTAATAAACTTCCCTTTAGAGAGGCAAACCAGATAAATGCCAACTGCTCCGAGTCTTCTAATTTTGTGCTGCTACCTGGAACCGTCTTCGGCTCTCCTCTTTCCCAAAATGATTTTAACCATCTGGAATTAATATTGGAGAGCACAGTCCTGTTGCTGTGGGGTTGTGGGGATGTTTATGTTAATATTGGAGTTAGTCAGGGTTCGGTTACATGTATAAGTATATTAAGACTAGGTCTTTGTTAGTAACTCACTGGAATCTCTTTGTTGCAAGCTGAAGATGTAATTACGTGGTCTCGGGCAGATTTTTGCAGTCTGTTCTGTGGCCAGTTAAATTGCTACCAAGCTGCTGGAGGCAGTAGAGAAAGTTGAGCATGAAAGCTGAGAAATTTAGTTTGGGAGTCCTTTTATTTTTTAACATAAACGAACTTCTTAACATAGACTTAGGATTGCTTTATGGTGCCTTGTTTCATTACACTGAACAACATTCAGACCTCTGAAAACCACAAAATGAAGGATGATGGTAATGTAGTCTTAAATACTTGGTAAGTGGGAAGCGTAGGGCTGATACCATCTACTAGCATGTTGTGATCTCAACTTTGCCCTTTCAAAAATGTTCCATCACACAGATAACACATCCAGTAGCTCTGTGTCCTCACAGGCTTCTTTAAAATTGTCACAAGTACTTGTATTAGCAAAAATGATCATACATCCCCTTTTCTAAGGCAGAATTCCCTAATTAGGTCAGATTCGGAAAGTAGGAATTTATATGCACAACCAGTTCTCTCTGAAATATTGAGACTGCAATATCACAAGATACTAAGGGTGTGATTTCAGAGTGCAAGTTGAAATAAGAGCGTTCCATTACTCAAAGTAGGATGTTTTGACTCTCCCTGACATCCTGTGTTCCTTCTTGTGACTATGCACTGCTTACAGTGAGAGAACTAGCTTTAGTTTTTGTCCAATTGCATGGTAAATCAATTCTGTTTTTAAAAAAAAATTAATCAGTCAACAAACTGGGTTTGCCAGATGAGTGGAATACACTTGCCTTACAGTCAGTTGAACACCACCAGTACAGGAGGTGGGCTGGAACAAAAGGAAGGGATGAGACCTTTCTTAATTTACTTTTTGTTGAGTCCTAGGAACTTGTCGAATATATCGGCACACCACTGATAGTCCATGTGACTAAACTCTGGTATGGAGCTGAAACAAATTAAAGAACTGGTGCTGAGATGAAGCCATCAATTTTTAGGCATTAATTAGGCCAACTTTCTTCACTTAATCCCTCACCATTTAGTAAAACTACACCTACTTCGGAGAGTGTGTATAGAGTGAGTGTTATTGGTGCTGGAAGTGAAATCTGTGGAGAGCACAGCATAACAAATGAGGGCCCATTCCCCTAATCGGTCATCATTTATGTCTATCATAACACCATGTTTACTTGAAAAAATCTGTAATGGAACCAGGTACACAAAGTTAAGCGGCATTACAGAGTTGGTTGTATACCTTAGTTCTGTATTTCTTTGCTTTTAAAGTTGTATTATATTAACTCTTCCTCTTCTGGTTTTCAGAGGTAGCTGAATGTTACACTCTGGAAGGTCAGGTAGCACTAGCAATTAACTGTATGTATGTTGACTGTAGCTTTGTGCATTTGAATCTTTTTGGATTCATGTTAATTTTTTTCCTTGTTGCCACTGAAGCAAAGGTGGTAGCATGAGCTACCAAAAATCCTCATCATGCACCATGGGAGTGGGGCAGGAGGTAACTTTAAATCACAAGATGAATGGCATGGTTTGAACTTAAGTTGATAATATAATTAAAGAAATTCAAGCAATCTGCATGTTTCTTGAGAGAGATACTTGCCCACAGACACAAGTCAGTCCACTTGATGTCTCAGTCACTTTTTATCAACTTGTTTTTTCCAAAATCAAGAAGAGAAGACAATCTTTTAATATCTTCTTATGTTATTGCAATTGTCTTTTTCAATGTTTCTAGAATCGAGGCAATAGTACTTCAACTTTGTAAAATATAGTATGATAGCTGTTGAAGAGATATTCCGAGCAGCCTCCGTTTGATGAATCCTTGTTCTTCTCAATATAAGGAAAACAAAATGTTCCAGAAATTAAAAATGAAGATGATAATTCCTTTACTGTGGTACTCAGTCTCCTAGAAACAGATGTCATTGCCTAACAGTTTCTTAATGCAGCCCCTGCCCTTCTCCCTTTACTTCATGAAGGTTTTCAAACTCTTATTCCCATTCAGGGGAGAATGACAGTGTGATTATGAGCTGAGTTTTTAGGGAGGAGTCTGTTACCACTTCTTAATTTTCTGTTTTGTGGTTTAAGACCACTCGTATGAACCCTTTTCCTAATTTTTAACTAGGCTTCCTTGTTGTTAGAATTTCAGATTACGAAGAAAGTCTCACTGAATAGACAATTCAAGTTTTATTTATGCCTAAATAATACTCTTACAGGCTAACTTTCATTTTAAAAATTGGAACATTTACATTTGATTTATGCTGCCTTTGCAAGTAAGCACTACTGTATATTTCTAGTATATTGAGATGTTCTTATCAGGTTCTACTAGGGTTTTAAAAGACTTCATAATTATATTGTTCAGTATATTGAAACGTGGTGATACTTTTCACCATCAATACTGCATAACTTCCCTTTGAGGTGACATTATGAGTCTTACTCATTAAGTGAAGTTGCATATTTATATGTTCTAAACTCTAATTGTATGACTAATTTCAAAGTTTTACGTGAAATAGCTTTGACTTCAGTGTTAATACAGAAAATGGAGAATTTGCTTCTGCTATGTTTGTTATTTGTACCAGCTTTATAAAATGCCTTGCTTAATTTATTAATCTCAAGTCTGAAAGCTGCAGTAACAGGTAATTGGTTTTACAAATGTTTGATCTGATTTAACAATTAGATGTTTTATGTCTTACATCATAACTTAAATCATGTTACTTTATATTACTTCTCACTAACCACAGTTAATATGTATTTTATATTGTCATAGTGTCTAATGGTCCCGATGAGTAGAACAGCTATATTTTAAGGGCATTCTCTGGCCAAATTTCAGATGACATTTGCATAGCTGCTATCACAGTTCCTGTTAAATCCTATCTGATAAAACATTCCTTTAAATAGGTGCACTTCAGGAAGTGGCTATGTCATTAGTACAATATATTACTTTTGCATCACAAATGTCACGGGTGATGAGCAGCACTTCTTCAAGAGAAGTGTATTTTCACATAAAATACAGCCCATGACTCTTCTAAAGGCTTTGCAATAAGGTTTATCTCTGTGGAAACAAAAGGCAAATCATGTATCAGCACCAGGTATTAATGGATCTTTGTGTCTCTGTTCAGATAGGTTAAAAATTGTCAAAATAAATTTTCAGAGTTTTTCATCTTCCAGAAAGTGGTGCAAAGCTTATTTTTATGAATTCTTTCTTTACTAATGTAGGCAGCCAGCTGCAGGGGGTACTGCCTCTACTCCCAGAGCACAGAAGGCCATTGTGAATCATCCAAGTGCTGCCCTAATGGCATTAAGGAGGGGATCAAGAAACCTTGTCTTCAGAGATTTCACAGTTAGTATTGTTTGACTCAAGTATTAGATATTAATTGTTGCCTGGTACTATGGAGCTTTTACATATTTTTTCTCTGTACTTTTGTAGGATGAAAAAGAGGGACCAATAACTAAACACATCCGATTAACAGCTGCCTTAATATTAAAAAATATTGGTAAATATTCAGAATGTGGTCGCAGGTAAGCATCGTGTGATTCTTCTAATACTAGTGGGCAGTGTTGTTTCTGTTCTTTTAAGTACCAAACAATAGGTAGGTTTTACCTGTTGTTTAAAAAAAACAATAAGTATATTGACAGTACAATTTCTCTATCAGTTCTGCACTGTTTAGTTCACCACCCCGTGCTCAGCATCATCTTACTTAAGACAGTATTTGTCTTAGGTATTTGTGATCCAGAATTTTGAAGTGTGTCTGGTAAATTTGACAGGTTAAATTTTTGGAGGCAGATGAGAGAAGCCTTATTGTGGGTCTGTTCCTTTTCTTTCTGAAGGCAATACTGCGTAACTCTGAAAATTAATTCTTCTGTAAGCAACTTCCCACCCTTTTATCCCAACCTGAGAAAGGGGCAAATGAGCTCTTATGAACATTTTCTTAAGTTGTGGAGTGACACACAGTTGCATTCCATACTTTCTTTCTGCCTCTCTGTTGCTTTTCCCTCCAAATATGAGTTAACTCTAATAAATGACTCCATCAGCTTTCCTCTCACTTGTAGAGGTTTCTTCAGTAAGTAAATAGACCAATACTGACTTGTGGTACTAAGTAGGAAATGTTCTTTATGATGCAGAAGGGGTAGTTACTTGCTGTGCCAGTAATCACCATGCATGCAGCTTCTGGTTTTTTCCAAGAATTTACAAGCTGAGTGTCATCTTGGTTTTGTTTTGCATTGTTTCAGCTTCATAGTAGCGGAAGTAATTATTTCTAATAAGTGTCTGTTAATTTTGTCTGTTTTTCAAAAACCTGTCAATAGGGAGGAATCTCCTAGTTTTAGTTCTAAACAAAGGAGTTTTGATACTGGTTGTGGAAGCCCTCCTGCCGTCTTCAGCTACCTAATTGGGGGTTGTAGTGAAACAAACTCTTCTTGGAGAGCATAGTGAAAAGGATGAGGGGAAATGAGCAGAGGTTGCAGCAAGGGAAATTCCAATTAGATTTCATGAGTAAAAAAAATAATCACAAGAGTTGATTGAACATGGGAACAAGCTCCCCAAAGAGGCTGTGCAATCTCTGTCATCTTAGAGATTCAAAACCCAACTGGATATAATGTTGA